>NC_138947.1:33914818-34514818 GCF_965226115.1 Aulonocara stuartgranti | reverse complement strand
AGCTATTTATATGAAGTTGTACAAAAACGCTTTCTTTCGCCAAGACAGTGCGTTTCTCACTGTTACATGCATTTGAATGGGGAACTCGACCGAAACAAAGTATAGGTTTTCATTATGTGAATAACTTTGAAATCTTAGCTCAAACAGCTGCAAAACCTGTTTTCACAGCACGGGGACCTTGAGTTCTATAAGATAAAGCCATAAACATGTGTGTCTGAGTCGTCTATCAAAAGTTACACCTATTTATATGAAGTTGTGCAAAAACGCTTTATTTCGCCAAGACAGTGCGTTTCTGACGATAACATGCATTTGAATGGGGAACTCGCACGAAACAAAGAATAGGTTTTCATTATGTGAATAACTTTAACATCTCAGCTCAAACAGCTGCAAAACCTGTTTGCCCAGCACGGGGATATTGAATTCTGTAAGATAAAGCCATGAATACGTATATCTGAATCTTCGTATCAAAAGTTACAGCTGTCTTTATGAAGACCATGAAAGACGCTTTATTTCACCACGTTGGTGCGTTTCTCGCTATTACATGCATTTGAATGGAGTTCTCGCACGAAACAAAGCATAGGTTTTCATTATGTGAATAACTTTAACATCTTAGCTCAAACAGCTGCAAAACCTGTTTGCCCAGCACGGGGATATTGAATTCTGTAATATAAAGCCATGAATACGTATATCTGAGTCTTCTATTAAAAGTTACACCGATTTATATGAAGTTGTGCAAAAACGCTTTATTTCGCCAAGACAGTGCGTTTCTGACGATTACATGCATTTGAATGGGGAACTCGCAAGAAACAAAGTATAGGTTTTCATTATGTGAATAACTTGAAAATCTTAGCTCAAACAGCTGCAAAACCTGTTTGCCCAGCACGGGGAAATTGAATTCTATAAGATGAAGCCATAAACATGTGTGTCTAAGTCGTCTATCAAAAGTTACAGCTGTCTTTATGAAGACCATGAAAAACGCTTTATTTCACCACGTTGGTGCGTTTCTCGCTATTACATGCATTTGAATGGGGAACTCGCACGAAACAAAGCATAGGTTTTCATTATGTGAATAACTTTAACATCTTAGCTCAAACAGCTGCAAAACCTGTTTGCCCAGCACGGGGATATTGAATTCTGTAAGATAAAGCCATGAATACGTATATCTGAATCTTCTATTAAAAGTTACACCTATTTATATAAAGTTGCGCAAAAACGCTTTATTTCGCCAAGACAGTGCGTTTCTGACGATTACATGCATTTGAATGGGGAACTCGCACGAAACAAAGTATAGGTTTTCATTATGTGAATAACTTTAACATCTTAGCTCGAACAGCTGCAAAACCTGTTTGCCCAGCACGGGGAAATTGAATTCTATAAGATGAAGCCATAAACATGTGTGTCTGAGTCTTCTATCAAAAGTTACAGCTGTATTTATGAAGACCATGAAAGACGCTTTATTTCACCACGTTGGTGCGTTTCTCGCTATTACATCCATTTGAATGGAGTTCTCGCCCGACACAAAGTATAGGTTTTCATTATGTGAATAACTTTGAAATCTTAGCTCAAACAGCTGCAAAACCTGTTTGCCCAGCACGGGGACCTTGAGTTCTATAAGATAAAGCCATAAACATGTGTATCCGAGTCTTCTATCAAAAGTTACAGCTATTTATATGAAGTTGTACAAAAACGCTTTCTTTCGCCAAGACAGTGCGTTTCTCACTGTTACATGCATTTGAATGGGGAACTCGACCGAAACAAAGTATAGGTTTTCATTATGTGAATAACTTTGAAATCTTAGCTCAAACAGCTGCAAAACCTGTTTTCCCAGCACGGGCACCTTGAGTTCTATAAGATAAAGCCATAAACATGTGTATCCGAGTCTTCTATCAAAAGTTACAGCTATTTATATGAAGTTGTACAAAAACGCTTTCTTTCGCCAAGACAGTGCGTTTCTCACTGTTACATGCATTTGAATGGGGAACTCGACCGAAACAAAGTATAGGTTTTCATTATGTGAATAACTTTGAAATCTTAGCTCAAACAGCTGCAAAACCTGTTTGCCCAGCACGGGGACCTTGAGTTCTATAAGATAAAGCCATAAACATGTGTATCCGAGTCTTCTATCAAAAGTTACAGCTATTTATATGAAGTTGTACAAAAACGCTTTCTTTCGCCAAGACAGTGCGTTTCTCACTGTTACATGCATTTGAATGGGGAACTCGACCGAAACAAAGTATAGGTTTTCATTATGTGAATAACTTTGAAATCTTAGCTCAAACAGCTGCAAAACCTGTTTTCCCAGCACGGGGTCCTTGAGTTCTATAAGATAAAGCCATAAACATGTGTATCCGAGTCTTCTATCAAAAGTTACAGCTATTTATATGAAGTTGTACAAAAACGCTTTCTTTCGCCAAGACAGTGCGTTTCTCACTGTTACATGCATTTGAATGGGGAACTCGACCGAAACAAAGTATAGGTTTTCATTATGTGAATAACTTTAAAATCTTAGCTCAAACAGCTGCAAAACCTGTTTTCCCAGCACGGGGACCTTGAGTTCTATAAGATAAAGCCATAAACATGTGTATCCGAGCCTTCTATCAAAAGTTACAGCTATTTATATGAAGTTGTACAAAAATGCTTTCTTTCGCCAAGACAGTGCGTTTCTCACTGTTACATGCATTTGAATGGGGAACTCGACCGAAACAAAGTATAGGTTTTCATTATGTGAATAACTTTGAAATCTTAGCTCAAACAGCTGCAAAACCTGTTTTGCCAGCACGGGGACCTTGAGTTCTATAAGATAAAGCCATAAACATGTGTATCCGAGTCTTCTATATAAAGTTACAGCTATTTATATGAAGTTGTACAAAAACGCTTTCTTTCGCCAAGACAGTGCGTTTCTCACTGTTACATGCATTTGAATGGGGAACTCCACCGAAACAAAGTATAGGTTTTCATTATGTGAATAACTTTGAAATCTTAGCTCAAACAGCTGCAAAACCTGTTTTCCCAGCACGGGCACCTTGAGTTCTATAAGATAAAGCCATAAACATGTTTGTCTGAGTCTTCTATCAAAAGTTACAGCTATTTATATGAAGTTGTACAAAAACGCTTTCTTTCGCCAAGACAGTGCGTTTCTCACTGTTACATGCATTTGAATGGGGAACTCCACCGAAACAAAGTATAGGTTTTCATTATGTGAATAACTTTGAAATCTTAGCTCAAACAGCTGCAAAACCTGTTTTCCCAGCACGGGGACCTTGAGTTCTATAAGATAAAGCCATAAACATGTGTATCCGAGTCTTCTATCAAAAGTTACAGCTATTTATATGAAGTTGTACAAAAACGCTTTCTTTCGCCAAGACAGTGCGTTTCTCACTGTTACATGCATTTGAATGGGAAACTCGCCCGAAACAAAGTATAGGTTTTCATTATGTGAATAACTTTGAAATCTTAGCTCAAACAGCTGCAAAACCTGTTTGCCCAGCACGGGGACCTTGAGTTCTATAAGATAAAGCCATAAACATGTGTATCCGAGTCTTCTATCAAAAGTTACAGCTATTTATATGAAGTTGTACAAAAACGCTTTCTTTCGCCAAGACAGTGCGTTTCTCACTGTTACATGCATTTGAATGGGGAACTCGACCGAAACAAAGTATAGGTTTTCATTATATGAAGTTGTACAAAAACGCTTTCTTTCGCCAAGACAGTGCGTTTCTCACTGTTACATGCATTTGAATGGGGAACTCGACCGAAACAAAGTATAGGTTTTCATTATGTGAATAACTTTGAAATCTTAGCTCAAACAGCTGCAAAACCTGTTTTCCCAGCATGGGGACCTTGAGTTCTATAAGATAAAGCCATAAACATGTGTATCCGAGTCTTCTATCAAAAGTTACAGCTATTTATATGAAGTTGTACAAAAACGCTTTCTTTCGCCAAGACAGTGCGTTTCTCACTGTTACATGCATTTGAATGGGGAACTCCACCGAAACAAAGTATAGGTTTTCATTATGTGAATAACTTTGAAATCTTAGCTCAAACAGCTGCAAAACCTGTTTTGCCAGCACGGGGACCTTGAGTTCTATAAGATAAAGCCATAAACATGTGTGTCTAAGTCGTCTATCAAAAGTTACAGCTGTCTTTATGAAGACCATGAAAAACGCTTTATTTCACCACGTTGGTGCGTTTCTCGCTATTACATGCATTTGAATGGGGAACTCGCACGAAACAAAGCATAGGTTTTCATTATGTGAATAACTTTAACATCTTAGCTCAAACAGCTGCAAAACCTGTTTGCCCAGCACGGGGAAATTGAATTCTATAAGATAAAGCCATAAATATGTGTCTGAATCTTCTATGAAAATATACAGCTATATATATGAAGTTGTACAAAAACACTTTCTTTCGCCAAGACAGTACTTTTCTGACGATTACATGCATTTGAATGGGGAACTTGCACGAAACAAAGTATAGGTTTTCATTATGTGAATAACTTGAAAATCTTAGCTCAAACAGCTGCAAAGCCTGTTTTCACAGCACGGGGACCTTGAGTTCTATAAGATAAAGCCATAAACATGTGTGTCTGAGTCGTCTATCAAAAGTTACACCTATTTATATGAAGTTGTGCAAAAACGCTTTATTTCGCCAAGACAGTGCGTTTCTGACGATAACATGCATTTGAATGGGGAACTCGCACGAAACAAAGAATAGGTTTTCATTATGTGAATAACTTTAACATCTCAGCTCAAACAGCTGCAAAACCTGTTTGCCCAGCACGGGGATATTGAATTCTGTAAGATAAAGCCATGAATACGTATATCTGAATCTTCGTATCAAAAGTTACAGCTGTCTTTATGAAGACCATGAAAGACGCTTTATTTCACCACGTTGGTGCGTTTCTCGCTATTACATGCATTTGAATGGAGTTCTCGCACGAAACAAAGCATAGGTTTTCATTATGTGAATAACTTTAACATCTTAGCTCAAACAGCTGCAAAACCTGTTTGCCCAGCACGGGGATATTGAATTCTGTAATATAAAGCCATGAATACGTATATCTGAGTCTTCTATTAAAAGTTACACCGATTTATATGAAGTTGTGCAAAAACGCTTTATTTCGCCAAGACAGTGCGTTTCTGACGATTACATGCATTTGAATGGGGAACTCGCAAGAAACAAAGTATAGGTTTTCATTATGTGAATAACTTGAAAATCTTAGCTCAAACAGCTGCAAAACCTGTTTGCCCAGCACGGGGAAATTGAATTCTATAAGATGAAGCCATAAACATGTGTGTCTAAGTCGTCTATCAAAAGTTACAGCTGTCTTTATGAAGACCATGAAAAACGCTTTATTTCACCACGTTGGTGCGTTTCTCGCTATTACATGCATTTGAATGGGGAACTCGCACGAAACAAAGCATAGGTTTTCATTATGTGAATAACTTTAACATCTTAGCTCAAACAGCTGCAAAACCTGTTTGCCCAGCACGGGGATATTGAATTCTGTAAGATAAAGCCATGAATACGTATATCTGAATCTTCTATTAAAAGTTACACCTATTTATATAAAGTTGTGCAAAAACGCTTTATTTCGCCAAGACAGTGCGTTTCTGACGATTACATGCATTTGAATGGGGAACTCGCACGAAACAAAGTATAGGTTTTCATTATGTGAATAACTTTAACATCTTAGCTCGAACAGCTGCAAAACCTGTTTGCCCAGCACGGGGAAATTGAATTCTATAAGATGAAGCCATAAACATGTGTGTCTGAGTCTTCTATCAAAAGTTACAGCTGTATTTATGAAGACCATGAAAGACGCTTTATTTCACCACGTTGGTGCGTTTCTCGCTATTACATCCATTTGAATGGAGTTCTCGCCCGACACAAAGTATAGGCTTTCATTATGTGAATAACTTGAAAATCTTAGCTCAAACAGCTGCAAAACCTGTTTGCCCAGCACGGGGATATTGAATTCTATAAGATAAAGCCATGAATATGTACATCTGAAACGTCTATCAAAAGTTACACCGATTTATATGAAGTTGTACAAAAACGCTTTATTTCGCCGAGACAGTGCGTTTCTGACTATTACATGCATTTGAATGGAGTTCTCACACGAAACAAAAGTATAGCTTTTTATTTTGTTAATAACTTAAAAATCTTAGCTCACATAGCTTTAAAACTGTTTGCTCAACACGGGGATATTGAATTCTATAAGATAAAGCCATAAAAACGTATATCTGAGTTTCCTATCAAAATTTAGAGCTGTCTTCATGAAGTTGTAAACCCTTTATTTCGCCTAGACAGTGCGTATCTCACTGTTAAATTCATTTGAATGGAGTTCTCGCACGAAACAAAGTATAGGTTTTTATTTTTTCAATAACTGGAAGAGCTTGGCTCAAACAGCTGCAAAACCTGTTTTCCCAGCACGGAGATGCTGAATTGTATAAGATAAAGCCATGAATACGTATATCTGAATTTTCTATTAAAAGTTACAGCTATTTATATTAAGTTGTACAAAAACGCTTTATTTCGTCAATACAGTGCGTTTCTGACTGTTTGCATGCATTTGAATGGGGAACTCGCCCGAAACAAAGTATAGGTTTTCATTATGTGAATAACTTTAACATCTTACCTCACACAGCTGCAAAACCTTTTTGCCCAGCACGGGGATATTGAATTCTATAAGATAAAGCCATAAATACGTATATCTGAGTTTCCTATCAAAAGTTAGAGCTGTCTTCATGAAGTTGTAAACCCTTTATTTCGCCGAGACAGTGCGTTTCTGACTATTACATGCATTTGAATGGAGTTGTTGCACGAAACAAAGTATAGGTATTCATTTTGTGAATAACTTGAAAATCTTAGATCAAACAGCTGCAAAACCTGTTTGCTCAACACGGGGATATCGAACTTTATAAGATAAAGCCATAAATATGTGTATATGCGTCTTCTATCAAAAGTTACAGCTGTCTTGAATGAAAGCATTATAGCAGCTTACCTCGATCATGTGGTAGAACAGACACATGGGCCACCTACGTGTCCTCCTACGGCAGGAGTAGTTGCCACAAACCTGCAAAACAAAAAGAAATGATCAGGTGACATGAACAGATTTATACAGCCATAAGCAAGAGATTCTTCCTGCCTGTGGGCGTCAAACTGGACCCCCCCCCCCCCCCCCCTCCTTACTGTAACTATCAAAACTATCATAGTCTAAAACTATCATCTCATATCAAAACTATTATAATCACATTATTTGACTTTATCAGTTATAACAATGAGAAACGGTAAACAATTTGGCAAATAAATGACTTATAATTGTGCTTACCTTGTCCAGATGATCCACAGTCCCTTTGCATTTGTGCAGGATGATGTGGGGCTTTCTCTTCCCAGAGTCCTGGACTTTTAGCTCACGGTGCCTGGTGCTCAATAAGACAACCTTTTTTCTTTGCTTGGGGATGTAGGAAACCACAGCCTTGCCCCCCCTGTAGCGACCTGGACGGGAGAGACGATCATCGAATCTTACTGCCCGATTAATTTGCTCAAATCTTTTTTTTTTTGACATGGTAGCAGGAAACAGAAGAGCCCTGTCTCCCCATTTCACAGGCTTGTTGTCGTTTCATGTTGAGACCTGTATAGGCCAGCCAGCATCACAAGCCCCATGTAAGCCTGCAACTCCTCATCTATGTCCTTCCAGTCTTTTACTGACCTGTTGCAGGTTGGTGAAATGCAGGATTAGCTGCATAATGTCCTCGGCAAAAAAAAGATGGAAAGTGCTCACAGGGCTGCTGATCCTGCGAACTGCATAATGGGTTGGTCCTGGGGTTAAAATGGGAGGAGGAAAAAATGGCAGGACCTCTTCGTGTGTGGGTTGCCACATGATTTCTCCATTTTTAGATCTCCACTGGCCATCCTCCAGTCTTGTCTCTTCCTCCTGCTCTTCTTCCTCCTTCTCCTTCTCCTCCTCCTCACATGAGCTGCAAAGCTCCTCGGTGCCTGGCAAAAATTCTTCTTCGCTGTCAGAAGTATCTCCACTGCTTGTGGAGAGTGCAAAACTGCAGCAACAGCCTCCTCTAAACTGAGTGCACGCTTCATTGTGTCTGTGCAGAAATGACCACTCAGACCAGGCTGCAAAGTATTCTCATAGACTTCAAAGGTGCACCTGAATAAACATGCTATACCATACATCCAATAAGAGAGAGGAGGCACATAAACGCATGCCTTTGATCTCTCCCCCACCCCCCTCTCTCTGTCTTTCTCTCTCTCTCTCTCACACACACACACACACACACACACACACACACACACACACGCACATGCACATACATACACACACGATACCATTTTATGGTGGTTAGCTGTTTTATTGTCATGCATTTTACAAGGTAAGATAACCATGTCCTGCATTCAAAACCACTGAAAATGTCTATGGTGGTGCTGTGCCTAATATTGTGCTGGTGTATGCTGGGTAATGGCACAGCTAGCGACTGGGTGACTTTATTCACCCGCTTCGGCTGTTATCAGTCCATACAATGGGCGTTATTAGCACAAATCAGTCCCATAGATATGGACTATCTCCTGCTAGATTGTTCAGAAGGTTGTTATCATCCATCCAGATGGAGGATCACTAACAGGAGCGTGGGAAGACTCCAGAATCCACTCTGGCTGCAATCCGGTGGATACAGCAGTGTTTACAGGTAATACCATTTAAACCATTTCAGCGAGTGTCAGTAATGTTAATGTGGTTATGTTAGTAATACACCGAGTGCTAATATAACAGCTTTAAGATGCATTTATAGATGTTATTATGTGTTTTACCGTCTTTATGGTGCTAGCTTAAAGTTACGGTGTAAACGTTAGCTTATATTGGAGTAAAGCTGCTACTGTTTAAACGATGTTAGCACAGAAATATTAGCTTCTGTCATGACTGACGAAGTTGCTAGTTAATAAAGTTTCCAGTAAAGTGTTTAATCGCAGCCACAGACTGACAGCAAATATCTCGATTAGCTTCAGTGCATCTGTAATAAATATGTGCAAGTTTCAGTGCTTCGTTTAAACTGTATGATACTTATACTGACCCAGGGTCAGTGTAAAATACAATCCTAGCTGTGTGAATAAAGCCTGGCTCCTTTAATCCTGCATGAAAAACCTCAGGATGCAGGCTATTATTACTCTTTCCTGCTGGCACACCTGTCACACCTGAGAGTCAGCTAGAAACGTACAGTGACGTGGACATCATGCAAAGACTGCCAGACTCTGTAATACTGCAAATGATCAGTGACTCAAGTTAACACTAAACTTTAAACGGTACCTCTGTGTCTCTGTGTGCTGAACATTTAGGATTGAGTCAGGCTGCATCTGTGTTAGTCCTCTGACAGACTGGTGAGCTGTCCAGGTGTGCTCTACCTAGGCTCTAGCTCCTGTAATAGAAATTTTTTGTTATTCTCATTTAAAGTATTTAAGTGCTTATGCATATGCTTAGTTGTGACACTGTTATAGACTGTTCAGTGAAAGTTTCTAAAACTAGATGAACTTACTTCAGCAGTTTGAGAAAACAACTCCCTTTACAGGTGCTGATAACGCCAAGGGCACAAAACAGCATAACCATTGATCCGTTAGGTTTCATAGCGAGACACGTGAAGTGGCAGAGCTGACATGACTGAACTGTGATGTTTGATGTGTGTTTGCTCTCCTGTGCGCAGTAATAAATAGCTTGATCACAGCTCTTTCTGTGTTGCAGACTTTATTTAATAAATTCCATGACCCCCCCCCCCCCCCCCCCCTCCCACTGTGAACCTGAATTGAATATTCAGAAGACATTTGTTTAAATAGTTCTAGAAATCTGAGCTGTTGGTGTGTCCTTGGATTGTGTGGTAATAATATTAGAGCTAGCAATATTTCTTACTGAATCTCTACTATGAGTCATGTTACCTGAGATTAATTCTATGTTTACCTGTCAGCCTGGATGAATGTGCTGTGTGAAGGAAATTAAATGAAATCAGATCTGAACTGCGTACATTTAAGGAACGTGTTCATATTTAATTGAAATATGAACCAGTGATTTTTTGATTGCTGATTCCAAGAGAGTCTTTGTGGAAATCCACTTTGGCTTTTTGTTATTTTAATTCTCTTTTCTGTTTTCCAGAACAGTTCTCCACAGTCACTGTCCATATGGGTCAGTGGGACCAAGAAGCACTCTGCTAATGTGTGGACTCTGACCAGCAACATCCAGCAGGACCCAGACAGCGTTTTCTATCTCCCAGCTGGAGGTTTTTGTTTGTCTGTGACTGGAGAGTCAGATTTTTGTTGAGCTTCACACTTGCAGAGGTAAGTCAGTTTGCAGAGATCCCTCCCACCCTGGCTTTTATGTGCTAGATTTCTTATCTGAAACAGTAATATTTCAGTGACTGCTGCTTATACCACAGGTTAATACACGCTACTGATCCGTGATAGGAGAATCATCAATTTTGCCAGCAAAGAAGCCTGGTGGATGTTTGTTTACAGTCTGATGATGGGACATCATGCTCTGCATCTTTAAAGTTTGTCTCTTGATTATTATTCATACCCAGTAATGTGAAGTATGCTCATATCTACTATAACTGAACCAACCTGGTGCTCTTCATTTATGGAGGCTGTTGAGTCTGAATGTTGGATGTTGTGTATCTCGTGTTCTCTGGGCTTTGTTGTCCTCAGTCTTTTTGCAGGATCAGAAAACAAAACCAGGAGGCGCGTAAATGTTTCTTCTCCATGATGTTTCTTCAAATGTTTCTTCTGGATGATGATAAGACTGTGACACGGGATGCCACCTTTGGTCTTGTGATGAAGCAAAGCTCAGGAAGAAGTGGGATTAAATGGTACCAATATGTTGAGAAGGATGTACAGGGGCACCTGCAGCCAAATCCAAGCTTCAGCTTAGTTGTAGTTGCAGAACGCTATAGGACTGAGACATCTAAGGCATCAAATGTTTGATTAAACGGATGAAAAAGAGAAGTTTTTTCCCTATAATTATCACTTCTTAAAATCTGTAGCAACTTCAAGTCTGTCAGCGTGCTGAGCATGCTCAGAATGTGACAATATATTTTTGTTCAATATTTAATTTCTTTCAGTTGCAATTGTTAAATGAAAAAAAAAAAATTCTTATAATTTAGCAAACGAATTTATCAAAAAAATATATATACATATATCTGTATTAGTTTTAATGAATTAATTTGACACCTGTATTGAAAATACCATATTGTATTCATACAGAATCAGTATGGTATCATTGTTTGTCTGTTCACTGATTGTTGAAGCTAAGAGCTAGTTTGATCTGTTTAGATCTAAAGTATCCAAAGTTGAGCTCTAATGTTTCTTCACCCCTGTGTGTGTGATATGTGATTTCCTACATGCTGGCAGAGCGGCTGTTTGTGCTCACAGATGGTGACGGTGTGGAGAGACAGCGGTGTTTCCTCAGAAGAACCAGCAGAGTCACAAAGGACACCAGTCCATCTCACCACCTTGACTTGCTGACTGATGTTCGTCTGCACTGCACAGAGGAAATCAACTGACCGAGGTTTGTCCAGTGACGTGTTATGAAATGTATATTTGTTTTATGCTTACAGATATGTTTTTCTTGACAGAGGCTCTGCAGAGGTTAGACAAAGCAGAGAAAATATGTGCTTTACATTTTGCTGTGATTTATTGAGATATTTGTTGCCTGATGTTCAGCAGGAATGGAGAAATAGAATCAAAGGGAGATGTTTTTGTAATGATGTAAGTAAATCTTCAATATTATTTATTTGCTTGGTTATATTAGGAGTGTTTCTGAGTGAGGGGGAGAGGAGTCATCATCCAGGTAAAGTGACGTGGATCAGTGGATACACTTGTCTCCCCTTTAAAGGAGACGATCCAAGTCATCCTTAAATGTTAGTGCTTTCAAATACACAAACATTTTTAAAGGACAAAAATGAACATCCAACTTTGACTGTAACACAAAATAAATCTTTGCATGTGTGTTTTCAAACTCTCAGATGAGCAGTATATCAGTCTTGGACTGTCTAACCTGCCGGAGCAGCACTGAATGACCACCACACATGAGCATGTTCCTGCAACATTCAGCATCTGATCTGTCATCTGTGTGCTTCTGCTTTTGGTAAGTAGAGTTACCCAACTCCAGTAACTCTAAACACATGCCATCCATTTCTAACGGCCTGGTTACTTCCTGTCAGATACTTTAGAAACCATGTGGTCACCTGACCTAACATTGTTTCTTCTTCTTCCCCCTTAATGTTGAAGTGTCAAATGTCAAACAGCTGGAGAGGAAACTACACCAGTGTACTGGGATGTTTCAGCAACACGTGCCAGATGCTGTTCCTTCATGGTGACATCACCAGAGACAGTCCCGCCCACCTCAGGACCCATTGATTATGATGATCTGATCCATCAAACCCCCAGCAGGTGAACCTTATTCATGACATAACACCGCAACAATGTAAAAAATTAAACAGCAACAGTCTAAATGTAAAGTGCATTCTAAAGTCCTCTTCAATAAATTGTATGCAAAGAGTCATTCAGGTCACTACAGAACCCAGAGTCTTCATCATTAAATCTCTGGTTGCTTCATTTTTCTATCCTATACCAGATATTTTAAAGGTTAGCTTAGGTAAAGTTCCATTCTCATGGTGAGGCAAAGTGCTTTATGTGTGTGTCATGAACGGCTATAAAAGGCCTATAATCAAAGAACAAAGCGGGGTTTGAGTTCGAGTTGCGGCAGAATGTCACTACTTGTAAATGGAACGCAGCCTTCCTACGGCAGACAGCTAATAACAGGAATCGGACGCGGTCCAGCCAAGTCCACAGCAACCACCATAGCAACCTTCTAGCATGACCTTAAAAACATATTCTGTCTTCATAACTATCAAAAACGTGAAATGATTTGCAAAGTGTGAAAGTGTTACAGCTGCAGAGAGCTATGGCGGTATCTTTGGAAGCTGTTTACACAGCTAATAATATACGATGTAACCATGGAGACAGTCAGTCACGTGAGCTAGCGGTGCATGTTTACTACAGTAAATAAGGTGATTGTGTGCACAGCATCCACACTCTGCAGGGGGTAAAGACATTACTTCAATATTGTTTTATATTGATATATATTTGCCTTCTGTTGACCATCACCTCAGGTTCACCATTACAGTTTCAGCATACAGATGCACACTGTCTAAACACATTCAAAAACTCATGTCTCAGAAATAAGCACAGCTGTTCATGTTTGTCATTAGAGTTTTATTTGTAAGAAAATTATGAACTTCATATTGTGCACTAAATAAAAGAACATTTCACAACTCTGAGTCAACAGAAACAGGTAACAGAAATGTCTCTAATGTGTACAGTGTAGTGTAAGCATTAAAAGATCATAAAGGAAACACTAACATTTATGTGAAACTAATTGTAATAAAAAATGAGCGGGTGCTTTATAGCTTTAAAAGAAAGAGTCTGAAAACAACACTTTTTTGGTCTAAGTGATCAAAGTAGAAAACAGAACTGATGTTCAAGAACAAACCGTAGCTGCACTAATATTACACGTCTCCATTGTTGTGGTGAACAGACATGTTGCTTTTAAAACCACATGCAGTGTGTGACCATGACTGTTCACTGAGACCATGAACGCCACTTCGCTGAAGCATTCTTCTTCTTCTTCTTCTTGCTATTAAATTGGAAGCAGAAGGAGCACGAGCTGATTTGATCTACTGAAAGGAAAAAGCAGAACATCTGAGTTGAAACCAGTCAGCTGAAATCATTAAGACAGGAACAAATTCAATGCAGTGTCTCAAGTGGCTTAGCCTGTTACAACTGTTGATACAAGCTAAATACGGTTAACACACAGTGTCAGGGAGCTCCAGTGTGGGAACTAGTCGCTTTAGGTTTGTAGTCATTTAACTTTCATCCATTCATTCATTTAATTCAGGAGGAAGAAATGCCAGGTTGGTGCAGGCTGGTTACATGCATTTGGTCCCATGCTGTCTTGAATTAAATGACTTGGTTCATTTTATGGCTGGGCTGTATGTGGGGTTATATCATGTTATTTGGGCAGGAGTACCTGTCCCCTGTTAGACGTAGAAAGTTTCTCCATAAGTAGAGTTTCTAACTCTTATAGCACATCTGTGGCTGACAGCTTTTTGGTGGCTCTTTTTACCCCACACTGGTTGTGAGTGTGTAAATAGCCCCACTAGTTCTTTTGGGTTGCAGTTAACTAGGGAGGAAGGGGTGGGTATGCCATGATTAGGTGAATAGCAATTATATGGGATACATAAATTTCACAATGCATGCATATATCTCTATCAATTAAACCTGGCCTGAGGGCTGCCATTTTTTACATTCAGTTATTTCTCTTAGAAATGTTGGATCTAAATAATGAATGTGTTACAGTTAAAGTGAAACACTGGTCAGTGTAAATGGGAACACAGAAACCTTTAAATTAAACCTGATATCTAGTGTCAAACAATATCAAAGCTGTAAAAGATGTTTACAGTCAGAATTTATAAAACTATGATTGTAAATAAATTCAAACAAGTGAGCTTTTCTCTTTGTGCTGAATTTCAACACTGTGATTTCTTAGACTGTAAGCTTTACTTTAGCACAACCAGTTGTAGAAGCTGCCACTCCAAACGTCTTTTGATAACAAGAAAAAAATACCTTTTCAGTACACGGCCTGAAGTTCTTCTCCGACATCTTCTGCAATCGGCTTTGTCTGCTGGTTTGAAGACAATAAACCACAAAAAGATGATTTAGTCACTTTGTCTGCGTCATGCAGCTCGAATGTGTCGTGTAACGATGTTGAATAGCCGTTGTTATCCCTCTGCTGCGTCAGTAGGATTGTACTGTACAGCATCTCATTGATATGTGAGGAATGCTAATGTAACACGATAACAGACTTACATCATTAAAATATAAAGGGCAGGAGATATTTAGATATTTTTTATATTTATATTACATTTTATAGCTGACGGATATTACTAAATAGATAGAATTTACTAAATAGCTGGATGAACATGAAAAATATGTCTATAATAACAAATGACCATGAGAGCCAGTAGAATTAATTCAGCTGGACACTCAAAAGACGTCCTTAAATGCTCTTTAAGTGGCAGAACAGATGAACAAACAGTTAATCGCTTACTTGAGATGAAATCTGCTCAGCTACTTTGAAAACAGCTTCTAACTGGTTCCTCCTTTAACAGGAAGACTGCTCAGGGGTAAGGCCATCATGCAATCCAGCAACCTTTATGGTTCTGCTTTGATTCACCAGGAACTATTAGGGAAACCTTCCAGCGCCTCCTGTGAAAGACACAGGCATAAACACACAAACATTTATTAACATGATCCACAGTCTTCCAGTTTGATTTTCTCATCCTGTGGACAACAACATACAGGGATGCAGGTTTATTGTTAACTTTTGTAAGGTTTATTTAATGAACATATCCAGCTGCAGCTCCACTGTGATCCTGAACTGGATAAGCACTTAAGAAAATGTGTCAATAAATGGACATACATCAACTTACTATATTTATCCAAACAGACGGGACCAATAATGCTTCACTGAGTCAGAGACTTTAATGTCTCTTCTATGTAAGAATGTCTCGTGCTGATATACCTGCAAACTTGACAACAAAGGTTTTTCAGACTGCATGTAGCTGTCCTCTATGTCAGCTAACACATTTACATTTATGTCACACTTATTTCTGCTTTCCCATTTTATAATTATTACTTACATTTTGATTAGATACCTTGAGTTTGTAAATGATCAGATTACATAATTGGAATACAATATATCCAATTCAGGATTGCGGGAGGATGAAGCCTATCCCAGCTGATACAGGACAAAGACAGGCTGCCAGTTTATCGCAGGGCTAACACGATATGTGTAACAGAAAATCCACTTAAATGTTTGATATTTCTTATAATAATCATAATTATGACTATTATTTAAAGGTTTCTTCATAAATACATTTTGATTTTTTATAACCCCTAAAATATAAACCTGAGCTGTTTCAGATTCTGACCTCTGACTCAGTGACCTGGCTGTGTCCTCACTGCAGCTCCCTCTTGGAAGTACGTCTGCTTCTTGTCTTCCCCCAGTGTTGACCGCCTGATATCAAGATATCACGTACTGTACCTGAGGAACAAAAAAGGACAAACACTTGCCTTCATTTAAGAAGTACATTCATACAGAGGTAATCTATGGAAACACACTAGTTCAACCTTTGGCAGAAATCAGTTCCTGTGAAACATTTCTGTAAATGAACATCATGTGGAGAATGAATGAAATGAGTTCTTCAGGTGACTCAGCAGTCCCACACTGACAAATGAAATCTAGTTAAACTATTAAGCATATTTGCTCTTCTGAAATCTGTGTTAAACAACAACAAACATAAATTAGTAACAAAAACTACAGCTGAGTATAGGCTTTACAAACCACCAGCAGCCATAATGCTAAATTTTAATCTTCAAATGTTTCTGAGCTGTCTTCAACCTGCTTTTAACACATTAAAGTCCCACAGTCAACGCAGCCTGACTCAATCCTAGATGTTCAGCACACAGAGGTGCTGTTTAAAGTTTAGTGATAACCTGAGTCACTGATCATTTGCAGTATTACAGAGTCTGGCAGTCTTTGCATGATGTCCACGTCACTGTAAGTTTCTAGCTGACTCTCAGGTGTGACAGGTGTGCCAGCAGGAAAGAGTAATAATAACCTGCATCCTGAGGTTTGTCATGCAGGATTAAAGGAGCCAGGCTTTGTTCACACAGCTAGGATTGTATTTTACACTGACCCTGGGTCAGTATCAACTTCAAGAAGACAGCTGTAACTGTTGATAGAAGAATCACACACACATATTTATGGCTTTGCCTTATAGAATTCAGCATCTCAGTGCTGAGGAAATAGGTTTTGCAGCTGTTTGAGCTAAGATTTTCAAGTTTGAAGTTTGAATTTAAAAATTTAAAAATTTAAAAATCAAGATTTTCAAGTTTGAATGTGTTTAGACAGTGTGCATCTGTATGCTGAAACTGTAATGGTGAACCTGAGGTGATGGTCAACAGAAGGCAAATATATATCAATATAAAACAATATTGAAGTAATGTCTTTACCCCCTGCAGAGTGTGGATGCTGTGCACACAATCACCTTATTTACTGTAGTAAACATGCACCGCTAGCTCACGTGACTGACTGTCTCCATGGTTACATCGTATATTATTAGCTGTGTAAACAGCTTCCAAAGATACCGCCATAGCTCTCTGCAGCTGTAACACTTTCACACTTTGCAAATCATTTCACGTTTTTGATAGTTATGAAGACAGAATATGTTTTTAAGGTCATGCTAGAAGGTTGCTATGGTGGTTGCTGTGGACTTGGCTGGACCGCGTCCGATTCCTGTTATTAGCTGTCTGCCGTAGGAAGGCTGCGTTCCATTTACAAGTAGTGACATTCTGCCGCAACTCGAACTCAAACCCCGCTTTGTTCTTTGATTATAGGCCTTTTATAGCCGTTCATGACACACACATAAAGCACTTTGCCTCACCATGAGAATGGAACTTTACCTAAGCTAACCTTTAAAATATCTGGTATAGGATAGAAAAATGAAGCAACCAGAGATTTAATGATGAAGACTCTGGGTTCTGTAGTGACCTGAATGACTCTTTGCATACAATTTATTGAAGAGGACTTTAGAATGCACTTTACATTTAGACTGTTGCTGTTTAATTTTTTACATTGTTGCGGTGTTATGTCATGAATAAGGTTCACCTGCTGGGGGTTTGATGGATCAGATCATCATAATCAATGGGTCCTGAGGTGGGCGGGACTGTCTCTGGTGATG
This sequence comes from Aulonocara stuartgranti, assembly GCF_965226115.1. NCBI lineage: Eukaryota > Metazoa > Chordata > Actinopteri > Cichliformes > Cichlidae > Aulonocara > Aulonocara stuartgranti. The sequence goes on along the minus strand of NC_138947.1, from coordinate 34,496,963 downwards.
TCACCATGAAGGAACAGCATCTGGCACGTGTTGCTGAAACATCCCAGTACACTGGTGTAGTTTCCTCTCCAGCTGTTTGACATTTGACACTTCAACATTAAGGGGGAAGAAGAAGAAACAGTGTTAGGTCAGGTGACCACATGGTTTCTAAAGTAACTGACAGGAAGTAACCAGGCCGTTAGAAATGGATGGCATGTGTTTAGAGTTACTGGAGTTGGGTAACTCTACTTACCAAAAGCAGAAGCACACAGATGACAGATCAGATGCTGAATGTTGCAGGAACATGCTCATGTGTGGTGGTCATTCAGTGCTGCTCCGGCAGGTTAGACAGTCCAAGACTGATATACTGCTCATCTGAGAGTTTGAAAACACACATGCAAAGATTTATTTTGTGTTACAGTCAAAGTTGGATGTTCATTTTTGTCCTTTAAAAATGTTTGTGTATTTGAAAGCACTAACATTTAAGGATGACTTGGATCGTCTCCTTTAAAGGGGAGACAAGTGTATCCACTGATCCACGTCACTTTACCTGGATGATGACTCCTCTCCCCCTCACTCAGAAACACTCCTAATATAACCAAGCAAATAAATAATAATGAAGATTTACTTACATCATTACAAAAACATCTCCCTTTGATTCTATTTCTCCATTCCTGCTGAACATCAGGCAACAAATATCTCAATAAATCACAGCAAAATGTAAAGCACATATTTTCTTTGCTTTGTCTAACCTCTGCAGAGCCTCTGTCAAGAAAAACATATCTGTAAGCATAAAACAAATATACATTTCATAACACGTCACTGGACAAACCTCGGTCAGTTGATTTCCTCTGTGCAGTGCAGACGAACATCAGTCAGCAAGTCAAGGTGGTGAGATGGACTGGTGTCCTTTGTGACTCTGCTGGTTCTTCTGAGGAAACACCGCCGTCTCTCCACACTGTCACCATCTGTGAGCACAAACAGCCGCTCTGCCAGCATGTAGGAAATCACATATCACACACACAGGGGTGAAGAAACATTAGAGCTCAACTTTGGATACTTTAGATCTAAACAGATCAAACTAGCTCTTAGCTTCAACAATCAGTGAACAGACAAACAATGATACCATACTGATTCTGTATGAATACAATATGGTATTTTCAATACAGGTGTCAAATTAATTCATTAAAACTAATACAGATATATGTATATATATTTTTTTGATAAATTCGTTTGCTAAATTATAAGAATTTTTTTTTTTTTCATTTAACAATTGCAACTGAAAGAAATTAAATATTGAACAAAAATATATTGTCACATTCTGAGCATGCTCAGCACGCTGACAGACTTGAAGTTGCTACAGATTTTAAGAAGTGATAATTATAGGGAAAAAACTTCTCTTTTTCATCCGTTTAATCAAACATTTGATGCCTTAGATGTCTCAGTCCTATAGCGTTCTGCAACTACAACTAAGCTGAAGCTTGGATTTGGCTGCAGGTGCCCCTGTACATCCTTCTCAACATATTGGTACCATTTAATCCCACTTCTTCCTGAGCTTTGCTTCATCACAAGACCAAAGGTGGCATCCCGTGTCACAGTCTTATCATCATCCAGAAGACACATTTGAAGAAACATCATGGAGAAGAAACATTTACGCGCCTCCTGGTTTTGTTTTCTGATCCTGCAAAAAGACTGAGGACAACAAAGCCCAGAGAACACGAGATACACAACATCCAACATTCAGACTCAACAGCCTCCATAAATGAAGAGCACCAGGTTGGTTCAGTTATAGTAGATATGAGCATACTTCACATTACTGGGTATGAATAATAATCAAGAGACAAACTTTAAAGATGCAGAGCATGATGTCCCATCATCAGACTGTAAACAAACATCCACCAGGCTTCTTTGCTGGCAAAATTGATGATTCTCCTATCACGGATCAGTAGCGTGTATTAACCTGTGGTATAAGCAGCAGTCACTGAAATATTACTGTTTCAGATAAGAAATCTAGCACATAAAAGCCAGGGTGGGAGGGATCTCTGCAAACTGACTTACCTCTGCAAGTGTGAAGCTCAACAAAAATCTGACTCTCCAGTCACAGACAAACAAAAACCTCCAGCTGGGAGATAGAAAACGCTGTCTGGGTCTTGCTGGATGTTGCTGGTCAGAGTCCAAATGCATGTAATAGCGAGAAACGCACTAACGTGGTGAAATAAAGCGTTTTTCATGGTCTTTATAAAGACAGCTGTAACTTTTGATAGAAGACTCAGAAATACATATTTATGGCTTTATCTTATAGAATTCAATATCCCCGTGCTGGGCAAACAGGTTTTGCAGCTGTTTGAGCTAAGATGTTAAAGTTATTCACATAATGAAAACCTATACTTTGTTTCGTGCAAGTTCCCCATTCAAATGTATGTAATCGTCAGAAAGGCACTGTCTTGGCGAAATAAAGCGTTTTTGCACAACTTCATATAAATCGGTGTAACTTTTGATAGAAGACTCAGAAATACATATTTATGGCTTTATCTTACAGAATTCAATATCCCCGTGCTGGGCAAACAGGTTTGCAGCTGTTTGAGCTAAGATGTTGAAGTTATTCACATAATGAAAACCTATACTTTGTGTCGGGCGAGAACTCCATTCAAATGGATGTAATAGCGAGAAACGCACCAACGTGGTGAAATAAAGCGTTTTTCATGGTCTTTGTAAATACAGCTTTAACTTTTGATAGAAGACTCAGACACACATATTTATGGGCTGGGCAAACAGGTTTTGCAGCTGTTTGAGCTAAGATGTTAAAGTTATTCACATAATGAAAACCTATGCTTTGTTTCGTGCGAGTTCCCCATTCAAATGCATGTAATAGCGAGAAACGCACCAACGTGGTGAAATAAATCGTTTTTCATGGTCTTCATAAAGACAGCTGTAACTTTTGATAGACGACTTAGACACACAGGTTTATGGCTTCATCTTATAGAATTCAATTTTCCCGTGCTGGGCAAACAGGTTTTGCAGCTGTTTGAGCTAAGATGTTAAAGTTATTCACATAATGAAAACCTATACTTTGTTTCAGGCGAGTTCCCTATTCAAATGCATGTAATAGCGAGAAACGCACCAACGTGGTGAAATAAAGCGTTTTTCATGGTCTTCATAAAGACAGCTGTAACTTTTGATAGACGACTCAGACACACATGTTTATGGCTTCATCTTATAGAATTCAATTTCCCCGTGCTGGGCAAACAGGTTTTGCAGCTGTTTGAGCTAAGATGTTAAAGTTATTCACATAATGAAAACCTATACTTTGTGTCGGGCGAGAACTCCATTCAAATGCATGTAATAGCGAGAAACGCACTAACGTGGTGAAATAAAGCGTCTTTCATGGTCTTCATGAAGACAGCTGTAACTTTTGATAGACGACTCAGACACACAGGTTTATGGCTTCATCTTATAGAATTCAATTTCCCCGTGCTGGGCAAACAGGTTTTGCAGCTGTTTGAGCTAAGATTTTCAAGTTATTCACAAAATGAAAAGTACTTTGTGTCGGGCGAGAACTCCATTCAAATGCATGTAATAGCGAGAAACGCAATAACGTGGTGAAATAAAGCGTTTTTCATGGTCTTCATAAAGACAGCTGTAACTTTTGATATACGACTCAGAAATACATATTTATGGGCTGGGCAAACAGGTTTTGCAGATGTGTGAGCTAAGATTTTCAAGTTATTCACATAATGAAAACCTATACTTTGTTTCGTTCGAGTTCCCCATTCAAATGCATGTAATCGTCAGAAACGCACCAACGTGGTGAAATAAAGCGTTTTTCATGGTCTTCATAAAGACAGCTGTAACTTTTGATATACGACTCAGAAATACATATTTATGGGCTGGGCAAACAGGTTTTGCAGATGTGTGAGCTAAGATTTTCAAGTTATTCACATAATGAAAACCTATACTTTGTTTCGTTCGAGTTCCCCATTCAAATGCATGTAATCGTCAGAAACGCACCAACGTGGTGAAATAAAGCGTTTTTCATGGTCTTCATAAAGACAGCTGTAACTTTTGATAGAAGACTTAGACACACATGTTTATGGCTTCATCTTATAGAATTCAATTTCCCCGTGCTGGGCAAACAGGTTTTGCAGCCGTTTGAGCTAAGATTTAAAAATTATTCACATAATGAAAACCTATACTTTGTTTCAGGCGAGTTTCCCATTCAAATGCATGTAACAGTGAGAAACGCATTGTCTTGGCGAAATAAAGCGTTTTTGAACAACTTCATATAAATCGCTGTAACTTTTGATAGAAGACTCAGACAAACATGTTTATGGCTTTATCTTATAGAACTCAATATCCCCGTGCTGGGCAAACAGGTTTTGCAGCCGTTTGAGCTAAGATTTTAAAATTATTCACATAATGAAAACCTATACTTTGTTTCAGGCGAGTTTCCCATTCAAATGCATGTAACAGTGAGAAACGCATTGTCTTGGCGAAATAAAGCGTTTTCGTACAACTTCATATAAATCGCTGTAACTTTTGATAGAAGACTCAGAAACACATGTTTATGGCTTTATCTTATGGAACTCAATATCCCCGTGCTGGGCAAACAGGTTTTGCAGCCGTTTGAGCTAAGATTTTAAAATTATTCACATAATGAAAACCTATACTTTGTTTCAGGCGAGTTTCCCATTCAAATGCATGTAACAGTGAGAAACGCATTGTCTTGGCGAAATAAAGCGTTTTCGTACAACTTCATATAAATCGCTGTAACTTTTGATAGAAGACTCAGAAACACATGTTTATGGCTTTATCTTATAGAACTCAATATCCCCGTGCTGGGCAAACAGGTTGCAGCCGTTTGAGCTAAGATTTTAAAATTATTCACATAATGAAAACCTATACTTTGTCTCGGGCGAGTTTCCCATTCAAATGCATGTAACAGTGAGAAATACACTGTCTTGGCGAAATAAAGCGTTTTTCAACCACTTCATATAAATCGCTGTAACTTTTGATAGAAGACTCAGAAACACAAGTTTATGGCTTTATCTTATAGAACTCAATATCCCCGTGCTGGGCAAACAGGTTTTGCAGCCGTTTGAGCTAAGATTTTAAAATTATTCACATAACGAAAACCTATACTTTGTTTCAGGCGAGTTTCCCATTCAAATGCATGTAACAGTGAGAAACACACTGTCTTGGCGAAATAAAGCGTTTTTGTACAACTTCATATAAATCGCTGTAACTTTTGATAGAAGACTCAGAAATACATATTTATGGCTTTATCTTATAGAACTCAATATCCCCGTGCTGGGCAAACAGAACAGGTTTTGCAGCCGTTTGAGCTAAGATTTTAAAATTATTCACATAATGAAAACCTATACTTTGTTTCAGGCGAGTTTCCCATTCAAATGCATGTAACAGTGAGAAACACACTGTCTTGGCGAAATAAAGCGTTTTTGTACAACTTCATATAAATCGCTGTAACTTTTGATAGAAGACTCAGAAATACATATTTATGGCTTTATCTTATAGAACTCAATATCCCCGTGCTGGGCAAACAGAACAGGTTTTGCAGCCGTTTGAGCTAAGATTTTAAAATTATTCACATAATGAAAACCTATACTTTGTTTCAGGCGAGTTTCCCATTCAAATGCATGTAACAGTGAGAAATACACTGTCTTGGCGAAATAAAGCGTTTTCGTACAACTTCATATAAATCGCTGTAACTTTTGATAGAAGACTCAGAAACACATGTTTATGGCTTTATCTTATAGAACTCAATATCCCCGTGCTGGGCAAACAGGTTTTGCAGCCGTTTGAGCTAAGATTTTAAAATTATTCACATAATGAAAACCTACTTTGTCTCGGGCGAGTTTCCCATTCAAATGCATGTAACAGTGAGAAACACACTGACTTGGCGAAATAAAGCGTTTTTGAACAACTTCATATAAATCGCTGTAACTTTTGATAGAAGACTCAGACAAACATATTTATGGCTTTATCTTATAGAACTCAATATCCCCGTGCTGGGCAAACAGGTTTTGCAGCCGTTTGAGCTAAGATTTTAAAATTATTCATATAATGAAAACCTATACTTTGTTTCAGGCGAGTTTCCCATTCAAATGCATGTAACAGTGAGAAACGCATTGTCTTGGCGAAATAAAGCGTTTTCGTACAACTTCATATAAATCGCTGTAACTTTTGATAGAAGACTCAGACAAACATGTTTATGGCTTTATCTTATAGAACTCAATATCCCCGTGCTGGGCAAACAGGTTTTGCAGCCGTTTGAGCTAAGATTTTAAAATTATTCACATAATGAAAACCTATACTTTGTTTCAGGCGAGTTTCCCATTCAAATGCATGTAACAGTGAGAAACGCATTGTCTTGGCGAAATAAAGCGTTTTTGAACAACTTCATATAAATCGCTGTAACTTTTGATAGAAGACTCAGACAAACATGTTTATGGCTTTATCTTATAGAACTCAATATCCCCGTGCTGGGCAAACAGGTTTTGCAGCCGTTTGAGCTAAGATTTTAAAATTATTCACATAATGAAAACCTATACTTTGTTTCAGGCGAGTTTCCCATTCAAATGCATGTAACAGTGAGAAACGCATTGTCTTGGCGAAAGAAAGCGTTTTCGTACAACTTCATATAAATCGCTGTAACTTTTGATAGAAGACTCAGACAAGCATGTTTATGGCTTTATCTTATAGAACTCAATATCCCCGTGCTGGGCAAACAGGTTTTGCAGCCGTTTGAGCTAAGATTTTAAAATTATTCACATAATGAAAACCTATACTTTGTCTCGGGCGAGTTTCCCATTCAAATGCATGTAACAGTGAGAAACACACTGTCTTGGCGAAATAAAGCGTTTTTGTACAACTTCATATAAATCGCTGTAACTTTTGATAGAAGACTCAGAAACACATGTTTATGGCTTTATCTTATAGAACTCAATATCCCCGTGCTGGGCAAACAGGTTTTGCAGCCGTTTGAGCTAAGATTTTAAAATTATTCACATAATGAAAACCTATACTTTGTCTCGGGCGAGTTTCCCATTCAAATGCATGTAACAGTGAGAAACACACTGTCTTGGCGAAATAAAGCGTTTTTGTACAACTTCATATAAATCGCTGTAACTTTTGATAGAAGACTCAGAAACACATGTTTATGGCTTTATCTTATAGAACTCAATATCCCCGTGCTGGGCAAACAGGTTTTGCAGCCGTTTGAGCTAAGATTTTAAAATTATTCACATAATGAAAACCTATACTTTGTTTCAGGCGAGTTTCCCATTCAAATGCATGTAACAGTGAGAAACGCATTGTCTTGGCGAAATAAAGCGTTTTCGTACAACTTCATATAAATCGCTGTAACTTTTGATAGAAGACTCAGAAACACATGTTTATGGCTTTATCTTATAGAACTCAATATCCCCGTGCTGGGCAAACAGGTTTTGCAGCCGTTTGAGCTAAGATTTTAAAATTATTCACATAATGAAAACCTATACTTTGTTTCAGGCGAGTTTCCCATTCAAATGCATGTAACAGTGAGAAACGCATTGTCTTGGCGAAATAAAGCGTTTTTGAACAACTTCATATAAATCGCTGTAACTTTTGATAGAAGACTCAGACAAACATGATTATGGCTTTATCTTATAGAACTCAATATCCCCGTGCTGGGCAAACAGGTTTTGCAGCCGTTTGAGCTAAGATTTTAAAATTATTCACATAATGAAAACCTATACTTTGTTTCAGGCGAGTTTCCCATTCAAATGCATGTAACAGTGAGAAACGCATTGTCTTGGCGAAAGAAAGCGTTTTCGTACAACTTCATATAAATCGCTGTAACTTTTGATAGAAGACTCAGAAACACATGTTTATGGCTTTATCTTATAGAACTCAATATCCCCGTGCTGGGCAAACAGGTTTTGCAGCCGTTTGAGCTAAGATTTTAAAATTATTCACATAATGAAAACCTATACTTTGTTTCAGGCGAGTTTCCCATTCAAATGCATGTAACAGTGAGAAACGCATTGTCTTGGCGAAATAAAGCGTTTTTGAACAACTTCATATAAATCGCTGTAACTTTTGATAGAAGACTCAGACAAACATGATTATGGCTTTATCTTATAGAACTCAATATCCCCGTGCTGGGCAAACAGGTTTTGCAGCCGTTTGAGCTAAGATTTTAAAATTATTCACATAATGAAAACCTATACTTTGTTTCAGGCGAGTTTCCCATTCAAATGCATGTAACAGTGAGAAACGCATTGTCTTGGCGAAATAAAGCGTTTTCGTACAACTTCATATAAATCGCTGTAACTTTTGATAGAAGACTCAGACAAACATGTTTATGGCTTTATCTTATAGAACTCAATATCCCCGTGCTGGGCAAACAGGTTTTGCAGCCGTTTGAGCTAAGATTTTAAAATTATTCACATAATGAAAACCTATACTTTGTTTCAGGCGAGTTTCCCATTCAAATGCATGTAACAGTGAGAAACGCATTGTCTTGGCGAAATAAAGCGTTTTCGTACAACTTCATATAAATCGCTGTAACTTTTGATAGAAGACTCAGACAAACATGTTTATGGCTTTATCTTATAGAACTCAATATCCCCGTGCTGGGCAAACAGGTTTTGCAGCCGTTTGAGCTAAGATTTTAAAATTATTCACATAATGAAAACCTATACTTTGTTTCAGGCGAGTTTCCCATTCAAATGCATGTAACAGTGAGAAACACACTGTCTTGGCGAAATAAAGCGTTTTTGTACAACTTCATATAAATCGCTGTAACTTTTGATAGAAGACTCAGAAATACATATTTATGGCTTTATCTTATAGAACTCAATATCCCCGTGCTGGGCAAACAGAACAGGTTTTGCAGCCGTTTGAGCTAAGATTTTAAAATTATTCACATAATGAAAACCTATACTTTGTTTCAGGCGAGTTTCCCATTCAAATGCATGTAACAGTGAGAAATACACTGTCTTGGCGAAATAAAGCGTTTTCGTACAACTTCATATAAATCGCTGTAACTTTTGATAGAAGACTCAGAAACACATGTTTATGGCTTTATCTTATAGAACTCAATATCCCCGTGCTGGGCAAACAGGTTTTGCAGCCGTTTGAGCTAAGATTTTAAAATTATTCACATAATGAAAACCTACTTTGTCTCGGGCGAGTTTCCCATTCAAATGCATGTAACAGTGAGAAACACACTGACTTGGCGAAATAAAGCGTTTTTGAACAACTTCATATAAATCGCTGTAACTTTTGATAGAAGACTCAGACAAACATATTTATGGCTTTATCTTATAGAACTCAATATCCCCGTGCTGGGCAAACAGGTTTTGCAGCCGTTTGAGCTAAGATTTTAAAATTATTCACATAATGAAAACCTATACTTTGTCTCGGGCGAGTTTCCCATTCAAATGCATGTAACAGTGAGAAACACACTGTCTTGGCGAAAGAAAGCATTTTTGTACAACTTCATATAAATCGCTGTAACTTTTGATAGAAGACTCAGAAACACATGTTTATGGCTTTATCTTATAGAACTCAATATCCCCGTGCTGGGCAAACAGGTTTTGCAGCCGTTTGAGCTAAGATTTTAAAATTATTCACATAATGAAAACCTACTTTGTCTCGGGCGAGTTTCCCATTCAAATGCATGTAACAGTGAGAAACACACTGACTTGGCGAAATAAAGCGTTTTTGAACAACTTCATATAAATCGCTGTAACTTTTGATAGAAGACTCAGACAAACATATTTATGGCTTTATCTTATAGAACTCAATATCCCCGTGCTGGGCAAACAGGTTTTGCAGCCGTTTGAGCTAAGATTTTAAAATTATTCACATAATGAAAACCTATACTTTGTCTCGGGCGAGTTTCCCATTCAAATGCATGTAACAGTGAGAAACACACTGTCTTGGCGAAAGAAAGCATTTTTGTACAACTTCATATAAATCGCTGTAACTTTTGATAGAAGACTCAGACAAACATGTTTATGGCTTTATCTTATAGAACTCAATATCCCCGTGCTGGGCAAACAGGTTTTGCAGCCGTTTGAGCTAAGATTTTAAAATTATTCACATAATGAAAACCTATACTTTGTTTCAGGCGAGTTTCCCATTCAAATGCATGTAACAGTGAGAAACGCATTGTCTTGGCGAAATAAAGCGTTTTCGTACAACTTCATATAAATCGCTGTAACTTTTGATAGAAGACTCAGAAACACATGTTTATGGCTTTATCTTATAGAACTCAATATCCCCGTGCTGGGCAAACAGGTTTTGCAGCCGTTTGAGCTAAGATTTTAAAATTATTCACATAATGAAAACCTATACTTTGTCTCGGGCGAGTTTCCCATTCAAATGCATGTAACAGTGAGAAACACACTGTCTTGGCGAAAGAAAGCATTTTTGTACAACTTCATATAAATCGCTGTAACTTTTGATAGAAGACTCAGACAAACATGTTTATGGCTTTATCTTATAGAACTCAATATCCCCGTGCTGGGCAAACAGGTTTTGCAGCCGTTTGAGCTAAGATTTTAAAATTATTCACATAATGAAAACCTATACTTTGTTTCAGGCGAGTTTCCCATTCAAATGCATGTAACAGTGAGAAACGCATTGTCTTGGCGAAAGAAAGCATTTTTGTACAACTTCATATAAATCGCTGTAACTTTTGATAGAAGACTCAGAAACACATGTTTAGGGCTTTATCTTATGGAACTCAATATCCCCGTGCTGGGCAAACAGGTTTTGCAGCCGTTTGAGCTAAGATTTAAAAATTATTCACATAATGAAAACCTACTTTGTCTCGGGCGAGTTTCCCATTCAAATGCATGTAACAGTGAGAAACACACTGTCTTGGCGAAAGAAAGCGTTTTTGAACAACTTCATATAAATCGCTGTAACTTTTGATAGAAGACTCAGACAAACATGTTTAGGGCTTTATCTTATGGAACTCAATATCCCCGTGCTGGGCAAACAGGTTTTGCAGCCGTTTGAGCTAAGATTTTAAAATTATTCACATAATGAAAACCTATACTTTGTTTCAGGCGAGTTTCCCATTCAAATGCATGTAACAGTGAGAAACGCATTGTCTTGGCGAAATAAAGCGTTTTCGTACAACTTCATATAAATCGCTGTAACTTTTGATAGAAGACTTAGACAAACATGTTTATGGCTTTATCTTATAGAACTCAATATCCCCGTGCTGGGCAAACAGGTTTTGCAGCCGTTTGAGCTAAGATTTTAAAATTATTCACATAATGAAAACCTATACTTTGTCTCGGGCGAGTTTCCCATTCAAATGCATGTAACAGTGAGAAACACACTGTCTTGGCGAAAGAAAGCATTTTTGTACAACTTCATATAAATCGCTGTAACTTTTGATAGAAGACTCAGACAAACATGTTTATGGCTTTATCTTATAGAACTCAATATCCCCGTGCTGGGCAAACAGGTTTTGCAGCCGTTTGAGCTAAGATTTTAAAATTATTCACATAATGAAAACCTATACTTTGTTTCAGGCGAGTTTCCCATTCAAATGCATGTAACAGTGAGAAACGCATTGTCTTGGCGAAAGAAAGCATTTTTGTACAACTTCATATAAATCGCTGTAACTTTTGATAGAAGACTCAGAAACACATGTTTAGGGCTTTATCTTATGGAACTCAATATCCCCGTGCTGGGCAAACAGGTTTTGCAGCCGTTTGAGCTAAGATTTAAAAATTATTCACATAATGAAAACCTACTTTGTCTCGGGCGAGTTTCCCATTCAAATGCATGTAACAGTGAGAAACACACTGTCTTGGCGAAAGAAAGCGTTTTTGAACAACTTCATATAAATCGCTGTAACTTTTGATAGAAGACTCAGACAAACATGTTTAGGGCTTTATCTTATGGAACTCAATATCCCCGTGCTGGGCAAACAGGTTTTGCAGCCGTTTGAGCTAAGATTTTAAAATTATTCACATAATGAAAACCTATACTTTGTTTCAGGCGAGTTTCCCATTCAAATGCATGTAACAGTGAGAAACGCATTGTCTTGGCGAAATAAAGCGTTTTCGTACAACTTCATATAAATCGCTGTAACTTTTGATAGAAGACTCAGAAACACATGTTTATGGCTTTATCTTATAGAACTCAATATCCCCGTGCTGGGCAAACAGGTTTTGCAGCCGTTTGAGCTAAGATTTTAAAATTATTCACATAATGAAAACCTATACTTTGTTTCAGGCGAGTTTCCCATTCAAATGCATGTAACAGTGAGAAACGCATTGTCTTGGCGAAAGAAAGCATTTTTGTACAACTTCATATAAATCGCTGTAACTTTTGATAGAAGACTCAGAAACACATGTTTAGGGCTTTATCTTATGGAACTCAATATCCCCGTGCTGGGCAAACAGGTTTTGCAGCCGTTTGAGCTAAGATTTTAAAATTATTCACATAATGAAAACCTATACTTTGTTTCAGGCGAGTTTCCCATTCAAATGCATGTAACAGTGAGAAACGCATTGTCTTGGCGAAAGAAAGCATTTTTGTACAACTTCATATAAATCGCTGTAACTTTTGATAGAAGACTCAGAAACACATGTTTAGGGCTTTATCTTATGGAACTCAATATCCCCGTGCTGGGCAAACAGGTTTTGCAGCCGTTTGAGCTAAGATTTAAAAATTATTCACATAATGAAAACCTACTTTGTCTCGGGCGAGTTTCCCATTCAAATGCATGTAACAGTGAGAAACACACTGTCTTGGCGAAAGAAAGCGTTTTTGAACAACTTCATATAAATCGCTGTAACTTTTGATAGAAGACTCAGACAAACATGTTTAGGGCTTTATCTTATGGAACTCAATATCCCCGTGCTGGGCAAACAGGTTTTGCAGCCGTTTGAGCTAAGATTTTAAAATTATTCACATAATGAAAACCTATACTTTGTTTCAGGCGAGTTTCCCATTCAAATGCATGTAACAGTGAGAAACACACTGTCTTGGCGAAAGAAAGCGTTTTTGAACAACTTCATATAAATCGCTGTAACTTTTGATAGAAGACTCAGACAAACATGTTTAGGGCTTTATCTTATGGAACTCAATATCCCCGTGCTGGGCAAACAGGTTTTGCAGCCGTTTGAGCTAAGATTTTAAAATTATTCACATAATGAAAACCTATACTTTGTTTCAGGCGAGTTTCCCATTCAAATGCATGTAACAGTGAGAAACGCATTGTCTTGGCGAAATAAAGCGTTTTCGTACAACTTCATATAAATCGCTGTAACTTTTGATAGAAGACTCAGAAACACATGTTTATGGCTTTATCTTATAGAACTCAATATCCCCGTGCTGGGCAAACAGGTTTTGCAGCCGTTTGAGCTAAGATTTTAAAATTATTCACATAATGAAAACCTATACTTTGTTTCAGGCGACTTTCCCATTCAAATGCATGTAACAGTGAGAAACGCATTGTCTTGGCGAAATAAAGCGTTTTTGAACAACTTCATATAAATCGCTGTAACTTTTGATAGAAGACTCAGACAAACATGATTATGGCTTTATCTTATAGAACTCAATATCCCCGTGCTGGGCAAACAGGTTTTGCAGCCGTTTGAGCTAAGATTTTAAAATTATTCACATAATGAAAACCTATACTTTGTTTCAGGCGAGTTTCCCATTCAAATGCATGTAACAGTGAGAAACGCATTGTCTTGGCGAAATAAAGCGTTTTCGTACAACTTCATATAAATCGCTGTAACTTTTGATAGAAGACTCAGACAAACATGTTTATGGCTTTATCTTATAGAACTCAATATCCCCGTGCTGGGCAAACAGGTTTTGCAGCCGTTTGAGCTAAGATTTTAAAATTATTCACATAATGAAAACCTATACTTTGTCTCGGGCGAGTTTCCCATTCAAATGCATGTAACAGTGAGAAACACACTGTCTTGGCGAAAGAAAGCATTTTTGTACAACTTCATATAAATCGCTGTAACTTTTGATAGAAGACTCAGACAAACATGTTTATGGCTTTATCTTATAGAACTCAATATCCCCGTGCTGGGCAAACAGGTTTTGCAGCCGTTTGAGCTAAGATTTAAAAATTATTCACATAATGAAAACCTATACTTTGTTTCAGGCGAGTTTCCCATTCAAATGCATGTAACAGTGAGAAACGCATTGTCTTGGCGAAATAAAGCGTTTTCGTACAACTTCATATAAATCGCTGTAACTTTTGATAGAAGACTCAGACAAACATGTTTATGGCTTTATCTTATAGAACTCAATATCCCCGTGCTGGGCAAACAGGTTTTGCAGCCGTTTGAGCTAAGATTTAAAAATTATTCACATAATGAAAACCTACTTTGTCTCGGGCGAGTTTCCCATTCAAATGCATGTAACAGTGAGAAACACACTGTCTTGGCGAAAGAAAGCGTTTTTGAACAACTTCATATAAATCGCTGTAACTTTTGATAGAAGACTCAGACAAACATGTTTAGGGCTTTATCTTATGGAACTCAATATCCCCGTGCTGGGCAAACAGGTTTTGCAGCCGTTTGAGCTAAGATTTTAAAATTATTCACATAATGAAAACCTATACTTTGTTTCAGGCGAGTTTCCCATTCAAATGCATGTAACAGTGAGAAACGCATTGTCTTGGCGAAATAAAGCGTTTTCGTACAACTTCATATAAATCGCTGTAACTTTTGATAGAAGACTCAGAAACACATGTTTATGGCTTTATCTTATAGAACTCAATATCCCCGTGCTGGGCAAACAGGTTTTGCAGCCGTTTGAGCTAAGATTTTAAAATTATTCACATAATGAAAACCTATACTTTGTTTCAGGCGAGTTTCCCATTCAAATGCATGTAACAGTGAGAAACGCATTGTCTTGGCGAAATAAAGCGTTTTCGTACAACTTCATATAAATCGCTGTAACTTTTGATAGAAGACTCAGACAAACATGTTTATGGCTTTATCTTATAGAACTCAATATCCCCGTGCTGGGCAAACAGGTTTTGCAGCCGTTTGAGCTAAGATTTTAAAATTATTCACATAATGAAAACCTATACTTTGTCTCGGGCGAGTTTCCCATTCAAATGCATGTAACAGTGAGAAACACACTGTCTTGGCGAAATAAAGCGTTTTTGAACAACTTCATATAAATCGCTGTAACTTTTGATAGAAGACTCAGACAAACATGATTATGGCTTTATCTTATAGAACTCAATATCCCCGTGCTGGGCAAACAGGTTTTGCAGCCGTTTGAGCTAAGATTTTAAAATTATTCACATAATGAAAACCTATACTTTGTTTCAGGCGAGTTTCCCATTCAAATGCATGTAACAGTGAGAA
Organism: Aulonocara stuartgranti; assembly: GCF_965226115.1. Taxonomy (NCBI): domain Eukaryota; kingdom Metazoa; phylum Chordata; class Actinopteri; order Cichliformes; family Cichlidae; genus Aulonocara; species Aulonocara stuartgranti. Next base: position 34,481,607 of record NC_138947.1, on the reverse strand, counting down.
ACGCATTGTCTTGGCGAAAGAAAGCGTTTTCGTACAACTTCATATAAATCGCTGTAACTTTTGATAGAAGACTCAGAAACACATGTTTATGGCTTTATCTTATAGAACTCAATATCCCCGTGCTGGGCAAACAGGTTTTGCAGCCGTTTGAGCTAAGATTTTAAAATTATTCACATAATGAAAACCTATACTTTGTTTCAGGCGAGTTTCCCATTCAAATGCATGTAACAGTGAGAAACGCATTGTCTTGGCGAAATAAAGCGTTTTTGAACAACTTCATATAAATCGCTGTAACTTTTGATAGAAGACTCAGACAAACATGATTATGGCTTTATCTTATAGAACTCAATATCCCCGTGCTGGGCAAACAGGTTTTGCAGCCGTTTGAGCTAAGATTTTAAAATTATTCACATAATGAAAACCTATACTTTGTTTCAGGCGAGTTTCCCATTCAAATGCATGTAACAGTGAGAAACGCATTGTCTTGGCGAAATAAAGCGTTTTCGTACAACTTCATATAAATCGCTGTAACTTTTGATAGAAGACTCAGACAAACATGTTTATGGCTTTATCTTATAGAACTCAATATCCCCGTGCTGGGCAAACAGGTTTTGCAGCCGTTTGAGCTAAGATTTTAAAATTATTCACATAATGAAAACCTATACTTTGTTTCAGGCGAGTTTCCCATTCAAATGCATGTAACAGTGAGAAACACACTGTCTTGGCGAAATAAAGCGTTTTTGTACAACTTCATATAAATCGCTGTAACTTTTGATAGAAGACTCAGAAATACATATTTATGGCTTTATCTTATAGAACTCAATATCCCCGTGCTGGGCAAACAGAACAGGTTTTGCAGCCGTTTGAGCTAAGATTTTAAAATTATTCACATAATGAAAACCTATACTTTGTTTCAGGCGAGTTTCCCATTCAAATGCATGTAACAGTGAGAAATACACTGTCTTGGCGAAATAAAGCGTTTTCGTACAACTTCATATAAATCGCTGTAACTTTTGATAGAAGACTCAGAAACACATGTTTATGGCTTTATCTTATAGAACTCAATATCCCCGTGCTGGGCAAACAGGTTTTGCAGCCGTTTGAGCTAAGATTTTAAAATTATTCACATAATGAAAACCTACTTTGTCTCGGGCGAGTTTCCCATTCAAATGCATGTAACAGTGAGAAACACACTGACTTGGCGAAATAAAGCGTTTTTGAACAACTTCATATAAATCGCTGTAACTTTTGATAGAAGACTCAGACAAACATATTTATGGCTTTATCTTATAGAACTCAATATCCCCGTGCTGGGCAAACAGGTTTTGCAGCCGTTTGAGCTAAGATTTTAAAATTATTCACATAATGAAAACCTATACTTTGTCTCGGGCGAGTTTCCCATTCAAATGCATGTAACAGTGAGAAACACACTGTCTTGGCGAAAGAAAGCATTTTTGTACAACTTCATATAAATCGCTGTAACTTTTGATAGAAGACTCAGAAACACATGTTTATGGCTTTATCTTATAGAACTCAATATCCCCGTGCTGGGCAAACAGGTTTTGCAGCCGTTTGAGCTAAGATTTTAAAATTATTCACATAATGAAAACCTACTTTGTCTCGGGCGAGTTTCCCATTCAAATGCATGTAACAGTGAGAAACACACTGACTTGGCGAAATAAAGCGTTTTTGAACAACTTCATATAAATCGCTGTAACTTTTGATAGAAGACTCAGACAAACATATTTATGGCTTTATCTTATAGAACTCAATATCCCCGTGCTGGGCAAACAGGTTTTGCAGCCGTTTGAGCTAAGATTTTAAAATTATTCACATAATGAAAACCTATACTTTGTCTCGGGCGAGTTTCCCATTCAAATGCATGTAACAGTGAGAAACACACTGTCTTGGCGAAAGAAAGCATTTTTGTACAACTTCATATAAATCGCTGTAACTTTTGATAGAAGACTCAGACAAACATGTTTATGGCTTTATCTTATAGAACTCAATATCCCCGTGCTGGGCAAACAGGTTTTGCAGCCGTTTGAGCTAAGATTTTAAAATTATTCACATAATGAAAACCTATACTTTGTTTCAGGCGAGTTTCCCATTCAAATGCATGTAACAGTGAGAAACGCATTGTCTTGGCGAAATAAAGCGTTTTCGTACAACTTCATATAAATCGCTGTAACTTTTGATAGAAGACTCAGAAACACATGTTTATGGCTTTATCTTATAGAACTCAATATCCCCGTGCTGGGCAAACAGGTTTTGCAGCCGTTTGAGCTAAGATTTTAAAATTATTCACATAATGAAAACCTATACTTTGTCTCGGGCGAGTTTCCCATTCAAATGCATGTAACAGTGAGAAACACACTGTCTTGGCGAAAGAAAGCATTTTTGTACAACTTCATATAAATCGCTGTAACTTTTGATAGAAGACTCAGACAAACATGTTTATGGCTTTATCTTATAGAACTCAATATCCCCGTGCTGGGCAAACAGGTTTTGCAGCCGTTTGAGCTAAGATTTTAAAATTATTCACATAATGAAAACCTATACTTTGTTTCAGGCGAGTTTCCCATTCAAATGCATGTAACAGTGAGAAACGCATTGTCTTGGCGAAAGAAAGCATTTTTGTACAACTTCATATAAATCGCTGTAACTTTTGATAGAAGACTCAGAAACACATGTTTAGGGCTTTATCTTATGGAACTCAATATCCCCGTGCTGGGCAAACAGGTTTTGCAGCCGTTTGAGCTAAGATTTAAAAATTATTCACATAATGAAAACCTACTTTGTCTCGGGCGAGTTTCCCATTCAAATGCATGTAACAGTGAGAAACACACTGTCTTGGCGAAAGAAAGCGTTTTTGAACAACTTCATATAAATCGCTGTAACTTTTGATAGAAGACTCAGACAAACATGTTTAGGGCTTTATCTTATGGAACTCAATATCCCCGTGCTGGGCAAACAGGTTTTGCAGCCGTTTGAGCTAAGATTTTAAAATTATTCACATAATGAAAACCTATACTTTGTTTCAGGCGAGTTTCCCATTCAAATGCATGTAACAGTGAGAAACGCATTGTCTTGGCGAAATAAAGCGTTTTCGTACAACTTCATATAAATCGCTGTAACTTTTGATAGAAGACTTAGACAAACATGTTTATGGCTTTATCTTATAGAACTCAATATCCCCGTGCTGGGCAAACAGGTTTTGCAGCCGTTTGAGCTAAGATTTTAAAATTATTCACATAATGAAAACCTATACTTTGTCTCGGGCGAGTTTCCCATTCAAATGCATGTAACAGTGAGAAACACACTGTCTTGGCGAAAGAAAGCATTTTTGTACAACTTCATATAAATCGCTGTAACTTTTGATAGAAGACTCAGACAAACATGTTTATGGCTTTATCTTATAGAACTCAATATCCCCGTGCTGGGCAAACAGGTTTTGCAGCCGTTTGAGCTAAGATTTTAAAATTATTCACATAATGAAAACCTATACTTTGTTTCAGGCGAGTTTCCCATTCAAATGCATGTAACAGTGAGAAACGCATTGTCTTGGCGAAAGAAAGCATTTTTGTACAACTTCATATAAATCGCTGTAACTTTTGATAGAAGACTCAGAAACACATGTTTAGGGCTTTATCTTATGGAACTCAATATCCCCGTGCTGGGCAAACAGGTTTTGCAGCCGTTTGAGCTAAGATTTAAAAATTATTCACATAATGAAAACCTACTTTGTCTCGGGCGAGTTTCCCATTCAAATGCATGTAACAGTGAGAAACACACTGTCTTGGCGAAAGAAAGCGTTTTTGAACAACTTCATATAAATCGCTGTAACTTTTGATAGAAGACTCAGACAAACATGTTTAGGGCTTTATCTTATGGAACTCAATATCCCCGTGCTGGGCAAACAGGTTTTGCAGCCGTTTGAGCTAAGATTTTAAAATTATTCACATAATGAAAACCTATACTTTGTTTCAGGCGAGTTTCCCATTCAAATGCATGTAACAGTGAGAAACGCATTGTCTTGGCGAAATAAAGCGTTTTCGTACAACTTCATATAAATCGCTGTAACTTTTGATAGAAGACTCAGACAAACATGTTTATGGCTTTATCTTATAGAACTCAATATCCCCGTGCTGGGCAAACAGGTTTTGCAGCCGTTTGAGCTAAGATTTTAAAATTATTCACATAATGAAAACCTATACTTTGTTTCAGGCGAGTTTCCCATTCAAATGCATGTAACAGTGAGAAACGCATTGTCTTGGCGAAATAAAGCGTTTTCGTACAACTTCATATAAATCGCTGTAACTTTTGATAGAAGACTCAGAAACACATGTTTATGGCTTTATCTTATAGAACTCAATATCCCCGTGCTGGGCAAACAGGTTTTGCAGCCGTTTGAGCTAAGATTTTAAAATTATTCACATAATGAAAACCTATACTTTGTTTCAGGCGACTTTCCCATTCAAATGCATGTAACAGTGAGAAACGCATTGTCTTGGCGAAATAAAGCGTTTTTGAACAACTTCATATAAATCGCTGTAACTTTTGATAGAAGACTCAGACAAACATGATTATGGCTTTATCTTATAGAACTCAATATCCCCGTGCTGGGCAAACAGGTTTTGCAGCCGTTTGAGCTAAGATTTTAAAATTATTCACATAATGAAAACCTATACTTTGTCTCGGGCGAGTTTCCCATTCAAATGCATGTAACAGTGAGAAACACACTGTCTTGGCGAAAGAAAGCATTTTTGTACAACTTCATATAAATCGCTGTAACTTTTGATAGAAGACTCAGACAAACATGTTTATGGCTTTATCTTATAGAACTCAATATCCCCGTGCTGGGCAAACAGGTTTTGCAGCCGTTTGAGCTAAGATTTAAAAATTATTCACATAATGAAAACCTACTTTGTCTCGGGCGAGTTTCCCATTCAAATGCATGTAACAGTGAGAAACACACTGTCTTGGCGAAAGAAAGCGTTTTTGAACAACTTCATATAAATCGCTGTAACTTTTGATAGAAGACTCAGACAAACATGTTTAGGGCTTTATCTTATGGAACTCAATATCCCCGTGCTGGGCAAACAGGTTTTGCAGCCGTTTGAGCTAAGATTTTAAAATTATTCACATAATGAAAACCTATACTTTGTTTCAGGCGAGTTTCCCATTCAAATGCATGTAACAGTGAGAAACGCATTGTCTTGGCGAAATAAAGCGTTTTCGTACAACTTCATATAAATCGCTGTAACTTTTGATAGAAGACTCAGAAACACATGTTTATGGCTTTATCTTATAGAACTCAATATCCCCGTGCTGGGCAAACAGGTTTTGCAGCCGTTTGAGCTAAGATTTTAAAATTATTCACATAATGAAAACCTATACTTTGTTTCAGGCGAGTTTCCCATTCAAATGCATGTAACAGTGAGAAACGCATTGTCTTGGCGAAATAAAGCGTTTTCGTACAACTTCATATAAATCGCTGTAACTTTTGATAGAAGACTCAGACAAACATGTTTATGGCTTTATCTTATAGAACTCAATATCCCCGTGCTGGGCAAACAGGTTTTGCAGCCGTTTGAGCTAAGATTTTAAAATTATTCACATAATGAAAACCTATACTTTGTCTCGGGCGAGTTTCCCATTCAAATGCATGTAACAGTGAGAAACACACTGTCTTGGCGAAAGAAAGCATTTTTGTACAACTTCATATAAATCGCTGTAACTTTTGATAGAAGACTCAGACAAACATGTTTATGGCTTTATCTTATAGAACTCAATATCCCCGTGCTGGGCAAACAGGTTTTGCAGCCGTTTGAGCTAAGATTTTAAAATTATTCACATAATGAAAACCTATACTTTGTTTCAGGCGAGTTTCCCATTCAAATGCATGTAACAGTGAGAAACGCATTGTCTTGGCGAAAGAAAGCATTTTTGTACAACTTCATATAAATCGCTGTAACTTTTGATAGAAGACTCAGAAACACATGTTTAGGGCTTTATCTTATGGAACTCAATATCCCCGTGCTGGGCAAACAGGTTTTGCAGCCGTTTGAGCTAAGATTTTAAAATTATTCACATAATGAAAACCTATACTTTGTTTCAGGCGAGTTTCCCATTCAAATGCATGTAACAGTGAGAAACGCATTGTCTTGGCGAAAGAAAGCATTTTTGTACAACTTCATATAAATCGCTGTAACTTTTGATAGAAGACTCAGAAACACATGTTTAGGGCTTTATCTTATGGAACTCAATATCCCCGTGCTGGGCAAACAGGTTTTGCAGCCGTTTGAGCTAAGATTTAAAAATTATTCACATAATGAAAACCTACTTTGTCTCGGGCGAGTTTCCCATTCAAATGCATGTAACAGTGAGAAACGCATTGTCTTGGCGAAATAAAGCGTTTTCGTACAACTTCATATAAATCGCTGTAACTTTTGATAGAAGACTCAGAAACACATGTTTATGGCTTTATCTTATAGAACTCAATATCCCCGTGCTGGGCAAACAGGTTTTGCAGCCGTTTGAGCTAAGATTTTAAAATTATTCACATAATGAAAACCTATACTTTGTTTCAGGCGACTTTCCCATTCAAATGCATGTAACAGTGAGAAACGCATTGTCTTGGCGAAATAAAGCGTTTTTGAACAACTTCATATAAATCGCTGTAACTTTTGATAGAAGACTCAGACAAACATGATTATGGCTTTATCTTATAGAACTCAATATCCCCGTGCTGGGCAAACAGGTTTTGCAGCCGTTTGAGCTAAGATTTTAAAATTATTCACATAATGAAAACCTATACTTTGTTTCAGGCGAGTTTCCCATTCAAATGCATGTAACAGTGAGAAACGCATTGTCTTGGCGAAATAAAGCGTTTTCGTACAACTTCATATAAATCGCTGTAACTTTTGATAGAAGACTCAGACAAACATGTTTATGGCTTTATCTTATAGAACTCAATATCCCCGTGCTGGGCAAACAGGTTTTGCAGCCGTTTGAGCTAAGATTTTAAAATTATTCACATAATGAAAACCTATACTTTGTCTCGGGCGAGTTTCCCATTCAAATGCATGTAACAGTGAGAAACACACTGTCTTGGCGAAATAAAGCATTTTTGTACAACTTCATATAAATCGCTGTAACTTTTGATAGAAGACTCAGACAAACATGTTTATGGCTTTATCTTATAGAACTCAATATCCCCGTGCTGGGCAAACAGGTTTTGCAGCCGTTTGAGCTAAGATTTTAAAATTATTCACATAATGAAAACCTATACTTTGTCTCGGGCGAGTTTCCCATTCAAATGCATGTAACAGTGAGAAACGCATTGTCTTGGCGAAATAAAGCGTTTTTGAACAACTTCATATAAATCGCTGTAACTTTTGATAGAAGACTCAGACAAACATGATTATGGCTTTATCTTATAGAACTCAATATCCCCGTGCTGGGCAAACAGGTTTTGCAGCCGTTTGAGCTAAGATTTTAAAATTATTCACATAATGAAAACCTATACTTTGTTTCAGGCGAGTTTCCCATTCAAATGCATGTAACAGTGAGAAACGCATTGTCTTGGCGAAATAAAGCGTTTTCGTACAACTTCATATAAATCGCTGTAACTTTTGATAGAAGACTCAGACAAACATGTTTATGGCTTTATCTTATAGAACTCAATATCCCCGTGCTGGGCAAACAGGTTTTGCAGCCGTTTGAGCTAAGATTTTAAAATTATTCACATAATGAAAACCTATACTTTGTCTCGGGCGAGTTTCCCATTCAAATGCATGTAACAGTGAGAAACACACTGTCTTGGCGAAATAAAGCATTTTTGTACAACTTCATATAAATCGCTGTAACTTTTGATAGAAGACTCAGACAAACATGTTTATGGCTTTATCTTATAGAACTCAATATCCCCGTGCTGGGCAAACAGGTTTTGCAGCCGTTTGAGCTAAGATTTTAAAATTATTCACATAATGAAAACCTATACTTTGTCTCGGGCGAGTTTCCCATTCAAATGCATGTAACAGTGAGAAACACACTGTCTTGGCGAAAGAAAGCATTTTTGTACAACTTCATATAAATCGCTGTAACTTTTGATAGAAGACTCAGACAAACATGTTTATGGCTTTATCTTATAGAACTCAATATCCCCGTGCTGGGCAAACAGGTTTTGCAGCCGTTTGAGCTAAGATTTTAAAATTATTCACATAATGAAAACCTATACTTTGTCTCGGGCGAGTTTCCCATTCAAATGCATGTAACAGTGAGAAACACACTGTCTTGGCGAAAGAAAGCATTTTTGTACAACTTCATATAAATCGCTGTAACTTTTGATAGAAGACTCAGACAAACATGTTTATGGCTTTATCTTATAGAACTCAATATCCCCGTGCTGGGCAAACAGGTTTTGCAGCCGTTTGAGCTAAGATTTTAAAATTATTCACATAATGAAAACCTATACTTTGTTTCAGGCGAGTTTCCCATTCAAATGCATGTAACAGTGAGAAACGCATTGTCTTGGCGAAAGAAAGCATTTTTGTACAACTTCATATAAATCGCTGTAACTTTTGATAGAAGACTCAGAAACACATGTTTAGGGCTTTATCTTATGGAACTCAATATCCCCGTGCTGGGCAAACAGGTTTTGCAGCCGTTTGAGCTAAGATTTAAAAATTATTCACATAATGAAAACCTACTTTGTCTCGGGCGAGTTTCCCATTCAAATGCATGTAACAGTGAGAAACACACTGTCTTGGCGAAAGAAAGCGTTTTTGAACAACTTCATATAAATCGCTGTAACTTTTGATAGAAGACTCAGACAAACATGTTTAGGGCTTTATCTTATGGAACTCAATATCCCCGTGCTGGGCAAACAGGTTTTGCAGCCGTTTGAGCTAAGATTTTAAAATTATTCACATAATGAAAACCTATACTTTGTTTCAGGCGAGTTTCCCATTCAAATGCATGTAACAGTGAGAAACGCATTGTCTTGGCGAAATAAAGCGTTTTCGTACAACTTCATATAAATCGCTGTAACTTTTGATAGAAGACTCAGACAAACATGTTTAGGGCTTTATCTTATGGAACTCAATATCCCCGTGCTGGGCAAACAGGTTTTGCAGCCGTTTGAGCTAAGATTTTAAAATTATTCACATAATGAAAACCTATACTTTGTTTCAGGCGAGTTTCCCATTCAAATGCATGTAACAGTGAGAAACGCATTGTCTTGGCGAAATAAAGCGTTTTCGTACAACTTCATATAAATCGCTGTAACTTTTGATAGAAGACTCAGAAACACATGTTTATGGCTTTATCTTATAGAACTCAATATCCCCGTGCTGGGCAAACAGGTTTTGCAGCCGTTTGAGCTAAGATTTTAAAATTATTCACATAATGAAAACCTATACTTTGTTTCAGGCGAGTTTCCCATTCAAATGCATGTAACAGTGAGAAACGCATTGTCTTGGCGAAAGAAAGCGTTTTTGTACAACTTCATATAAATAGCTGTAACTTTTGATAGAAGACTCAGACAAACATGTTTATGGCTTTATCTTATAGAACTCAAGGTGCCCGTGCTGGGAAAACAGGTTTTGCAGCCGTTTGAGCTAAGATTTTAAAATTATTCACATAATGAAAACCTATACTTTGTTTCAGGCGACTTTCCCATTCAAATGCATGTAACAGTGAGAAACGCATTGTCTTGGCGAAATAAAGCGTTTTTGAACAACTTCATATAAATCGCTGTAACTTTTGATAGAAGACTCAGACAAACATGATTATGGCTTTATCTTATAGAACTCAATATCCCCGTGCTGGGCAAACAGGTTTTGCAGCCGTTTGAGCTAAGATTTTAAAATTATTCACATAATGAAAACCTATACTTTGTCTCGGGCGAGTTTCCCATTCAAATGCATGTAACAGTGAGAAACACACTGTCTTGGCGAAAGAAAGCATTTTTGTACAACTTCATATAAATCGCTGTAACTTTTGATAGAAGACTCAGACAAACATGTTTATGGCTTTATCTTATAGAACTCAATATCCCCGTGCTGGGCAAACAGGTTTTGCAGCCGTTTGAGCTAAGATTTTAAAATTATTCACATAATGAAAACCTATACTTTGTCTCGGGCGAGTTTCCCATTCAAATGCATGTAACAGTGAGAAACACACTGTCTTGGCGAAAGAAAGCATTTTTGTACAACTTCATATAAATCGCTGTAACTTTTGATAGAAGACTCAGACAAACATGTTTATGGCTTTATCTTATAGAACTCAATATCCCCGTGCTGGGCAAACAGGTTTTGCAGCCGTTTGAGCTAAGATTTTAAAATTATTCACATAATGAAAACCTATACTTTGTTTCAGGCGAGTTTCCCATTCAAATGCATGTAACAGTGAGAAACGCATTGTCTTGGCGAAAGAAAGCATTTTTGTACAACTTCATATAAATCGCTGTAACTTTTGATAGAAGACTCAGAAACACATGTTTAGGGCTTTATCTTATGGAACTCAATATCCCCGTGCTGGGCAAACAGGTTTTGCAGCCGTTTGAGCTAAGATTTAAAAATTATTCACATAATGAAAACCTACTTTGTCTCGGGCGAGTTTCCCATTCAAATGCATGTAACAGTGAGAAACACACTGTCTTGGCGAAAGAAAGCGTTTTTGAACAACTTCATATAAATCGCTGTAACTTTTGATAGAAGACTCAGACAAACATGTTTAGGGCTTTATCTTATGGAACTCAATATCCCCGTGCTGGGCAAACAGGTTTTGCAGCCGTTTGAGCTAAGATTTTAAAATTATTCACATAATGAAAACCTATACTTTGTTTCAGGCGAGTTTCCCATTCAAATGCATGTAACAGTGAGAAACGCATTGTCTTGGCGAAATAAAGCGTTTTCGTACAACTTCATATAAATCGCTGTAACTTTTGATAGAAGACTCAGACAAACATGTTTAGGGCTTTATCTTATGGAACTCAATATCCCCGTGCTGGGCAAACAGGTTTTGCAGCCGTTTGAGCTAAGATTTTAAAATTATTCACATAATGAAAACCTATACTTTGTTTCAGGCGAGTTTCCCATTCAAATGCATGTAACAGTGAGAAACGCATTGTCTTGGCGAAATAAAGCGTTTTCGTACAACTTCATATAAATCGCTGTAACTTTTGATAGAAGACTCAGAAACACATGTTTATGGCTTTATCTTATAGAACTCAATATCCCCGTGCTGGGCAAACAGGTTTTGCAGCCGTTTGAGCTAAGATTTTAAAATTATTCACATAATGAAAACCTATACTTTGTTTCAGGCGAGTTTCCCATTCAAATGCATGTAACAGTGAGAAACGCATTGTCTTGGCGAAAGAAAGCGTTTTTGTACAACTTCATATAAATAGCTGTAACTTTTGATAGAAGACTCAGACAAACATGTTTATGGCTTTATCTTATAGAACTCAAGGTGCCCGTGCTGGGAAAACAGGTTTTGCAGCCGTTTGAGCTAAGATTTTAAAATTATTCACATAATGAAAACCTATACTTTGTTTCAGGCGACTTTCCCATTCAAATGCATGTAACAGTGAGAAACGCATTGTCTTGGCGAAATAAAGCGTTTTTGAACAACTTCATATAAATCGCTGTAACTTTTGATAGAAGACTCAGACAAACATGATTATGGCTTTATCTTATAGAACTCAATATCCCCGTGCTGGGCAAACAGGTTTTGCAGCCGTTTGAGCTAAGATTTTAAAATGATTCACATAATGAAAACCTATACTTTGTTTCAGGCGAGTTTCCCATTCAAATGCATGTAACAGTGAGAAACGCATTGTCTTGGCGAAATAAAGCGTTTTCGTACAACTTCATATAAATCGCTGTAACTTTTGATAGAAGACTCAGACAAACATGTTTATGGCTTTATCTTATAGAACTCAATATCCCCGTGCTGGGCAAACAGGTTTTGCAGCCGTTTGAGCTAAGATTTTAAAATTATTCACATAATGAAAACCTATACTTTGTCTCGGGCGAGTTTCCCATTCAAATGCATGTAACAGTGAGAAACACACTGTCTTGGCGAAAGAAAGCATTTTTGTACAACTTCATATAAATCGCTGTAACTTTTGATAGAAGACTCAGACAAACATGTTTATGGCTTTATCTTATAGAACTCAATATCCCCGTGCTGGGCAAACAGGTTTTGCAGCCGTTTGAGCTAAGATTTTAAAATTATTCACATAATGAAAACCTATACTTTGTCTCGGGCGAGTTTCCCATTCAAATGCATGTAACAGTGAGAAACACACTGTCTTGGCGAAAGAAAGCATTTTTGTACAACTTCATATAAATCGCTGTAACTTTTGATAGAAGACTCAGACAAACATGTTTATGGCTTTATCTTATAGAACTCAATATCCCCGTGCTGGGCAAACAGGTTTTGCAGCCGTTTGAGCTAAGATTTAAAAATTATTCACATAATGAAAACCTATACTTTGTTTCAGGCGAGTTTCCCATTCAAATGCATGTAACAGTGAGAAACGCATTGTCTTGGCGAAATAAAGCGTTTTCGTACAACTTCATATAAATCGCTGTAACTTTTGATAGAAGACTCAGACAAACATGTTTATGGCTTTATCTTATAGAACTCAATATCCCCGTGCTGGGCAAACAGGTTTTGCAGCCGTTTGAGCTAAGATTTTAAAATTATTCACATAATGAAAACCTATACTTTGTCTCGGGCGAGTTTCCCATTCAAATGCATGTAACAGTGAGAAACACACTGTCTTGGCGAAAGAAAGCATTTTTGTACAACTTCATATAAATCGCTGTAACTTTTGATAGAAGACTCAGACAAACATGTTTATGGCTTTATCTTATAGAACTCAATATCCCCGTGCTGGGCAAACAGGTTTTGCAGCCGTTTGAGCTAAGATTTTAAAATTATTCACATAATGAAAACCTATACTTTGTCTCGGGCGAGTTTCCCATTCAAATGCATGTAACAGTGAGAAACACACTGTCTTGGCGAAAGAAAGCATTTTTGTACAACTTCATATAAATCGCTGTAACTTTTGATAGAAGACTCAGACAAACATGTTTATGGCTTTATCTTATAGAACTCAATATCCCCGTGCTGGGCAAACAGGTTTTGCAGCCGTTTGAGCTAAGATTTTAAAATTATTCACATAATGAAAACCTATACTTTGTTTCAGGCGAGTTTCCCATTCAAATGCATGTAACAGTGAGAAACGCATTGTCTTGGCGAAAGAAAGCATTTTTGTACAACTTCATATAAATCGCTGTAACTTTTGATAGAAGACTCAGAAACACATGTTTAGGGCTTTATCTTATGGAACTCAATATCCCCGTGCTGGGCAAACAGGTTTTGCAGCCGTTTGAGCTAAGATTTAAAAATTATTCACATAATGAAAACCTACTTTGTCTCGGGCGAGTTTCCCATTCAAATGCATGTAACAGTGAGAAACACACTGTCTTGGCGAAAGAAAGCGTTTTTGAACAACTTCATATAAATCGCTGTAACTTTTGATAGAAGACTCAGACAAACATGTTTAGGGCTTTATCTTATGGAACTCAATATCCCCGTGCTGGGCAAACAGGTTTTGCAGCCGTTTGAGCTAAGATTTTAAAATTATTCACATAATGAAAACCTATACTTTGTTTCAGGCGAGTTTCCCATTCAAATGCATGTAACAGTGAGAAACGCATTGTCTTGGCGAAATAAAGCGTTTTCGTACAACTTCATATAAATCGCTGTAACTTTTGATAGAAGACTCAGACAAACATGTTTATGGCTTTATCTTATAGAACTCAATATCCCCGTGCTGGGCAAACAGGTTTTGCAGCCGTTTGAGCTAAGATTTTAAAATTATTCACATAATGAAAACCTATACTTTGTTTCAGGCGAGTTTCCCATTCAAATGCATGTAACAGTGAGAAACGCATTGTCTTGGCGAAATAAAGCGTTTTCGTACAACTTCATATAAATCGCTGTAACTTTTGATAGAAGACTCAGAAACACATGTTTATGGCTTTATCTTATAGAACTCAATATCCCCGTGCTGGGCAAACAGGTTTTGCAGCCGTTTGAGCTAAGATTTTAAAATTATTCACATAATGAAAACCTATACTTTGTTTCAGGCGAGTTTCCCATTCAAATGCATGTAACAGTGAGAAACGCATTGTCTTGGCGAAATAAAGCGTTTTTGAACAACTTCATATAAATCGCTGTAACTTTTGATAGAAGACTCAGACAAACATGATTATGGCTTTATCTTATAGAACTCAATATCCCCGTGCTGGGCAAACAGGTTTTGCAGCCGTTTGAGCTAAGATTTTAAAATGATTCACATAATGAAAACCTATACTTTGTTTCAGGCGAGTTTCCCATTCAAATGCATGTAACAGTGAGAAACGCATTGTCTTGGCGAAATAAAGCGTTTTCGTACAACTTCATATAAATCGCTGTAACTTTTGATAGAAGACTCAGACAAACATGTTTATGGCTTTATCTTATAGAACTCAATATCCCCGTGCTGGGCAAACAGGTTTTGCAGCCGTTTGAGCTAAGATTTTAAAATTATTCACATAATGAAAACCTATACTTTGTCTCGGGCGAGTTTCCCATTCAAATGCATGTAACAGTGAGAAACACACTGTCTTGGCGAAAGAAAGCATTTTTGTACAACTTCATATAAATCGCTGTAACTTTTGATAGAAGACTCAGACAAACATGTTTATGGCTTTATCTTATAGAACTCAATATCCCCGTGCTGGGCAAACAGGTTTTGCAGCCGTTTGAGCTAAGATATTAAAATTATTCACATAATGAAAACCTATACTTTGTTTCAGGCGACTTTCCCATTCAAATGCATGTAACAGTGAGAAACGCATTGTCTTGGCGAAATAAAGCGTTTTTGAACAACTTCATATAAATCGCTGTAACTTTTGATAGAAGACTCAGACAAACATGATTATGGCTTTATCTTATAGAACTCAATATCCCCGTGCTGGGCAAACAGGTTTTGCAGCCGTTTGAGCTAAGATTTTAAAATTATTCACATAATGAAAACCTATACTTTGTTTCAGGCGAGTTTCCCATTCAAATGCATGTAACAGTGAGAAACGCATTGTCTTGGCGAAATAAAGCGTTTTCGTACAACTTCATATAAATCGCTGTAACTTTTGATAGAAGACTCAGACAAACATGTTTATGGCTTTATCTTATAGAACTCAATATCCCCGTGCTGGGCAAACAGGTTTTGCAGCCGTTTGAGCTAAGATTTTAAAATTATTCACATAATGAAAACCTATACTTTGTTTCAGGCGAGTTTCCCATTCAAATGCATGTAACAGTGAGAAACGCATTGTCTTGGCGAAATAAAGCATTTTTGTACAACTTCATATAAATCGCTGTAACTTTTGATAGAAGACTCAGACAAACATGTTTAGGGCTTTATCTTATAGAACTCAATATCCCCGTGCTGGGCAAACAGGTTTTGCAGCCGTTTGAGCTAAGATTTTAAAATTATTCACATAATGAAAACCTATACTTTGTTTCAGGCGAGTTTCCCATTCAAATGCATGTAACAGTGAGAAACGCATTGTCTTGGCGAAAGAAAGCATTTTTGTACAACTTCATATAAATCGCTGTAACTTTTGATAGAAGACTCAGAAACACATGTTTATGGCTTTATCTTATAGAACTCAATATCCCCGTGCTGGGCAAACAGGTTTTGCAGCCGTTTGAGCTAAGATTTTAAAATTATTCACATAATGAAAACCTATACTTTGTTTCAGGCGAGTTTCCCATTCAAATGCATGTAACAGTGAGAAACGCATTGTCTTGGCGAAATAAAGCATTTTTGTACAACTTCATATAAATCGCTGTAACTTTTGATAGAAGACTCAGAAACACATGTTTATGGCTTTATCTTATAGAACTCAATATCCCCGTGCTGGGCAAACAGGTTTTGCAGCCGTTTGAGCTAAGATTTTAAAATTATTCACATAATGAAAACCTATACTTTGTCTCGGGCGAGTTTCCCATTCAAATGCATGTAACAGTGAGAAACACACTGTCTTGGCGAAAGAAAGCATTTTTTTACAACTTCATATAAATCGCTGTAACTTTTGATAGAAGACTCAGACAAACATGTTTAGGGCTTTATCTTATAGAACTCAATATCCCCGTGCTGGGCAAACAGGTTTTGCAGCCGTTTGAGCTAAGATTTTAAAATTATTCACATAATGAAAACCTATACTTTGTTTCAGGCGAGTTTCCCATTCAAATGCATGTAACAGTGAGAAACGCATTGTCTTGGCGAAATAAAGCATTTTTGTACAACTTCATATAAATCGCTGTAACTTTTGATAGAAGACTCAGACAAACATGTTTAGGGCTTTATCTTATAGAACTCAATATCCCCGTGCTGGGCAAACAGGTTTTGCAGCCGTTTGAGCTAAGATTTTAAAATTATTCACATAATGAAAACCTATACTTTGTTTCAGGCGAGTTTCCCATTCAAATGCATGTAACAGTGAGAAACGCATTGTCTTGGCGAAATAAAGCATTTTTGTACAACTTCATATAAATCGCTGTAACTTTTGATAGAAGACTCAGAAACACATGTTTATGGCTTTATCTTATAGAACTCAATATCCCCGTGCTGGGCAAACAGGTTTTGCAGCCGTTTGAGCTAAGATTTTAAAATTATTCACATAATGAAAACCTATACTTTGTTTCAGGCGAGTTTCCCATTCAAATGCATGTAACAGTGAGAAACGCATTGTCTTGGCGAAATAAAGCATTTTTGTACAACTTCATATAAATCGCTGTAACTTTTGATAGAAGACTCAGACAAACATGTTTAGGGCTTTATCTTATAGAACTCAATATCCCCGTGCTGGGCAAACAGGTTTTGCAGCCGTTTGAGCTAAGATTTTAAAATTATTCACATAATGAAAACCTATACTTTGTTTCAGGCGAGTTTCCCATTCAAATGCATGTAACAGTGAGAAACGCATTGTCTTGGCGAAAGAAAGCATTTTTGTACAACTTCATATAAATCGCTGTAACTTTTGATAGAAGACTCAGAAACACATGTTTATGGCTTTATCTTATAGAACTCAATATCCCCGTGCTGGGCAAACAGGTTTTGCAGCCGTTTGAGCTAAGATTTTAAAATTATTCACATAATGAAAACCTATACTTTGTTTCAGGCGAGTTTCCCATTCAAATGCATGTAACAGTGAGAAACACACTGTCTTGGCGAAAGAAAGCATTTTTTTACAACTTCATATAAATCGCTGTAACTTTTGATAGAAGACTCAGACAAACATGTTTAGGGCTTTATCTTATAGAACTCAATATCCCCGTGCTGGGCAAACAGGTTTTGCAGCCGTTTGAGCTAAGATTTTAAAATTATTCACATAATGAAAACCTATACTTTGTTTCAGGCGAGTTTCCCATTCAAATGCATGTAACAGTGAGAAACGCATTGTCTTGGCGAAATAAAGCATTTTTGTACAACTTCATATAAATCGCTGTAACTTTTGATAGAAGACTCAGAAACACATGTTTATGGCTTTATCTTATAGAACTCAATATCCCCGTGCTGGGCAAACAGGTTTTGCAGCCGTTTGAGCTAAGATTTTAAAATTATTCACATAATGAAAACCTATACTTTGTCTCGGGCGAGTTTCCCATTCAAATGCATGTAACAGTGAGAAACACACTGTCTTGGCGAAAGAAAGCATTTTTTTACAACTTCATATAAATCGCTGTAACTTTTGATAGAAGACTCAGACAAACATGTTTAGGGCTTTATCTTATAGAACTCAATATCCCCGTGCTGGGCAAACAGGTTTTGCAGCCGTTTGAGCTAAGATTTTAAAATTATTCACATAATGAAAACCTATACTTTGTTTCAGGCGAGTTTCCCATTCAAATGCATGTAACAGTGAGAAACGCATTGTCTTGGCGAAATAAAGCATTTTTGTACAACTTCATATAAATCGCTGTAACTTTTGATAGAAGACTCAGAAACACATGTTTATGGCTTTATCTTATAGAACTCAATATCCCCGTGCTGGGCAAACAGGTTTTGCAGCCGTTTGAGCTAAGATTTTAAAATTATTCACATAATGAAAACCTATACTTTGTTTCAGGCGAGTTTCCCATTCAAATGCATGTAACAGTGAGAAACACACTGTCTTGGCGAAAGAAAGCATTTTTTTACAACTTCATATAAATCGCTGTAACTTTTGATAGAAGACTCAGACAAACATGTTTAGGGCTTTATCTTATAGAACTCAATATCCCCGTGCTGGGCAAACAGGTTTTGCAGCCGTTTGAGCTAAGATTTTAAAATTATTCACATAATGAAAACCTATACTTTGTTTCAGGCGAGTTTCCCATTCAAATGCATGTAACAGTGAGAAACGCATTGTCTTGGCGAAAGAAAGCATTTTTGTACAACTTCATATAAATCGCTGTAACTTTTGATAGAAGACTCAGAAACACATGTTTATGGCTTTATCTTATAGAACTCAATATCCCCGTGCTGGGCAAACAGGTTTTGCAGCCGTTTGAGCTAAGATTTTAAAATTATTCACATAATGAAAACCTATACTTTGTTTCAGGCGAGTTTCCCATTCAAATGCATGTAACAGTGAGAAACACACTGTCTTGGCGAAAGAAAGCATTTTTTTACAACTTCATATAAATCGCTGTAACTTTTGATAGAAGACTCAGACAAACATGTTTAGGGCTTTATCTTATAGAACTCAATATCCCCGTGCTGGGCAAACAGGTTTTGCAGCCGTTTGAGCTAAGATTTTAAAATTATTCACATAATGAAAACCTATACTTTGTCTCGGGCGAGTTTCCCATTCAAATGCATGTAACAGTGAGAAACACACTGTCTTGGCGAAAGAAAGCATTTTTTTACAACTTCATATAAATCGCTGTAACTTTTGATAGAAGACTCAGACAAACATGTTTATGGCTTTATCTTATAGAACTCAATATCCCCGTGCTGGGCAAACAGGTTTTGCAGCCGTTTGAGCTAAGATTTTAAAATTATTCACATAATGAAAACCTATACTTTGTCTCGGGCGAGTTTCCCATTCAAATGCATGTAACAGTGAGAAACGCATTGTCTCTGCGAAATAAAGCGTTTTTGAACAACTTCATATAAATCGCTGTAACTTTTGATAGAAGACTCAGACAAACATGTTTAGGGCTTTATCTTATAGAACTCAATATCCCCGTGCTGGGCAAACAGGTTTTGCAGCCGTTTGAGCTAAGATTTTAAAATTATTCACATAATGAAAACCTATACTTTGTTTCAGGCGAGTTTCCCATTCAAATGCATGTAACAGTGAGAAACGCATTGTCTTGGCGAAATAAAGCATTTTTGTACAACTTCATATAAATCGCTGTAACTTTTGATAGAAGACTCAGAAACACATGTTTATGGCTTTATCTTATAGAACTCAATATCCCCGTGCTGGGCAAACAGGTTTTGCAGCCGTTTGAGCTAAGATTTTAAAATTATTCACATAATGAAAACCTATACTTTGTTTCAGGCGAGTTTCCCATTCAAATGCATGTAACAGTGAGAAACGCATTGTCTTGGCGAAATAAAGCATTTTTGTACAACTTCATATAAATCGCTGTAACTTTTGATAGAAGACTCAGACAAACATGTTTAGGGCTTTATCTTATAGAACTCAATATCCCCGTGCTGGGCAAACAGGTTTTGCAGCCGTTTGAGCTAAGATTTTAAAATTATTCACATAATGAAAACCTATACTTTGTTTCAGGCGAGTTTCCCATTCAAATGCATGTAACAGTGAGAAACGCATTGTCTTGGCGAAAGAAAGCATTTTTGTACAACTTCATATAAATCGCTGTAACTTTTGATAGAAGACTCAGAAACACATGTTTATGGCTTTATCTTATAGAACTCAATATCCCCGTGCTGGGCAAACAGGTTTTGCAGCCGTTTGAGCTAAGATTTTAAAATTATTCACATAATGAAAACCTATACTTTGTTTCAGGCGAGTTTCCCATTCAAATGCATGTAACAGTGAGAAACGCATTGTCTTGGCGAAATAAAGCATTTTTGTACAACTTCATATAAATCGCTGTAACTTTTGATAGAAGACTCAGAAACACATGTTTATGGCTTTATCTTATAGAACTCAATATCCCCGTGCTGGGCAAACAGGTTTTGCAGCCGTTTGAGCTAAGATTTTAAAATTATTCACATAATGAAAACCTATACTTTGTTTCAGGCGAGTTTCCCATTCAAATGCATGTAACAGTGAGAAACGCATTGTCTTGGCGAAAGAAAGCATTTTTCTACAACTTCATATAAATCGCTGTAACTTTTGATAGAAGACTCAGAAACACATGTTTAGGGCTTTATCTTATGGAACTCAATATCCCCGTGCTGGGCAAACAGGTTTTGCAGCCGTTTGAGCTAAGATTTTAAAATTATTCACATAATGAAAACCTATACTTTGTTTCAGGCGAGTTTCCCATTCAAATGCATGTAACAGTGAGAAACGCATTGTCTTGGCGAAAGAAAGCATTTTTGTACAACTTCATATAAATCGCTGTAACTTTTGATAGAAGACTCAGAAACACATGTTTATGGCTTTATCTTATAGAACTCAATATCCCCGTGCTGGGCAAACAGGTTTTGCAGCCGTTTGAGCTAAGATTTTAAAATTATTCACATAATGAAAACCTATACTTTGTTTCAGGCGAGTTTCCCATTCAAATGCATGTAACAGTGAGAAACACACTGTCTTGGCGAAAGAAAGCATTTTTGTACAACTTCATATGAATCGCTGTAACTTTTGATAGAAGACTCAGAAACACATGTTTATGGCTTTATCTTATAGAACTCAATATCCCCGTGCTGGGCAAACAGGTTTTGCAGCCGTTTGAGCTAAGATTTTAAAATTATTCACATAATGAAAACCTATACTTTGTCTCGGGCGAGTTTCCCCTTCAAATGCATGTAACAGTGAGAAACGCATTGTCTTGGCAAAATAAAGCGTTTTCGTACAACTTCATATAAATCGCTGTAACTTTTGATAGAAGACTCAGAAACACATGTTTATGGCTTTATCTTATAGAACTCAATATCCCCGTGCTGGGCAAACAGGTTTTGCAGCCGTTTGAGCTAAGATTTTAAAATTATTCACATAATGAAAACCTATACTTTGTTTCAGGCGAGTTTCCCATTCAAATGCATGTAACAGTGAGAAACACACTGTCTTGGCGAAAGAAAGCATTTTTGTACAACTTCATATAAATCGCTGTAACTTTTGATAGAAGACTCAGACAAACATGTTTATGGCTTTATCTTATAGAACTCAATATCCCCGTGCTGGGCAAACAGGTTTTGCAGCCGTTTGAGCTAAGATTTTAAAATTATTCACATAATGAAAACCTATACTTTGTTTCAGGCGAGTTTCCCATTCAAATGCATGTAACAGTGAGAAACGCATTGTCTTGGCAAAAGAAAGCATTTTTGTACAACTTCATATAAATCGCTGTAACTTTTGATAGAAGACTCAGAAACACATGTTTATGGCTTTATCTTATAGAACTCAATATCCCCGTGCTGGGCAAACAGGTTTTGCAGCCGTTTGAGCTAAGATTTTAAAATTATTCACATAATGAAAACCTATACTTTGTTTCAGGCGAGTTTCCCATTCAAATGCATGTAACAGTGAGAAACACACTGTCTTGGCGAAAGAAAGCATTTTTGTACAACTTCATATAAATCGCTGTAACTTTTGATAGAAGACTCAGACAAACATGTTTATGGCTTTATCTTATAGAACTCAATATCCCCGTGCTGGGCAAACAGGTTTTGCAGCCGTTTGAGCTAAGATTTTAAAATTATTCACATAATGAAAACCTATACTTTGTTTCAGGCGAGTTTCCCATTCAAATGCATGTAACAGTGAGAAACGCATTGTCTTGGCGAAAGAAAGCATTTTTCTACAACTTCATATAAATCGCTGTAACTTTTGATAGAAGACTCAGAAACACATGTTTAGGGCTTTATCTTATAGAACTCAATATCCCCGTGCTGGGCAAACAGGTTTTGCAGCCGTTTGAGCTAAGATTTTAAAATTATTCACATAATGAAAACCTATACTTTGTTTCAGGCGAGTTTCCCATTCAAATGCATGTAACAGTGAGAAACGCATTGTCTTGGCGAAATAAAGCATTTTTGTACAACTTCATATAAATCGCTGTAACTTTTGATAGAAGACTCAGAAACACATGTTTATGGCTTTATCTTATAGAACTCAATATCCCCGTGCTGGGCAAACAGGTTTTGCAGCCGTTTGAGCTAAGATTTTAAAATTATTCACATAATGAAAACCTATACTTTGTTTCAGGCGAGTTTCCCATTCAAATGCATGTAACAGTGAGAAACACACTGTCTTGGCGAAAGAAAGCATTTTTTTACAACTTCATATAAATCGCTGTAACTTTTGATAGAAGACTCAGACAAACATGTTTAGGGCTTTATCTTATAGAACTCAATATCCCCGTGCTGGGCAAACAGGTTTTGCAGCCGTTTGAGCTAAGATTTTAAAATTATTCACATAATGAAAACCTATACTTTGTTTCAGGCGAGTTTCCCATTCAAATGCATGTAACAGTGAGAAACGCATTGTCTTGGCGAAATAAAGCGTTTTTGAACAACTTCATATAAATCGCTGTAACTTTTGATAGAAGACTCAGACAAACATGTTTAGGGCTTTATCTTATAGAACTCAATATCCCCGTGCTGGGCAAACAGGTTTTGCAGCCGTTTGAGCTAAGATTTTAAAATTATTCACATAATGAAAACCTATACTTTGTTTCAGGCGAGTTTCCCATTCAAATGCATGTAACAGTGAGAAACGCATTGTCTTGGCGAAAGAAAGCATTTTTTTACAACTTCATATAAATCGCTGTAACTTTTGATAGAAGACTCAGACAAACATGTTTATGGCTTTATCTTATAGAACTCAATATCCCCGTGCTGGGCAAACAGGTTTTGCAGCCGTTTGAGCTAAGATTTTAAAATTATTCACATAATGAAAACCTATACTTTGTCTCGGGCGAGTTTCCCATTCAAATGCATGTAACAGTGAGAAACACACTGTCTTGGCGAAAGAAAGCATTTTTGTACAACTTCATATAAATCGCTGTAACTTTTGATAGAAGACTCAGACAAACATGTTTATGGCTTTATCTTATAGAACTCAATATCCCCGTGCTGGGCAAACAGGTTTTGCAGCCGTTTGAGCTAAGATTTTAAAATTATTCACATAATGAAAACCTATACTTTGTCTCGGGCGAGTTTCCCATTCAAATGCATGTAACAGTGAGAAACACACTGTCTTGGCGAAAGAAAGCATTTTTGTACAACTTCATATAAATCGCTGTAACTTTTGATAGAAGACTCAGACAAACATGTTTATGGCTTTATCTTATAGAACTCAATATCCCCGTGCTGGGCAAACAGGTTTTGCAGCCGTTTGAGCTAAGATTTTAAAATTATTCACATAATGAAAACCTATACTTTGTTTCAGGCGAGTTTCCCATTCAAATGCATGTAACAGTGAGAAACGCATTGTCTTGGCGAAAGAAAGCATTTTTGTACAACTTCATATAAATCGCTGTAACTTTTGATAGAAGACTCAGAAACACATGTTTAGGGCTTTATCTTATGGAACTCAATATCCCCGTGCTGGGCAAACAGGTTTTGCAGCCGTTTGAGCTAAGATTTAAAAATTATTCACATAATGAAAACCTACTTTGTCTCGGGCGAGTTTCCCATTCAAATGCATGTAACAGTGAGAAACACACTGTCTTGGCGAAAGAAAGCGTTTTTGAACAACTTCATATAAATCGCTGTAACTTTTGATAGAAGACTCAGACAAACATGTTTAGGGCTTTATCTTATGGAACTCAATATCCCCGTGCTGGGCAAACAGGTTTTGCAGCCGTTTGAGCTAAGATTTTAAAATTATTCACATAATGAAAACCTATACTTTGTTTCAGGCGAGTTTCCCATTCAAATGCATGTAACAGTGAGAAACGCATTGTCTTGGCGAAATAAAGCGTTTTCGTACAACTTCATATAAATCGCTGTAACTTTTGATAGAAGACTCAGACAAACATGTTTAGGGCTTTATCTTATGGAACTCAATATCCCCGTGCTGGGCAAACAGGTTTTGCAGCCGTTTGAGCTAAGATTTTAAAATTATTCACATAATGAAAACCTATACTTTGTTTCAGGCGAGTTTCCCATTCAAATGCATGTAACAGTGAGAAACGCATTGTCTTGGCGAAATAAAGCGTTTTCGTACAACTTCATATAAATCGCTGTAACTTTTGATAGAAGACTCAGAAACACATGTTTATGGCTTTATCTTATAGAACTCAATATCCCCGTGCTGGGCAAACAGGTTTTGCAGCCGTTTGAGCTAAGATTTTAAAATTATTCACATAATGAAAACCTATACTTTGTTTCAGGCGAGTTTCCCATTCAAATGCATGTAACAGTGAGAAACGCATTGTCTTGGCGAAAGAAAGCGTTTTTGTACAACTTCATATAAATAGCTGTAACTTTTGATAGAAGACTCAGACAAACATGTTTATGGCTTTATCTTATAGAACTCAAGGTGCCCGTGCTGGGAAAACAGGTTTTGCAGCCGTTTGAGCTAAGATTTTAAAATTATTCACATAATGAAAACCTATACTTTGTTTCAGGCGACTTTCCCATTCAAATGCATGTAACAGTGAGAAACGCATTGTCTTGGCGAAATAAAGCGTTTTTGAACAACTTCATATAAATCGCTGTAACTTTTGATAGAAGACTCAGACAAACATGATTATGGCTTTATCTTATAGAACTCAATATCCCCGTGCTGGGCAAACAGGTTTTGCAGCCGTTTGAGCTAAGATTTTAAAATGATTCACATAATGAAAACCTATACTTTGTTTCAGGCGAGTTTCCCATTCAAATGCATGTAACAGTGAGAAACGCATTGTCTTGGCGAAATAAAGCGTTTTCGTACAACTTCATATAAATCGCTGTAACTTTTGATAGAAGACTCAGACAAACATGTTTATGGCTTTATCTTATAGAACTCAATATCCCCGTGCTGGGCAAACAGGTTTTGCAGCCGTTTGAGCTAAGATTTTAAAATTATTCACATAATGAAAACCTATACTTTGTCTCGGGCGAGTTTCCCATTCAAATGCATGTAACAGTGAGAAACACACTGTCTTGGCGAAAGAAAGCATTTTTGTACAACTTCATATAAATCGCTGTAACTTTTGATAGAAGACTCAGACAAACATGTTTATGGCTTTATCTTATAGAACTCAATATCCCCGTGCTGGGCAAACAGGTTTTGCAGCCGTTTGAGCTAAGATTTTAAAATTATTCACATAATGAAAACCTATACTTTGTCTCGGGCGAGTTTCCCATTCAAATGCATGTAACAGTGAGAAACACACTGTCTTGGCGAAAGAAAGCATTTTTGTACAACTTCATATAAATCGCTGTAACTTTTGATAGAAGACTCAGACAAACATGTTTATGGCTTTATCTTATAGAACTCAATATCCCCGTGCTGGGCAAACAGGTTTTGCAGCCGTTTGAGCTAAGATTTAAAAATTATTCACATAATGAAAACCTATACTTTGTTTCAGGCGAGTTTCCCATTCAAATGCATGTAACAGTGAGAAACGCATTGTCTTGGCGAAATAAAGCGTTTTCGTACAACTTCATATAAATCGCTGTAACTTTTGATAGAAGACTCAGACAAACATGTTTATGGCTTTATCTTATAGAACTCAATATCCCCGTGCTGGGCAAACAGGTTTTGCAGCCGTTTGAGCTAAGATTTTAAAATTATTCACATAATGAAAACCTATACTTTGTCTCGGGCGAGTTTCCCATTCAAATGCATGTAACAGTGAGAAACACACTGTCTTGGCGAAAGAAAGCATTTTTGTACAACTTCATATAAATCGCTGTAACTTTTGATAGAAGACTCAGACAAACATGTTTATGGCTTTATCTTATAGAACTCAATATCCCCGTGCTGGGCAAACAGGTTTTGCAGCCGTTTGAGCTAAGATTTTAAAATTATTCACATAATGAAAACCTATACTTTGTCTCGGGCGAGTTTCCCATTCAAATGCATGTAACAGTGAGAAACGCATTGTCTTGGCGAAAGAAAGCATTTTTGTACAACTTCATATAAATCGCTGTAACTTTTGATAGAAGACTCAGACAAACATGTTTATGGCTTTATCTTATAGAACTCAATATCCCCGTGCTGGGCAAACAGGTTTTGCAGCCGTTTGAGCTAAGATTTTAAAATTATTCACATAATGAAAACCTATACTTTGTTTCAGGCGAGTTTCCCATTCAAATGCATGTAACAGTGAGAAACGCATTGTCTTGGCGAAATAAAGCGTTTTCGTACAACTTCATATAAATCGCTGTAACTTTTGATAGAAGACTCAGAAACACATGTTTAGGGCTTTATCTTATGGAACTCAATATCCCCGTGCTGGGCAAACAGGTTTTGCAGCCGTTTGAGCTAAGATTTAAAAATTATTCACATAATGAAAACCTACTTTGTCTCGGGCGAGTTTCCCATTCAAATGCATGTAACAGTGAGAAACACACTGTCTTGGCGAAAGAAAGCGTTTTTGAACAACTTCATATAAATCGCTGTAACTTTTGATAGAAGACTCAGACAAACATGTTTAGGGCTTTATCTTATGGAACTCAATATCCCCGTGCTGGGCAAACAGGTTTTGCAGCCGTTTGAGCTAAGATTTTAAAATTATTCACATAATGAAAACCTATACTTTGTTTCAGGCGAGTTTCCCATTCAAATGCATGTAACAGTGAGAAACGCATTGTCTTGGCGAAATAAAGCGTTTTCGTACAACTTCATATAAATCGCTGTAACTTTTGATAGAAGACTCAGACAAACATGTTTATGGCTTTATCTTATAGAACTCAATATCCCCGTGCTGGGCAAACAGGTTTTGCAGCCGTTTGAGCTAAGATTTTAAAATTATTCACATAATGAAAACCTATACTTTGTTTCAGGCGAGTTTCCCATTCAAATGCATGTAACAGTGAGAAACGCATTGTCTTGGCGAAATAAAGCGTTTTCGTACAACTTCATATAAATCGCTGTAACTTTTGATAGAAGACTCAGAAACACATGTTTATGGCTTTATCTTATAGAACTCAATATCCCCGTGCTGGGCAAACAGGTTTTGCAGCCGTTTGAGCTAAGATTTTAAAATGATTCACATAATGAAAACCTATACTTTGTTTCAGGCGAGTTTCCCATTCAAATGCATGTAACAGTGAGAAACGCATTGTCTTGGCGAAATAAAGCGTTTTTGAACAACTTCATATAAATCGCTGTAACTTTTGATAGAAGACTCAGACAAACATGATTATGGCTTTATCTTATAGAACTCAATATCCCCGTGCTGGGCAAACAGGTTTTGCAGCCGTTTGAGCTAAGATTTTAAAATGATTCACATAATGAAAACCTATACTTTGTTTCAGGCGAGTTTCCCATTCAAATGCATGTAACAGTGAGAAACGCATTGTCTTGGCGAAATAAAGCGTTTTCGTACAACTTCATATAAATCGCTGTAACTTTTGATAGAAGACTCAGACAAACATGTTTATGGCTTTATCTTATAGAACTCAATATCCCCGTGCTGGGCAAACAGGTTTTGCAGCCGTTTGAGCTAAGATTTTAAAATTATTCACATAATGAAAACCTATACTTTGTCTCGGGCGAGTTTCCCATTCAAATGCATGTAACAGTGAGAAACACACTGTCTTGGCGAAAGAAAGCATTTTTGTACAACTTCATATAAATCGCTGTAACTTTTGATAGAAGACTCAGACAAACATGTTTATGGCTTTATCTTATAGAACTCAATATCCCCGTGCTGGGCAAACAGGTTTTGCAGCCGTTTGAGCTAAGATATTAAAATTATTCACATAATGAAAACCTATACTTTGTTTCAGGCGACTTTCCCATTCAAATGCATGTAACAGTGAGAAACGCATTGTCTTGGCGAAATAAAGCGTTTTTGAACAACTTCATATAAATCGCTGTAACTTTTGATAGAAGACTCAGACAAACATGATTATGGCTTTATCTTATAGAACTCAATATCCCCGTGCTGGGCAAACAGGTTTTGCAGCCGTTTGAGCTAAGATTTTAAAATTATTCACATAATGAAAACCTATACTTTGTTTCAGGCGAGTTTCCCATTCAAATGCATGTAACAGTGAGAAACGCATTGTCTTGGCGAAATAAAGCGTTTTCGTACAACTTCATATAAATCGCTGTAACTTTTGATAGAAGACTCAGACAAACATGTTTATGGCTTTATCTTATAGAACTCAATATCCCCGTGCTGGGCAAACAGGTTTTGCAGCCGTTTGAGCTAAGATTTTAAAATTATTCACATAATGAAAACCTATACTTTGTTTCAGGCGAGTTTCCCATTCAAATGCATGTAACAGTGAGAAACGCATTGTCTTGGCGAAATAAAGCATTTTTGTACAACTTCATATAAATCGCTGTAACTTTTGATAGAAGACTCAGACAAACATGTTTAGGGCTTTATCTTATAGAACTCAATATCCCCGTGCTGGGCAAACAGGTTTTGCAGCCGTTTGAGCTAAGATTTTAAAATTATTCACATAATGAAAACCTATACTTTGTTTCAGGCGAGTTTCCCATTCAAATGCATGTAACAGTGAGAAACGCATTGTCTTGGCGAAAGAAAGCATTTTTGTACAACTTCATATAAATCGCTGTAACTTTTGATAGAAGACTCAGAAACACATGTTTATGGCTTTATCTTATAGAACTCAATATCCCCGTGCTGGGCAAACAGGTTTTGCAGCCGTTTGAGCTAAGATTTTAAAATTATTCACATAATGAAAACCTATACTTTGTTTCAGGCGAGTTTCCCATTCAAATGCATGTAACAGTGAGAAACGCATTGTCTTGGCGAAATAAAGCATTTTTGTACAACTTCATATAAATCGCTGTAACTTTTGATAGAAGACTCAGAAACACATGTTTATGGCTTTATCTTATAGAACTCAATATCCCCGTGCTGGGCAAACAGGTTTTGCAGCCGTTTGAGCTAAGATTTTAAAATTATTCACATAATGAAAACCTATACTTTGTCTCGGGCGAGTTTCCCATTCAAATGCATGTAACAGTGAGAAACACACTGTCTTGGCGAAAGAAAGCATTTTTTTACAACTTCATATAAATCGCTGTAACTTTTGATAGAAGACTCAGACAAACATGTTTAGGGCTTTATCTTATAGAACTCAATATCCCCGTGCTGGGCAAACAGGTTTTGCAGCCGTTTGAGCTAAGATTTTAAAATTATTCACATAATGAAAACCTATACTTTGTTTCAGGCGAGTTTCCCATTCAAATGCATGTAACAGTGAGAAACGCATTGTCTTGGCGAAATAAAGCATTTTTGTACAACTTCATATAAATCGCTGTAACTTTTGATAGAAGACTCAGACAAACATGTTTAGGGCTTTATCTTATAGAACTCAATATCCCCGTGCTGGGCAAACAGGTTTTGCAGCCGTTTGAGCTAAGATTTTAAAATTATTCACATAATGAAAACCTATACTTTGTTTCAGGCGAGTTTCCCATTCAAATGCATGTAACAGTGAGAAACGCATTGTCTTGGGGAAATAAAGCATTTTTGTACAACTTCATATAAATCGCTGTAACTTTTGATAGAAGACTCAGAAACACATGTTTATGGCTTTATCTTATAGAACTCAATATCCCCGTGCTGGGCAAACAGGTTTTGCAGCCGTTTGAGCTAAGATTTTAAAATTATTCACATAATGAAAACCTATACTTTGTTTCAGGCGAGTTTCCCATTCAAATGCATGTAACAGTGAGAAACGCATTGTCTTGGCGAAATAAAGCATTTTTGTACAACTTCATATAAATCGCTGTAACTTTTGATAGAAGACTCAGACAAACATGTTTAGGGCTTTATCTTATAGAACTCAATATCCCCGTGCTGGGCAAACAGGTTTTGCAGCCGTTTGAGCTAAGATTTTAAAATTATTCACATAATGAAAACCTATACTTTGTTTCAGGCGAGTTTCCCATTCAAATGCATGTAACAGTGAGAAACGCATTGTCTTGGCGAAAGAAAGCATTTTTGTACAACTTCATATAAATCGCTGTAACTTTTGATAGAAGACTCAGAAACACATGTTTATGGCTTTATCTTATAGAACTCAATATCCCCGTGCTGGGCAAACAGGTTTTGCAGCCGTTTGAGCTAAGATTTTAAAATTATTCACATAATGAAAACCTATACTTTGTTTCAGGCGAGTTTCCCATTCAAATGCATGTAACAGTGAGAAACGCATTGTCTTGGGGAAATAAAGCATTTTTGTACAACTTCATATAAATCGCTGTAACTTTTGATAGAAGACTCAGAAACACATGTTTATGGCTTTATCTTATAGAACTCAATATCCCCGTGCTGGGCAAACAGGTTTTGCAGCCGTTTGAGCTAAGATTTTAAAATTATTCACATAATGAAAACCTATACTTTGTTTCAGGCGAGTTTCCCATTCAAATGCATGTAACAGTGAGAAACGCATTGTCTTGGCGAAAGAAAGCATTTTTGTACAACTTCATATAAATCGCTGTAACTTTTGATAGAAGACTCAGAAACACATGTTTATGGCTTTATCTTATAGAACTCAATATCCCCGTGCTGGGCAAACAGGTTTTGCAGCCGTTTGAGCTAAGATTTTAAAATTATTCACATAATGAAAACCTATACTTTGTTTCAGGCGAGTTTCCCATTCAAATGCATGTAACAGTGAGAAACGCATTGTCTTGGGGAAATAAAGCATTTTTGTACAACTTCATATAAATCGCTGTAACTTTTGATAGAAGACTCAGAAACACATGTTTATGGCTTTATCTTATAGAACTCAATATCCCCGTGCTGGGCAAACAGGTTTTGCAGCCGTTTGAGCTAAGATTTTAAAATTATTCACATAATGAAAACCTATACTTTGTTTCAGGCGAGTTTCCCATTCAAATGCATGTAACAGTGAGAAACGCATTGTCTTGGCGAAATAAAGCATTTTTGTACAACTTCATATAAATCGCTGTAACTTTTGATAGAAGACTCAGACAAACATGTTTAGGGCTTTATCTTATAGAACTCAATATCCCCGTGCTGGGCAAACAGGTTTTGCAGCCGTTTGAGCTAAGATTTTAAAATTATTCACATAATGAAAACCTATACTTTGTTTCAGGCGAGTTTCCCATTCAAATGCATGTAACAGTGAGAAACGCATTGTCTTGGGGAAATAAAGCATTTTTGTACAACTTCATATAAATCGCTGTAACTTTTGATAGAAGACTCAGAAACACATGTTTATGGCTTTATCTTATAGAACTCAATATCCCCGTGCTGGGCAAACAGGTTTTGCAGCCGTTTGAGCTAAGATTTTAAAATTATTCACATAATGAAAACCTATACTTTGTTTCAGGCGAGTTTCCCATTCAAATGCATGTAACAGTGAGAAACGCATTGTCTTGGCGAAATAAAGCATTTTTGTACAACTTCATATAAATCGCTGTAACTTTTGATAGAAGACTCAGACAAACATGTTTAGGGCTTTATCTTATAGAACTCAATATCCCCGTGCTGGGCAAACAGGTTTTGCAGCCGTTTGAGCTAAGATTTTAAAATTATTCACATAATGAAAACCTATACTTTGTTTCAGGCGAGTTTCCCATTCAAATGCATGTAACAGTGAGAAACGCATTGTCTTGGCGAAAGAAAGCATTTTTGTACAACTTCATATAAATCGCTGTAACTTTTGATAGAAGACTCAGAAACACATGTTTATGGCTTTATCTTATAGAACTCAATATCCCCGTGCTGGGCAAACAGGTTTTGCAGCCGTTTGAGCTAAGATTTTAAAATTATTCACATAATGAAAACCTATACTTTGTTTCAGGCGAGTTTCCCATTCAAATGCATGTAACAGTGAGAAACACACTGTCTTGGCGAAAGAAAGCATTTTTTTACAACTTCATATAAATCGCTGTAACTTTTGATAGAAGACTCAGACAAACATGTTTAGGGCTTTATCTTATAGAACTCAATATCCCCGTGCTGGGCAAACAGGTTTTGCAGCCGTTTGAGCTAAGATTTTAAAATTATTCACATAATGAAAACCTATACTTTGTTTCAGGCGAGTTTCCCATTCAAATGCATGTAACAGTGAGAAACGCATTGTCTTGGCGAAATAAAGCATTTTTGTACAACTTCATATAAATCGCTGTAACTTTTGATAGAAGACTCAGAAACACATGTTTATGGCTTTATCTTATAGAACTCAATATCCCCGTGCTGGGCAAACAGGTTTTGCAGCCGTTTGAGCTAAGATTTTAAAATTATTCACATAATGAAAACCTATACTTTGTCTCGGGCGAGTTTCCCATTCAAATGCATGTAACAGTGAGAAACACACTGTCTTGGCGAAAGAAAGCATTTTTTTACAACTTCATATAAATCGCTGTAACTTTTGATAGAAGACTCAGACAAACATGTTTAGGGCTTTATCTTATAGAACTCAATATCCCCGTGCTGGGCAAACAGGTTTTGCAGCCGTTTGAGCTAAGATTTTAAAATTATTCACATAATGAAAACCTATACTTTGTTTCAGGCGAGTTTCCCATTCAAATGCATGTAACAGTGAGAAACGCATTGTCTTGGCGAAATAAAGCATTTTTGTACAACTTCATATAAATCGCTGTAACTTTTGATAGAAGACTCAGAAACACATGTTTATGGCTTTATCTTATAGAACTCAATATCCCCGTGCTGGGCAAACAGGTTTTGCAGCCGTTTGAGCTAAGATTTTAAAATTATTCACATAATGAAAACCTATACTTTGTTTCAGGCGAGTTTCCCATTCAAATGCATGTAACAGTGAGAAACACACTGTCTTGGCGAAAGAAAGCATTTTTTTACAACTTCATATAAATCGCTGTAACTTTTGATAGAAGACTCAGACAAACATGTTTAGGGCTTTATCTTATAGAACTCAATATCCCCGTGCTGGGCAAACAGGTTTTGCAGCCGTTTGAGCTAAGATTTTAAAATTATTCACATAATGAAAACCTATACTTTGTTTCAGGCGAGTTTCCCATTCAAATGCATGTAACAGTGAGAAACGCATTGTCTTGGCGAAAGAAAGCATTTTTGTACAACTTCATATAAATCGCTGTAACTTTTGATAGAAGACTCAGAAACACATGTTTGTGGCTTTATCTTATAGAACTCAATATCCCCGTGCTGGGCAAACAGGTTTTGCAGCCGTTTGAGCTAAGATTTTAAAATTATTCACATAATGAAAACCTATACTTTGTCTCGGGCGAGTTTCCCATTCAAATGCATGTAACAGTGAGAAACACACTGTCTTGGCGAAAGAAAGCATTTTTTTACAACTTCATATAAATCGCTGTAACTTTTGATAGAAGACTCAGACAAACATGTTTATGGCTTTATCTTATAGAACTCAATATCCCCGTGCTGGGCAAACAGGTTTTGCAGCCGTTTGAGCTAAGATTTTAAAATTATTCACATAATGAAAACCTATACTTTGTCTCGGGCGAGTTTCCCATTCAAATGCATGTAACAGTGAGAAACGCATTGTCTCTGCGAAATAAAGCGTTTTTGAACAACTTCATATAAATCGCTGTAACTTTTGATAGAAGACTCAGACAAACATGTTTAGGGCTTTATCTTATAGAACTCAATATCCCCGTGCTGGGCAAACAGGTTTTGCAGCC
This sequence comes from Aulonocara stuartgranti, assembly GCF_965226115.1. Classification (NCBI taxonomy): domain Eukaryota; kingdom Metazoa; phylum Chordata; class Actinopteri; order Cichliformes; family Cichlidae; genus Aulonocara; species Aulonocara stuartgranti. Next base: position 34,447,588 of record NC_138947.1, on the reverse strand, counting down.
GTTTGAGCTAAGATTTTAAAATTATTCACATAATGAAAACCTATACTTTGTTTCAGGCGAGTTTCCCATTCAAATGCATGTAACAGTGAGAAACGCATTGTCTTGGCGAAATAAAGCATTTTTGTACAACTTCATATAAATCGCTGTAACTTTTGATAGAAGACTCAGAAACACATGTTTATGGCTTTATCTTATAGAACTCAATATCCCCGTGCTGGGCAAACAGGTTTTGCAGCCGTTTGAGCTAAGATTTTAAAATTATTCACATAATGAAAACCTATACTTTGTTTCAGGCGAGTTTCCCATTCAAATGCATGTAACAGTGAGAAACGCATTGTCTTGGCGAAATAAAGCATTTTTGTACAACTTCATATAAATCGCTGTAACTTTTGATAGAAGACTCAGACAAACATGTTTAGGGCTTTATCTTATAGAACTCAATATCCCCGTGCTGGGCAAACAGGTTTTGCAGCCGTTTGAGCTAAGATTTTAAAATTATTCACATAATGAAAACCTATACTTTGTTTCAGGCGAGTTTCCCATTCAAATGCATGTAACAGTGAGAAACGCATTGTCTTGGCGAAAGAAAGCATTTTTGTACAACTTCATATAAATCGCTGTAACTTTTGATAGAAGACTCAGAAACACATGTTTATGGCTTTATCTTATAGAACTCAATATCCCCGTGCTGGGCAAACAGGTTTTGCAGCCGTTTGAGCTAAGATTTTAAAATTATTCACATAATGAAAACCTATACTTTGTTTCAGGCGAGTTTCCCATTCAAATGCATGTAACAGTGAGAAACGCATTGTCTTGGCGAAATAAAGCATTTTTGTACAACTTCATATAAATCGCTGTAACTTTTGATAGAAGACTCAGAAACACATGTTTATGGCTTTATCTTATAGAACTCAATATCCCCGTGCTGGGCAAACAGGTTTTGCAGCCGTTTGAGCTAAGATTTTAAAATTATTCACATAATGAAAACCTATACTTTGTTTCAGGCGAGTTTCCCATTCAAATGCATGTAACAGTGAGAAACGCATTGTCTTGGCGAAAGAAAGCATTTTTCTACAACTTCATATAAATCGCTGTAACTTTTGATAGAAGACTCAGAAACACATGTTTAGGGCTTTATCTTATGGAACTCAATATCCCCGTGCTGGGCAAACAGGTTTTGCAGCCGTTTGAGCTAAGATTTTAAAATTATTCACATAATGAAAACCTATACTTTGTTTCAGGCGAGTTTCCCATTCAAATGCATGTAACAGTGAGAAACGCATTGTCTTGGCGAAAGAAAGCATTTTTGTACAACTTCATATAAATCGCTGTAACTTTTGATAGAAGACTCAGAAACACATGTTTATGGCTTTATCTTATAGAACTCAATATCCCCGTGCTGGGCAAACAGGTTTTGCAGCCGTTTGAGCTAAGATTTTAAAATTATTCACATAATGAAAACCTATACTTTGTTTCAGGCGAGTTTCCCATTCAAATGCATGTAACAGTGAGAAACACACTGTCTTGGCGAAAGAAAGCATTTTTGTACAACTTCATATGAATCGCTGTAACTTTTGATAGAAGACTCAGAAACACATGTTTATGGCTTTATCTTATAGAACTCAATATCCCCGTGCTGGGCAAACAGGTTTTGCAGCCGTTTGAGCTAAGATTTTAAAATTATTCACATAATGAAAACCTATACTTTGTCTCGGGCGAGTTTCCCCTTCAAATGCATGTAACAGTGAGAAACGCATTGTCTTGGCAAAATAAAGCGTTTTCGTACAACTTCATATAAATCGCTGTAACTTTTGATAGAAGACTCAGAAACACATGTTTATGGCTTTATCTTATAGAACTCAATATCCCCGTGCTGGGCAAACAGGTTTTGCAGCCGTTTGAGCTAAGATTTTAAAATTATTCACATAATGAAAACCTATACTTTGTTTCAGGCGAGTTTCCCATTCAAATGCATGTAACAGTGAGAAACACACTGTCTTGGCGAAAGAAAGCATTTTTGTACAACTTCATATAAATCGCTGTAACTTTTGATAGAAGACTCAGACAAACATGTTTATGGCTTTATCTTATAGAACTCAATATCCCCGTGCTGGGCAAACAGGTTTTGCAGCCGTTTGAGCTAAGATTTTAAAATTATTCACATAATGAAAACCTATACTTTGTTTCAGGCGAGTTTCCCATTCAAATGCATGTAACAGTGAGAAACGCATTGTCTTGGCAAAAGAAAGCATTTTTGTACAACTTCATATAAATCGCTGTAACTTTTGATAGAAGACTCAGAAACACATGTTTATGGCTTTATCTTATAGAACTCAATATCCCCGTGCTGGGCAAACAGGTTTTGCAGCCGTTTGAGCTAAGATTTTAAAATTATTCACATAATGAAAACCTATACTTTGTTTCAGGCGAGTTTCCCATTCAAATGCATGTAACAGTGAGAAACACACTGTCTTGGCGAAAGAAAGCATTTTTGTACAACTTCATATAAATCGCTGTAACTTTTGATAGAAGACTCAGACAAACATGTTTATGGCTTTATCTTATAGAACTCAATATCCCCGTGCTGGGCAAACAGGTTTTGCAGCCGTTTGAGCTAAGATTTTAAAATTATTCACATAATGAAAACCTATACTTTGTTTCAGGCGAGTTTCCCATTCAAATGCATGTAACAGTGAGAAACGCATTGTCTTGGCGAAAGAAAGCATTTTTCTACAACTTCATATAAATCGCTGTAACTTTTGATAGAAGACTCAGAAACACATGTTTAGGGCTTTATCTTATGGAACTCAATATCCCCGTGCTGGGCAAACAGGTTTTGCAGCCGTTTGAGCTAAGATTTTAAAATTATTCACATAATGAAAACCTATACTTTGTTTCAGGCGAGTTTCCCATTCAAATGCATGTAACAGTGAGAAACGCATTGTCTTGGCGAAAGAAAGCATTTTTGTACAACTTCATATAAATCGCTGTAACTTTTGATAGAAGACTCAGAAACACATGTTTATGGCTTTATCTTATAGAACTCAATATCCCCGTGCTGGGCAAACAGGTTTTGCAGCCGTTTGAGCTAAGATTTTAAAATTATTCACATAATGAAAACCTATACTTTGTCTCGGGCGAGTTTCCCCTTCAAATGCATGTAACAGTGAGAAACGCATTGTCTTGGCAAAATAAAGCGTTTTCGTACAACTTCATATAAATCGCTGTAACTTTTGATAGAAGACTCAGAAACACATGTTTATGGCTTTATCTTATAGAACTCAATATCCCCGTGCTGGGCAAACAGGTTTTGCAGCCGTTTGAGCTAAGATTTTAAAATTATTCACATAATGAAAACCTATACTTTGTCTCGGGCGAGTTTCCCATTCAAATGCATGTAACAGTGAGAAACACACTGTCTTGGCGAAAGAAAGCATTTTTTTACAACTTCATATAAATCGCTGTAACTTTTGATAGAAGACTCAGACAAACATGTTTAGGGCTTTATCTTATAGAACTCAATATCCCCGTGCTGGGCAAACAGGTTTTGCAGCCGTTTGAGCTAAGATTTTAAAATTATTCACATAATGAAAACCTATACTTTGTTTCAGGCGAGTTTCCCATTCAAATGCATGTAACAGTGAGAAACGCATTGTCTTGGCGAAATAAAGCATTTTTGTACAACTTCATATAAATCGCTGTAACTTTTGATAGAAGACTCAGAAACACATGTTTATGGCTTTATCTTATAGAACTCAATATCCCCGTGCTGGGCAAACAGGTTTTGCAGCCGTTTGAGCTAAGATTTTAAAATTATTCACATAATGAAAACCTATACTTTGTTTCAGGCGAGTTTCCCATTCAAATGCATGTAACAGTGAGAAACACACTGTCTTGGCGAAAGAAAGCATTTTTTTACAACTTCATATAAATCGCTGTAACTTTTGATAGAAGACTCAGACAAACATGTTTAGGGCTTTATCTTATAGAACTCAATATCCCCGTGCTGGGCAAACAGGTTTTGCAGCCGTTTGAGCTAAGATTTTAAAATTATTCACATAATGAAAACCTATACTTTGTTTCAGGCGAGTTTCCCATTCAAATGCATGTAACAGTGAGAAACGCATTGTCTTGGCGAAATAAAGCGTTTTTGAACAACTTCATATAAATCGCTGTAACTTTTGATAGAAGACTCAGACAAACATGTTTAGGGCTTTATCTTATAGAACTCAATATCCCCGTGCTGGGCAAACAGGTTTTGCAGCCGTTTGAGCTAAGATTTTAAAATTATTCACATAATGAAAACCTATACTTTGTTTCAGGCGAGTTTCCCATTCAAATGCATGTAACAGTGAGAAACGCATTGTCTTGGCGAAAGAAAGCATTTTTTTACAACTTCATATAAATCGCTGTAACTTTTGATAGAAGACTCAGACAAACATGTTTAGGGCTTTATCTTATAGAACTCAATATCCCCGTGCTGGGCAAACAGGTTTTGCAGCCGTTTGAGCTAAGATTTTAAAATTATTCACATAATGAAAACCTATACTTTGTCTCGGGCGAGTTTCCCATTCAAATGCATGTAACAGTGAGAAACACACTGTCTTGGCGAAAGAAAGCATTTTTTTACAACTTCATATAAATCGCTGTAACTTTTGATAGAAGACTCAGACAAACATGTTTATGGCTTTATCTTATAGAACTCAATATCCCCGTGCTGGGCAAACAGGTTTTGCAGCCGTTTGAGCTAAGATTTTAAAATTATTCACATAATGAAAACCTATACTTTGTTTCAGGCGAGTTTCCCATTCAAATGCATGTAACAGTGAGAAACGCATTGTCTTGGCGAAAGAAAGCATTTTTGTACAACTTCATATAAATCGCTGTAACTTTTGATAGAAGACTCAGAAACACATGTTTATGGCTTTATCTTATAGAACTCAATATCCCCGTGCTGGGCAAACAGGTTTTGCAGCCGTTTGAGCTAAGATTTTAAAATTATTCACATAATGAAAACCTATACTTTGTTTCAGGCGAGTTTCCCATTCAAATGCATGTAACAGTGAGAAACACACTGTCTTGGCGAAAGAAAGCATTTTTTTACAACTTCATATAAATCGCTGTAACTTTTGATAGAAGACTCAGACATACATGTTTAGGGCTTTATCTTATAGAACTCAATATCCCCGTGCTGGGCAAACAGGTTTTGCAGCCGTTTGAGCTAAGATTTTAAAATTATTCACATAATGAAAACCTATACTTTGTTTCAGGCGAGTTTCCCATTCAAATGCATGTAACAGTGAGAAACGCATTGTCTTGGCGAAATAAAGCATTTTTGTACAACTTCATATAAATCGCTGTAACTTTTGATAGAAGACTCAGAAACACATGTTTATGGCTTTATCTTATAGAACTCAATATCCCCGTGCTGGGCAAACAGGTTTTGCAGCCGTTTGAGCTAAGATTTTAAAATTATTCACATAATGAAAACCTATACTTTGTTTCAGGCGAGTTTCCCATTCAAATGCATGTAACAGTGAGAAACGCATTGTCTTGGCGAAAGAAAGCATTTTTCTACAACTTCATATAAATCGCTGTAACTTTTGATAGAAGACTCAGAAACACATGTTTAGGGCTTTATCTTATGGAACTCAATATCCCCGTGCTGGGCAAACAGGTTTTGCAGCCGTTTGAGCTAAGATTTTAAAATTATTCACATAATGAAAACCTATACTTTGTTTCAGGCGAGTTTCCCATTCAAATGCATGTAACAGTGAGAAACGCATTGTCTTGGCGAAAGAAAGCATTTTTGTACAACTTCATATAAATCGCTGTAACTTTTGATAGAAGACTCAGAAACACATGTTTATGGCTTTATCTTATAGAACTCAATATCCCCGTGCTGGGCAAACAGGTTTTGCAGCCGTTTGAGCTAAGATTTTAAAATTATTCACATAATGAAAACCTATACTTTGTTTCAGGCGAGTTTCCCATTCAAATGCATGTAACAGTGAGAAACACACTGTCTTGGCGAAAGAAAGCATTTTTGTACAACTTCATATGAATCGCTGTAACTTTTGATAGAAGACTCAGAAACACATGTTTATGGCTTTATCTTATAGAACTCAATATCCCCGTGCTGGGCAAACAGGTTTTGCAGCCGTTTGAGCTAAGATTTTAAAATTATTCACATAATGAAAACCTATACTTTGTCTCGGGCGAGTTTCCCCTTCAAATGCATGTAACAGTGAGAAACGCATTGTCTTGGCAAAATAAAGCGTTTTCGTACAACTTCATATAAATCGCTGTAACTTTTGATAGAAGACTCAGAAACACATGTTTATGGCTTTATCTTATAGAACTCAATATCCCCGTGCTGGGCAAACAGGTTTTGCAGCCGTTTGAGCTAAGATTTTAAAATTATTCACATAATGAAAACCTATACTTTGTTTCAGGCGAGTTTCCCATTCAAATGCATGTAACAGTGAGAAACACACTGTCTTGGCGAAAGAAAGCATTTTTGTACAACTTCATATAAATCGCTGTAACTTTTGATAGAAGACTCAGACAAACATGTTTATGGCTTTATCTTATAGAACTCAATATCCCCGTGCTGGGCAAACAGGTTTTGCAGCCGTTTGAGCTAAGATTTTAAAATTATTCACATAATGAAAACCTATACTTTGTTTCAGGCGAGTTTCCCATTCAAATGCATGTAACAGTGAGAAACGCATTGTCTTGGCAAAAGAAAGCATTTTTGTACAACTTCATATAAATCGCTGTAACTTTTGATAGAAGACTCAGAAACACATGTTTATGGCTTTATCTTATAGAACTCAATATCCCCGTGCTGGGCAAACAGGTTTTGCAGCCGTTTGAGCTAAGATTTTAAAATTATTCACATAATGAAAACCTATACTTTGTTTCAGGCGAGTTTCCCATTCAAATGCATGTAACAGTGAGAAACACACTGTCTTGGCGAAAGAAAGCATTTTTGTACAACTTCATATAAATCGCTGTAACTTTTGATAGAAGACTCAGACAAACATGTTTATGGCTTTATCTTATAGAACTCAATATCCCCGTGCTGGGCAAACAGGTTTTGCAGCCGTTTGAGCTAAGATTTTAAAATTATTCACATAATGAAAACCTATACTTTGTTTCAGGCGAGTTTCCCATTCAAATGCATGTAACAGTGAGAAACGCATTGTCTTGGCGAAAGAAAGCATTTTTCTACAACTTCATATAAATCGCTGTAACTTTTGATAGAAGACTCAGAAACACATGTTTAGGGCTTTATCTTATGGAACTCAATATCCCCGTGCTGGGCAAACAGGTTTTGCAGCCGTTTGAGCTAAGATTTTAAAATTATTCACATAATGAAAACCTATACTTTGTTTCAGGCGAGTTTCCCATTCAAATGCATGTAACAGTGAGAAACGCATTGTCTTGGCGAAAGAAAGCATTTTTGTACAACTTCATATAAATCGCTGTAACTTTTGATAGAAGACTCAGAAACACATGTTTATGGCTTTATCTTATAGAACTCAATATCCCCGTGCTGGGCAAACAGGTTTTGCAGCCGTTTGAGCTAAGATTTTAAAATTATTCACATAATGAAAACCTATACTTTGTCTCGGGCGAGTTTCCCCTTCAAATGCATGTAACAGTGAGAAACGCATTGTCTTGGCAAAATAAAGCGTTTTCGTACAACTTCATATAAATCGCTGTAACTTTTGATAGAAGACTCAGAAACACATGTTTATGGCTTTATCTTATAGAACTCAATATCCCCGTGCTGGGCAAACAGGTTTTGCAGCCGTTTGAGCTAAGATTTTAAAATTATTCACATAATGAAAACCTATACTTTGTCTCGGGCGAGTTTCCCATTCAAATGCATGTAACAGTGAGAAACACACTGTCTTGGCGAAAGAAAGCATTTTTTTACAACTTCATATAAATCGCTGTAACTTTTGATAGAAGACTCAGACAAACATGTTTAGGGCTTTATCTTATAGAACTCAATATCCCCGTGCTGGGCAAACAGGTTTTGCAGCCGTTTGAGCTAAGATTTTAAAATTATTCACATAATGAAAACCTATACTTTGTTTCAGGCGAGTTTCCCATTCAAATGCATGTAACAGTGAGAAACGCATTGTCTTGGCGAAATAAAGCATTTTTGTACAACTTCATATAAATCGCTGTAACTTTTGATAGAAGACTCAGAAACACATGTTTATGGCTTTATCTTATAGAACTCAATATCCCCGTGCTGGGCAAACAGGTTTTGCAGCCGTTTGAGCTAAGATTTTAAAATTATTCACATAATGAAAACCTATACTTTGTTTCAGGCGAGTTTCCCATTCAAATGCATGTAACAGTGAGAAACACACTGTCTTGGCGAAAGAAAGCATTTTTTTACAACTTCATATAAATCGCTGTAACTTTTGATAGAAGACTCAGACAAACATGTTTAGGGCTTTATCTTATAGAACTCAATATCCCCGTGCTGGGCAAACAGGTTTTGCAGCCGTTTGAGCTAAGATTTTAAAATTATTCACATAATGAAAACCTATACTTTGTTTCAGGCGAGTTTCCCATTCAAATGCATGTAACAGTGAGAAACGCATTGTCTTGGCGAAATAAAGCGTTTTTGAACAACTTCATATAAATCGCTGTAACTTTTGATAGAAGACTCAGACAAACATGTTTAGGGCTTTATCTTATAGAACTCAATATCCCCGTGCTGGGCAAACAGGTTTTGCAGCCGTTTGAGCTAAGATTTTAAAATTATTCACATAATGAAAACCTATACTTTGTCTCGGGCGAGTTTCCCCTTCAAATGCATGTAACAGTGAGAAACGCATTGTCTTGGCAAAATAAAGCGTTTTCGTACAACTTCATATAAATCGCTGTAACTTTTGATAGAAGACTCAGAAACACATGTTTATGGCTTTATCTTATAGAACTCAATATCCCCGTGCTGGGCAAACAGGTTTTGCAGCCGTTTGAGCTAAGATTTTAAAATTATTCACATAATGAAAACCTATACTTTGTCTCGGGCGAGTTTCCCATTCAAATGCATGTAACAGTGAGAAACACACTGTCTTGGCGAAAGAAAGCATTTTTTTACAACTTCATATAAATCGCTGTAACTTTTGATAGAAGACTCAGACAAACATGTTTAGGGCTTTATCTTATAGAACTCAATATCCCCGTGCTGGGCAAACAGGTTTTGCAGCCGTTTGAGCTAAGATTTTAAAATTATTCACATAATGAAAACCTATACTTTGTTTCAGGCGAGTTTCCCATTCAAATGCATGTAACAGTGAGAAACGCATTGTCTTGGCGAAATAAAGCATTTTTGTACAACTTCATATAAATCGCTGTAACTTTTGATAGAAGACTCAGAAACACATGTTTATGGCTTTATCTTATAGAACTCAATATCCCCGTGCTGGGCAAACAGGTTTTGCAGCCGTTTGAGCTAAGATTTTAAAATTATTCACATAATGAAAACCTATACTTTGTTTCAGGCGAGTTTCCCATTCAAATGCATGTAACAGTGAGAAACACACTGTCTTGGCGAAAGAAAGCATTTTTTTACAACTTCATATAAATCGCTGTAACTTTTGATAGAAGACTCAGACAAACATGTTTAGGGCTTTATCTTATAGAACTCAATATCCCCGTGCTGGGCAAACAGGTTTTGCAGCCGTTTGAGCTAAGATTTTAAAATTATTCACATAATGAAAACCTATACTTTGTTTCAGGCGAGTTTCCCATTCAAATGCATGTAACAGTGAGAAACGCATTGTCTTGGCGAAATAAAGCGTTTTTGAACAACTTCATATAAATCGCTGTAACTTTTGATAGAAGACTCAGACAAACATGTTTAGGGCTTTATCTTATAGAACTCAATATCCCCGTGCTGGGCAAACAGGTTTTGCAGCCGTTTGAGCTAAGATTTTAAAATTATTCACATAATGAAAACCTATACTTTGTTTCAGGCGAGTTTCCCATTCAAATGCATGTAACAGTGAGAAACGCATTGTCTTGGCGAAAGAAAGCATTTTTTTACAACTTCATATAAATCGCTGTAACTTTTGATAGAAGACTCAGACAAACATGTTTAGGGCTTTATCTTATAGAACTCAATATCCCCGTGCTGGGCAAACAGGTTTTGCAGCCGTTTGAGCTAAGATTTTAAAATTATTCACATAATGAAAACCTATACTTTGTCTCGGGCGAGTTTCCCATTCAAATGCATGTAACAGTGAGAAACACACTGTCTTGGCGAAAGAAAGCATTTTTTTACAACTTCATATAAATCGCTGTAACTTTTGATAGAAGACTCAGACAAACATGTTTATGGCTTTATCTTATAGAACTCAATATCCCCGTGCTGGGCAAACAGGTTTTGCAGCCGTTTGAGCTAAGATTTTAAAATTATTCACATAATGAAAACCTATACTTTGTCTCGGGCGAGTTTCCCATTCAAATGCATGTAACAGTGAGAAACGCATTGTCTCTGCGAAATAAAGCGTTTTTGAACAACTTCATATAAATCGCTGTAACTTTTGATAGAAGACTCAGACAAACATGTTTAGGGCTTTATCTTATAGAACTCAATATCCCCGTGCTGGGCAAACAGGTTTTGCAGCCGTTTGAGCTAAGATTTTAAAATTATTCACATAATGAAAACCTATACTTTGTTTCAGGCGAGTTTCCCATTCAAATGCATGTAACAGTGAGAAACGCATTGTCTTGGCGAAATAAAGCATTTTTGTACAACTTCATATAAATCGCTGTAACTTTTGATAGAAGACTCAGAAACACATGTTTATGGCTTTATCTTATAGAACTCAATATCCCCGTGCTGGGCAAACAGGTTTTGCAGCCGTTTGAGCTAAGATTTTAAAATTATTCACATAATGAAAACCTATACTTTGTTTCAGGCGAGTTTCCCATTCAAATGCATGTAACAGTGAGAAACGCATTGTCTTGGCGAAATAAAGCATTTTTGTACAACTTCATATAAATCGCTGTAACTTTTGATAGAAGACTCAGAAACACATGTTTATGGCTTTATCTTATAGAACTCAATATCCCCGTGCTGGGCAAACAGGTTTTGCAGCCGTTTGAGCTAAGATTTTAAAATTATTCACATAATGAAAACCTATACTTTGTTTCAGGCGAGTTTCCCATTCAAATGCATGTAACAGTGAGAAACACACTGTCTTGGCGAAAGAAAGCATTTTTTTACAACTTCATATAAATCGCTGTAACTTTTGATAGAAGACTCAGACATACATGTTTAGGGCTTTATCTTATAGAACTCAATATCCCCGTGCTGGGCAAACAGGTTTTGCAGCCGTTTGAGCTAAGATTTTAAAATTATTCACATAATGAAAACCTATACTTTGTTTCAGGCGAGTTTCCCATTCAAATGCATGTAACAGTGAGAAACGCATTGTCTTGGCGAAATAAAGCATTTTTGTACAACTTCATATAAATCGCTGTAACTTTTGATAGAAGACTCAGAAACACATGTTTATGGCTTTATCTTATAGAACTCAATATCCCCGTGCTGGGCAAACAGGTTTTGCAGCCGTTTGAGCTAAGATTTTAAAATTATTCACATAATGAAAACCTATACTTTGTTTCAGGCGAGTTTCCCATTCAAATGCATGTAACAGTGAGAAACGCATTGTCTTGGCGAAAGAAAGCATTTTTGTACAACTTCATATAAATCGCTGTAACTTTTGATAGAAGACTCAGAAACACATGTTTATGGCTTTATCTTATAGAACTCAATATCCCCGTGCTGGGCAAACAGGTTTTGCAGCCGTTTGAGCTAAGATTTTAAAATTATTCACATAATGAAAACCTATACTTTGTCTCGGGCGAGTTTCCCATTCAAATGCATGTAACAGTGAGAAACACACTGTCTTGGCGAAAGAAAGCATTTTTTTACAACTTCATATAAATCGCTGTAACTTTTGATAGAAGACTCAGACAAACATGTTTAGGGCTTTATCTTATAGAACTCAATATCCCCGTGCTGGGCAAACAGGTTTTGCAGCCGTTTGAGCTAAGATTTTAAAATTATTCACATAATGAAAACCTATACTTTGTTTCAGGCGAGTTTCCCATTCAAATGCATGTAACAGTGAGAAACGCATTGTCTTGGGGAAATAAAGCATTTTTGTACAACTTCATATAAATCGCTGTAACTTTTGATAGAAGACTCAGAAACACATGTTTATGGCTTTATCTTATAGAACTCAATATCCCCGTGCTGGGCAAACAGGTTTTGCAGCCGTTTGAGCTAAGATTTTAAAATTATTCACATAATGAAAACCTATACTTTGTTTCAGGCGAGTTTCCCATTCAAATGCATGTAACAGTGAGAAACACACTGTCTTGGCGAAAGAAAGCATTTTTTTACAACTTCATATAAATCGCTGTAACTTTTGATAGAAGACTCAGACAAACATGTTTAGGGCTTTATCTTATAGAACTCAATATCCCCGTGCTGGGCAAACAGGTTTTGCAGCCGTTTGAGCTAAGATTTTAAAATTATTCACATAATGAAAACCTATACTTTGTTTCAGGCGAGTTTCCCATTCAAATGCATGTAACAGTGAGAAACGCATTGTCTTGGCGAAATAAAGCGTTTTTGAACAACTTCATATAAATCGCTGTAACTTTTGATAGAAGACTCAGACAAACATGTTTAGGGCTTTATCTTATAGAACTCAATATCCCCGTGCTGGGCAAACAGGTTTTGCAGCCGTTTGAGCTAAGATTTTAAAATTATTCACATAATGAAAACCTATACTTTGTTTCAGGCGAGTTTCCCATTCAAATGCATGTAACAGTGAGAAACGCATTGTCTTGGCGAAAGAAAGCATTTTTTTACAACTTCATATAAATCGCTGTAACTTTTGATAGAAGACTCAGACAAACATGTTTAGGGCTTTATCTTATAGAACTCAATATCCCCGTGCTGGGCAAACAGGTTTTGCAGCCGTTTGAGCTAAGATTTTAAAATTATTCACATAATGAAAACCTATACTTTGTCTCGGGCGAGTTTCCCATTCAAATGCATGTAACAGTGAGAAACACACTGTCTTGGCGAAAGAAAGCATTTTTTTACAACTTCATATAAATCGCTGTAACTTTTGATAGAAGACTCAGACAAACATGTTTATGGCTTTATCTTATAGAACTCAATATCCCCGTGCTGGGCAAACAGGTTTTGCAGCCGTTTGAGCTAAGATTTTAAAATTATTCACATAATGAAAACCTATACTTTGTCTCGGGCGAGTTTCCCCTTCAAATGCATGTAACAGTGAGAAACGCATTGTCTTGGCAAAATAAAGCGTTTTCGTACAACTTCATATAAATCGCTGTAACTTTTGATAGAAGACTCAGAAACACATGTTTATGGCTTTATCTTATAGAACTCAATATCCCCGTGCTGGGCAAACAGGTTTTGCAGCCGTTTGAGCTAAGATTTTAAAATTATTCACATAATGAAAACCTATACTTTGTCTCGGGCGAGTTTCCCATTCAAATGCATGTAACAGTGAGAAACACACTGTCTTGGCGAAAGAAAGCATTTTTTTACAACTTCATATAAATCGCTGTAACTTTTGATAGAAGACTCAGACAAACATGTTTAGGGCTTTATCTTATAGAACTCAATATCCCCGTGCTGGGCAAACAGGTTTTGCAGCCGTTTGAGCTAAGATTTTAAAATTATTCACATAATGAAAACCTATACTTTGTTTCAGGCGAGTTTCCCATTCAAATGCATGTAACAGTGAGAAACGCATTGTCTTGGCGAAATAAAGCATTTTTGTACAACTTCATATAAATCGCTGTAACTTTTGATAGAAGACTCAGAAACACATGTTTATGGCTTTATCTTATAGAACTCAATATCCCCGTGCTGGGCAAACAGGTTTTGCAGCCGTTTGAGCTAAGATTTTAAAATTATTCACATAATGAAAACCTATACTTTGTTTCAGGCGAGTTTCCCATTCAAATGCATGTAACAGTGAGAAACACACTGTCTTGGCGAAAGAAAGCATTTTTTTACAACTTCATATAAATCGCTGTAACTTTTGATAGAAGACTCAGACAAACATGTTTAGGGCTTTATCTTATAGAACTCAATATCCCCGTGCTGGGCAAACAGGTTTTGCAGCCGTTTGAGCTAAGATTTTAAAATTATTCACATAATGAAAACCTATACTTTGTTTCAGGCGAGTTTCCCATTCAAATGCATGTAACAGTGAGAAACGCATTGTCTTGGCGAAATAAAGCGTTTTTGAACAACTTCATATAAATCGCTGTAACTTTTGATAGAAGACTCAGACAAACATGTTTAGGGCTTTATCTTATAGAACTCAATATCCCCGTGCTGGGCAAACAGGTTTTGCAGCCGTTTGAGCTAAGATTTTAAAATTATTCACATAATGAAAACCTATACTTTGTTTCAGGCGAGTTTCCCATTCAAATGCATGTAACAGTGAGAAACGCATTGTCTTGGCGAAAGAAAGCATTTTTTTATAACTTCATATAAATCGCTGTAACTTTTGATAGAAGACTCAGACAAACATGTTTAGGGCTTTATCTTATAGAACTCAATATCCCCGTGCTGGGCAAACAGGTTTTGCAGCCGTTTGAGCTAAGATTTTAAAATTATTCACATAATGAAAACCTATACTTTGTCTCGGGCGAGTTTCCCATTCAAATGCATGTAACAGTGAGAAACACACTGTCTTGGCGAAAGAAAGCATTTTTTTACAACTTCATATAAATCGCTGTAACTTTTGATAGAAGACTCAGACAAACATGTTTATGGCTTTATCTTATAGAACTCAATATCCCCGTGCTGGGCAAACAGGTTTTGCAGCCGTTTGAGCTAAGATTTTAAAATTATTCACATAATGAAAACCTATACTTTGTCTCGGGCGAGTTTCCCATTCAAATGCATGTAACAGTGAGAAACGCATTGTCTCTGCGAAATAAAGCGTTTTTGAACAACTTCATATAAATCGCTGTAACTTTTGATAGAAGACTCAGACAAACATGTTTAGGGCTTTATCTTATAGAACTCAATATCCCCGTGCTGGGCAAACAGGTTTTGCAGCCGTTTGAGCTAAGATTTTAAAATTATTCACATAATGAAAACCTATACTTTGTTTCAGGCGAGTTTCCCATTCAAATGCATGTAACAGTGAGAAACGCATTGTCTTGGCGAAATAAAGCATTTTTGTACAACTTCATATAAATCGCTGTAACTTTTGATAGAAGACTCAGAAACACATGTTTATGGCTTTATCTTATAGAACTCAATATCCCCGTGCTGGGCAAACAGGTTTTGCAGCCGTTTGAGCTAAGATTTTAAAATTATTCACATAATGAAAACCTATACTTTGTTTCAGGCGAGTTTCCCATTCAAATGCATGTAACAGTGAGAAACGCATTGTCTTGGCGAAATAAAGCATTTTTGTACAACTTCATATAAATCGCTGTAACTTTTGATAGAAGACTCAGAAACACATGTTTATGGCTTTATCTTATAGAACTCAATATCCCCGTGCTGGGCAAACAGGTTTTGCAGCCGTTTGAGCTAAGATTTTAAAATTATTCACATAATGAAAACCTATACTTTGTTTCAGGCGAGTTTCCCATTCAAATGCATGTAACAGTGAGAAACACACTGTCTTGGCGAAAGAAAGCATTTTTTTACAACTTCATATAAATCGCTGTAACTTTTGATAGAAGACTCAGACATACATGTTTAGGGCTTTATCTTATAGAACTCAATATCCCCGTGCTGGGCAAACAGGTTTTGCAGCCGTTTGAGCTAAGATTTTAAAATTATTCACATAATGAAAACCTATACTTTGTTTCAGGCGAGTTTCCCATTCAAATGCATGTAACAGTGAGAAACGCATTGTCTTGGCGAAATAAAGCATTTTTGTACAACTTCATATAAATCGCTGTAACTTTTGATAGAAGACTCAGAAACACATGTTTATGGCTTTATCTTATAGAACTCAATATCCCCGTGCTGGGCAAACAGGTTTTGCAGCCGTTTGAGCTAAGATTTTAAAATTATTCACATAATGAAAACCTATACTTTGTTTCAGGCGAGTTTCCCATTCAAATGCATGTAACAGTGAGAAACGCATTGTCTTGGCGAAAGAAAGCATTTTTGTACAACTTCATATAAATCGCTGTAACTTTTGATAGAAGACTCAGAAACACATGTTTATGGCTTTATCTTATAGAACTCAATATCCCCGTGCTGGGCAAACAGGTTTTGCAGCCGTTTGAGCTAAGATTTTAAAATTATTCACATAATGAAAACCTATACTTTGTTTCAGGCGAGTTTCCCATTCAAATGCATGTAACAGTGAGAAACGCATTGTCTTGGCGAAATAAAGCATTTTTGTACAACTTCATATAAATCGCTGTAACTTTTGATAGAAGACTCAGAAACACATGTTTATGGCTTTATCTTATAGAACTCAATATCCCCGTGCTGGGCAAACAGGTTTTGCAGCCGTTTGAGCTAAGATTTTAAAATTATTCACATAATGAAAACCTATACTTTGTTTCAGGCGAGTTTCCCATTCAAATGCATGTAACAGTGAGAAACGCATTGTCTTGGCGAAAGAAAGCATTTTTCTACAACTTCATATAAATCGCTGTAACTTTTGATAGAAGACTCAGAAACACATGTTTAGGGCTTTATCTTATGGAACTCAATATCCCCGTGCTGGGCAAACAGGTTTTGCAGCCGTTTGAGCTAAGATTTTAAAATTATTCACATAATGAAAACCTATACTTTGTTTCAGGCGAGTTTCCCATTCAAATGCATGTAACAGTGAGAAACGCATTGTCTTGGCGAAAGAAAGCATTTTTGTACAACTTCATATAAATCGCTGTAACTTTTGATAGAAGACTCAGAAACACATGTTTATGGCTTTATCTTATAGAACTCAATATCCCCGTGCTGGGCAAACAGGTTTTGCAGCCGTTTGAGCTAAGATTTTAAAATTATTCACATAATGAAAACCTATACTTTGTTTCAGGCGAGTTTCCCATTCAAATGCATGTAACAGTGAGAAACACACTGTCTTGGCGAAAGAAAGCATTTTTGTACAACTTCATATGAATCGCTGTAACTTTTGATAGAAGACTCAGAAACACATGTTTATGGCTTTATCTTATAGAACTCAATATCCCCGTGCTGGGCAAACAGGTTTTGCAGCCGTTTGAGCTAAGATTTTAAAATTATTCACATAATGAAAACCTATACTTTGTCTCGGGCGAGTTTCCCCTTCAAATGCATGTAACAGTGAGAAACGCATTGTCTTGGCAAAATAAAGCGTTTTCGTACAACTTCATATAAATCGCTGTAACTTTTGATAGAAGACTCAGAAACACATGTTTATGGCTTTATCTTATAGAACTCAATATCCCCGTGCTGGGCAAACAGGTTTTGCAGCCGTTTGAGCTAAGATTTTAAAATTATTCACATAATGAAAACCTATACTTTGTTTCAGGCGAGTTTCCCATTCAAATGCATGTAACAGTGAGAAACACACTGTCTTGGCGAAAGAAAGCATTTTTGTACAACTTCATATAAATCGCTGTAACTTTTGATAGAAGACTCAGACAAACATGTTTATGGCTTTATCTTATAGAACTCAATATCCCCGTGCTGGGCAAACAGGTTTTGCAGCCGTTTGAGCTAAGATTTTAAAATTATTCACATAATGAAAACCTATACTTTGTTTCAGGCGAGTTTCCCATTCAAATGCATGTAACAGTGAGAAACGCATTGTCTTGGCAAAAGAAAGCATTTTTGTACAACTTCATATAAATCGCTGTAACTTTTGATAGAAGACTCAGAAACACATGTTTATGGCTTTATCTTATAGAACTCAATATCCCCGTGCTGGGCAAACAGGTTTTGCAGCCGTTTGAGCTAAGATTTTAAAATTATTCACATAATGAAAACCTATACTTTGTTTCAGGCGAGTTTCCCATTCAAATGCATGTAACAGTGAGAAACACACTGTCTTGGCGAAAGAAAGCATTTTTGTACAACTTCATATAAATCGCTGTAACTTTTGATAGAAGACTCAGACAAACATGTTTATGGCTTTATCTTATAGAACTCAATATCCCCGTGCTGGGCAAACAGGTTTTGCAGCCGTTTGAGCTAAGATTTTAAAATTATTCACATAATGAAAACCTATACTTTGTTTCAGGCGAGTTTCCCATTCAAATGCATGTAACAGTGAGAAACGCATTGTCTTGGCGAAAGAAAGCATTTTTCTACAACTTCATATAAATCGCTGTAACTTTTGATAGAAGACTCAGAAACACATGTTTAGGGCTTTATCTTATGGAACTCAATATCCCCGTGCTGGGCAAACAGGTTTTGCAGCCGTTTGAGCTAAGATTTTAAAATTATTCACATAATGAAAACCTATACTTTGTTTCAGGCGAGTTTCCCATTCAAATGCATGTAACAGTGAGAAACGCATTGTCTTGGCGAAAGAAAGCATTTTTGTACAACTTCATATAAATCGCTGTAACTTTTGATAGAAGACTCAGAAACACATGTTTATGGCTTTATCTTATAGAACTCAATATCCCCGTGCTGGGCAAACAGGTTTTGCAGCCGTTTGAGCTAAGATTTTAAAATTATTCACATAATGAAAACCTATACTTTGTCTCGGGCGAGTTTCCCCTTCAAATGCATGTAACAGTGAGAAACGCATTGTCTTGGCAAAATAAAGCGTTTTCGTACAACTTCATATAAATCGCTGTAACTTTTGATAGAAGACTCAGAAACACATGTTTATGGCTTTATCTTATAGAACTCAATATCCCCGTGCTGGGCAAACAGGTTTTGCAGCCGTTTGAGCTAAGATTTTAAAATTATTCACATAATGAAAACCTATACTTTGTCTCGGGCGAGTTTCCCATTCAAATGCATGTAACAGTGAGAAACACACTGTCTTGGCGAAAGAAAGCATTTTTTTACAACTTCATATAAATCGCTGTAACTTTTGATAGAAGACTCAGACAAACATGTTTAGGGCTTTATCTTATAGAACTCAATATCCCCGTGCTGGGCAAACAGGTTTTGCAGCCGTTTGAGCTAAGATTTTAAAATTATTCACATAATGAAAACCTATACTTTGTTTCAGGCGAGTTTCCCATTCAAATGCATGTAACAGTGAGAAACGCATTGTCTTGGCGAAATAAAGCATTTTTGTACAACTTCATATAAATCGCTGTAACTTTTGATAGAAGACTCAGAAACACATGTTTATGGCTTTATCTTATAGAACTCAATATCCCCGTGCTGGGCAAACAGGTTTTGCAGCCGTTTGAGCTAAGATTTTAAAATTATTCACATAATGAAAACCTATACTTTGTTTCAGGCGAGTTTCCCATTCAAATGCATGTAACAGTGAGAAACACACTGTCTTGGCGAAAGAAAGCATTTTTTTACAACTTCATATAAATCGCTGTAACTTTTGATAGAAGACTCAGACAAACATGTTTAGGGCTTTATCTTATAGAACTCAATATCCCCGTGCTGGGCAAACAGGTTTTGCAGCCGTTTGAGCTAAGATTTTAAAATTATTCACATAATGAAAACCTATACTTTGTTTCAGGCGAGTTTCCCATTCAAATGCATGTAACAGTGAGAAACGCATTGTCTTGGCGAAATAAAGCGTTTTTGAACAACTTCATATAAATCGCTGTAACTTTTGATAGAAGACTCAGACAAACATGTTTATGGCTTTATCTTATAGAACTCAATATCCCCGTGCTGGGCAAACAGGTTTTGCAGCCGTTTGAGCTAAGATTTTAAAATTATTCACATAATGAAAACCTATACTTTGTTTCAGGCGAGTTTCCCATTCAAATGCATGTAACAGTGAGAAACACACTGTCTTGGCGAAAGAAAGCATTTTTGTACAACTTCATATAAATCGCTGTAACTTTTGATAGAAGACTCAGACAAACATGTTTATGGCTTTATCTTATAGAACTCAATATCCCCGTGCTGGGCAAACAGGTTTTGCAGCCGTTTGAGCTAAGATTTTAAAATTATTCACATAATGAAAACCTATACTTTGTTTCAGGCGAGTTTCCCATTCAAATGCATGTAACAGTGAGAAACGCATTGTCTTGGCGAAAGAAAGCATTTTTCTACAACTTCATATAAATCGCTGTAACTTTTGATAGAAGACTCAGAAACACATGTTTAGGGCTTTATCTTATGGAACTCAATATCCCCGTGCTGGGCAAACAGGTTTTGCAGCCGTTTGAGCTAAGATTTTAAAATTATTCACATAATGAAAACCTATACTTTGTTTCAGGCGAGTTTCCCATTCAAATGCATGTAACAGTGAGAAACGCATTGTCTTGGCGAAAGAAAGCATTTTTGTACAACTTCATATAAATCGCTGTAACTTTTGATAGAAGACTCAGAAACACATGTTTATGGCTTTATCTTATAGAACTCAATATCCCCGTGCTGGGCAAACAGGTTTTGCAGCCGTTTGAGCTAAGATTTTAAAATTATTCACATAATGAAAACCTATACTTTGTCTCGGGCGAGTTTCCCCTTCAAATGCATGTAACAGTGAGAAACGCATTGTCTTGGCAAAATAAAGCGTTTTCGTACAACTTCATATAAATCGCTGTAACTTTTGATAGAAGACTCAGAAACACATGTTTATGGCTTTATCTTATAGAACTCAATATCCCCGTGCTGGGCAAACAGGTTTTGCAGCCGTTTGAGCTAAGATTTTAAAATTATTCACATAATGAAAACCTATACTTTGTCTCGGGCGAGTTTCCCATTCAAATGCATGTAACAGTGAGAAACACACTGTCTTGGCGAAAGAAAGCATTTTTTTACAACTTCATATAAATCGCTGTAACTTTTGATAGAAGACTCAGACAAACATGTTTAGGGCTTTATCTTATAGAACTCAATATCCCCGTGCTGGGCAAACAGGTTTTGCAGCCGTTTGAGCTAAGATTTTAAAATTATTCACATAATGAAAACCTATACTTTGTTTCAGGCGAGTTTCCCATTCAAATGCATGTAACAGTGAGAAACGCATTGTCTTGGCGAAATAAAGCATTTTTGTACAACTTCATATAAATCGCTGTAACTTTTGATAGAAGACTCAGAAACACATGTTTATGGCTTTATCTTATAGAACTCAATATCCCCGTGCTGGGCAAACAGGTTTTGCAGCCGTTTGAGCTAAGATTTTAAAATTATTCACATAATGAAAACCTATACTTTGTTTCAGGCGAGTTTCCCATTCAAATGCATGTAACAGTGAGAAACACACTGTCTTGGCGAAAGAAAGCATTTTTTTACAACTTCATATCAATCGCTGTAACTTTTGATAGAAGACTCAGACAAACATGTTTAGGGCTTTATCTTATAGAACTCAATATCCCCGTGCTGGGCAAACAGGTTTTGCAGCCGTTTGAGCTAAGATTTTAAAATTATTCACATAATGAAAACCTATACTTTGTTTCAGGCGAGTTTCCCATTCAAATGCATGTAACAGTGAGAAACGCATTGTCTTGGCGAAATAAAGCGTTTTTGAACAACTTCATATAAATCGCTGTAACTTTTGATAGAAGACTCAGACAAACATGTTTAGGGCTTTATCTTATAGAACTCAATATCCCCGTGCTGGGCAAACAGGTTTTGCAGCCGTTTGAGCTAAGATTTTAAAATTATTCACATAATGAAAACCTATACTTTGTTTCAGGCGAGTTTCCCATTCAAATGCATGTAACAGTGAGAAACGCATTGTCTTGGCGAAAGAAAGCATTTTTTTACAACTTCATATAAATCGCTGTAACTTTTGATAGAAGACTCAGACAAACATGTTTAGGGCTTTATCTTATAGAACTCAATATCCCCGTGCTGGGCAAACAGGTTTTGCAGCCGTTTGAGCTAAGATTTTAAAATTATTCACATAATGAAAACCTATACTTTGTCTCGGGCGAGTTTCCCATTCAAATGCATGTAACAGTGAGAAACACACTGTCTTGGCGAAAGAAAGCATTTTTTTACAACTTCATATAAATCGCTGTAACTTTTGATAGAAGACTCAGACAAACATGTTTATGGCTTTATCTTATAGAACTCAATATCCCCGTGCTGGGCAAACAGGTTTTGCAGCCGTTTGAGCTAAGATTTTAAAATTATTCACATAATGAAAACCTATACTTTGTCTCGGGCGAGTTTCCCATTCAAATGCATGTAACAGTGAGAAACGCATTGTCTCTGCGAAATAAAGCGTTTTTGAACAACTTCATATAAATCGCTGTAACTTTTGATAGAAGACTCAGACAAACATGTTTAGGGCTTTATCTTATAGAACTCAATATCCCCGTGCTGGGCAAACAGGTTTTGCAGCCGTTTGAGCTAAGATTTTAAAATTATTCACATAATGAAAACCTATACTTTGTTTCAGGCGAGTTTCCCATTCAAATGCATGTAACAGTGAGAAACGCATTGTCTTGGCGAAATAAAGCATTTTTGTACAACTTCATATAAATCGCTGTAACTTTTGATAGAAGACTCAGAAACACATGTTTATGGCTTTATCTTATAGAACTCAATATCCCCGTGCTGGGCAAACAGGTTTTGCAGCCGTTTGAGCTAAGATTTTAAAATTATTCACATAATGAAAACCTATACTTTGTTTCAGGCGAGTTTCCCATTCAAATGCATGTAACAGTGAGAAACGCATTGTCTTGGCGAAATAAAGCATTTTTGTACAACTTCATATAAATCGCTGTAACTTTTGATAGAAGACTCAGAAACACATGTTTATGGCTTTATCTTATAGAACTCAATATCCCCGTGCTGGGCAAACAGGTTTTGCAGCCGTTTGAGCTAAGATTTTAAAATTATTCACATAATGAAAACCTATACTTTGTCTCGGGCGAGTTTCCCATTCAAATGCATGTAACAGTGAGAAACGCATTGTCTCTGCGAAATAAAGCGTTTTTGAACAACTTCATATAAATCGCTGTAACTTTTGATAGAAGACTCAGACAAACATGTTTAGGGCTTTATCTTATAGAACTCAATATCCCCGTGCTGGGCAAACAGGTTTTGCAGCCGTTTGAGCTAAGATTTTAAAATTATTCACATAATGAAAACCTATACTTTGTTTCAGGCGAGTTTCCCATTCAAATGCATGTAACAGTGAGAAACGCATTGTCTTGGCGAAATAAAGCATTTTTGTACAACTTCATATAAATCGCTGTAACTTTTGATAGAAGACTCAGAAACACATGTTTATGGCTTTATCTTATAGAACTCAATATCCCCGTGCTGGGCAAACAGGTTTTGCAGCCGTTTGAGCTAAGATTTTAAAATTATTCACATAATGAAAACCTATACTTTGTTTCAGGCGAGTTTCCCATTCAAATGCATGTAACAGTGAGAAACGCATTGTCTTGGCGAAAGAAAGCATTTTTGTACAACTTCATATAAATCGCTGTAACTTTTGATAGAAGACTCAGAAACACATGTTTATGGCTTTATCTTATAGAACTCAATATCCCCGTGCTGGGCAAACAGGTTTTGCAGCCGTTTGAGCTAAGATTTTAAAATTATTCACATAATGAAAACCTATACTTTGTTTCAGGCGAGTTTCCCATTCAAATGCATGTAACAGTGAGAAACGCATTGTCTTGGCGAAATAAAGCATTTTTGTACAACTTCATATAAATCGCTGTAACTTTTGATAGAAGACTCAGAAACACATGTTTATGGCTTTATCTTATAGAACTCAATATCCCCGTGCTGGGCAAACAGGTTTTGCAGCCGTTTGAGCTAAGATTTTAAAATTATTCACATAATGAAAACCTATACTTTGTCTCGGGCGAGTTTCCCATTCAAATGCATGTAACAGTGAGAAACGCATTGTCTCTGCGAAATAAAGCGTTTTTGAACAACTTCATATAAATCGCTGTAACTTTTGATAGAAGACTCAGACAAACATGTTTAGGGCTTTATCTTATAGAACTCAATATCCCCGTGCTGGGCAAACAGGTTTTGCAGCCGTTTGAGCTAAGATTTTAAAATTATTCACATAATGAAAACCTATACTTTGTTTCAGGCGAGTTTCCCATTCAAATGCATGTAACAGTGAGAAACGCATTGTCTTGGCGAAATAAAGCATTTTTGTACAACTTCATATAAATCGCTGTAACTTTTGATAGAAGACTCAGAAACACATGTTTATGGCTTTATCTTATAGAACTCAATATCCCCGTGCTGGGCAAACAGGTTTTGCAGCCGTTTGAGCTAAGATTTTAAAATTATTCACATAATGAAAACCTATACTTTGTTTCAGGCGAGTTTCCCATTCAAATGCATGTAACAGTGAGAAACGCATTGTCTTGGCGAAATAAAGCATTTTTGTACAACTTCATATAAATCGCTGTAACTTTTGATAGAAGACTCAGAAACACATGTTTATGGCTTTATCTTATAGAACTCAATATCCCCGTGCTGGGCAAACAGGTTTTGCAGCCGTTTGAGCTAAGATTTTAAAATTATTCACATAATGAAAACCTATACTTTGTTTCAGGCGAGTTTCCCATTCAAATGCATGTAACAGTGAGAAACGCATTGTCTTGGCGAAAGAAAGCATTTTTGTACAACTTCATATAAATCGCTGTAACTTTTGATAGAAGACTCAGAAACACATGTTTATGGCTTTATCTTATAGAACTCAATATCCCCGTGCTGGGCAAACAGGTTTTGCAGCCGTTTGAGCTAAGATTTTAAAATTATTCACATAATGAAAACCTATACTTTGTCTCGGGCGAGTTTCCCCTTCAAATGCATGTAACAGTGAGAAACGCATTGTCTTGGCGAAATAAAGCGTTTTTGAACAACTTCATATAAATCGCTGTAACTTTTGATAGAAGACTCAGACAAACATGTTTAGGGCTTTATCTTATAGAACTCAATATCCCCGTGCTGGGCAAACAGGTTTTGCAGCCGTTTGAGCTAAGATTTTAAAATTATTCACATAATGAAAACCTATACTTTGTTTCAGGCGAGTTTCCCATTCAAATGCATGTAACAGTGAGAAACGCATTGTCTTGGCGAAAGAAAGCATTTTTTTACAACTTCATATAAATCGCTGTAACTTTTGATAGAAGACTCAGACAAACATGTTTAGGGCTTTATCTTATAGAACTCAATATCCCCGTGCTGGGCAAACAGGTTTTGCAGCCGTTTGAGCTAAGATTTTAAAATTATTCACATAATGAAAACCTATACTTTGTCTCGGGCGAGTTTCCCATTCAAATGCATGTAACAGTGAGAAACACACTGTCTTGGCGAAAGAAAGCATTTTTTTACAACTTCATATAAATCGCTGTAACTTTTGATAGAAGACTCAGACAAACATGTTTATGGCTTTATCTTATAGAACTCAATATCCCCGTGCTGGGCAAACAGGTTTTGCAGCCGTTTGAGCTAAGATTTTAAAATTATTCACATAATGAAAACCTATACTTTGTCTCGGGCGAGTTTCCCATTCAAATGCATGTAACAGTGAGAAACGCATTGTCTCTGCGAAATAAAGCGTTTTTGAACAACTTCATATAAATCGCTGTAACTTTTGATAGAAGACTCAGACAAACATGTTTAGGGCTTTATCTTATAGAACTCAATATCCCCGTGCTGGGCAAACAGGTTTTGCAGCCGTTTGAGCTAAGATTTTAAAATTATTCACATAATGAAAACCTATACTTTGTTTCAGGCGAGTTTCCCATTCAAATGCATGTAACAGTGAGAAACGCATTGTCTTGGCGAAATAAAGCATTTTTGTACAACTTCATATAAATCGCTGTAACTTTTGATAGAAGACTCAGAAACACATGTTTATGGCTTTATCTTATAGAACTCAATATCCCCGTGCTGGGCAAACAGGTTTTGCAGCCGTTTGAGCTAAGATTTTAAAATTATTCACATAATGAAAACCTATACTTTGTCTCGGGCGAGTTTCCCATTCAAATGCATGTAACAGTGAGAAACGCATTGTCTCTGCGAAATAAAGCGTTTTTGAACAACTTCATATAAATCGCTGTAACTTTTGATAGAAGACTCAGACAAACATGTTTAGGGCTTTATCTTATAGAACTCAATATCCCCGTGCTGGGCAAACAGGTTTTGCAGCCGTTTGAGCTAAGATTTTAAAATTATTCACATAATGAAAACCTATACTTTGTTTCAGGCGAGTTTCCCATTCAAATGCATGTAACAGTGAGAAACGCATTGTCTTGGCGAAATAAAGCATTTTTGTACAACTTCATATAAATCGCTGTAACTTTTGATAGAAGACTCAGAAACACATGTTTATGGCTTTATCTTATAGAACTCAATATCCCCGTGCTGGGCAAACAGGTTTTGCAGCCGTTTGAGCTAAGATTTTAAAATTATTCACATAATGAAAACCTATACTTTGTTTCAGGCGAGTTTCCCATTCAAATGCATGTAACAGTGAGAAACGCATTGTCTTGGCGAAATAAAGCATTTTTGTACAACTTCATATAAATCGCTGTAACTTTTGATAGAAGACTCAGAAACACATGTTTATGGCTTTATCTTATAGAACTCAATATCCCCGTGCTGGGCAAACAGGTTTTGCAGCCGTTTGAGCTAAGATTTTAAAATTATTCACATAATGAAAACCTATACTTTGTCTCGGGCGAGTTTCCCATTCAAATGCATGTAACAGTGAGAAACGCATTGTCTCTGCGAAATAAAGCGTTTTTGAACAACTTCATATAAATCGCTGTAACTTTTGATAGAAGACTCAGACAAACATGTTTAGGGCTTTATCTTATAGAACTCAATATCCCCGTGCTGGGCAAACAGGTTTTGCAGCCGTTTGAGCTAAGATTTTAAAATTATTCACATAATGAAAACCTATACTTTGTTTCAGGCGAGTTTCCCATTCAAATGCATGTAACAGTGAGAAACGCATTGTCTTGGCGAAATAAAGCATTTTTGTACAACTTCATATAAATCGCTGTAACTTTTGATAGAAGACTCAGAAACACATGTTTATGGCTTTATCTTATAGAACTCAATATCCCCGTGCTGGGCAAACAGGTTTTGCAGCCGTTTGAGCTAAGATTTTAAAATTATTCACATAATGAAAACCTATACTTTGTTTCAGGCGAGTTTCCCATTCAAATGCATGTAACAGTGAGAAACGCATTGTCTTGGCGAAATAAAGCATTTTTGTACAACTTCATATAAATCGCTGTAACTTTTGATAGAAGACTCAGAAACACATGTTTATGGCTTTATCTTATAGAACTCAATATCCCCGTGCTGGGCAAACAGGTTTTGCAGCCGTTTGAGCTAAGATTTTAAAATTATTCACATAATGAAAACCTATACTTTGTTTCAGGCGAGTTTCCCATTCAAATGCATGTAACAGTGAGAAACGCATTGTCTTGGCGAAATAAAGCATTTTTGTACAACTTCATATAAATCGCTGTAACTTTTGATAGAAGACTCAGAAACACATGTTTATGGCTTTATCTTATAGAACTCAATATCCCCGTGCTGGGCAAACAGGTTTTGCAGCCGTTTGAGCTAAGATTTTAAAATTATTCACATAATGAAAACCTATACTTTGTCTCGGGCGAGTTTCCCATTCAAATGCATGTAACAGTGAGAAACGCATTGTCTCTGCGAAATAAAGCGTTTTTGAACAACTTCATATAAATCGCTGTAACTTTTGATAGAAGACTCAGACAAACATGTTTAGGGCTTTATCTTATAGAACTCAATATCCCCGTGCTGGGCAAACAGGTTTTGCAGCCGTTTGAGCTAAGATTTTAAAATTATTCACATAATGAAAACCTATACTTTGTTTCAGGCGAGTTTCCCATTCAAATGCATGTAACAGTGAGAAACGCATTGTCTTGGCGAAATAAAGCATTTTTGTACAACTTCATATAAATCGCTGTAACTTTTGATAGAAGACTCAGAAACACATGTTTATGGCTTTATCTTATAGAACTCAATATCCCCGTGCTGGGCAAACAGGTTTTGCAGCCGTTTGAGCTAAGATTTTAAAATTATTCACATAATGAAAACCTATACTTTGTTTCAGGCGAGTTTCCCATTCAAATGCATGTAACAGTGAGAAACGCATTGTCTTGGCGAAATAAAGCATTTTTGTACAACTTCATATAAATCGCTGTAACTTTTGATAGAAGACTCAGACAAACATGTTTAGGGCTTTATCTTATAGAACTCAATATCCCCGTGCTGGGCAAACAGGTTTTGCAGCCGTTTGAGCTAAGATTTTAAAATTATTCACATAATGAAAACCTATACTTTGTTTCAGGCGAGTTTCCCATTCAAATGCATGTAACAGTGAGAAACGCATTGTCTTGGCGAAAGAAAGCATTTTTGTACAACTTCATATAAATCGCTGTAACTTTTGATAGAAGACTCAGAAACACATGTTTATGGCTTTATCTTATAGAACTCAATATCCCCGTGCTGGGCAAACAGGTTTTGCAGCCGTTTGAGCTAAGATTTTAAAATTATTCACATAATGAAAACCTATACTTTGTTTCAGGCGAGTTTCCCATTCAAATGCATGTAACAGTGAGAAACACACTGTCTTGGCGAAAGAAAGCATTTTTTTACAACTTCATATAAATCGCTGTAACTTTTGATAGAAGACTCAGACAAACATGTTTAGGGCTTTATCTTATAGAACTCAATATCCCCGTGCTGGGCAAACAGGTTTTGCAGCCGTTTGAGCTAAGATTTTAAAATTATTCACATAATGAAAACCTATACTTTGTTTCAGGCGAGTTTCCCATTCAAATGCATGTAACAGTGAGAAACGCATTGTCTTGGCGAAATAAAGCATTTTTGTACAACTTCATATAAATCGCTGTAACTTTTGATAGAAGACTCAGAAACACATGTTTATGGCTTTATCTTATAGAACTCAATATCCCCGTGCTGGGCAAACAGGTTTTGCAGCCGTTTGAGCTAAGATTTTAAAATTATTCACATAATGAAAACCTATACTTTGTCTCGGGCGAGTTTCCCATTCAAATGCATGTAACAGTGAGAAACACACTGTCTTGGCGAAAGAAAGCATTTTTTTACAACTTCATATAAATCGCTGTAACTTTTGATAGAAGACTCAGACAAACATGTTTAGGGCTTTATCTTATAGAACTCAATATCCCCGTGCTGGGCAAACAGGTTTTGCAGCCGTTTGAGCTAAGATTTTAAAATTATTCACATAATGAAAACCTATACTTTGTTTCAGGCGAGTTTCCCATTCAAATGCATGTAACAGTGAGAAACGCATTGTCTTGGCGAAATAAAGCATTTTTGTACAACTTCATATAAATCGCTGTAACTTTTGATAGAAGACTCAGAAACACATGTTTATGGCTTTATCTTATAGAACTCAATATCCCCGTGCTGGGCAAACAGGTTTTGCAGCCGTTTGAGCTAAGATTTTAAAATTATTCACATAATGAAAACCTATACTTTGTTTCAGGCGAGTTTCCCATTCAAATGCATGTAACAGTGAGAAACACACTGTCTTGGCGAAAGAAAGCATTTTTTTACAACTTCATATAAATCGCTGTAACTTTTGATAGAAGACTCAGACAAACATGTTTAGGGCTTTATCTTATAGAACTCAATATCCCCGTGCTGGGCAAACAGGTTTTGCAGCCGTTTGAGCTAAGATTTTAAAATTATTCACATAATGAAAACCTATACTTTGTTTCAGGCGAGTTTCCCATTCAAATGCATGTAACAGTGAGAAACACACTGTCTTGGCGAAAGAAAGCATTTTTTTACAACTTCATATAAATCGCTGTAACTTTTGATAGAAGACTCAGACAAACATGTTTAGGGCTTTATCTTATAGAACTCAATATCCCCGTGCTGGGCAAACAGGTTTTGCAGCCGTTTGAGCTAAGATTTTAAAATTATTCACATAATGAAAACCTATACTTTGTTTCAGGCGAGTTTCCCATTCAAATGCATGTAACAGTGAGAAACGCATTGTCTTGGCGAAATAAAGCATTTTTGTACAACTTCATATAAATCGCTGTAACTTTTGATAGAAGACTCAGACAAACATGTTTAGGGCTTTATCTTATAGAACTCAATATCCCCGTGCTGGGCAAACAGGTTTTGCAGCCGTTTGAGCTAAGATTTTAAAATTATTCACATAATGAAAACCTATACTTTGTCTCGGGCGAGTTTCCCATTCAAATGCATGTAACAGTGAGAAACACACTGTCTTGGCGAAAGAAAGCATTTTTTTACAACTTCATATAAATCGCTGTAACTTTTGATAGAAGACTCAGACAAACATGTTTATGGCTTTATCTTATAGAACTCAATATCCCCGTGCTGGGCAAACAGGTTTTGCAGCCGTTTGAGCTAAGATTTTAAAATTATTCACATAATGAAAACCTATACTTTGTTTCAGGCGAGTTTCCCATTCAAATGCATGTAACAGTGAGAAACGCATTGTCTTGGCGAAATAAAGCATTTTTGTACAACTTCATATAAATCGCTGTAACTTTTGATAGAAGACTCAGAAACACATGTTTATGGCTTTATCTTATAGAACTCAATATCCCCGTGCTGGGCAAACAGGTTTTGCAGCCGTTTGAGCTAAGATTTTAAAATTATTCACATAATGAAAACCTATACTTTGTTTCAGGCGAGTTTCCCATTCAAATGCATGTAACAGTGAGAAACACACTGTCTTGGCGAAAGAAAGCATTTTTTTACAACTTCATATAAATCGCTGTAACTTTTGATAGAAGACTCAGACAAACATGTTTAGGGCTTTATCTTATAGAACTCAATATCCCCGTGCTGGGCAAACAGGTTTTGCAGCCGTTTGAGCTAAGATTTTAAAATTATTCACATAATGAAAACCTATACTTTGTCTCGGGCGAGTTTCCCATTCAAATGCATGTAACAGTGAGAAACACACTGTCTTGGCGAAAGAAAGCATTTTTTTACAACTTCATATAAATCGCTGTAACTTTTGATAGAAGACTCAGACAAACATGTTTATGGCTTTATCTTATAGAACTCAATATCCCCGTGCTGGGCAAACAGGTTTTGCAGCCGTTTGAGCTAAGATTTTAAAATTATTCACATAATGAAAACCTATACTTTGTTTCAGGCGAGTTTCCCATTCAAATGCATGTAACAGTGAGAAACACACTGTCTTGGCGAAAGAAAGCATTTTTTTACAACTTCATATAAATCGCTGTAACTTTTGATAGAAGACTCAGACAAACATGTTTAGGGCTTTATCTTATAGAACTCAATATCCCCGTGCTGGGCAAACAGGTTTTGCAGCCGTTTGAGCTAAGATTTTAAAATTATTCACATAATGAAAACCTATACTTTGTCTCGGGCGAGTTTCCCATTCAAATGCATGTAACAGTGAGAAACACACTGTCTTGGCGAAAGAAAGCATTTTTTTACAACTTCATATAAATCGCTGTAACTTTTGATAGAAGACTCAGACAAACATGTTTATGGCTTTATCTTATAGAACTCAATATCCCTGTGCTGGGCAAACAGGTTTTGCAGCCGTTTGAGCTAAGATTTTAAAATTATTCACATAATGAAAACCTATACTTTGTTTCAGGCGAGTTTCCCATTCAAATGCATGTAACAGTGAGAAACGCATTGTCTTGGCGAAATAAAGCATTTTTGTACAACTTCATATAAATCGCTGTAACTTTTGATAGAAGACTCAGAAACACATGTTTATGGCTTTATCTTATAGAACTCAATATCCCCGTGCTGGGCAAACAGGTTTTGCAGCCGTTTGAGCTAAGATTTTAAAATTATTCACATAATGAAAACCTATACTTTGTTTCAGGCGAGTTTCCCATTCAAATGCATGTAACAGTGAGAAACACACTGTCTTGGCGAAAGAAAGCATTTTTTTACAACTTCATATAAATCGCTGTAACTTTTGATAGAAGACTCAGACAAACATGTTTAGGGCTTTATCTTATAGAACTCAATATCCCCGTGCTGGGCAAACAGGTTTTGCAGCCGTTTGAGCTAAGATTTTAAAATTATTCACATAATGAAAACCTATACTTTGTCTCGGGCGAGTTTCCCATTCAAATGCATGTAACAGTGAGAAACACACTGTCTTGGCGAAAGAAAGCATTTTTTTACAACTTCATATAAATCGCTGTAACTTTTGATAGAAGACTCAGACAAACATGTTTATGGCTTTATCTTATAGAACTCAATATCCCCGTGCTGGGCAAACAGGTTTTGCAGCCGTTTGAGCTAAGATTTTAAAATTATTCACATAATGAAAACCTATACTTTGTTTCAGGCGAGTTTCCCATTCAAATGCATGTAACAGTGAGAAACGCATTGTCTTGGCGAAATAAAGCATTTTTGTACAACTTCATATAAATCGCTGTAACTTTTGATAGAAGACTCAGAAACACATGTTTATGGCTTTATCTTATAGAACTCAATATCCCCGTGCTGGGCAAACAGGTTTTGCAGCCGTTTGAGCTAAGATTTTAAAATTATTCACATAATGAAAACCTATACTTTGTTTCAGGCGAGTTTCCCATTCAAATGCATGTAACAGTGAGAAACACACTGTCTTGGCGAAAGAAAGCATTTTTTTACAACTTCATATAAATCGCTGTAACTTTTGATAGAAGACTCAGACAAACATGTTTATGGCTTTATCTTATAGAACTCAATATCCCCGTGCTGGGCAAACAGGTTTTGCAGCTGTTTGAGCTAAGATTTTCAAGTTATTCACAAAATGAAAATTACTTTTTGTCCGGCGAGTTTCCCATTCAAATGCATGTAACAGTGAGAAACGCATTGTCTTGGCGAAATAAAGCGTTTTCGTACAACTTCATATAAATCGCTGTAACTTTTGATAGAAGACTCAGAAACACATGTTTATGGCTTTATCTTATAGAATTCCATATCCCCGTTTTGAGCAAACAGGTTTTGCAGCTGTTTGAGCTAAGATTTTAAAATTATTCACATAATGAAAACCTATACTTTGTCTCGGGCGAGTTTCCCATTCAAATGCATGTAACAGTGAGAAACGCATTGTCTTGGCGAAATAAAGCGTTTTTGAACAACTTCATATAAATCGCTGTAACTTTTGATAGAAGACTCAGACAAACATGTTTATGGCTTTATCTTATAGAACTCAATATCCCCGTGCTGGGCAAACAGGTTTTGCAGCCGTTTGAGCTAAGATTTTAAAATTATTCACATAATGAAAACCTATACTTTGTTTCAGGCGAGTTTCCCATTCAAATGCATATAACAGTGAGAAACGCATTGTCTTGGCGAAATAAAGCATTTTTGTACAACTTAATATAAATCGCTGTAACTTTTGATAGAAGACTCAGAAACACATGTTTATGGCTTTATCTTATAGAACTCAATATCCCCGTGCTGGGCAAACAGGTTTTGCAGCCGTTTGAGCTAAGATTTTAAAATTATTCACATAATGAAAACCTATACTTTGTCTCGGGCGAGTTTCCCATTCAAATGCATGTAACAGTGAGAAACGCATTGTCTCTGCGAAATAAAGCGTTTTTGAACAACTTCATATAAATCGCTGTAACTTTTGATAGAAGACTCAGACAAACATGTTTATGGCTTTATCTTATAGAACTCAATATCCCCGTGCTGGGCAAACAGGTTTTGCAGCCGTTTGAGCTAAGATTTAAAAATTATTCACATAATGAAAACCTATACTTTGTCTCGGGCGAGTTTCCCATTCAAATGCATGTAACAGTGAGAAACGCATTGTCTTGGCGAAAGAAAGCATTTTTGTACAACTTCATATAAATCGCTGTAACTTTTGATAGAAGACTCAGACAAACATGTTTATGGCTTTATCTTATAGAACTCAATATCCCCGTGCTGGGCAAACAGGTTTTGCAGCCGTTTGAGCTAAGATTTTAAAAGTATTCACATAATGAAAACCTATACTTTGTTTCAGGCGAGTTTCCCATTCAAATGCATGTAACAGTGAGAAACGCATTGTCTTGGCGAAATAAAGCGTTTTCGTACAACTTCATATAAATCGCTGTAACTTTTGATAGAAGACTCAGAAACACATGTTTATGGCTTTATCTTATAGAATTCCATATCCCCGTTTTGAGCAAACAGGTTTTGCAGCTGTTTGAGCTAAGATTTTCAAGTTATTCACAAAATGAAAATTACTTTTTGTCCGGCGAGTTTCCCATTCAAATGCATGTAACAGTGAGAAACGCATTGTCTTGGCGAAATAAAGCGTTTTCGTACAACTTCATATAAATCGCTGTAACTTTTGATAGAAGACTCAGAAACACATGTTTATGGCTTTATCTTATAGAATTCCATATCCCCGTTTTGAGCAAACAGGTTTTGCAGCTGTTTGAGCTAAGATTTTAAAATTATTCACATAATGAAAACCTATACTTTGTCTCGGGCGAGTTTCCCATTCAAATGCATGTAACAGTGAGAAACGCATTGTCTCTGCGAAATAAAGCGTTTTTGAACAACTTCATATAAATCGCTGTAACTTTTGATAGAAGACTCAGACAAACATGTTTATGGCTTTATCTTATAGAACTCAATATCCCCGTGCTGGGCAAACAGGTTTTGCAGCCGTTTGAGCTAAGATTTTAAAATTATTCACATAATGAAAACCTATACTTTGTCTCGGGCGAGTTTCCCATTCAAATGCATGTAACAGTGAGAAACGCATTGTCTTGGCGAAAGAAAGCATTTTTGTACAACTTCATATAAATCGCTGTAACTTTTGATAGAAGACTCAGACAAACATGTTTATGGCTTTATCTTATAGAACTCAATATCCCCGTGCTGGGCAAACAGGTTTTGCAGCCGTTTGAGCTAAGATTTTAAAATTATTCACATAATGAAAACCTATACTTTGTTTCAGGCGAGTTTCCCATTCAAATGCATGTAACAGTGAGAAACGCATTGTCTTGGCGAAATAAAGCATTTTCGTACAACTTCATATAAATCGCTGTAACTTTTGATAGAAGACTCAGAAACACATGTTTATGGCTTTATCTTATAGAATTCCATATCCCCGTTTTGAGCAAACAGGTTTTGCAGCTGTTTGAGCTAAGATTTTCAAGTTATTCACAAAATGAAAATTACTTTTTGTCCGGCGAGTTTCCCATTCAAATGCATGTAACAGTGAGAAACGCATTGTCTTGGCGAAAGAAAGCATTTTTGTACAACTTCATATAAATCGCTGTAACTTTTGATAGAAGACTCAGACAAACATGTTTATGGCTTTATCTTATAGAACTCAATATCCCCGTGCTGGGCAAACAGGTTTTGCAGCCGTTTGAGCTAAGATTTTAAAATTATTCACATAATGAAAACCTATACTTTGTTTCAGGCGAGTTTCCCATTCAAATGCATGTAACAGTGAGAAACGCATTGTCTTGGCGAAATAAAGCGTTTTCGTACAACTTCATATAAATCGCTGTAACTTTTGATAGAAGACTCAGAAACACATGTTTATGGCTTTATCTTATAGAACTCAATATCCCTGTGCTGGGCAAACAGGTTTTGCAGCCGTTTGAGCTAAGATTTTAAAATTATTCACATAATGAAAACCTATACTTTGTCTCGGGCGAGTTTCCCATTCAAATGCATGTAACAGTGAGAAACGCATTGTCTCTGCGAAATAAAGCGTTTTTGAACAACTTCATATAAATCGCTGTAACTTTTGATAGAAGACTCAGACAAACATGTTTATGGCTTTATCTTATAGAACTCAATATCCCCGTGCTGGGCAAACAGGTTTTGCAGCCGTTTGAGCTAAGATTTTAAAATTATTCACATAATGAAAACCTATACTTTGTCTCGGGCGAGTTTCCCATTCAAATGCATGTAACAGTGAGAAACGCATTGTCTCTGCGAAATAAAGCGTTTTTGAACAACTTCATATAAATCGCTGTAACTTTTGATAGAAGACTCAGACAAACATGTTTATGGCTTTATCTTATAGAACTCAATATCCCCGTGCTGGGCAAACAGGTTTTGCAGCCGTTTGAGCTAAGATTTTAAAATTATTCACATAATGAAAACCTATACTTTGTTTCAGGCGAGTTTCCCATTCAAATGCATATAACAGTGAGAAACGCATTGTCTTGGCGAAATAAAGCATTTTTGTACAACTTAATATAAATCGCTGTAACTTTTGATAGAAGACTCAGAAACACATGTTTATGGCTTTATCTTATAGAACTCAATATCCCCGTGCTGGGCAAACAGGTTTTGCAGCCGTTTGAGCTAAGATTTTAAAATTATTCACATAATGAAAACCTATACTTTGTCTCGGGCGAGTTTCCCATTCAAATGCATGTAACAGTGAGAAACGCATTGTCTCTGCGAAATAAAGCGTTTTTGAACAACTTCATATAAATCGCTGTAACTTTTGATAGAAGACTCAGACAAACATGTTTATGGCTTTATCTTATAGAACTCAATATCCCCGTGCTGGGCAAACAGGTTTTGCAGCCGTTTGAGCTAAGATTTTAAAATTATTCACATAATGAAAACCTATACTTTGTCTCGGGCGAGTTTCCCATTCAAATGCATGTAACAGTGAGAAACGCATTGTCTCTGCGAAATAAAGCGTTTTTGAACAACTTCATATAAATCGCTGTAACTTTTGATAGAAGACTCAGACAAACATGTTTATGGCTTTATCTTATAGAACTCAATATCCCCGTGCTGGGCAAACAGGTTTTGCAGCCGTTTGAGCTAAGATTTTAAAATTATTCACATAATGAAAACCTATACTTTGTTTCAGGCGAGTTTCCCATTCAAATGCATGTAACAGTGAGAAACGCATTGTCTTGGCGAAATAAAGCATTTTTGTACAACTTAATATAAATCGCTGTAACTTTTGATAGAAGACTCAGAAACACATGTTTATGGCTTTATCTTATAGAACTCAATATCCCCGTGCTGGGCAAACAGGTTTTGCAGCCGTTTGAGCTAAGATTTTAAAATTATTCACATAATGAAAACCTATACTTTGTCTCGGGCGAGTTTCCCATTCAAATGCATGTAACAGTGAGAAACGCATTGTCTCTGCGAAATAAAGCGTTTTTGAACAACTTCATATAAATCGCTGTAACTTTTGATAGAAGACTCAGACAAACATGTTTATGGCTTTATCTTATAGAACTCAATATCCCCGTGCTGGGCAAACAGGTTTTGCAGCCGTTTGAGCTAAGATTTTAAAATTATTCACATAATGAAAACCTATACTTTGTTTCAGGCGAGTTTCCCATTCAAATGCATATAACAGTGAGAAACGCATTGTCTTGGCGAAATAAAGCATTTTTGTACAACTTAATATAAATCGCTGTAACTTTTGATAGAAGACTCAGAAACACATGTTTATGGCTTTATCTTATAGAACTCAATATCCCCGTGCTGGGCAAACAGGTTTTGCAGCCGTTTGAGCTAAGATTTTAAAATTATTCACATAATGAAAACCTATACTTTGTTTCAGGCGAGTTTCCCATTCAAATGCATGTAACAGTGAGAAACGCATTGTCTCTGCGAAATAAAGCGTTTTTGAACAACTTCATATAAATCGCTGTAACTTTTGATAGAAGACTCAGACAAACATGTTTATGGCTTTATCTTATAGAACTCAATATCCCCGTGCTGGGCAAACAGGTTTTGCAGCCGTTTGAGCTAAGATTTTAAAATTATTCACATAATGAAAACCTATACTTTGTTTCAGGCGAGTTTCCCATTCAAATGCATGTAACAGTGAGAAACGCATTGTCTTGGCGAAATAAAGCATTTTTGTACAACTTCATATAAATCGCTGTAACTTTTGATAGAAGACTCAGAAACACATGTTTATGGCTTTATCTTATAGAATTCCATATCCCCGTTTTGAGCAAACAGGTTTTGCAGCTGTTTGAGCTAAGATTTTCAAGTTATTCACAAAATGAAAATTACTTTTTGTCCGGCGAGTTTCCCATTCAAATGCATGTAACAGTGAGAAACGCATTGTCTTGGCGAAAGAAAGCATTTTTGTACAACTTCATATAAATCGCTGTAACTTTTGATAGAAGACTCAGAAACACATGTTTATGGCTTTATCTTATAGAACTCAATATCCCCGTGCTGGGCAAACAGGTTTTGCAGCCGTTTGAGCTAAGATTTTAAAATTATTCACATAATGAAAACCTATACTTTGTTTCAGGCGAGTTTCCCATTCAAATGCATATAACAGTGAGAAACGCATTGTCTTGGCGAAATAAAGCATTTTTGTACAACTTCATATAAATCGCTGTAACTTTTGATAGAAGACTCAGAAACACATGTTTATGGCTTTATCTTATAGAATTCCATATCCCCGTTTTGAGCAAACAGGTTTTGCAGCTGTTTGAGCTAAGATTTTCAAGTTATTCACAAAATGAAAATTACTTTTTGTCCGGCGAGTTTCCCATTCAAATGCATGTAACAGTGAGAAACGCACTGTCTTGGCGAAAGAAAGCATTTTTGTACAACTTCATATAAATCGCTGTAACTTTTGATAGAAGACTCAGAAACACATGTTTATGGCTTTATCTTATAGAACTCAATATCCCCGTGCTGGGCAAACAGGTTTTGCAGCCGTTTGAGCTAAGATTTTAAAATTATTCACATAATGAAAACCTATACTTTGTTTCAGGCGAGTTTCCCATTCAAATGCATATAACAGTGAGAAACGCATTGTCTTGGCGAAAGAAAGCATTTTTGTACAACTTCATATAAATCGCTGTAACTTTTGATAGAAGACTCAGAAACACATGTTTATGGCTTTATCTTATAGAACTCAATATCCCCGTGCTGGGCAAACAGGTTTTGCAGCCGTTTGAGCTAAGATTTTAAAATTATTCACATAATGAAAACCTATACTTTGTTTCAGGCGAGTTTCCCATTCAAATGCATATAACAGTGAGAAACGCATTGTCTTGGCGAAATAAAGCATTTTTGTACAACTTCATATAAATCGCTGTAACTTTTGATAGAAGACTCAGAAACACATGTTTATGGCTTTATCTTATAGAATTCCATATCCCCGTTTTGAGCAAACAGGTTTTGCAGCTGTTTGAGCTAAGATTTTCAAGTTATTCACAAAATGAAAATTACGTTTTGTCCGGCGAGTTTCCCATTCAAATGCATGTAACAGTGAGAAACGCATTGTCTTGGCGAAAGAAAGCATTTTTGTACAACTTCATATAAATCGCTGTAACTTTTGATAGAAGACTCAGAAACACATGTTTATGGCTTTATCTTATAGAACTCAATATCCCCGTGCTGGGCAAACAGGTTTTGCAGCCGTTTGAGCTAAGATTTTAAAATTATTCACATAATGAAAACCTATACTTTGTTTCAGGCGAGTTTCCCATTCAAATGCATATAACAGTGAGAAACGCATTGTCTTGGCGAAATAAAGCATTTTTGTACAACTTCATATAAATCGCTGTAACTTTTGATAGAAGACTCAGAAACACATGTTTATGGCTTTATCTTATAGAATTCCATATCCCCGTTTTGAGCAAACAGGTTTTGCAGCTGTTTGAGCTAAGATTTTCAAGTTATTCACAAAATGAAAATTACTTTTTGTCCGGCGAGTTTCCCATTCAAATGCATGTAACAGTGAGAAACGCATTGTCTTGGCGAAAGAAAGCATTTTTGTACAACTTCATATAAATCGCTGTAACTTTTGATAGAAGACTCAGAAACACATGTTTATGGCTTTATCTTATAGAACTCAATATCCCCGTGCTGGGCAAACAGGTTTTGCAGCCGTTTGAGCTAAGATTTTAAAATTATTCACATAATGAAAACCTATACTTTGTTTCAGGCGAGTTTCCCATTCAAATGCATATAACAGTGAGAAACGCATTGTCTTGGCGAAATAAAGCATTTTTGTACAACTTCATATAAATCGCTGTAACTTTTGATAGAAGACTCAGAAACACATGTTTATGGCTTTATCTTATAGAATTCCATATCCCCGTTTTGAGCAAACAGGTTTTGCAGCTGTTTGAGCTAAGATTTTCAAGTTATTCACAAAATGAAAATTACTTTTTGTCCGGCGAGTTTCCCATTCAAATGCATGTAACAGTGAGAAACGCATTGTCTTGGCGAAAGAAAGCATTTTTGTACAACTTCATATAAATCGCTGTAACTTTTGATAGAAGACTCAGAAACACATGTTTATGGCTTTATCTTATAGAACTCAATATCCCCGTGCTGGGCAAACAGGTTTTGCAGCCGTTTGAGCTAAGATTTTAAAATTATTCACATAATGAAAACCTATACTTTGTTTCAGGCGAGTTTCCCATTCAAATGCATGTAACAGTGAGAAACGCATTGTCTTGGCGAAATAAAGCGTTTTCGTACAACTTCATATAAATCGCTGTAACTTTTGATAGAAGACTCAGACAAACATGTTTATGGCTTTATCTTATAGAACTCAATATCCCCGTGCTGGGCAAACAGGTTTTGCAGCCGTTTGAGCTAAGATTTTAAAATTATTCACATAATGAAAACCTATACTTTGTCTCGGGCGAGTTTCCCATTCAAATGCATGTAACAGTGAGAAACGCATTGTCTCTGCGAAATAAAGCATTTTTGAACAACTTCATATAAATCGCTGTAACCTTTGATAGAAGACTCAGACAAACATGTTTATGGCTTTATCTTATAGAACTCAATATCCCCGTGCTGGGCAAACAGGTTTTGCAGCCGTTTGAGCTAAGATTTTAAAATTATTCACATAATGAAAACCTATACTTTGTCTCGGGCGTGTTTCCCATTCAAATGCATGTAACAGTGAGAAACGCATTGTCTCTGCGAAATAAAGCGTTTTTGAACAACTTCATATAAATCGCTGTAACTTTTGATAGAAGACTCAGACAAACATGTTTATGGCTTTATCTTATAGAACTCAATATCCCCGTGCTGGGCAAACAGGTTTTGCAGCCGTTTGAGCTAAGATTTTAAAATTATTCACATAATGAAAACCTATACTTTGTTTCAGGCGAGTTTCCCATTCAAATGCATGTAACAGTGAGAAACGCATTGTCTTGGCGAAATAAAGCGTTTTCGTACAACTTCATATAAATCGCTGTAACTTATGATAGAAGACTCAGACAAACATGTTTATGGCTTTATCTTATAGAACTCAATATCCCCGTGCTGGGCAAACAGGTTTTGCAGCCGTTTGAGCTAAGATTTTAAAATTATTCACATAATGAAAACCTATACTTTGTCTCGGGCGAGTTTCCCATTCAAATGCATGTAACAGTGAGAAACGCATTGTCTCTGCGAAATAAAGCGTTTTTGAACAACTTCATATAAATCGCTGTAACTTTTGATAGAAGACTCAGACAAACATGTTTATGGCTTTATCTTATAGAACTCAATATCCCCGTGCTGGGCAAACAGGTTTTGCAGCCGTTTGAGCTAAGATTTTAAAATTATTCACATAATGAAAACCTATACTTTGTTTCAGGCGAGTTTCCCATTCAAATGCATATAACAGTGAGAAACGCATTGTCTTGGCGAAAGAAAGCATTTTTGTACAACTTCATATAAATCGCTGTAACTTTTGATAGAAGACTCAGAAACACATGTTTATGGCTTTATCTTATAGAACTCAATATCCCCGTGCTGGGCAAACAGGTTTTGCAGCCGTTTGAGCTAAGATTTT
The DNA here is from genome assembly GCF_965226115.1 of Aulonocara stuartgranti. Taxonomy (NCBI): domain Eukaryota; kingdom Metazoa; phylum Chordata; class Actinopteri; order Cichliformes; family Cichlidae; genus Aulonocara; species Aulonocara stuartgranti. Next base: position 34,405,646 of record NC_138947.1, on the reverse strand, counting down.
AAAATTATTCACATAATGAAAACCTATACTTTGTTTCAGGCGAGTTTCCCATTCAAATGCATGTAACAGTGAGAAACGCATTGTCTTGGCGAAATAAAGCATTTTTGTACAACTTCATATAAATCGCTGTAACTTTTGATAGAAGACTCAGAAACACATGTTTATGGCTTTATCTTATAGAACTCAATATCCCCGTGCTGGGCAAACAGGTTTTGCAGCCGTTTGAGCTAAGATTTTAAAATTATTCACATAATGAAAACCTATACTTTGTCTCGGGCGAGTTTCCCATTCAAATGCATGTAACAGTGAGAAACGCATTGTCTCTGCGAAATAAAGCGTTTTTGAACAACTTCATATAAATCGCTGTAACTTTTGATAGAAGACTCAGACAAACATGTTTATGGCTTTATCTTATAGAACTCAATATCCCCGTGCTGGGCAAACAGGTTTTGCAGCCGTTTGAGCTAAGATTTTAAAATTATTCACATAATGAAAACCTATACTTTGTTTCAGGCGAGTTTCCCATTCAAATGCATATAACAGTGAGAAACGCATTGTCTTGGCGAAATAAAGCATTTTTGTACAACTTCATATAAATCGCTGTAACTTTTGATAGAAGACTCAGAAACACATGTTTATGGCTTTATCTTATAGAATTCCATATCCCCGTTTTGAGCAAACAGGTTTTGCAGCTGTTTGAGCTAAGATTTTCAAGTTATTCACAAAATGAAAATTACTTTTTGTCCGGCGAGTTTCCCATTCAAATGCATGTAACAGTGAGAAACGCATTGTCTTGGCGAAAGAAAGCATTTTTGTACAACTTCATATAAATCGCTGTAACTTTTGATAGAAGACTCAGAAACACATGTTTATGGCTTTATCTTATAGAAGTCAATATCCCCGTGCTGGGCAAACAGGTTTTGCAGCCGTTTGAGCTAAGATTTTAAAATTATTCACATAATGAAAACCTATACTTTGTTTCAGGCGAGTTTCCCATTCAAATGCATATAACAGTGAGAAACGCATTGTCTTGGCGAAATAAAGCATTTTTGTACAACTTCATATAAATCGCTGTAACTTTTGATAGAAGACTCAGAAACACATGTTTATGGCTTTATCTTATAGAATTCCATATCCCCGTTTTGAGCAAACAGGTTTTGCAGCTGTTTGAGCTAAGATTTTCAAGTTATTCACAAAATGAAAATTACTTTTTGTCCGGCGAGTTTCCCATTCAAATGCATGTAACAGTGAGAAACGCATTGTCTTGGCGAAAGAAAGCATTTTTGTACAACTTCATATAAATCGCTGTAACTTTTGATAGAAGACTCAGAAACACATGTTTATGGCTTTATCTTATAGAACTCAATATCCCCGTGCTGGGCAAACAGGTTTTGCAGCCGTTTGAGCTAAGATTTTAAAATTATTCACATAATGAAAACCTATACTTTGTTTCAGGCGAGTTTCCCATTCAAATGCATATAACAGTGAGAAACGCATTGTCTTGGCGAAATAAAGCATTTTTGTACAACTTCATATAAATCGCTGTAACTTTTGATAGAAGACTCAGAAACACATGTTTATGGCTTTATCTTATAGAATTCCATATCCCCGTTTTGAGCAAACAGGTTTTGCAGCTGTTTGAGCTAAGATTTTCAAGTTATTCACAAAATGAAAATTACTTTTTGTCCGGCGAGTTTCCCATTCAAATGCATGTAACAGTGAGAAACGCATTGTCTTGGCGAAAGAAAGCATTTTTGTACAACTTCATATAAATCGCTGTAACTTTTGATAGAAGACTCAGAAACACATGTTTATGGCTTTATCTTATAGAACTCAATATCCCCGTGCTGGGCAAACAGGTTTTGCAGCCGTTTGAGCTAAGATTTTAAAATTATTCACATAATGAAAACCTATACTTTGTTTCAGGCGAGTTTCCCATTCAAATGCATATAACAGTGAGAAACGCATTGTCTTGGCGAAATAAAGCATTTTTGTACAACTTCATATAAATCGCTGTAACTTTTGATAGAAGACTCAGAAACACATGTTTATGGCTTTATCTTATAGAATTCCATATCCCCGTTTTGAGCAAACAGGTTTTGCAGCTGTTTGAGCTAAGATTTTCAAGTTATTCACAAAATGAAAATTACTTTTTGTCCGGCGAGTTTCCCATTCAAATGCATGTAACAGTGAGAAACGCATTGTCTTGGCGAAAGAAAGCATTTTTGTACAACTTCATATAAATCGCTGTAACTTTTGATAGAAGACTCAGAAACACATGTTTATGGCTTTATCTTATAGAACTCAATATCCCCGTGCTGGGCAAACAGGTTTTGCAGCCGTTTGAGCTAAGATTTTAAAATTATTCACATAATGAAAACCTATACTTTGTTTCAGGCGAGTTTCCCATTCAAATGCATGTAACAGTGAGAAACGCATTGTCTTGGCGAAATAAAGCGTTTTCGTACAACTTCATATAAATCGCTGTAACTTTTGATAGAAGACTCAGACAAACATGTTTATGGCTTTATCTTATAGAACTCAATATCCCCGTGCTGGGCAAACAGGTTTTGCAGCCGTTTGAGCTAAGATTTTAAAATTATTCACATAATGAAAACCTATACTTTGTCTCGGGCGAGTTTCCCATTCAAATGCATGTAACAGTGAGAAACGCATTGTCTCTGCGAAATAAAGCATTTTCGTACAACTTCATATAAATCGCTGTAACTTTTGATAGAAGACTCAGACAAACATGTTTATGGCTTTATCTTATAGAACTCAATATCCCCGTGCTGGGCAAACAGGTTTTGCAGCCGTTTGAGCTAAGATTTTAAAATTATTCACATAATGAAAACCTATACTTTGTCTCGGGCGAGTTTCCCATTCAAATGCATGTAACAGTGAGAAACGCATTGTCTCTGCGAAATAAAGCGTTTTTGAACAACTTCATATAAATCGCTGTAACTTTTGATAGAAGACTCAGACAAACATGTTTATGGCTTTATCTTATAGAACTCAATATCCCCGTTTTGAGCAAACAGGTTTTGCAGCTGTTTGAGCTAAGATTTTCAAGTTATTCACAAAATGAAAATTACTTTTTGTCCGGCGAGTTTCCCATTCAAATGCATGTAACAGTGAGAAACGCATTGTCTTGGCGAAAGAAAGCGTTTTCGTACAACTTCATATAAATCGCTGTAACTTATGATAGAAGACTCAGACAAACATGTTTATGGCTTTATCTTATAGAACTCAATATCCCCGTGCTGGGCAAACAGGTTTTGCAGCCGTTTGAGCTAAGATTTTAAAATTATTCACATAATGAAAACCTATACTTTGTCTCGGGCGAGTTTCCCATTCAAATGCATGTAACAGTGAGAAACGCATTGTCTCTGCGAAATAAAGCGTTTTTGAACAACTTCATATAAATCGCTGTAACTTTTGATAGAAGACTCAGACAAACATGTTTATGGCTTTATCTTATAGAACTCAATATCCCCGTGCTGGGCAAACAGGTTTTGCAGCCGTTTGAGCTAAGATTTTAAAATTATTCACATAATGAAAACCTATACTTTGTCTCGGGCGAGTTTCCCATTCAAATGCATGTAACAGTGAGAAACGCATTGTCTCTGCGAAATAAAGCATTTTCGTACAACTTCATATAAATCGCTGTAACTTTTGATAGAAGACTCAGACAAACATGTTTATGGCTTTATCTTATAGAACTCAATATCCCCGTGCTGGGCAAACAGGTTTTGCAGCCGTTTGAGCTAAGATTTTAAAATTATTCACATAATGAAAACCTATACTTTGTTTCAGGCGAGTTTCCCATTCAAATGCATGTAACAGTGAGAAACGCATTGTCTTGGCGAAATAAAGCGTTTTCGTACAACTTCATATAAATCGCTGTAACTTATGATAGAAGACTCAGACAAACATGTTTATGGCTTTATCTTATAGAACTCAATATCCCCGTGCTGGGCAAACAGGTTTTGCAGCCGTTTGAGCTAAGATTTTAAAATTATTCACATAATGAAAACCTATACTTTGTCTCGGGCGAGTTTCCCATTCAAATGCATGTAACAGTGAGAAACGCATTGTCTCTGCGAAATAAAGCGTTTTTGAACAACTTCATATAAATCGCTGTAACTTTTGATAGAAGACTCAGACAAACATGTTTATGGCTTTATCTTATAGAACTCAATATCCCCGTGCTGGGCAAACAGGTTTTGCAGCCGTTTGAGCTAAGATTTTAAAATTATTCACATAATGAAAACCTATACTTTGTTTCAGGCGAGTTTCCCATTCAAATGCATGTAACAGTGAGAAACGCATTGTCTTGGCGAAATAAAGCATTTTTGTACAACTTCATATAAATCGCTGTAACTTTTGATAGAAGACTCAGAAACACATGTTTATGGCTTTATCTTATAGAACTCAATATCCCCGTGCTGGGCAAACAGGTTTTGCAGCCGTTTGAGCTAAGATTTTAAAATTATTCACATAATGAAAACCTATACTTTGTCTCGGGCGAGTTTCCCATTCAAATGCATGTAACAGTGAGAAACGCATTGTCTCTGCGAAATAAAGCGTTTTTGAACAACTTCATATAAATCGCTGTAACTTTTGATAGAAGACTCAGACAAACATGTTTATGGCTTTATCTTATAGAACTCAATATCCCCGTGCTGGGCAAACAGGTTTTGCAGCCGTTTGAGCTAAGATTTTAAAATTATTCACATAATGAAAACCTATACTTTGTCTCGGGCGAGTTTCCCATTCAAATGCATGTAACAGTGAGAAACGCATTGTCTCTGCGAAATAAAGCATTTTCGTACAACTTCATATAAATCGCTGTAACTTTTGATAGAAGACTCAGACAAACATGTTTATGGCTTTATCTTATAGAACTCAATATCCCCGTGCTGGGCAAACAGGTTTTGCAGCCGTTTGAGCTAAGATTTTAAAATTATTCACATAATGAAAACCTATACTTTGTTTCAGGCGAGTTTCCCATTCAAATGCATGTAACAGTGAGAAACGCATTGTCTTGGCGAAATAAAGCGTTTTCGTACAACTTCATATAAATCGCTGTAACTTATGATAGAAGACTCAGACAAACATGTTTATGGCTTTATCTTATAGAACTCAATATCCCCGTGCTGGGCAAACAGGTTTTGCAGCCGTTTGAGCTAAGATTTTAAAATTATTCACATAATGAAAACCTATACTTTGTCTCGGGCGAGTTTCCCATTCAAATGCATGTAACAGTGAGAAACGCATTGTCTCTGCGAAATAAAGCGTTTTTGAACAACTTCATATAAATCGCTGTAACTTTTGATAGAAGACTCAGACAAACATGTTTATGGCTTTATCTTATAGAACTCAATATCCCCGTGCTGGGCAAACAGGTTTTGCAGCCGTTTGAGCTAAGATTTTAAAATTATTCACATAATGAAAACCTATACTTTGTTTCAGGCGAGTTTCCCATTCAAATGCATGTAACAGTGAGAAACGCATTGTCTTGGCGAAATAAAGCATTTTTGTACAACTTCATATAAATCGCTGTAACTTTTGATAGAAGACTCAGAAACACATGTTTATGGCTTTATCTTATAGAACTCAATATCCCCGTGCTGGGCAAACAGGTTTTGCAGCCGTTTGAGCTAAGATTTTAAAATTATTCACATAATGAAAACCTATACTTTGTCTCGGGCGAGTTTCCCATTCAAATGCATGTAACAGTGAGAAACGCATTGTCTCTGCGAAATAAAGCGTTTTTGAACAACTTCATATAAATCGCTGTAACTTTTGATAGAAGACTCAGACAAACATGTTTATGGCTTTATCTTATAGAACTCAATATCCCCGTGCTGGGCAAACAGGTTTTGCAGCCGTTTGAGCTAAGATTTTAAAATTATTCACATAATGAAAACCTATACTTTGTTTCAGGCGAGTTTCCCATTCAAATGCATGTAACAGTGAGAAACGCATTGTCTTGGCGAAATAAAGCGTTTTCGTACAACTTCATATAAATCGCTGTAACCTTTGATAGAAGACTCAGACAAACATGTTTATGGCTTTATCTTATAGAACTCAATATCCCCGTGCTGGGCAAACAGGTTTTGCAGCCGTTTGAGCTAAGATTTTAAAATTATTCACATAATGAAAACCTATACTTTGTTTCAGGCGAGAACTCCATTCAAATGTGCGTAATAGCGAGAAACGCACCAACGTGGTGAAATAAAGCGTTTTTAATGGTCTTCATAAAGACAGCTGTAACTTTTGATAGAAGACTCAGAAATACATATTTATGGCTTTATCTTATAGAATTCCATATCCCCGTTTTGAGCAAACAGGTTTTGCAGCTGTTTGAGCTAAGATTTTCAAGTTATTCACAAAATGAAAATTACTTTTTGTCCGGCGAGTTTCCCATTCAAATGCATGTAACAGTGAGAAACGCATTGTCTTGGCGAAAGAAAGCATTTTTGTACAACTTCATATAAATCGCTGTAACTTTTGATAGAAGACTCAGAAACACATGTTTATGGCTTTATCTTATAGAACTCAATATCCCCGTGCTGGGCAAACAGGTTTTGCAGCCGTTTGAGCTAAGATTTTAAAATTATTCACATAATGAAAACCTATACTTTGTTTCAGGCGAGTTTCCCATTCAAATGCATATAACAGTGAGAAACGCATTGTCTTGGCGAAATAAAGCATTTTTGTACAACTTAATATAAATCGCTGTAACTTTTGATAGAAGACTCAGAAACACATGTTTATGGCTTTATCTTATAGAACTCAATATCCCCGTGCTGGGCAAACAGGTTTTGCAGCCGTTTGAGCTAAGATTTTAAAATTATTCACATAATGAAAACCTATACTTTGTCTCGGGCGAGTTTCCCATTCAAATGCATGTAACAGTGAGAAACGCATTGTCTCTGCGAAATAAAGCATTTTCGTACAACTTCATATAAATCGCTGTAACTTTTGATAGAAGACTCAGACAAACATGTTTATGGCTTTATCTTATAGAACTCAATATCCCCGTGCTGGGCAAACAGGTTTTGCAGCCGTTTGAGCTAAGATTTTAAAATTATTCACATAATGAAAACCTATACTTTGTTTCAGGCGAGTTTCCCATTCAAATGCATGTAACAGTGAGAAACGCATTGTCTTGGCGAAATAAAGCGTTTTCGTACAACTTCATATAAATCGCTGTAACTTATGATAGAAGACTCAGACAAACATGTTTATGGCTTTATCTTATAGAACTCAATATCCCCGTGCTGGGCAAACAGGTTTTGCAGCCGTTTGAGCTAAGATTTTAAAATTATTCACATAATGAAAACCTATACTTTGTCTCGGGCGAGTTTCCCATTCAAATGCATGTAACAGTGAGAAACGCATTGTCTCTGCGAAATAAAGCGTTTTTGAACAACTTCATATAAATCGCTGTAACTTTTGATAGAAGACTCAGACAAACATGTTTATGGCTTTATCTTATAGAACTCAATATCCCCGTGCTGGGCAAACAGGTTTTGCAGCCGTTTGAGCTAAGATTTTAAAATTATTCACATAATGAAAACCTATACTTTGTTTCAGGCGAGTTTCCCATTCAAATGCATGTAACAGTGAGAAACGCATTGTCTTGGCGAAATAAAGCATTTTTGTACAACTTCATATAAATCGCTGTAACTTTTGATAGAAGACTCAGAAACACATGTTTATGGCTTTATCTTATAGAACTCAATATCCCCGTGCTGGGCAAACAGGTTTTGCAGCCGTTTGAGCTAAGATTTTAAAATTATTCACATAATGAAAACCTATACTTTGTCTCGGGCGAGTTTCCCATTCAAATGCATGTAACAGTGAGAAACGCATTGTCTCTGCGAAATAAAGCGTTTTTGAACAACTTCATATAAATCGCTGTAACTTTTGATAGAAGACTCAGACAAACATGTTTATGGCTTTATCTTATAGAACTCAATATCCCCGTGCTGGGCAAATAGGTTTTGCAGCCGTTTGAGCTAAGATTTTAAAATTATTCACATAATGAAAACCTATACTTTGTTTCAGGCGAGTTTCCCATTCAAATGCATGTAACAGTGAGAAACGCATTGTCTTGGCGAAATAAAGCGTTTTCGTACAACTTCATATAAATCGCTGTAACCTTTGATAGAAGACTCAGACAAACATGTTTATGGCTTTATCTTATAGAACTCAATATCCCCGTGCTGGGCAAACAGGTTTTGCAGCCGTTTGAGCTAAGATTTTAAAATTATTCACATAATGAAAACCTATACTTTGTTTCAGGCGAGAACTCCATTCAAATGTGCGTAATAGCGAGAAACGCACCAACGTGGTGAAATAAAGCGTTTTTAATGGTCTTCATAAAGACAGCTGTAACTTTTGATAGAAGACTCAGAAATACATATTTATGGCTTTATCTTATAGAATTCCATATCCCCGTTTTGAGCAAACAGGTTTTGCAGCTGTTTGAGCTAAGATTTTCAAGTTATTCACAAAATGAAAATTACTTTTTGTCCGGCGAGTTTCCCATTCAAATGCATGTAACAGTGAGAAACGCATTGTCTTGGCGAAAGAAAGCATTTTTGTACAACTTCATATAAATCGCTGTAACTTTTGATAGAAGACTCAGAAACACATGTTTATGGCTTTATCTTATAGAACTCAATATCCCCGTGCTGGGCAAACAGGTTTTGCAGCCGTTTGAGCTAAGATTTTAAAATTATTCACATAATGAAAACCTATACTTTGTTTCAGGCGAGTTTCCCATTCAAATGCATGTAACAGTGAGAAACGCATTGTCTTGGCGAAAGAAAGCATTTTTGTACAACTTCATATAAATCGCTGTAACTTTTGATAGAAGACTCAGACAAACATGTTTATGGCTTTATCTTATAGAACTCAATATCCCCGTGCTGGGCAAACAGGTTTTGCAGCCGTTTGAGCTAAGATTTTAAAATTATTCACATAATGAAAACCTATACTTTGTTTCAGGCGAGTTTCCCATTCAAATGCATGTAACAGTGAGAAACACACTGTCTTGGCGAAAGAAAGCATTTTTTTACAACTTCATATAAATCGCTGTAACTTTTGATAGAAGACTCAGACAAACATGTTTATGGCTTTATCTTATAGAACTCAATATCCCCGTGCTGGGCAAACAGGTTTTGCAGCCGTTTGAGCTAAGATTTTAAAATTATTCACATAATGAAAACCTATACTTTGTCTCGGGCGAGTTTCCCATTCAAATGCATGTAACAGTGAGAAACGCATTGTCTCTGCGAAATAAAGCGTTTTTGAACAACTTCATATAAATCGCTGTAACTTTTGATAGAAGACTCAGACAAACATGTTTATGGCTTTATCTTATAGAACTCAATATCCCCGTGCTGGGCAAACAGGTTTTGCAGCCGTTTGAGCTAAGATTTTAAAATTATTCACATAATGAAAACCTATACTTTGTCTCGGGCGAGTTTCCCATTCAAATGCATGTAACAGTGAGAAACGCATTGTCTCTGCGAAATAAAGCATTTTCGTACAACTTCATATAAATCGCTGTAACTTTTGATAGAAGACTCAGACAAACATGTTTATGGCTTTATCTTATAGAACTCAATATCCCCGTGCTGGGCAAACAGGTTTTGCAGCCGTTTGAGCTAAGATTTTAAAATTATTCACATAATGAAAACCTATACTTTGTTTCAGGCGAGTTTCCCATTCAAATGCATGTAACAGTGAGAAACGCATTGTCTTGGCGAAATAAAGCGTTTTCGTACAACTTCATATAAATCGCTGTAACTTATGATAGAAGACTCAGACAAACATGTTTATGGCTTTATCTTATAGAACTCAATATCCCCGTGCTGGGCAAACAGGTTTTGCAGCCGTTTGAGCTAAGATTTTAAAATTATTCACATAATGAAAACCTATACTTTGTCTCGGGCGAGTTTCCCATTCAAATGCATGTAACAGTGAGAAACGCATTGTCTCTGCGAAATAAAGCGTTTTTGAACAACTTCATATAAATCGCTGTAACTTTTGATAGAAGACTCAGACAAACATGTTTATGGCTTTATCTTATAGAACTCAATATCCCCGTGCTGGGCAAACAGGTTTTGCAGCCGTTTGAGCTAAGATTTTAAAATTATTCACATAATGAAAACCTATACTTTGTTTCAGGCGAGTTTCCCATTCAAATGCATGTAACAGTGAGAAACGCATTGTCTTGGCGAAATAAAGCATTTTTGTACAACTTCATATAAATCGCTGTAACTTTTGATAGAAGACTCAGAAACACATGTTTATGGCTTTATCTTATAGAACTCAATATCCCCGTGCTGGGCAAACAGGTTTTGCAGCCGTTTGAGCTAAGATTTTAAAATTATTCACATAATGAAAACCTATACTTTGTCTCGGGCGAGTTTCCCATTCAAATGCATGTAACAGTGAGAAACGCATTGTCTCTGCGAAATAAAGCGTTTTTGAACAACTTCATATAAATCGCTGTAACTTTTGATAGAAGACTCAGACAAACATGTTTATGGCTTTATCTTATAGAACTCAATATCCCCGTGCTGGGCAAACAGGTTTTGCAGCCGTTTGAGCTAAGATTTTAAAATTATTCACATAATGAAAACCTATACTTTGTTTCAGGCGAGTTTCCCATTCAAATGCATGTAACAGTGAGAAACGCATTGTCTTGGCGAAATAAAGCGTTTTCGTACAACTTCATATAAATCGCTGTAACCTTTGATAGAAGACTCAGACAAACATGTTTATGGCTTTATCTTATAGAACTCAATATCCCCGTGCTGGGCAAACAGGTTTTGCAGCCGTTTGAGCTAAGATTTTAAAATTATTCACATAATGAAAACCTATACTTTGTTTCAGGCGAGAACTCCATTCAAATGTGCGTAATAGCGAGAAACGCACCAACGTGGTGAAATAAAGCGTTTTTAATGGTCTTCATAAAGACAGCTGTAACTTTTGATAGAAGACTCAGAAATACATATTTATGGCTTTATCTTATAGAATTCCATATCCCCGTTTTGAGCAAACAGGTTTTGCAGCTGTTTGAGCTAAGATTTTCAAGTTATTCACAAAATGAAAATTACTTTTTGTCCGGCGAGTTTCCCATTCAAATGCATGTAACAGTGAGAAACGCATTGTCTTGGCGAAAGAAAGCATTTTTGTACAACTTCATATAAATCGCTGTAACTTTTGATAGAAGACTCAGAAACACATGTTTATGGCTTTATCTTATAGAACTCAATATCCCCGTGCTGGGCAAACAGGTTTTGCAGCCGTTTGAGCTAAGATTTTAAAATTATTCACATAATGAAAACCTATACTTTGTCTCGGGCGAGTTTCCCATTCAAATGCATGTAACAGTGAGAAACGCATTGTCTCTGCGAAATAAAGCATTTTCGTACAACTTCATATAAATCGCTGTAACTTTTGATAGAAGACTCAGACAAACATGTTTATGGCTTTATCTTATAGAACTCAATATCCCCGTGCTGGGCAAACAGGTTTTGCAGCCGTTTGAGCTAAGATTTTAAAATTATTCACATAATGAAAACCTATACTTTGTTTCAGGCGAGTTTCCCATTCAAATGCATGTAACAGTGAGAAACGCATTGTCTTGGCGAAATAAAGCGTTTTCGTACAACTTCATATAAATCGCTGTAACTTATGATAGAAGACTCAGACAAACATGTTTATGGCTTTATCTTATAGAACTCAATATCCCCGTGCTGGGCAAACAGGTTTTGCAGCCGTTTGAGCTAAGATTTTAAAATTATTCACATAATGAAAACCTATACTTTGTCTCGGGCGAGTTTCCCATTCAAATGCATGTAACAGTGAGAAACGCATTGTCTCTGCGAAATAAAGCGTTTTTGAACAACTTCATATAAATCGCTGTAACTTTTGATAGAAGACTCAGACAAACATGTTTATGGCTTTATCTTATAGAACTCAATATCCCCGTGCTGGGCAAACAGGTTTTGCAGCCGTTTGAGCTAAGATTTTAAAATTATTCACATAATGAAAACCTATACTTTGTTTCAGGCGAGTTTCCCATTCAAATGCATGTAACAGTGAGAAACGCATTGTCTTGGCGAAATAAAGCATTTTTGTACAACTTCATATAAATCGCTGTAACTTTTGATAGAAGACTCAGAAACACATGTTTATGGCTTTATCTTATAGAACTCAATATCCCCGTGCTGGGCAAACAGGTTTTGCAGCCGTTTGAGCTAAGATTTTAAAATTATTCACATAATGAAAACCTATACTTTGTCTCGGGCGAGTTTCCCATTCAAATGCATGTAACAGTGAGAAACGCATTGTCTCTGCGAAATAAAGCGTTTTTGAACAACTTCATATAAATCGCTGTAACTTTTGATAGAAGACTCAGACAAACATGTTTATGGCTTTATCTTATAGAACTCAATATCCCCGTGCTGGGCAAACAGGTTTTGCAGCCGTTTGAGCTAAGATTTTAAAATTATTCACATAATGAAAACCTATACTTTGTTTCAGGCGAGTTTCCCATTCAAATGCATGTAACAGTGAGAAACGCATTGTCTTGGCGAAATAAAGCGTTTTCGTACAACTTCATATAAATCGCTGTAACCTTTGATAGAAGACTCAGACAAACATGTTTATGGCTTTATCTTATAGAACTCAATATCCCCGTGCTGGGCAAACAGGTTTTGCAGCCGTTTGAGCTAAGATTTTAAAATTATTCACATAATGAAAACCTATACTTTGTTTCAGGCGAGAACTCCATTCAAATGTGCGTAATAGCGAGAAACGCACCAACGTGGTGAAATAAAGCGTTTTTAATGGTCTTCATAAAGACAGCTGTAACTTTTGATAGAAGACTCAGAAATACATATTTATGGCTTTATCTTATAGAATTCCATATCCCCGTTTTGAGCAAACAGGTTTTGCAGCTGTTTGAGCTAAGATTTTCAAGTTATTCACAAAATGAAAATTACTTTTTGTCCGGCGAGTTTCCCATTCAAATGCATGTAACAGTGAGAAACGCATTGTCTTGGCGAAAGAAAGCATTTTTGTACAACTTCATATAAATCGCTGTAACTTTTGATAGAAGACTCAGAAACACATGTTTATGGCTTTATCTTATAGAACTCAATATCCCCGTGCTGGGCAAACAGGTTTTGCAGCCGTTTGAGCTAAGATTTTAAAATTATTCACATAATGAAAACCTATACTTTGTTTCAGGCGAGTTTCCCATTCAAATGCATGTAACAGTGAGAAACGCATTGTCTTGGCGAAAGAAAGCATTTTTGTACAACTTCATATAAATCGCTGTAACTTTTGATAGAAGACTCAGAAACACATGTTTAGGGCTTTATCTTATGGAACTCAATATCCCCGTGCTGGGCAAACAGGTTTTGCAGCCGTTTGAGCTAAGATTTAAAAATTATTCACATAATGAAAACCTATACTTTGTCTCGGGCGAGTTTCCCATTCAAATGCATGTAACAGTGAGAAACGCATTGTCTTGGCGAAAGAAAGCATTTTTGTACAACTTCATATAAATCGCTGTAACTTTTGATAGAAGACTCAGAAACACATGTTTAGGGCTTTATCTTATGGAACTCAATATCCCCGTGCTGGGCAAACAGGTTTTGCAGCCGTTTGAGCTAAGATTTTACAATTATTCACATAATGAAAACCTATACTTTGTCTCAGGCGAGTTTCCCATTCAAATGCATGTAACAGTGAGAAACACACTGTCTTGGCGAAAGAAAGCATTTTTGTACAACTTCATATAAATCGCTGTAACTTTTGATAGAAGACTCAGACAAACATGTTTATGGCTTTATCTTATAGAACTCAATATCCCCGTGCTGGGCAAACAGGTTTTGCAGCCGTTTGAGCTAAGATTTTAAAATTATTCACATAATGAAAACCTATACTTTGTTTCAGGCGAGTTTCCCATTCAAATGCATGTAACAGTGAGAAACACACTGTCTTGGCGAAAGAAAGCATTTTTTTACAACTTCATATAAATCGCTGTAACTTTTGATAGAAGACTCAGACAAACATGTTTAGGGCTTTATCTTATAGAACTCAATATCCCCGTGCTGGGCAAACAGGTTTTGCAGCCGTTTGAGCTAAGATTTTAAAATTATTCACATAATGAAAACCTATACTTTGTCTCGGGCGAGTTTCCCATTCAAATGCATGTAACAGTGAGAAACACACTGTCTTGGCGAAAGAAAGCATTTTTTTACAACTTCATATAAATCGCTGTAACTTTTGATAGAAGACTCAGACAAACATGTTTATGGCTTTATCTTATAGAACTCAATATCCCCGTGCTGGGCAAACAGGTTTTGCAGCCGTTTGAGCTAAGATTTTAAAATTATTCACATAATGAAAACCTATACTTTGTTTCAGGCGAGTTTCCCATTCAAATGCATGTAACAGTGAGAAACGCATTGTCTTGGCGAAAGAAAGCATTTTTGTACAACTTCATATAAATCGCTGTAACTTTTGATAGAAGACTCAGAAACACATGTTTATGGCTTTATCTTATAGAACTCAATATCCCCGTGCTGGGCAAACAGGTTTTGCAGCCGTTTGAGCTAAGATTTTAAAATTATTCACATAATGAAAACCTATACTTTGTCTCGGGCGAGTTTCCCATTCAAATGCATGTAACAGTGAGAAACGCATTGTCTTGGCGAAAGAAAGCATTTTTGTACAACTTCATATAAATCGCTGTAACTTTTGATAGAAGACTCAGAAACACATGTTTATGGCTTTATCTTATAGAACTCAATATCCCTGTGCTGGGCAAACAGGTTTTGCAGCCGTTTGAGCTAAGATTTTAAAATTATTCACATAATGAAAACCTATACTTTGTTTCAGGCGAGTTTCCCATTCAAATGCATGTAACAGTGAGAAACACACTGTCTTGGCGAAAGAAAGCATTTTTTTACAACTTCATATAAATCGCTGTAACTTTTGATAGAAGACTCAGACAAACATGTTTAGGGCTTTATCTTATAGAACTCAATATCCCCGTGCTGGGCAAACAGGTTTTGCAGCCGTTTGAGCTAAGATTTTAAAATTATTCACATAATGAAAACCTATACTTTGTCTCGGGCGAGTTTCCCATTCAAATGCATGTAAGGGTGAGAAACACACTGTCTTGGCGAAAGAAAGCATTTTTTTACAACTTCATATAAATCGCTGTAACTTTTGATAGAAGACTCAGACAAACATGTTTATGGCTTTATCTTATAGAACTCAATATCCCCGTGCTGGGCAAACAGGTTTTGCAGCCGTTTGAGCTAAGATTTTAAAATTATTCACATAATGAAAACCTATACTTTGTTTCAGGCGAGTTTCCCATTCAAATGCATGTAACAGTGAGAAACGCATTGTCTTGGCGAAATAAAGCATTTTTGTACAACTTCATATAAATCGCTGTAACTTTTGATAGAAGACTCAGAAACACATGTTTATGGCTTTATCTTATAGAACTCAATATCCCCGTGCTGGGCAAACAGGTTTTGCAGCCGTTTGAGCTAAGATTTTAAAAGTATTCACATAATGAAAACCTATACTTTGTTTCAGGCGAGTTTCCCATTCAAATGCATGTAACAGTGAGAAACGCATTGTCTTGGCGAAATAAAGCATTTTTGTACAACTTCATATAAATCGCTGTAACTTTTGATAGAAGACTCAGAAACACATGTTTATGGCTTTATCTTATAGAACTCAATATCCCTGTGCTGGGCAAACAGGTTTTGCAGCCGTTTGAGCTAAGATTTTAAAATTATTCACATAATGAAAACCTATACTTTGTTTCAGGCGAGTTTCCCATTCAAATGCATGTAACAGTGAGAAACACACTGTCTTGGCGAAAGAAAGCATTTTTTTACAACTTCATATAAATCGCTGTAACTTTTGATAGAAGACTCAGACAAACATGTTTAGGGCTTTATCTTATAGAACTCAATATCCCCGTGCTGGGCAAACAGGTTTTGCAGCCGTTTGAGCTAAGATTTTAAAATTATTCACATAATGAAAACCTATACTTTGTTTCAGGCGAGTTTCCCATTCAAATGCATGTAACAGTGAGAAACACACTGTCTTGGCGAAAGAAAGCATTTTTTTACAACTTCATATAAATCGCTGTAACTTTTGATAGAAGACTCAGACAAACATGTTTAGGGCTTTATCTTATAGAACTCAATATCCCCGTGCTGGGCAAACAGGTTTTGCAGCCGTTTGAGCTAAGATTTTAAAATTATTCACATAATGAAAACCTATACTTTGTCTCGGGCGAGTTTCCCATTCAAATGCATGTAACAGTGAGAAACACACTGTCTTGGCGAAAGAAAGCATTTTTTTACAACTTCATATAAATCGCTGTAACTTTTGATAGAAGACTCAGACAAACATGTTTATGGCTTTATCTTATAGAACTCAATATCCCCGTGCTGGGCAAACAGGTTTTGCAGCCGTTTGAGCTAAGATTTTAAAATTATTCACATAATGAAAACCTATACTTTGTTTCAGGCGAGTTTCCCATTCAAATGCATGTAACAGTGAGAAACGCATTGTCTTGGCGAAATAAAGCATTTTTGTACAACTTCATATAAATCGCTGTAACTTTTGATAGAAGACTCAGAAACACATGTTTATGGCTTTATCTTATAGAACTCAATATCCCCGTGCTGGGCAAACAGGTTTTGCAGCCGTTTGAGCTAAGATTTTAAAATTATTCACATAATGAAAACCTATACTTTGTTTCAGGCGAGTTTCCCATTCAAATGCATGTAACAGTGAGAAACACACTGTCTTGGCGAAAGAAAGCATTTTTTTACAACTTCATATAAATCGCTGTAACTTTTGATAGAAGACTCAGACAAACATGTTTATGGCTTTATCTTATAGAACTCAATATCCCCGTGCTGGGCAAACAGGTTTTGCAGCCGTTTGAGCTAAGATTTTAAAATTATTCACATAATGAAAACCTATACTTTGTTTCAGGCGAGTTTCCCATTCAAATGCATGTAACAGTGAGAAACACACTGTCTTGGCGAAAGAAAGCATTTTTTTACAACTTCATATAAATCGCTGTAACTTTTGATAGAAGACTCAGACAAACATGTTTATGGCTTTATCTTATAGAACTCAATATCCCCGTGCTGGGCAAACAGGTTTTGCAGCCGTTTGAGCTAAGATTTTAAAATTATTCACATAATGAAAACCTATACTTTGTTTCAGGCGAGTTTCCCATTCAAATGCATGTAACAGTGAGAAACGCATTGTCTTGGCGAAAGAAAGCATTTTTCTACAACTTCATATAAATCGCTGTAACTTTTGATAGAAGACTCAGAAACACATGTTTAGGGCTTTATCTTATGGAACTCAATATCCCCGTGCTGGGCAAACAGGTTTTGCAGCCGTTTGAGCTAAGATTTTAAAATTATTCACATAATGAAAACCTATACTTTGTCTCGGGCGAGTTTCCCATTCAAATGCATGTAACAGTGAGAAACACACTGTCTTGGCGAAAGAAAGCATTTTTTTACAACTTCATATAAATCGCTGTAACTTTTGATAGAAGACTCAGACAAACATGTTTATGGCTTTATCTTATAGAACTCAATATCCCCGTGCTGGGCAAACAGGTTTTGCAGCCGTTTGAGCTAAGATTTTAAAATTATTCACATAATGAAAACCTATACTTTGTCTCGGGCGAGTTTCCCATTCAAATGCATGTAACAGTGAGAAACGCATTGTCTTGGCGAAAGAAAGCATTTTTGTACAACTTCATATAAATCGCTGTAACTTTTGATAGAAGACTCAGAAAAACATGTTTAGGGCTTTATCTTATGGAACTCAATATCCCCGTGCTGGGCAAACAGGTTTTGCAGCCGTTTGAGCTAAGATTTTACAATTATTCACATAATGAAAACCTATACTTTGTCTCAGGCGAGTTTCCCATTCAAATGCATGTAACAGTGAGAAACACACTGTCTTGGCGAAAGAAAGCATTTTTGTACAACTTCATATAAATCGCTGTAACTTTTGATAGAAGACTCAGACAAACATGTTTATGGCTTTATCTTATAGAACTCAATATCCCCGTGCTGGGCAAACAGGTTTTGCAGCCGTTTGAGCTAAGATTTTAAAAGTATTCACATAATGAAAACCTATACTTTGTTTCAGGCGAGTTTCCCATTCAAATGCATGTAACAGTGAGAAACGCATTGTCTTGGCGAAATAAAGCATTTTTGTACAACTTCATATAAATCGCTGTAACTTTTGATAGAAGACTCAGAAACACATGTTTATGGCTTTATCTTATAGAACTCAATATCCCCGTGCTGGGCAAACAGGTTTTGCAGCCGTTTGAGCTAAGATTTTAAAATTATTCACATAATGAAAACCTATACTTTGTTTCAGGCGAGTTTCCCATTCAAATGCATGTAACAGTGAGAAACACACTGTCTTGGCGAAAGAAAGCATTTTTTTACAACTTCATATAAATCGCTGTAACTTTTGATAGAAGACTCAGACAAACATGTTTAGGGCTTTATCTTATAGAACTCAATATCCCCGTGCTGGGCAAACAGGTTTTGCAGCCGTTTGAGCTAAGATTTTAAAATTATTCACATAATGAAAACCTATACTTTGTCTCGGGCGAGTTTCCCATTCAAATGCATGTAACAGTGAGAAACACACTGTCTTGGCGAAAGAAAGCATTTTTTTACAACTTCATATAAATCGCTGTAACTTTTGATAGAAGACTCAGACAAACATGTTTATGGCTTTATCTTATAGAACTCAATATCCCCGTGCTGGGCAAACAGGTTTTGCAGCCGTTTGAGCTAAGATTTTAAAATTATTCACATAATGAAAACCTATACTTTGTCTCGGGCGAGTTTCCCATTCAAATGCATGTAACAGTGAGAAACACACTGTCTTGGCGAAAGAAAGCATTTTTTTACAACTTCATATAAATCGCTGTAACTTTTGATAGAAGACTCAGACAAACATGTTTATGGCTTTATCTTATAGAACTCAATATCCCCGTGCTGGGCAAACAGGTTTTGCAGCCGTTTGAGCTAAGATTTTAAAATTATTCACATAATGAAAACCTATACTTTGTTTCAGGCGAGTTTCCCATTCAAATGCATGTAACAGTGAGAAACGCATTGTCTTGGCGAAATAAAGCATTTTTGTACAACTTCATATAAATCGCTGTAACTTTTGATAGAAGACTCAGAAACACATGTTTATGGCTTTATCTTATAGAACTCAATATCCCCGTGCTGGGCAAACAGGTTTTGCAGCCGTTTGAGCTAAGATTTTAAAAGTATTCACATAATGAAAACCTATACTTTGTTTCAGGCGAGTTTCCCATTCAAATGCATGTAACAGTGAGAAACGCATTGTCTTGGCGAAATAAAGCATTTTTGTACAACTTCATATAAATCGCTGTAACTTTTGATAGAAGACTCAGAAACACATGTTTATGGCTTTATCTTATAGAACTCAATATCCCTGTGCTGGGCAAACAGGTTTTGCAGCCGTTTGAGCTAAGATTTTAAAATTATTCACATAATGAAAACCTATACTTTGTTTCAGGCGAGTTTCCCATTCAAATGCATGTAACAGTGAGAAACACACTGTCTTGGCGAAAGAAAGCATTTTTTTACAACTTCATATAAATCGCTGTAACTTTTGATAGAAGACTCAGACAAACATGTTTAGGGCTTTATCTTATAGAACTCAATATCCCCGTGCTGGGCAAACAGGTTTTGCAGCCGTTTGAGCTAAGATTTTAAAATTATTCACATAATGAAAACCTATACTTTGTTTCAGGCGAGTTTCCCATTCAAATGCATGTAACAGTGAGAAACACACTGTCTTGGCGAAAGAAAGCATTTTTTTACAACTTCATATAAATCGCTGTAACTTTTGATAGAAGACTCAGACAAACATGTTTAGGGCTTTATCTTATAGAACTCAATATCCCCGTGCTGGGCAAACAGGTTTTGCAGCCGTTTGAGCTAAGATTTTAAAATTATTCACATAATGAAAACCTATACTTTGTCTCGGGCGAGTTTCCCATTCAAATGCATGTAACAGTGAGAAACACACTGTCTTGGCGAAAGAAAGCATTTTTTTACAACTTCATATAAATCGCTGTAACTTTTGATAGAAGACTCAGACAAACATGTTTATGGCTTTATCTTATAGAACTCAATATCCCCGTGCTGGGCAAACAGGTTTTGCAGCCGTTTGAGCTAAGATTTTAAAATTATTCACATAATGAAAACCTATACTTTGTTTCAGGCGAGTTTCCCATTCAAATGCATGTAACAGTGAGAAACGCATTGTCTTGGCGAAATAAAGCATTTTTGTACAACTTCATATAAATCGCTGTAACTTTTGATAGAAGACTCAGAAACACATGTTTATGGCTTTATCTTATAGAACTCAATATCCCCGTGCTGGGCAAACAGGTTTTGCAGCCGTTTGAGCTAAGATTTTAAAATTATTCACATAATGAAAACCTATACTTTGTTTCAGGCGAGTTTCCCATTCAAATGCATGTAACAGTGAGAAACACACTGTCTTGGCGAAAGAAAGCATTTTTTTACAACTTCATATAAATCGCTGTAACTTTTGATAGAAGACTCAGACAAACATGTTTATGGCTTTATCTTATAGAACTCAATATCCCCGTGCTGGGCAAACAGGTTTTGCAGCCGTTTGAGCTAAGATTTTAAAATTATTCACATAATGAAAACCTATACTTTGTTTCAGGCGAGTTTCCCATTCAAATGCATGTAACAGTGAGAAACACACTGTCTTGGCGAAAGAAAGCATTTTTTTACAACTTCATATAAATCGCTGTAACTTTTGATAGAAGACTCAGACAAACATGTTTATGGCTTTATCTTATAGAACTCAATATCCCCGTGCTGGGCAAACAGGTTTTGCAGCCGTTTGAGCTAAGATTTTAAAATTATTCACATAATGAAAACCTATACTTTGTTTCAGGCGAGTTTCCCATTCAAATGCATGTAACAGTGAGAAACGCATTGTCTTGGCGAAAGAAAGCATTTTTCTACAACTTCATATAAATCGCTGTAACTTTTGATAGAAGACTCAGAAACACATGTTTAGGGCTTTATCTTATGGAACTCAATATCCCCGTGCTGGGCAAACAGGTTTTGCAGCCGTTTGAGCTAAGATTTTAAAATTATTCACATAATGAAAACCTATACTTTGTCTCGGGCGAGTTTCCCATTCAAATGCATGTAACAGTGAGAAACACACTGTCTTGGCGAAAGAAAGCATTTTTTTACAACTTCATATAAATCGCTGTAACTTTTGATAGAAGACTCAGACAAACATGTTTATGGCTTTATCTTATAGAACTCAATATCCCCGTGCTGGGCAAACAGGTTTTGCAGCCGTTTGAGCTAAGATTTTAAAATTATTCACATAATGAAAACCTATACTTTGTCTCGGGCGAGTTTCCCATTCAAATGCATGTAACAGTGAGAAACGCATTGTCTTGGCGAAAGAAAGCATTTTTGTACAACTTCATATAAATCGCTGTAACTTTTGATAGAAGACTCAGAAAAACATGTTTAGGGCTTTATCTTATGGAACTCAATATCCCCGTGCTGGGCAAACAGGTTTTGCAGCCGTTTGAGCTAAGATTTTACAATTATTCACATAATGAAAACCTATACTTTGTCTCAGGCGAGTTTCCCATTCAAATGCATGTAACAGTGAGAAACACACTGTCTTGGCGAAAGAAAGCATTTTTGTACAACTTCATATAAATCGCTGTAACTTTTGATAGAAGACTCAGACAAACATGTTTATGGCTTTATCTTATAGAACTCAATATCCCCGTGCTGGGCAAACAGGTTTTGCAGCCGTTTGAGCTAAGATTTTAAAAGTATTCACATAATGAAAACCTATACTTTGTTTCAGGCGAGTTTCCCATTCAAATGCATGTAACAGTGAGAAACGCATTGTCTTGGCGAAATAAAGCATTTTTGTACAACTTCATATAAATCGCTGTAACTTTTGATAGAAGACTCAGAAACACATGTTTATGGCTTTATCTTATAGAACTCAATATCCCCGTGCTGGGCAAACAGGTTTTGCAGCCGTTTGAGCTAAGATTTTAAAATTATTCACATAATGAAAACCTATACTTTGTTTCAGGCGAGTTTCCCATTCAAATGCATGTAACAGTGAGAAACACACTGTCTTGGCGAAAGAAAGCATTTTTTTACAACTTCATATAAATCGCTGTAACTTTTGATAGAAGACTCAGACAAACATGTTTAGGGCTTTATCTTATAGAACTCAATATCCCCGTGCTGGGCAAACAGGTTTTGCAGCCGTTTGAGCTAAGATTTTAAAATTATTCACATAATGAAAACCTATACTTTGTCTCGGGCGAGTTTCCCATTCAAATGCATGTAACAGTGAGAAACACACTGTCTTGGCGAAAGAAAGCATTTTTTTACAACTTCATATAAATCGCTGTAACTTTTGATAGAAGACTCAGACAAACATGTTTATGGCTTTATCTTATAGAACTCAATATCCCCGTGCTGGGCAAACAGGTTTTGCAGCCGTTTGAGCTAAGATTTTAAAATTATTCACATAATGAAAACCTATACTTTGTCTCGGGCGAGTTTCCCATTCAAATGCATGTAACAGTGAGAAACGCATTGTCTCTGCGAAATAAAGCGTTTTTGAACAACTTCATATAAATCGCTGTAACTTTTGATAGAAGACTCAGACAAACATGTTTAGGGCTTTATCTTATAGAACTCAATATCCCCGTGCTGGGCAAACAGGTTTTGCAGCCGTTTGAGCTAAGATTTTAAAATTATTCACATAATGAAAACCTATACTTTGTTTCAGGCGAGTTTCCCATTCAAATGCATGTAACAGTGAGAAACGCATTGTCTTGGCGAAATAAAGCATTTTTGTACAACTTCATATAAATCGCTGTAACTTTTGATAGAAGACTCAGAAACACATGTTTATGGCTTTATCTTATAGAACTCAATATCCCCGTGCTGGGCAAACAGGTTTTGCAGCCGTTTGAGCTAAGATTTTAAAATTATTCACATAATGAAAACCTATACTTTGTTTCAGGCGAGTTTCCCATTCAAATGCATGTAACAGTGAGAAACACACTGTCTTGGCGAAAGAAAGCATTTTTTTACAACTTCATATAAATCGCTGTAACTTTTGATAGAAGACTCAGACAAACATGTTTATGGCTTTATCTTATAGAACTCAATATCCCCGTGCTGGGCAAACAGGTTTTGCAGCCGTTTGAGCTAAGATTTTAAAATTATTCACATAATGAAAACCTATACTTTGTCTCGGGCGAGTTTCCCATTCAAATGCATGTAACAGTGAGAAACACACTGTCTTGGCGAAAGAAAGCATTTTTTTACAACTTCATATAAATCGCTGTAACTTTTGATAGAAGACTCAGAAACACATGTTTATGGCTTTATCTTATAGAACTCAATATCCCCGTGCTGGGCAAACAGGTTTTGCAGCCGTTTGAGCTAAGATTTTAAAATTATTCACATAATGAAAACCTATACTTTGTTTCAGGCGAGTTTCCCATTCAAATGCATGTAACAGTGAGAAACGCATTGTCTCTGCGAAATAAAGCGTTTTTGAACAACTTCATATAAATCGCTGTAACTTTTGATAGAAGACTCAGACAAACATGTTTAGGGCTTTATCTTATAGAACTCAATATCCCCGTGCTGGGCAAACAGGTTTTGCAGCCGTTTGAGCTAAGATTTTAAAATTATTCACATAATGAAAACCTATACTTTGTTTCAGGCGAGTTTCCCATTCAAATGCATGTAACAGTGAGAAACGCATTGTCTTGGCGAAATAAAGCATTTTTGTACAACTTCATATAAATCGCTGTAACTTTTGATAGAAGACTCAGAAACACATGTTTATGGCTTTATCTTATAGAACTCAATATCCCCGTGCTGGGCAAACAGGTTTTGCAGCCGTTTGAGCTAAGATTTTAAAATTATTCACATAATGAAAACCTATACTTTGTTTCAGGCGAGTTTCCCATTCAAATGCATGTAACAGTGAGAAACACACTGTCTTGGCGAAAGAAAGCATTTTTTTACAACTTCATATAAATCGCTGTAACTTTTGATAGAAGACTCAGACAAACATGTTTATGGCTTTATCTTATAGAACTCAATATCCCCGTGCTGGGCAAACAGGTTTTGCAGCCGTTTGAGCTAAGATTTTAAAATTATTCACATAATGAAAACCTATACTTTGTCTCGGGCGAGTTTCCCATTCAAATGCATGTAACAGTGAGAAACACACTGTCTTGGCGAAAGAAAGCATTTTTTTACAACTTCATATAAATCGCTGTAACTTTTGATAGAAGACTCAGAAACACATGTTTATGGCTTTATCTTATAGAACTCAATATCCCCGTGCTGGGCAAACAGGTTTTGCAGCCGTTTGAGCTAAGATTTTAAAATTATTCACATAATGAAAACCTATACTTTGTCTCGGGCGAGTTTCCCATTCAAATGCATGTAACAGTGAGAAACACACTGTCTTGGCGAAAGAAAGCGTTTTTGAACAACTTCATATAAATCGCTGTAACTTTTGATAGAAGACTCAGACAAACATGTTTATGGCTTTATCTTATAGAACTCAATATCCCCGTACTGGGCAAACAGGTTTTGCAGCCGTTTGAGCTAAGATTTTAAAATTATTCACATAATGAAAACCTATACTTTGTCTCGGGCGAGTTTCCCATTCAAATGCATGTAACAGTGAGAAACACACTGTCTTGGCGAAAGAAAGCATTTTTTTACAACTTCATATAAATCGCTGTAACTTTTGATAGAAGACTCAGACAAACATGTTTATGGCTTTATCTTATAGAACTCAATATCCCCGTGCTGGGCAAACAGGTTTTGCAGCCGTTTGAGCTAAGATTTTAAAATTATTCACATAATGAAAACCTATACTTTGTTTCAGGCGAGTTTCCCATTCAAATGCATGTAACAGTGAGAAACGCATTGTCTCTGCGAAATAAAGCGTTTTTGAACAACTTCATATAAATCGCTGTAACTTTTGATAGAAGACTCAGACAAACATGTTTATGGCTTTATCTTATAGAACTCAATATCCCCGTACTGGGCAAACAGGTTTTGCAGCCGTTTGAGCTAAGATTTTAAAATTATTCACATAATGAAAACCTATACTTTGTTTCAGGCGAGTTTCCCATTCAAATGCATGTAACAGTGAGAAACGCATTGTCTTGGCGAAATAAAGCATTTTTGTACAACTTCATATAAATCGCTGTAACTTTTGATAGAAGACTCAGAAACACATGTTTATGGCTTTATCTTATAGAACTCAATATCCCCGTGCTGGGCAAACAGGTTTTGCAGCCGTTTGAGCTAAGATTTTAAAATTATTCACATAATGAAAACCTATACTTTGTTTCAGGCGAGTTTCCCATTCAAATGCATGTAACAGTGAGAAACACACTGTCTTGGCGAAAGAAAGCATTTTTTTACAACTTCATATAAATCGCTGTAACTTTTGATAGAAGACTCAGACAAACATGTTTATGGCTTTATCTTATAGAACTCAATATCCCCGTGCTGGGCAAACAGGTTTTGCAGCCGTTTGAGCTAAGATTTTAAAATTATTCACATAATGAAAACCTATACTTTGTCTCGGGCGAGTTTCCCATTCAAATGCATGTAACAGTGAGAAACACACTGTCTTGGCGAAAGAAAGCATTTTTTTACAACTTCATATAAATCGCTGTAACTTTTGATAGAAGACTCAGAAACACATGTTTATGGCTTTATCTTATAGAATTCCATATCCCCGTTTTGAGCAAACAGGTTTTGCAGCTGTTTGAGCTAAGATTTTCAAGTTATTCACAAAATGAAAATTACTTTTTGTCCGGCGAGTTTCCCATTCAAATGCATGTAACAGTGAGAAACGCATTGTCTTGGCGAAAGAAAGCATTTTTGTACAACTTCATATAAATCGCTGTAACTTTTGATAGAAGACTCAGAAACACATGTTTATGGCTTTATCTTATAGAACTCAATATCCCCGTACTGGGCAAACAGGTTTTGCAGCCGTTTGAGCTAAGATTTTAAAATTATTCACATAATGAAAACCTATACTTTGTTTCAGGCGAGTTTCCCATTCAAATGCATGTAACAGTGAGAAACACACTGTCTTGGCGAAAGAAAGCATTTTTTTACAACTTCATATAAATCGCTGTAACTTTTGATAGAAGACTCAGACAAACATGTTTATGGCTTTATCTTATAGAACTCAATATCCCCGTGCTGGGCAAACAGGTTTTGCAGCCGTTTGAGCTAAGATTTTAAAATTATTCACATAATGAAAACCTATACTTTGTCTCGGGCGAGTTTCCCATTCAAATGCATGTAACAGTGAGAAACACACTGTCTTGGCGAAAGAAAGCATTTTTTTACAACTTCATATAAATCGCTGTAACTTTTGACAGAAGACTCAGACAAACATGTTTATGGCTTTATCTTATAGAACTCAATATCCCCGTGCTGGGCAAACAGGTTTTGCAGCCGTTTGAGCTAAGATTTTAAAATTATTCACATAATGAAAACCTATACTTTGTCTCGGGCGAGTTTCCCATTCAAATGCATGTAACAGTGAGAAACACACTGTCTTGGCGAAAGAAAGCATTTTTTTACAACTTCATATAAATCGCTGTAACTTTTGATAGAAGACTCAGAAACACATGTTTATGGCTTTATCTTATAGAATTCCATATCCCCGTTTTGAGCAAACAGGTTTTGCAGCTGTTTGAGCTAAGATTTTCAAGTTATTCACAAAATGAAAATTACTTTTTGTCCGGCGAGTTTCCCATTCAAATGCATGTAACAGTGAGAAACGCATTGTCTTGGCGAAAGAAAGCATTTTTGTACAACTTCATATAAATCGCTGTAACTTTTGATAGAAGACTCAGAAACACATGTTTATGGCTTTATCTTATAGAACTCAATATCCCCGTACTGGGCAAACAGGTTTTGCAGCCGTTTGA
Source organism: Aulonocara stuartgranti (assembly GCF_965226115.1). Taxonomy (NCBI): domain Eukaryota; kingdom Metazoa; phylum Chordata; class Actinopteri; order Cichliformes; family Cichlidae; genus Aulonocara; species Aulonocara stuartgranti. The sequence goes on along the minus strand of NC_138947.1, from coordinate 34,378,435 downwards.
GCTAAGATTTTAAAATTATTCACATAATGAAAACCTATACTTTGTTTCAGGCGAGTTTCCCATTCAAATGCATGTAACAGTGAGAAACACACTGTCTTGGCGAAAGAAAGCATTTTTTTACAACTTCATATAAATCGCTGTAACTTTTGATAGAAGACTCAGACAAACATGTTTATGGCTTTATCTTATAGAACTCAATATCCCCGTGCTGGGCAAACAGGTTTTGCAGCCGTTTGAGCTAAGATTTTAAAATTATTCACATAATGAAAACCTATACTTTGTCTCGGGCGAGTTTCCCATTCAAATGCATGTAACAGTGAGAAACACACTGTCTTGGCGAAAGAAAGCATTTTTTTACAACTTCATATAAATCGCTGTAACTTTTGACAGAAGACTCAGACAAACATGTTTATGGCTTTATCTTATAGAACTCAATATCCCCGTGCTGGGCAAACAGGTTTTGCAGCCGTTTGAGCTAAGATTTTAAAATTATTCACATAATGAAAACCTATACTTTGTCTCGGGCGAGTTTCCCATTCAAATGCATGTAACAGTGAGAAACGCATTGTCTCTGCGAAATAAAGCGTTTTTGAACAACTTCATATAAATCGCTGTAACTTTTGATAGAAGACTCAGACAAACATGTTTATGGCTTTATCTTATAGAACTCAATATCCCCGTACTGGGCAAACAGGTTTTGCAGCCGTTTGAGCTAAGATTTTAAAATTATTCACATAATGAAAACCTATACTTTGTTTCAGGCGAGTTTCCCATTCAAATGCATGTAACAGTGAGAAACGCATTGTCTTGGCGAAATAAAGCATTTTTGTACAACTTCATATAAATCGCTGTAACTTTTGATAGAAGACTCAGAAACACATGTTTATGGCTTTATCTTATAGAACTCAATATCCCCGTGCTGGGCAAACAGGTTTTGCAGCCGTTTGAGCTAAGATTTTAAAATTATTCACATAATGAAAACCTATACTTTGTCTCGGGCGAGTTTCCCATTCAAATGCATGTAACAGTGAGAAACGCATTGTCTCTGCGAAATAAAGCGTTTTTGAACAACTTCATATAAATCGCTGTAACTTTTGATAGAAGACTCAGACAAACATGTTTAGGGCTTTATCTTATAGAACTCAATATCCCCGTGCTGGGCAAACAGGTTTTGCAGCCGTTTGAGCTAAGATTTTAAAATTATTCACATAATGAAAACCTATACTTTGTCTCGGGCGAGTTTCCCATTCAAATGCATGTAACAGTGAGAAACGCATTGTCTCTGCGAAATAAAGCGTTTTTGAACAACTTCATATAAATCGCTGTAACTTTTGATAGAAGACTCAGACAAACATGTTTATGGCTTTATCTTATAGAACTCAATATCCCCGTACTGGGCAAACAGGTTTTGCAGCCGTTTGAGCTAAGATTTTAAAATTATTCACATAATGAAAACCTATACTTTGTCTCGGGCGAGTTTCCCATTCAAATGCATGTAACAGTGAGAAACGCATTGTCTCTGCGAAATAAAGCGTTTTTGAACAACTTCATATAAATCGCTGTAACTTTTGATAGAAGACTCAGACAAACATGTTTAGGGCTTTATCTTATAGAACTCAATATCCCCGTACTGGGCAAACAGGTTTTGCAGCCGTTTGAGCTAAGATTTTAAAATTATTCACATAATGAAAACCTATACTTTGTTTCAGGCGAGTTTCCCATTCAAATGCATGTAACAGTGAGAAACGCATTGTCTTGGCGAAATAAAGCATTTTTGTACAACTTCATATAAATCGCTGTAACTTTTGATAGAAGACTCAGAAACACATGTTTATGGCTTTATCTTATAGAACTCAATATCCCCGTGCTGGGCAAACAGGTTTTGCAGCCGTTTGAGCTAAGATTTTAAAATTATTCACATAATGAAAACCTATACTTTGTTTCAGGCGAGTTTCCCATTCAAATGCATGTAACAGTGAGAAACACACTGTCTTGGCGAAAGAAAGCATTTTTTTACAACTTCATATAAATCGCTGTAACTTTTGATAGAAGACTCAGACAAACATGTTTATGGCTTTATCTTATAGAACTCAATATCCCCGTGCTGGGCAAACAGGTTTTGCAGCCGTTTGAGCTAAGATTTTAAAATTATTCACATAATGAAAACCTATACTTTGTCTCGGGCGAGTTTCCCATTCAAATGCATGTAACAGTGAGAAACACACTGTCTTGGCGAAAGAAAGCATTTTTTTACAACTTCATATAAATCGCTGTAACTTTTGATAGAAGACTCAGAAACACATGTTTATGGCTTTATCTTATAGAACTCAATATCCCCGTACTGGGCAAACAGGTTTTGCAGCCGTTTGAGCTAAGATTTTAAAATTATTCACATAATGAAAACCTATACTTTGTCTCGGGCGAGTTTCCCATTCAAATGCATGTAACAGTGAGAAACACACTGTCTTGGCGAAAGAAAGCATTTTTTTACAACTTCATATAAATCGCTGTAACTTTTGATAGAAGACTCAGACAAACATGTTTATGGCTTTATCTTATAGAACTCAATATCCCCGTGCTGGGCAAACAGGTTTTGCAGCCGTTTGAGCTAAGATTTTAAAATTATTCACATAATGAAAACCTATACTTTGTTTCAGGCGAGTTTCCCATTCAAATGCATGTAACAGTGAGAAACGCATTGTCTCTGCGAAATAAAGCGTTTTTGAACAACTTCATATAAATCGCTGTAACTTTTGATAGAAGACTCAGACAAACATGTTTATGGCTTTATCTTATAGAACTCAATATCCCCGTACTGGGCAAACAGGTTTTGCAGCCGTTTGAGCTAAGATTTTAAAATTATTCACATAATGAAAACCTATACTTTGTTTCAGGCGAGTTTCCCATTCAAATGCATGTAACAGTGAGAAACGCATTGTCTTGGCGAAATAAAGCATTTTTGTACAACTTCATATAAATCGCTGTAACTTTTGATAGAAGACTCAGAAACACATGTTTATGGCTTTATCTTATAGAATTCCATATCCCCGTTTTGAGCAAACAGGTTTTGCAGCCGTTTGAGCTAAGATTTTAAAATTATTCACATAATGAAAACCTATACTTTGTTTCAGGCGAGTTTCCCATTCAAATGCATGTAACAGTGAGAAACGCATTGTCTTGGCGAAATAAAGCGTTTTCGTACAACTTCATATAAATCGCTGTAACTTTTGATAGAAGACTCAGACAAACATGTTTATGGCTTTATCTTATAGAACTCAATATCCCCGTGCTGGGCAAACAGGTTTTGCAGCCGTTTGAGCTAAGATTTTAAAATTATTCACATAATGAAAACCTATACTTTGTCTCGGGCGAGTTTCCCATTCAAATGCATGTAACAGTGAGAAACGCATTGTCTCTGCGAAATAAAGCATTTTTGAACAACTTCATATAAATCGCTGTAACCTTTGATAGAAGACTCAGACAAACATGTTTATGGCTTTATCTTATAGAACTCAATATCCCCGTGCTGGGCAAACAGGTTTTGCAGCCGTTTGAGCTAAGATTTTAAAATTATTCACATAATGAAAACCTATACTTTGTCTCGGGCGTGTTTCCCATTCAAATGCATGTAACAGTGAGAAACGCATTGTCTCTGCAAAATAAAGCGTTTTTGAACAACTTCATATAAATCGCTGTAACTTTTGATAGAAGACTCAGACAAACATGTTTATGGCTTTATCTTATAGAACTCAATATCCCCGTGCTGGGCAAACAGGTTTTGCAGCCGTTTGAGCTAAGATTTTAAAATTATTCACATAATGAAAACCTATACTTTGTTTCAGGCGAGTTTCCCATTCAAATGCATGTAACAGTGAGAAACGCATTGTCTTGGCGAAATAAAGCATTTTTGTACAACTTCATATAAATCGCTGTAACTTTTGATAGAAGACTCAGAAACACATGTTTATGGCTTTATCTTATAGAACTCAATATCCCCGTGCTGGGCAAACAGGTTTTGCAGCCGTTTGAGCTAAGATTTTAAAATTATTCACATAATGAAAACCTATACTTTGTTTCAGGCGAGTTTCCCATTCAAATGCATGTAACAGTGAGAAACACACTGTCTTGGCGAAAGAAAGCATTTTTTTACAACTTCATATAAATCGCTGTAACTTTTGATAGAAGACTCAGACAAACATGTTTATGGCTTTATCTTATAGAACTCAATATCCCCGTGCTGGGCAAACAGGTTTTGCAGCCGTTTGAGCTAAGATTTAAAAATTATTCACATAATGAAAACCTATACTTTGTGTCAGGCGAGTTTCCCATTCAAATGCATGTAACAGTGAGAAACGCATTGTCTTGGCGAAAGAAAGCATTTTTGTACAACTTCATATAAATCGCTGTAACTTTTGATAGAAGACTCAGAAACACATGTTTAGGGCTTTATCTTATGGAACTCAATATCCCCGTGCTGGGCAAACAGGTTTTGCAGCCGTTTGAGCTAAGATTTTACAATTATTCACATAATGAAAACCTATACTTTGTCTCAGGCGAGTTTCCCATTCAAATGCATGTAACAGTGAGAAACACACTGTCTTGGCGAAAGAAAGCATTTTTGTACAACTTCATATAAATCGCTGTAACTTTTGATAGAAGACTCAGACAAACATGTTTATGGCTTTATCTTATAGAACTCAATATCCCCGTGCTGGGCAAACAGGTTTTGCAGCCGTTTGAGCTAAGATTTTAAAAGTATTCACATAATGAAAACCTATACTTTGTTTCAGGCGAGTTTCCCATTCAAATGCATGTAACAGTGAGAAACGCATTGTCTTGGCGAAATAAAGCATTTTTGTACAACTTCATATAAATCGCTGTAACTTTTGATAGAAGACTCAGAAACACATGTTTATGGCTTTATCTTATAGAACTCAATATCCCCGTGCTGGGCAAACAGGTTTTGCAGCCGTTTGAGCTAAGATTTTAAAATTATTCACATAATGAAAACCTATACTTTGTTTCAGGCGAGTTTCCCATTCAAATGCATGTAACAGTGAGAAACACACTGTCTTGGCGAAAGAAAGCATTTTTTTACAACTTCATATAAATCGCTGTAACTTTTGATAGAAGACTCAGACAAACATGTTTAGGGCTTTATCTTATAGAACTCAATATCCCCGTGCTGGGCAAACAGGTTTTGCAGCCGTTTGAGCTAAGATTTTAAAATTATTCACATAATGAAAACCTATACTTTGTCTCGGGCGAGTTTCCCATTCAAATGCATGTAACAGTGAGAAACACACTGTCTTGGCGAAAGAAAGCATTTTTTTACAACTTCATATAAATCGCTGTAACTTTTGATAGAAGACTCAGACAAACATGTTTATGGCTTTATCTTATAGAACTCAATATCCCCGTGCTGGGCAAACAGGTTTTGCAGCCGTTTGAGCTAAGATTTTAAAATTATTCACATAATGAAAACCTATACTTTGTCTCGGGCGAGTTTCCCATTCAAATGCATGTAACAGTGAGAAACGCATTGTCTCTGCGAAATAAAGCGTTTTTGAACAACTTCATATAAATCGCTGTAACTTTTGATAGAAGACTCAGACAAACATGTTTAGGGCTTTATCTTATAGAACTCAATATCCCCGTGCTGGGCAAACAGGTTTTGCAGCCGTTTGAGCTAAGATTTTAAAATTATTCACATAATGAAAACCTATACTTTGTTTCAGGCGAGTTTCCCATTCAAATGCATGTAACAGTGAGAAACGCATTGTCTTGGCGAAATAAAGCATTTTTGTACAACTTCATATAAATCGCTGTAACTTTTGATAGAAGACTCAGAAACACATGTTTATGGCTTTATCTTATAGAACTCAATATCCCCGTGCTGGGCAAACAGGTTTTGCAGCCGTTTGAGCTAAGATTTTAAAATTATTCACATAATGAAAACCTATACTTTGTTTCAGGCGAGTTTCCCATTCAAATGCATGTAACAGTGAGAAACACACTGTCTTGGCGAAAGAAAGCATTTTTTTACAACTTCATATAAATCGCTGTAACTTTTGATAGAAGACTCAGACAAACATGTTTATGGCTTTATCTTATAGAACTCAATATCCCCGTGCTGGGCAAACAGGTTTTGCAGCCGTTTGAGCTAAGATTTTAAAATTATTCACATAATGAAAACCTATACTTTGTTTCAGGCGAGTTTCCCATTCAAATGCATGTAACAGTGAGAAACACACTGTCTTGGCGAAAGAAAGCATTTTTTTACAACTTCATATAAATCGCTGTAACTTTTGATAGAAGACTCAGACAAACATGTTTATGGCTTTATCTTATAGAACTCAATATCCCCGTGCTGGGCAAACAGGTTTTGCAGCCGTTTGAGCTAAGATTTTAAAATTATTCACATAATGAAAACCTATACTTTGTCTCGGGCGAGTTTCCCATTCAAATGCATGTAACAGTGAGAAACACACTGTCTTGGCGAAAGAAAGCATTTTTTTACAACTTCATATAAATCGCTGTAACTTTTGATAGAAGACTCAGACAAACATGTTTATGGCTTTATCTTATAGAACTCAATATCCCTGTGCTGGGCAAACAGGTTTTGCAGCCGTTTGAGCTAAGATTTTAAAATTATTCACATAATGAAAACCTATACTTTGTCTCGGGCGAGTTTCCCATTCAAATGCATGTAACAGTGAGAAACGCATTGTCTCTGCGAAATAAAGCGTTTTTGAACAACTTCATATAAATCGCTGTAACTTTTGATAGAAGACTCAGACAAACATGTTTATGGCTTTATCTTATAGAACTTAATATCCCCGTACTGGGCAAACAGGTTTTGCAGCCGTTTGAGCTAAGATTTTAAAAGTATTCACATAATGAAAACCTATACTTTGTTTCAGGCGAGTTTCCCATTCAAATGCATGTAACAGTGAGAAACGCATTGTCTTGGCGAAATAAAGCATTTTTGTACAACTTCATATAAATCGCTGTAACTTTTGATAGAAGACTCAGAAACACATGTTTATGGCTTTATCTTATAGAACTCAATATCCCCGTGCTGGGCAAACAGGTTTTGCAGCCGTTTGAGCTAAGATTTTAAAATTATTCACATAATGAAAACCTATACTTTGTTTCAGGCGAGTTTCCCATTCAAATGCATGTAACAGTGAGAAACACACTGTCTTGGCGAAAGAAAGCATTTTTTTACAACTTCATATAAATCGCTGTAACTTTTGATAGAAGACTCAGACAAACATGTTTATGGCTTTATCTTATAGAACTCAATATCCCCGTGCTGGGCAAACAGGTTTTGCAGCCGTTTGAGCTAAGATTTTAAAATTATTCACATAATGAAAACCTATACTTTGTCTCGGGCGAGTTTCCCATTCAAATGCATGTAACAGTGAGAAACACACTGTCTTGGCGAAAGAAAGCATTTTTTTACAACTTCATATAAATCGCTGTAACTTTTGATAGAAGACTCAGACAAACATGTTTATGGCTTTTTCTTATAGAACTCAATATCCCCGTGCTGGGCAAACAGGTTTTGCAGCCGTTTGAGCTAAGATTTTAAAATTATTCACATAATGAAAACCTATACTTTGTCTCGGGCGAGTTTCCCATTCAAATGCATGTAACAGTGAGAAACGCATTGTCTCTGCGAAATAAAGCGTTTTTGAACAACTTCATATAAATCGCTGTAACTTTTGATAGAAGACTCAGACAAACATGTTTATGGCTTTATCTTATAGAACTTAATATCCCCGTACTGGGCAAACAGGTTTTGCAGCCGTTTGAGCTAAGATTTTAAAATTATTCACATAATGAAAACCTATACTTTGTTTCAGGCGAGTTTCCCATTCAAATGCATGTAACAGTGAGAAACGCATTGTCTCTGCGAAATAAAGCGTTTTTGAACAACTTCATATAAATCGCTGTAACTTTTGATAGAAGACTCAGACAAACATGTTTATGGCTTTATCTTATAGAACTCAATATCCCCGTACTGGGCAAACAGGTTTTGCAGCCGTTTGAGCTAAGATTTTAAAATTATTCACATAATGAAAACCTATACTTTGTCTCGGGCGAGTTTCCCATTCAAATGCATGTAACAGTGAGAAACACACTGTCTTGGCGAAAGAAAGCATTTTTTTACAACTTCATATAAATCGCTGTAACTTTTGATAGAAGACTCAGACAAACATGTTTATGGCTTTATCTTATAGAACTCAATATCCCCGTGCTGGGCAAACAGGTTTTGCAGCCGTTTGAGCTAAGATTTTAAAATTATTCACATAATGAAAACCTATACTTTGTTTCAGGCGAGTTTCCCATTCAAATGCATGTAACAGTGAGAAACGCATTGTCTCTGCGAAATAAAGCGTTTTTGAACAACTTCATATAAATCGCTGTAACTTTTGATAGAAGACTCAGACAAACATGTTTATGGCTTTATCTTATAGAACTCAATATCCCCGTACTGGGCAAACAGGTTTTGCAGCCGTTTGAGCTAAGATTTTAAAATTATTCACATAATGAAAACCTATACTTTGTTTCAGGCGAGTTTCCCATTCAAATGCATGTAACAGTGAGAAACGCATTGTCTTGGCGAAATAAAGCATTTTTGTACAACTTCATATAAATCGCTGTAACTTTTGATAGAAGACTCAGAAACACATGTTTATGGCTTTATCTTATAGAACTCAATATCCCCGTGCTGGGCAAACAGGTTTTGCAGCCGTTTGAGCTAAGATTTTAAAATTATTCACATAATGAAAACCTATACTTTGTCTCGGGCGAGTTTCCCATTCAAATGCATGTAACAGTGAGAAACACACTGTCTTGGCGAAAGAAAGCATTTTTTTACAACTTCATATAAATCGCTGTAACTTTTGATAGAAGACTCAGACAAACATGTTTATGGCTTTATCTTATAGAACTCAATATCCCCGTGCTGGGCAAACAGGTTTTGCAGCCGTTTGAGCTAAGATTTTAAAATTATTCACATAATGAAAACCTATACTTTGTTTCAGGCGAGTTTCCCATTCAAATGCATGTAACAGTGAGAAACGCATTGTCTTGGCGAAATAAAGCATTTTTGTACAACTTCATATAAATCGCTGTAACTTTTGATAGAAGACTCAGAAACACATGTTTATGGCTTTATCTTATAGAATTCCATATCCCCGTTTTGAGCAAACAGGTTTTGCAGCTGTTTGAGCTAAGATTTTCAAGTTATTCACAAAATGAAAATTACTTTTTGTCCGGCGAGTTTCCCATTCAAATGCATGTAACAGTGAGAAACGCATTGTCTTGGCGAAAGAAAGCATTTTTGTACAACTTCATATAAATCGCTGTAACTTTTGATAGAAGACTCAGAAACACATGTTTATGGCTTTATCTTATAGAACTCAATATCCCCGTACTGGGCAAACAGGTTTTGCAGCCGTTTGAGCTAAGATTTTAAAATTATTCACATAATGAAAACCTATACTTTGTCTCGGGCGAGTTTCCCATTCAAATGCATGTAACAGTGAGAAACGCATTGTCTCTGCGAAATAAAGCGTTTTTGAACAACTTCATATAAATCGCTGTAACTTTTGATAGAAGACTCAGACAAACATGTTTATGGCTTTATCTTATAGAACTTAATATCCCCGTACTGGGCAAACAGGTTTTGCAGCCGTTTGAGCTAAGATTTTAAAATTATTCACATAATGAAAACCTATACTTTGTTTCAGGCGAGTTTCCCATTCAAATGCATGTAACAGTGAGAAACGCATTGTCTCTGCGAAATAAAGCGTTTTTGAACAACTTCATATAAATCGCTGTAACTTTTGATAGAAGACTCAGACAAACATGTTTATGGCTTTATCTTATAGAACTCAATATCCCCGTACTGGGCAAACAGGTTTTGCAGCCGTTTGAGCTAAGATTTTAAAATTATTCACATAATGAAAACCTATACTTTGTCTCGGGCGAGTTTCCCATTCAAATGCATGTAACAGTGAGAAACACACTGTCTTGGCGAAAGAAAGCATTTTTTTACAACTTCATATAAATCGCTGTAACTTTTGATAGAAGACTCAGACAAACATGTTTATGGCTTTATCTTATAGAACTCAATATCCCCGTGCTGGGCAAACAGGTTTTGCAGCCGTTTGAGCTAAGATTTTAAAATTATTCACATAATGAAAACCTATACTTTGTTTCAGGCGAGTTTCCCATTCAAATGCATGTAACAGTGAGAAACGCATTGTCTCTGCGAAATAAAGCGTTTTTGAACAACTTCATATAAATCGCTGTAACTTTTGATAGAAGACTCAGACAAACATGTTTATGGCTTTATCTTATAGAACTCAATATCCCCGTGCTGGGCAAACAGGTTTTGCAGCCGTTTGAGCTAAGATTTTAAAATTATTCACATAATGAAAACCTATACTTTGTTTCAGGCGAGTTTCCCATTCAAATGCATGTAACAGTGAGAAACGCATTGTCTTGGCGAAATAAAGCATTTTTGTACAACTTCATATAAATCGCTGTAACTTTTGATAGAAGACTCAGAAACACATGTTTATGGCTTTATCTTATAGAATTCCATATCCCCGTTTTGAGCAAACAGGTTTTGCAGCTGTTTGAGCTAAGATTTTCAAGTTATTCACAAAATGAAAATTACTTTTTGTCCGGCGAGTTTCCCATTCAAATGCATGTAACAGTGAGAAACGCATTGTCTTGGCGAAAGAAAGCATTTTTGTACAACTTCATATAAATCGCTGTAACTTTTGATAGAAGACTCAGAAACACATGTTTATGGCTTTATCTTATAGAACTCAATATCCCCGTACTGGGCAAACAGGTTTTGCAGCCGTTTGAGCTAAGATTTTAAAATTATTCACATAATGAAAACCTATACTTTGTCTCGGGCGAGTTTCCCATTCAAATGCATGTAACAGTGAGAAACGCATTGTCTCTGCGAAATAAAGCGTTTTTGAACAACTTCATATAAATCGCTGTAACTTTTGATAGAAGACTCAGACAAACATGTTTATGGCTTTATCTTATAGAACTTAATATCCCCGTACTGGGCAAACAGGTTTTGCAGCCGTTTGAGCTAAGATTTTAAAATTATTCACATAATGAAAACCTATACTTTGTTTCAGGCGAGTTTCCCATTCAAATGCATGTAACAGTGAGAAACGCATTGTCTCTGCGAAATAAAGCGTTTTTGAACAACTTCATATAAATCGCTGTAACTTTTGATAGAAGACTCAGACAAACATGTTTATGGCTTTATCTTATAGAACTCAATATCCCCGTACTGGGCAAACAGGTTTTGCAGCCGTTTGAGCTAAGATTTTAAAATTATTCACATAATGAAAACCTATACTTTGTCTCGGGCGAGTTTCCCATTCAAATGCATGTAACAGTGAGAAACACACTGTCTTGGCGAAAGAAAGCATTTTTTTACAACTTCATATAAATCGCTGTAACTTTTGATAGAAGACTCAGACAAACATGTTTATGGCTTTATCTTATAGAACTCAATATCCCCGTGCTGGGCAAACAGGTTTTGCAGCCGTTTGAGCTAAGATTTTAAAATTATTCACATAATGAAAACCTATACTTTGTTTCAGGCGAGTTTCCCATTCAAATGCATGTAACAGTGAGAAACGCATTGTCTCTGCGAAATAAAGCGTTTTTGAACAACTTCATATAAATCGCTGTAACTTTTGATAGAAGACTCAGACAAACATGTTTATGGCTTTATCTTATAGAACTCAATATCCCCGTACTGGGCAAACAGGTTTTGCAGCCGTTTGAGCTAAGATTTTAAAATTATTCACATAATGAAAACCTATACTTTGTTTCAGGCGAGTTTCCCATTCAAATGCATGTAACAGTGAGAAACGCATTGTCTTGGCGAAATAAAGCATTTTTGTACAACTTCATATAAATCGCTGTAACTTTTGATAGAAGACTCAGAAACACATGTTTATGGCTTTATCTTATAGAACTCAATATCCCCGTGCTGGGCAAACAGGTTTTGCAGCCGTTTGAGCTAAGATTTTAAAATTATTCACATAATGAAAACCTATACTTTGTCTCGGGCGAGTTTCCCATTCAAATGCATGTAACAGTGAGAAACACACTGTCTTGGCGAAAGAAAGCATTTTTTTACAACTTCATATAAATCGCTGTAACTTTTGATAGAAGACTCAGACAAACATGTTTATGGCTTTATCTTATAGAACTCAATATCCCCGTGCTGGGCAAACAGGTTTTGCAGCCGTTTGAGCTAAGATTTTAAAATTATTCACATAATGAAAACCTATACTTTGTTTCAGGCGAGTTTCCCATTCAAATGCATGTAACAGTGAGAAACGCATTGTCTTGGCGAAATAAAGCATTTTTGTACAACTTCATATAAATCGCTGTAACTTTTGATAGAAGACTCAGAAACACATGTTTATGGCTTTATCTTATAGAATTCCATATCCCCGTTTTGAGCAAACAGGTTTTGCAGCTGTTTGAGCTAAGATTTTCAAGTTATTCACAAAATGAAAATTACTTTTTGTCCGGCGAGTTTCCCATTCAAATGCATGTAACAGTGAGAAACGCATTGTCTTGGCGAAAGAAAGCATTTTTGTACAACTTCATATAAATCGCTGTAACTTTTGATAGAAGACTCAGAAACACATGTTTATGGCTTTATCTTATAGAACTCAATATCCCCGTACTGGGCAAACAGGTTTTGCAGCCGTTTGAGCTAAGATTTTAAAATTATTCACATAATGAAAACCTATACTTTGTTTCAGGCGAGTTTCCCATTCAAATGCATGTAACAGTGAGAAACGCATTGTCTTGGCGAAATAAAGCATTTTTGTACAACTTCATATAAATCGCTGTAACTTTTGATAGAAGACTCAGAAACACATGTTTATGGCTTTATCTTATAGAACTCAATATCCCCGTGCTGGGCAAACAGGTTTTGCAGCCGTTTGAGCTAAGATTTTAAAATTATTCACATAATGAAAACCTATACTTTGTCTCGGGCGAGTTTCCCATTCAAATGCATGTAACAGTGAGAAACACACTGTCTTGGCGAAAGAAAGCATTTTTTTACAACTTCATATAAATCGCTGTAACTTTTGATAGAAGACTCAGACAAACATGTTTATGGCTTTATCTTATAGAACTCAATATCCCCGTGCTGGGCAAACAGGTTTTGCAGCCGTTTGAGCTAAGATTTTAAAATTATTCACATAATGAAAACCTATACTTTGTTTCAGGCGAGTTTCCCATTCAAATGCATGTAACAGTGAGAAACGCATTGTCTTGGCGAAATAAAGCATTTTTGTACAACTTCATATAAATCGCTGTAACTTTTGATAGAAGACTCAGAAACACATGTTTATGGCTTTATCTTATAGAATTCCATATCCCCGTTTTGAGCAAACAGGTTTTGCAGCTGTTTGAGCTAAGATTTTCAAGTTATTCACAAAATGAAAATTACTTTTTGTCCGGCGAGTTTCCCATTCAAATGCATGTAACAGTGAGAAACGCATTTTCTTGGCGAAAGAAAGCATTTTTGTACAACTTCATATAAATCGCTGTAACTTTTGATAGAAGACTCAGACAAACATGTTTATGGCTTTATCTTATAGAACTCAATATCCCCGTGCTGGGCAAACAGGTTTTGCAGCCGTTTGAGCTAAGATTTTAAAATTATTCACATAATGAAAACCTATACTTTGTCTCGGGCGAGTTTCCCATTCAAATGCATGTAACAGTGAGAAACACACTGTCTTGGCGAAAGAAAGCATTTTTTTACAACTTCATATAAATCGCTGTAACTTTTGATAGAAGACTCAGACAAACATGTTTATGGCCTTATCTTATAGAACTCAATATCCCCGTGCTGGGCAAACAGGTTTTGCAGCCGTTTGAGCTAAGATTTTAAAATTATTCACATAATGAAAACCTATACTTTGTCTCGGGCGAGTTTCCCATTCAAATGCATGTAACAGTGAGAAACGCATTGTCTCTGCGAAATAAAGCGTTTTTGAACAACTTCATATAAATCGCTGTAACTTTTGATAGAAGACTCAGACAAACATGTTTATGGCTTTATCTTATAGAACTCAATATCCCCGTACTGGGCAAACAGGTTTTGCAGCCGTTTGAGCTAAGATTTTAAAATTATTCACATAATGAAAACCTATACTTTGTTTCAGGCGAGTTTCCCATTCAAATGCATGTAACAGTGAGAAACGCATTGTCTTGGCGAAATAAAGCATTTTTGTACAACTTCATATAAATCGCTGTAACTTTTGATAGAAGACTCAGAAACACATGTTTATGGCTTTATCTTATAGAACTCAATATCCCCGTGCTGGGCAAACAGGTTTTGCAGCCGTTTGAGCTAAGATTTTAAAATTATTCACATAATGAAAACCTATACTTTGTCTCGGGCGAGTTTCCCATTCAAATGCATGTAACAGTGAGAAACACACTGTCTTGGCGAAAGAAAGCATTTTTTTACAACTTCATATAAATCGCTGTAACTTTTGATAGAAGACTCAGACAAACATGTTTATGGCTTTATCTTATAGAACTCAATATCCCCGTGCTGGGCAAACAGGTTTTGCAGCCGTTTGAGCTAAGATTTTAAAATTATTCACATAATGAAAACCTATACTTTGTCTCGGGCGAGTTTCCCATTCAAATGCATGTAACAGTGAGAAACGCATTGTCTCTGCGAAATAAAGCGTTTTTGAACAACTTCATATAAATCGCTGTAACTTTTGATAGAAGACTCAGACAAACATGTTTAGGGCTTTATCTTATAGAACTCAATATCCCCGTGCTGGGCAAACAGGTTTTGCAGCCGTTTGAGCTAAGATTTTAAAATTATTCACATAATGAAAACCTATACTTTGTTTCAGGCGAGTTTCCCATTCAAATGCATGTAACAGTGAGAAACGCATTGTCTTGGCGAAATAAAGCATTTTTGTACAACTTCATATAAATCGCTGTAACTTTTGATAGAAGACTCAGAAACACATGTTTATGGCTTTATCTTATAGAACTCAATATCCCCGTGCTGGGCAAACAGGTTTTGCAGCCGTTTGAGCTAAGATTTTAAAATTATTCACATAATGAAAACCTATACTTTGTCTCGGGCGAGTTTCCCATTCAAATGCATGTAACAGTGAGAAACACACTGTCTTGGCGAAAGAAAGCATTTTTTTACAACTTCATATAAATCGCTGTAACTTTTGATAGAAGACTCAGACAAACATGTTTATGGCTTTATCTTATAGAACTCAATATCCCCGTGCTGGGCAAACAGGTTTTGCAGCCGTTTGAGCTAAGATTTTAAAATTATTCACATAATGAAAACCTATACTTTGTCTCGGGCGAGTTTCCCATTCAAATGCATGTAACAGTGAGAAACGCATTGTCTCTGCGAAATAAAGCGTTTTTGAACAACTTCATATAAATCGCTGTAACTTTTGATAGAAGACTCAGACAAACATGTTTATGGCTTTATCTTATAGAACTCAATATCCCCGTGCTGGGCAAACAGGTTTTGCAGCCGTTTGAGCTAAGATTTTAAAATTATTCACATAATGAAAACCTATACTTTGTTTCAGGCGAGTTTCCCATTCAAATGCATGTAACAGTGAGAAACGCATTGTCTTGGCGAAATAAAGCATTTTTGTACAACTTCATATAAATCGCTGTAACTTTTGATAGAAGACTCAGAAACACATGTTTATGGCTTTATCTTATAGAACTCAATATCCCCGTGCTGGGCAAACAGGTTTTGCAGCCGTTTGAGCTAAGATTTTAAAATTATTCACATAATGAAAACCTATACTTTGTTTCAGGCGAGTTTCCCATTCAAATGCATGTAACAGTGAGAAACGCATTGTCTTGGCGAAAGAAAGCATTTTTGTACAACTTCATATAAATCGCTGTAACTTTTGATAGAAGACTCAGAAACACATGTTTAGGGCTTTATCTTATGGAACTCAATATCCCCGTGCTGGGCAAACAGGTTTTGCAGCCGTTTGAGCTAAGATTTAAAAATTATTCACATAATGAAAACCTATACTTTGTCTCGGGCGAGTTTCCCATTCAAATGCATGTAACAGTGAGAAACGCATTGTCTTGGCGAAAGAAAGCATTTTTGTACAACTTCCTATAAATCGCTGTAACTTTTGATAGAAGACTCAGAAACACATGTTTAGGGCTTTATCTTATGGAACTCAATATCCCCGTGCTGGGCAAACAGGTTTTGCAGCCGTTTGAGCTAAGATTTTACAATTATTCACATAATGAAAACCTATACTTTGTCTCAGGCGAGTTTCCCATTCAAATGCATGTAACAGTGAGAAACACACTGTCTTGGCGAAAGAAAGCATTTTTGTACAACTTCATATAAATCGCTGTAACTTTTGATAGAAGACTCAGACAAACATGTTTATGGCTTTATCTTATAGAACTCAATATCCCCGTGCTGGGCAAACAGGTTTTGCAGCCGTTTGAGCTAAGATTTTAAAAGTATTCCCATAATGAAAACCTATACTTTGTTTCAGGCGAGTTTCCCATTCAAATGCATGTAACAGTGAGAAACGCATTGTCTTGGCGAAATAAAGCATTTTTGTACAACTTCATATAAATCGCTGTAACTTTTGATAGAAGACTCAGAAACACATGTTTATGGCTTTATCTTATAGAACTCAATATCCCCGTACTGGGCAAACAGGTTTTGCAGCCGTTTGAGCTAAGATTTTAAAATTATTCACATAATGAAAACCTATACTTTGTTTCAGGCGAGTTTCCCATTCAAATGCATGTAACAGTGAGAAACACACTGTCTTGGCGAAAGAAAGCATTTTTTTACAACTTCATATAAATCGCTGTAACTTTTGATAGAAGACTCAGACAAACATGTTTAGGGCTTTATCTTATAGAACTCAATATCCCCGTGCTGGGCAAACAGGTTTTGCAGCCGTTTGAGCTAAGATTTTAAAATTATTCACATAATGAAAACCTATACTTTGTTTCAGGCGAGTTTCCCATTCAAATGCATGTAACAGTGAGAAACACACTGTCTTGGCGAAAGAAAGCATTTTTTTACAACTTCATATAAATCGCTGTAACTTTTGATAGAAGACTCAGACAAACATGTTTAGGGCTTTATCTTATAGAACTCAATATCCCCGTGCTGGGCAAACAGGTTTTGCAGCCGTTTGAGCTAAGATTTTAAAATTATTCACATAATGAAAACCTATACTTTGTTTCAGGCGAGTTTCCCATTCAAATGCATGTAACAGTGAGAAACGCATTGTCTTGGCGAAATAAAGCATTTTTGTACAACTTCATATAAATCGCTGTAACTTTTGATAGAAGACTCAGAAACACATGTTTATGGCTTTATCTTATAGAACTCAATATCCCCGTGCTGGGCAAACAGGTTTTGCAGCCGTTTGAGCTAAGATTTTAAAATTATTCACATAATGAAAACCTATACTTTGTTTCAGGCGAGTTTCCCATTCAAATGCATGTAACAGTGAGAAACACACTGTCTTGGCGAAAGAAAGCATTTTTTTACAACTTCATATAAATCGCTGTAACTTTTGATAGAAGACTCAGACAAACATGTTTATGGCTTTATCTTATAGAACTCAATATCCCCGTGCTGGGCAAACAGGTTTTGCAGCCGTTTGAGCTAAGATTTTAAAATTATTCACATAATGAAAACCTATACTTTGTCTCGGGCGAGTTTCCCATTCAAATGCATGTAACAGTGAGAAACACACTGTCTTGGCGAAAGAAAGCATTTTTTTACAACTTCATATAAATCGCTGTAACTTTTGATAGAAGACTCAGAAACACATGTTTATGGCTTTATCTTATAGAACTCAATATCCCCGTGCTGGGCAAACAGGTTTTGCAGCCGTTTGAGCTAAGATTTTAAAATTATTCACATAATGAAAACCTATACTTTGTCTCGGGCGAGTTTCCCATTCAAATGCATGTAACAGTGAGAAACACACTGTCTTGGCGAAAGAAAGCATTTTTTTACAACTTCATATAAATCGCTGTAACTTTTGATAGAAGACTCAGACAAACATGTTTATGGCTTTATCTTATAGAACTCAATATCCCCGTGCTGGGCAAACAGGTTTTGCAGCCGTTTGAGCTAAGATTTTAAAATTATTCACATAATGAAAACCTATACTTTGTCTCGGGCGAGTTTCCCATTCAAATGCATGTAACAGTGAGAAACGCATTGTCTCTGCGAAATAAAGCGTTTTTGAACAACTTCATATAAATCGCTGTAACTTTTGATAGAAGACTCAGACAAACATGTTTATGGCTTTATCTTATAGAACTTAATATCCCCGTACTGGGCAAACAGGTTTTGCAGCCGTTTGAGCTAAGATTTTAAAATTATTCACATAATGAAAACCTATACTTTGTTTCAGGCGAGTTTCCCATTCAAATGCATGTAACAGTGAGAAACGCATTGTCTTGGCGAAATAAAGCATTTTTGTACAACTTCATATAAATCGCTGTAACTTTTGATAGAAGACTCAGAAACACATGTTTATGGCTTTATCTTATAGAACTCAATATCCCCGTACTGGGCAAACAGGTTTTGCAGCCGTTTGAGCTAAGATTTTAAAATTATTCACATAATGAAAACCTATACTTTGTCTCGGGCGAGTTTCCCATTCAAATGCATGTAACAGTGAGAAACACACTGTCTTGGCGAAAGAAAGCATTTTTTTACAACTTCATATAAATCGCTGTAACTTTTGATAGAAGACTCAGACAAACATGTTTATGGCTTTATCTTATAGAACTCAATATCCCCGTACTGGGCAAACAGGTTTTGCAGCCGTTTGAGCTAAGATTTTAAAATTATTCACATAATGAAAACCTATACTTTGTTTCAGGCGAGTTTCCCATTCAAATGCATGTAACAGTGAGAAACGCATTGTCTTGGCGAAATAAAGCATTTTTGTACAACTTCATATAAATCGCTGTAACTTTTGATAGAAGACTCAGAAACACATGTTTATGGCTTTATCTTATAGAACTCAATATCCCCGTGCTGGGCAAACAGGTTTTGCAGCCGTTTGAGCTAAGATTTTAAAATTATTCACATAATGTCTCGGGCGAGTTTCCCATTCAAATGCATGTAACAGTGAGAAACACACTGTCTTGGCGAAAGAAAGCATTTTTTTACAACTTCATATAAATCGCTGTAACTTTTGATAGAAGACTCAGACAAACATGTTTAGGGCTTTATCTTATAGAACTCAATATCCCCGTGCTGGGCAAACAGGTTTTGCAGCCGTTTGAGCTAAGATTTTAAAATTATTCACATAATGAAAACCTATACTTTGTCTCGGGCGAGTTTCCCATTCAAATGCATGTAACAGTGAGAAACACACTGTCTTGGCGAAAGAAAGCATTTTTTTACAACTTCATATAAATCGCTGTAACTTTTGATAGAAGACTCAGACAAACATGTTTATGGCTTTATCTTATAGAACTCAATATCCCCGTGCTGGGCAAAGAGGTTTTGCAGCCGTTTGAGCTAAGATTTTAAAATTATTCACATAATGAAAACCTATACTTTGTTTCAGGCGAGTTTCCCATTCAAATGCATGTAACAGTGAGAAACGCATTGTCTTGGCGAAAGAAAGCATTTTTGTACAACTTCATATAAATCGCTGTAACTTTTGATAGAAGACTCAGAAACACATGTTTATGGCTTTATCTTATAGAACTCAATATCCCCGTGCTGGGCAAACAGGTTTTGCAGCCGTTTGAGCTAAGATTTTAAAATTATTCACATAATGAAAACCTATACTTTGTTTCAGGCGAGTTTCCCATTCAAATGCATGTAACAGTGAGAAACACACTGTCTTGGCGAAAGAAAGCATTTTTTTACAACTTCATATAAATCGCTGTAACTTTTGATAGAAGACTCAGACAAACATGTTTATGGCTTTATCTTATAGAACTCAATATCCCCGTGCTGGGCAAACAGGTTTTGCAGCCGTTTGAGCTAAGATTTTAAAATTATTCACATAATGAAAACCTATACTTTGTCTCGGGCGAGTTTCCCATTCAAATGCATGTAACAGTGAGAAACACACTGTCTTGGCGAAAGAAAGCATCTTTTTACAACTTCATATAAATCGCTGTAACTTTTGATAGAAGACTCAGACAAACATGTTTATGGCTTTATCTTATAGAACTCAATATCCCCGTGCTGGGCAAACAGGTTTTGCAGCCGTTTGAGCTAAGATTTTAAAATTATTCACATAATGAAAACCTATACTTTGTCTCGGGCGAGTTTCCCATTCAAATGCATGTAACAGTGAGAAACGCATTGTCTCTGCGAAATAAAGCGTTTTTGAACAACTTCATATAAATCGCTGTAACTTTTGATAGAAGACTCAGACAAACATGTTTATGGCTTTATCTTATAGAACTTAATATCCCCGTACTGGGCAAACAGGTTTTGCAGCCGTTTGAGCTAAGATTTTAAAATTATTCACATAATGAAAACCTATACTTTGTTTCAGGCGAGTTTCCCATTCAAATGCATGTAACAGTGAGAAACGCATTGTCTTGGCGAAATAAAGCATTTTTGTACAACTTCATATAAATCGCTGTAACTTTTGATAGAAGACTCAGAAACACATGTTTATGGCTTTATCTTATAGAACTCAATATCCCCGTACTGGGCAAACAGGTTTTGCAGCCGTTTGAGCTAAGATTTTAAAATTATTCACATAATGAAAACCTATACTTTGTCTCGGGCGAGTTTCCCATTCAAATGCATGTAACAGTGAGAAACACACTGTCTTGGCGAAAGAAAGCATTTTTTTACAACTTCATATAAATCGCTGTAACTTTTGATAGAAGACTCAGACAAACATGTTTATGGCTTTATCTTATAGAACTCAATATCCCCGTGCTGGGCAAACAGGTTTTGCAGCCGTTTGAGCTAAGATTTTAAAATTATTCACATAATGAAAACCTATACTTTGTTTCAGGCGAGTTTCCCATTCAAATGCATGTAACAGTGAGAAACGCATTGTCTTGGCGAAATAAAGCATTTTTGTACAACTTCATATAAATCGCTGTAACTTTTGATAGAAGACTCAGAAACACATGTTTATGGCTTTATCTTATAGAACTCAATATCCCCGTGCTGGGCAAACAGGTTTTGCAGCCGTTTGAGCTAAGATTTTAAAATTATTCACATAATGTCTCGGGCGAGTTTCCCATTCAAATGCATGTAACAGTGAGAAACACACTGTCTTGGCGAAAGAAAGCATTTTTTTACAACTTCATATAAATCGCTGTAACTTTTGATAGAAGACTCAGACAAACATGTTTAGGGCTTTATCTTATAGAACTCAATATCCCCGTGCTGGGCAAACAGGTTTTGCAGCCGTTTGAGCTAAGATTTTAAAATTATTCACATAATGAAAACCTATACTTTGTCTCGGGCGAGTTTCCCATTCAAATGCATGTAACAGTGAGAAACACACTGTCTTGGCGAAAGAAAGCATTTTTTTACAACTTCATATAAATCGCTGTAACTTTTGATAGAAGACTCAGACAAACATGTTTATGGCTTTATCTTATAGAACTCAATATCCCCGTGCTGGGCAAAGAGGTTTTGCAGCCGTTTGAGCTAAGATTTTAAAATTATTCACATAATGAAAACCTATACTTTGTTTCAGGCGAGTTTCCCATTCAAATGCATGTAACAGTGAGAAACGCATTGTCTTGGCGAAAGAAAGCATTTTTGTACAACTTCATATAAATCGCTGTAACTTTTGATAGAAGACTCAGAAACACATGTTTATGGCTTTATCTTATAGAACTCAATATCCCCGTACTGGGCAAACAGGTTTTGCAGCCGTTTGAGCTAAGATTTTAAAATTATTCACATAATGAAAACCTATACTTTGTTTCAGGCGAGTTTCCCATTCAAATGCATGTAACAGTGAGAAACGCATTGTCTCTGCGAAATAAAGCATTTTTGTACAACTTCATATAAATCGCTGTAACTTTTGATAGAAGACTCAGACAAACATGTTTATGGCTTTATCTTATAGAACTCAATATCCCCGTGCTGGGCAAACAGGTTTTGCAGCCGTTTGAGCTAAGATTTTAAAATTATTCACATAATGAAAACCTATACTTTGTCTCGGGCGAGTTTCCCATTCAAATGCATGTAACAGTGAGAAACGCATTGTCTCTGCGAAATAAAGCGTTTTTGAACAACTTCATATAAATCGCTGTAACTTTTGATAGAAGACTCAGACAAACATGTTTATGGCTTTATCTTATAGAACTCAATATCCCCGTACTGGGCAAACAGGTTTTGCAGCCGTTTGAGCTAAGATTTTAAAATTATTCACATAATGAAAACCTATACTTTGTTTCAGGCGAGTTTCCCATTCAAATGCATGTAACAGTGAGAAACGCATTGTCTTGGCGAAATAAAGCATTTTTGTACAACTTCATATAAATCGCTGTAACTTTTGATAGAAGACTCAGAAACACATGTTTATGGCTTTATCTTATAGAACTCAATATCCCCGTGCTGGGCAAACAGGTTTTGCAGCCGTTTGAGCTAAGATTTTAAAATTATTCACATAATGAAAACCTATACTTTGTCTCGGGCGAGTTTCCCATTCAAATGCATGTAACAGTGAGAAACGCATTGTCTCTGCGAAATAAAGCGTTTTTGAACAACTTCATATAAATCGCTGTAACTTTTGATAGAAGACTCAGACAAACATGTTTATGGCTTTATCTTATAGAACTCAATATCCCCGTGCTGGGCAAACAGGTTTTGCAGCCGTTTGAGCTAAGATTTTAAAATTATTCACATAATGAAAACCTATACTTTGTTTCAGGCGAGTTTCCCATTCAAATGCATGTAACAGTGAGAAACACACTGTCTTGGCGAAAGAAAGCATTTTTTTACAACTTCATATAAATCGCTGTAACTTTTGATAGAAGACTCAGACAAACATGTTTAGGGCTTTATCTTATAGAACTCAATATCCCCGTGCTGGGCAAACAGGTTTTGCAGCCGTTTGAGCTAAGATTTTAAAATTATTCACATAATGAAAACCTATACTTTGTCTCGGGCGAGTTTCCCATTCAAATGCATGTAACAGTGAGAAACACACTGTCTTGGCGAAAGAAAGCATTTTTTTACAACTTCATATAAATCGCTGTAACTTTTGATAGAAGACTCAGACAAACATGTTTATGGCTTTATCTTATAGAACTCAATATCCCCGTGCTGGGCAAACAGGTTTTGCAGCCGTTTGAGCTAAGATTTTAAAATTATTCACATAATGAAAACCTATACTTTGTTTCAGGCGAGTTTCCCATTCAAATGCATGTAACAGTGAAAAACGCATTGTCTTGGCGAAATAAAGCATTTTTGTACAACTTCATATAAATCGCTGTAACTTTTGATAGAAGACTCAGAAACACATGTTTATGGCTTTATCTTATAGAATTCCATATCCCCGTTTTGAGCAAACAGGTTTTGCAGCTGTTTGAGCTAAGATTTTCAAGTTATTCACAAAATGAAAATTACTTTTTGTCCGGCGAGTTTCCCATTCAAATGCATGTAACAGTGAGAAACGCATTGTCTTGGCGAAAGAAAGCATTTTTGTACAACTTCATATAAATCGCTGTAACTTTTGATAGAAGACTCAGAAACACATGTTTATGGCTTTATCTTATAGAACTCAATATCCCCGTACTGGGCAAACAGGTTTTGCAGCCGTTTGAGCTAAGATTTTAAAATTATTCACATAATGAAAACCTATACTTTGTTTCAGGCGAGTTTCCCATTCAAATGCATGTAACAGTGAGAAACGCATTGTCTCTGCGAAATAAAGCATTTTTGTACAACTTCATATAAATCGCTGTAACCTTTGATAGAAGACTCAGACAAACATGTTTATGGCTTTATCTTATAGAACTCAATATCCCCGTGCTGGGCAAACAGGTTTTGCAGCCGTTTGAGCTAAGATTTTAAAATTATTCACATAATGAAAACCTATACTTTGTCTCGGGCGAGTTTCCCATTCAAATGCATGTAACAGTGAGAAACACACTGTCTTGGCGAAAGAAAGCATTTTTTTACAACTTCATATAAATCGCTGTAACTTTTGATAGAAGACTCAGACAAACATGTTTATGGCTTTATCTTATAGAACTCAATATCCCCGTGCTGGGCAAACAGGTTTTGCAGCCGTTTGAGCTAAGATTTTAAAATTATTCACATAATGAAAACCTATACTTTGTCTCGGGCGTGTTTCCCATTCAAATGCATGTAACAGTGAGAAACGCATTGTCTCTGCGAAATAAAGCGTTTTTGAACAACTTCATATAAATCGCTGTAACTTTTGATAGAAGACTCAGACAAACATGTTTATGGCTTTATCTTATAGAACTCAATATCCCCGTGCTGGGCAAACAGGTTTTGCAGCCGTTTGAGCTAAGATTTTAAAATTATTCACATAATGAAAACCTATACTTTGTCTCGGGCGAGTTTCCCATTCAAATGCATGTAACAGTGAGAAACGCATTGTCTCTGCGAAATAAAGCGTTTTTGAACAACTTCATATAAATCGCTGTAACTTTTGATAGAAGACTCAGACAAACATGTTTATGGCTTTATCTTATAGAACTCAATATCCCCGTACTGGGCAAACAGGTTTTGCAGCCGTTTGAGCTAAGATTTTAAAATTATTCACATAATGAAAACCTATACTTTGTTTCAGGCTAGTTTCCCATTCAAATGCATGTAACAGTGAGAAACGCATTGTCTTGGCGAAATAAAGCATTTTTGTACAACTTCATATAAATCGCTGTAACTTTTGATAGAAGACTCAGAAACACATGTTTATGGCTTTATCTTATAGAACTCAATATCCCCGTGCTGGGCAAACAGGTTTTGCAGCCGTTTGAGCTAAGATTTTAAAATTATTCACATAATGAAAACCTATACTTTGTCTCGGGCGAGTTTCCCATTCAAATGCATGTAACAGTGAGAAACGCATTGTCTCTGCGAAATAAAGCGTTTTTGAACAACTTCATATAAATCGCTGTAACCTTTGATAGAAGACTCAGACAAACATGTTTATGGCTTTATCTTATAGAACTCAATATCCCCGTGCTGGGCAAACAGGTTTTGCAGCCGTTTGAGCTAAGATTTTAAAATTATTCACATAATGAAAACCTATACTTTGTTTCAGGCGAGAACTCCATTCAAATGTGCGTAATAGCGAGAAACGCACCAACGTGGTGAAATAAAGCGTTTTTAATGGTCTTCATAAAGACAGCTGTAACTTTTGATAGAAGACTCAGAAATACATATTTATGGCTTTATCTTATAGAATTCCATATCCCCGTTTTGAGCAAACAGGTTTTGCAGCTGTTTGAGCTAAGATTTTCAAGTTATTCACAAAATGAAAATTACTTTTTGTCCGGCGAGTTTCCCATTCAAATGCATGTAACAGTGAGAAACGCATTGTCTTGGCGAAAGAAAGCATTTTTGTACAACTTCATATAAATCGCTGTAACTTTTGATAGAAGACTCAGAAACACATGTTTATGGCTTTATCTTATAGAACTCAATATCCCCGTGCTGGGCAAACAGGTTTTGCAGCCGTTTGAGCTAAGATTTTAAAATTATTCACATAATGAAAACCTATACTTTGTTTCAGGCGAGTTTCCCATTCAAATGCATGTAACAGTGAGAAACGCATTGTCTTGGCGAAATAAAGCATTTTTGTACAACTTCATATAAATCGCTGTAACTTTTGATAGAAGACTCAGACAAACATGTTTAGGGCTTTATCTTATAGAACTCAATATCCCCGTGCTGGGCAAACAGGTTTTGCAGCCGTTTGAGCTAAGATTTTAAAATTATTCACATAATGAAAACCTATACTTTGTTTCAGGCGAGTTTCCCATTCAAATGCATGTAACAGTGAGAAACGCATTGTCTTGGCGAAAGAAAGCATTTTTGTACAACTTCATATAAATCGCTGTAACTTTTGATAGAAGACTCAGAAACACATGTTTAGGGCTTTATCTTATGGAACTCAATATCCCCGTGCTGGGCAAACAGGTTTTGCAGCCGTTTGAGCTAAGATTTAAAAATTATTCACATAATGAAAACCTATACTTTGTCTCGGGCGAGTTTCCCATTCAAATGCATGTAACAGTGAGAAACGCATTGTCTTGGCGAAAGAAAGCATTTTTGTACAACTTCATATAAATCGCTGTAACTTTTGATAGAAGACTCAGAAACACATGTTTAGGGCTTTATCTTATGGAACTCAATATCCCCGTGCTGGGCAAACAGGTTTTGCAGCCGTTTGAGCTAAGATTTTACAATTATTCACATAATGAAAACCTATACTTTGTCTCAGGCGAGTTTCCCATTCAAATGCATGTAACAGTGAGAAACACACTGTCTTGGCGAAAGAAAGCATTTTTGTACAATTTCATATAAATCGCTGTAACTTTTGATAGAAGACTCAGACAAACATGTTTATGGCTTTATCTTATAGAACTCAATATCCCCGTGCTGGGCAAACAGGTTTTGCAGCCGTTTGAGCTAAGATTTTAAAAGTATTCACATAATGAAAACCTATACTTTGTTTCAGGCGAGTTTCCCATTCAAATGCATGTAACAGTGAGAAACGCATTGTCTTGGCGAAATAAAGCATTTTTGTACAACTTCATATAAATCGCTGTAACTTTTGATAGAAGACTCAGAAACACATGTTTATGGCTTTATCTTATAGAACTCAATATCCCCGTGCTGGGCAAACAGGTTTTGCAGCCGTTTGAGCTAAGATTTTAAAATTATTCACATAATGAAAACCTATACTTTGTTTCAGGCGAGTTTCCAATTCAAATGCATGTAACAGTGAGAAACACACTGTCTTGGCGAAAGAAAGCATTTTTGTACAACTTCATATAAATCGCTGTAACTTTTGATAGAAGACTCAGACAAACATGTTTAGGGCTTTATCTTATGGAACTCAATATCCCCGTGCTGGGCAAACAGGTTTTGCAGCCGTTTGAGCTAAGATTTTAAAATTATTCACATAATGAAAACCTATACTTTGTCTCGGGCGAGTTTCCCATTCAAATGCATGTAACAGTGAGAAACACACTGTCTTGGCGAAAGAAAGCATTTTTTTACAACTTCATATAAATCGCTGTAACTTTTGATAGAAGACTCAGACAAACATGTTTATGGCTTTATCTTATAGAACTCAATATCCCCGTGCTGGGCAAACAGGTTTTGCAGCCGTTTGAGCTAAGATTTAAAAATTATTCACATAATGAAAACCTATACTTTGTCTCGGGCGAGTTTCCCATTCAAATGCATGTAACAGTGAGAAACGCATTGTCTTGGCGAAAGAAAGCATTTTTGTACAACTTCATATAAATCGCTGTAACTTTTGATAGAAGACTCAGAAACACATGTTTAGGGCTTTATCTTATAGAACTCAATATCCCCGTGCTGGGCAAACAGGTTTTGCAGCCGTTTGAGCTAAGATTTTAAAAGTATTCACATAATGAAAACCTATACTTTGTTTCAGGCGAGTTTCCCATTCAAATGCATGTAACAGTGAGAAACGCATTGTCTTGGCGAAATAAAGCATTTTTGTACAACTTCATATAAATCGCTGTAACTTTTGATAGAAGACTCAGAAACACATGTTTATGGCTTTATCTTATAGAACTCAATATCCCTGTGCTGGGCAAACAGGTTTTGCAGCCGTTTGAGCTAAGATTTTAAAATTATTCACATAATGAAAACCTATACTTTGTTTCAGGCGAGTTTCCAATTCAAATGCATGTAACAGTGAGAAACACACTGTCTTGGCGAAAGAAAGCATTTTTTTACAACTTCATATAAATCGCTGTAACTTTTGATAGAAGACTCAGACAAACATGTTTAGGGCTTTATCTTATAGAACTCAATATCCCCGTGCTGGGCAAACAGGTTTTGCAGCCGTTTGAGCTAAGATTTTAAAATTATTCACATAATGAAAACCTATACTTTGTCTCGGGCGAGTTTCCCATTCAAATGCATGTAACAGTGAGAAACGCATTGTCTCTGCGAAATAAAGCGTTTTTGAACAACTTCATATAAATCGCTGTAACTTTTGATAGAAGACTCAGACAAACATGTTTATGGCTTTATCTTATAGAACTCAATATCCCCGTGCTGGGCAAACAGGTTTTGCAGCCGTTTGAGCTAAGATTTTAAAATTATTCACATAATGAAAACCTATACTTTGTTTCAGGCGAGTTTCCCATTCAAATGCATGTAACAGTGAGAAACACACTGTCTTGGCGAAAGAAAGCATTTTTTTACAACTTCATATAAATCGCTGTAACTTTTGATAGAAGACTCAGACAAACATGTTTATGGCTTTATCTTATAGAACTCAATATCCCCGTGCTGGGCAAACAGGTTTTGCAGCCGTTTGAGCTAAGATTTTAAAATTATTCACATAATGAAAACCTATACTTTGTTTCAGGCGAGTTTCCCATTCAAATGCATGTAACAGTGAGAAACACACTGTCTTGGCGAAAGAAAGCATTTTTGTACAACTTCATATAAATCGCTGTAACTTTTGATAGAAGACTCAGACAAACATGTTTAGGGCTTTATCTTATGGAACTCAATATCCCCGTGCTGGGCAAACAGGTTTTGCAGCCGTTTGAGCTAAGATTTTAAAATTATTCACATAATGAAAACCTATACTTTGTCTCGGGCGAGTTTCCCATTCAAATGCATGTAACAGTGAGAAACACACTGTCTTGGCGAAAGAAAGCATTTTTTTACAACTTCATATAAATCGCTGTAACTTTTGATAGAAGACTCAGACAAACATGTTTATGGCTTTATCTTATAGAACTCAATATCCCCGTGCTGGGCAAACAGGTTTTGCAGCCGTTTGAGCTAAGATTTAAAAATTATTCACATAATGAAAACCTATACTTTGTCTCGGGCGAGTTTCCCATTCAAATGCATGTAACAGTGAGAAACGCATTGTCTTGGCGAAAGAAAGCATTTTTGTACAACTTCATATAAATCGCTGTAACTTTTGATAGAAGACTCAGAAACACATGTTTAGGGCTTTATCTTATAGAACTCAATATCCCCGTGCTGGGCAAACAGGTTTTGCAGCCGTTTGAGCTAAGATTTTAAAAGTATTCACATAATGAAAACCTATACTTTGTTTCAGGCGAGTTTCCCATTCAAATGCATGTAACAGTGAGAAACGCATTGTCTTGGCGAAATAAAGCATTTTTGTACAACTTCATATAAATCGCTGTAACTTTTGATAGAAGACTCAGAAACACATGTTTATGGCTTTATCTTATAGAACTCAATATCCCTGTGCTGGGCAAACAGGTTTTGCAGCCGTTTGAGCTAAGATTTTAAAATTATTCACATAATGAAAACCTATACTTTGTTTCAGGCGAGTTTCCAATTCAAATGCATGTAACAGTGAGAAACACACTGTCTTGGCGAAAGAAAGCATTTTTTTACAACTTCATATAAATCGCTGTAACTTTTGATAGAAGACTCAGACAAACATGTTTAGGGCTTTATCTTATAGAACTCAATATCCCCGTGCTGGGCAAACAGGTTTTGCAGCCGTTTGAGCTAAGATTTTAAAATTATTCACATAATGAAAACCTATACTTTGTCTCGGGCGAGTTTCCCATTCAAATGCATGTAACAGTGAGAAACGCATTGTCTCTGCGAAATAAAGCGTTTTTGAACAACTTCATATAAATCGCTGTAACTTTTGATAGAAGACTCAGACAAACATGTTTATGGCTTTATCTTATAGAACTCAATATCCCCGTGCTGGGCAAACAGGTTTTGCAGCCGTTTGAGCTAAGATTTTAAAATTATTCACATAATGAAAACCTATACTTTGTTTCAGGCGAGTTTCCCATTCAAATGCATGTAACAGTGAGAAACACACTGTCTTGGCGAAAGAAAGCATTTTTTTACAACTTCATATAAATCGCTGTAACTTTTGATAGAAGACTCAGACAAACATGTTTAGGGCTTTATCTTATAGAACTCAATATCCCCGTGCTGGGCAAACAGGTTTTGCAGCCGTTTGAGCTAAGATTTTAAAATTATTCACATAATGAAAACCTATACTTTGTCTCGGGCGAGTTTCCCATTCAAATGCATGTAACAGTGAGAAACACACTGTCTTGGCGAAAGAAAGCATTTTTTTACAACTTCATATAAATCGCTGTAACTTTTGATAGAAGACTCAGACAAACATGTTTATGGCTTTATCTTATAGAACTCAATATCCCCGTGCTGGGCAAACAGGTTTTGCAGCCGTTTGAGCTAAGATTTTAAAATTATTCACATAATGAAAACCTATACTTTGTTTCAGGCGAGTTTCCCATTCAAATGCATGTAACAGTGAAAAACGCATTGTCTTGGCGAAATAAAGCATTTTTGTACAACTTCATATAAATCGCTGTAACTTTTGATAGAAGACTCAGAAACACATGTTTATGGCTTTATCTTATAGAATTCCATATCCCCGTTTTGAGCAAACAGGTTTTGCAGCTGTTTGAGCTAAGATTTTCAAGTTATTCACAAAATGAAAATTACTTTTTGTCCGGCGAGTTTCCCATTCAAATGCATGTAACAGTGAGAAACGCATTGTCTTGGCGAAAGAAAGCATTTTTGTACAACTTCATATAAATCGCTGTAACTTTTGATAGAAGACTCAGAAACACATGTTTATGGCTTTATCTTATAGAACTCAATATCCCCGTACTGGGCAAACAGGTTTTGCAGCCGTTTGAGCTAAGATTTTAAAATTATTCACATAATGAAAACCTATACTTTGTTTCAGGCGAGTTTCCCATTCAAATGCATGTAACAGTGAGAAACGCATTGTCTCTGCGAAATAAAGCATTTTTGTACAACTTCATATAAATCGCTGTAACCTTTGATAGAAGACTCAGACAAACATGTTTATGGCTTTATCTTATAGAACTCAATATCCCCGTGCTGGGCAAACAGGTTTTGCAGCCGTTTGAGCTAAGATTTTAAAATTATTCACATAATGAAAACCTATACTTTGTCTCGGGCGAGTTTCCCATTCAAATGCATGTAACAGTGAGAAACACACTGTCTTGGCGAAAGAAAGCATTTTTTTACAACTTCATATAAATCGCTGTAACTTTTGATAGAAGACTCAGACAAACATGTTTATGGCTTTATCTTATAGAACTCAATATCCCCGTGCTGGGCAAACAGGTTTTGCAGCCGTTTGAGCTAAGATTTTAAAATTATTCACATAATGAAAACCTATACTTTGTCTCGGGCGTGTTTCCCATTCAAATGCATGTAACAGTGAGAAACGCATTGTCTCTGCGAAATAAAGCGTTTTTGAACAACTTCATATAAATCGCTGTAACTTTTGATAGAAGACTCAGACAAACATGTTTATGGCTTTATCTTATAGAACTCAATATCCCCGTGCTGGGCAAACAGGTTTTGCAGCCGTTTGAGCTAAGATTTTAAAATTATTCACATAATGAAAACCTATACTTTGTTTCAGGCGAGTTTCCCATTCAAATGCATGTAACAGTGAGAAACGCATTGTCTTGGCGAAATAAAGCGTTTTCGTACAACTTCATATAAATCGCTGTAACTTATGATAGAAGACTCAGACAAACATGTTTATGGCTTTATCTTATAGAACTCAATATCCCCGTGCTGGGCAAACAGGTTTTGCAGCCGTTTGAGCTAAGATTTTAAAATTATTCACATAATGAAAACCTATACTTTGTCTCGGGCGAGTTTCCCATTCAAATGCATGTAACAGTGAGAAACGCATTGTCTCTGCGAAATAAAGCGTTTTTGAACAACTTCATATAAATCGCTGTAACTTTTGATAGAAGACTCAGACAAACATGTTTATGGCTTTATCTTATAGAACTCAATATCCCCGTACTGGGCAAACAGGTTTTGCAGCCGTTTGAGCTAAGATTTTAAAATTATTCACATAATGAAAACCTATACTTTGTTTCAGGCTAGTTTCCCATTCAAATGCATGTAACAGTGAGAAACGCATTGTCTTGGCGAAATAAAGCATTTTTGTACAACTTCATATAAATCGCTGTAACTTTTGATAGAAGACTCAGAAACACATGTTTATGGCTTTATCTTATAGAACTCAATATCCCCGTGCTGGGCAAACAGGTTTTGCAGCCGTTTGAGCTAAGATTTTAAAATTATTCACATAATGAAAACCTATACTTTGTCTCGGGCGAGTTTCCCATTCAAATGCATGTAACAGTGAGAAACGCATTGTCTCTGCGAAATAAAGCGTTTTTGAACAACTTCATATAAATCGCTGTAACCTTTGATAGAAGACTCAGACAAACATGTTTATGGCTTTATCTTATAGAACTCAATATCCCCGTGCTGGGCAAACAGGTTTTGCAGCCGTTTGAGCTAAGATTTTAAAATTATTCACATAATGAAAACCTATACTTTGTTTCAGGCGAGAACTCCATTCAAATGTGCGTAATAGCGAGAAACGCACCAACGTGGTGAAATAAAGCGTTTTTAATGGTCTTCATAAAGACAGCTGTAACTTTTGATAGAAGACTCAGAAATACATATTTATGGCTTTATCTTATAGAATTCCATATCCCCGTTTTGAGCAAACAGGTTTTGCAGCTGTTTGAGCTAAGATTTTCAAGTTATTCACAAAATGAAAATTACTTTTTGTCCGGCGAGTTTCCCATTCAAATGCATGTAACAGTGAGAAACGCATTGTCTTGGCGAAAGAAAGCATTTTTGTACAACTTCATATAAATCGCTGTAACTTTTGATAGAAGACTCAGAAACACATGTTTATGGCTTTATCTTATAGAACTCAATATCCCCGTGCTGGGCAAACAGGTTTTGCAGCCGTTTGAGCTAAGATTTTAAAATTATTCACATAATGAAAACCTATACTTTGTTTCAGGCGAGTTTCCCATTCAAATGCATGTAACAGTGAGAAACGCATTGTCTTGGCGAAATAAAGCATTTTTGTACAACTTCATATAAATCGCTGTAACTTTTGATAGAAGACTCAGACAAACATGTTTAGGGCTTTATCTTATAGAACTCAATATCCCCGTGCTGGGCAAACAGGTTTTGCAGCCGTTTGAGCTAAGATTTTAAAATTATTCACATAATGAAAACCTATACTTTGTTTCAGGCGAGTTTCCCATTCAAATGCATGTAACAGTGAGAAACGCATTGTCTTGGCGAAAGAAAGCATTTTTGTACAACTTCATATAAATCGCTGTAACTTTTGATAGAAGACTCAGAAACACATGTTTAGGGCTTTATCTTATGGAACTCAATATCCCCGTGCTGGGCAAACAGGTTTTGCAGCCGTTTGAGCTAAGATTTAAAAATTATTCACATAATGAAAACCTATACTTTGTCTCGGGCGAGTTTCCCATTCAAATGCATGTAACAGTGAGAAACGCATTGTCTTGGCGAAAGAAAGCATTTTTGTACAACTTCATATAAATCGCTGTAACTTTTGATAGAAGACTCAGAAACACATGTTTATGGCTTTATCTTATAGAACTCAATATCCCTGTGCTGGGCAAACAGGTTTTGCAGCCGTTTGAGCTAAGATTTTAAAATTATTCACATAATGAAAACCTATACTTTGTTTCAGGCGAGTTTCCAATTCAAATGCATGTAACAGTGAGAAACACACTGTCTTGGCGAAAGAAAGCATTTTTTTACAACTTCATATAAATCGCTGTAACTTTTGATAGAAGACTCAGACAAACATGTTTAGGGCTTTATCTTATGGAACTCAATATCCCCGTGCTGGGCAAACAGGTTTTGCAGCCGTTTGAGCTAAGATTTTAAAATTATTCACATAATGAAAACCTATACTTTGTCTCGGGCGAGTTTCCCATTCAAATGCATGTAACAGTGAGAAACACACTGTCTTGGCGAAAGAAAGCATTTTTTTACAACTTCATATAAATCGCTGTAACTTTTGATAGAAGACTCAGACAAACATGTTTATGGCTTTATCTTATAGAACTCAATATCCCCGTGCTGGGCAAACAGGTTTTGCAGCCGTTTGAGCTAAGATTTTAAAATTATTCACATAATGAAAACCTATACTTTGTTTCAGGCGAGTTTCCCATTCAAATGCATGTAACAGTGAGAAACGCATTGTCTTGGCGAAATAAAGCATTTTTGTACAACTTCATATAAATCGCTGTAACTTTTGATAGAAGACTCAGAAACACATGTTTATGGCTTTATCTTATAGAACTCAATATCCCCGTGCTGGGCAAACAGGTTTTGCAGCCGTTTGAGCTAAGATTTTAAAATTATTCACATAATGAAAACCTATACTTTGTTTCAGGCGAGTTTCCCATTCAAATGCATGTAACAGTGAGAAACACACTGTCTTGGCGAAAGAAAGCATTTTTTTACAACTTCATATAAATCGCTGTAACTTTTGATAGAAGACTCAGACAAACATGTTTATGGCTTTATCTTATAGAACTCAATATCCCCGTGCTGGGCAAACAGGTTTTGCAGCCGTTTGAGCTAAGATTTTAAAATTATTCACATAATGAAAACCTATACTTTGTTTCAGGCGAGTTTCCCATTCAAATGCATGTAACAGTGAGAAACACACTGTCTTGGCGAAAGAAAGCATTTTTTTACAACTTCATATAAATCGCTGTAACTTTTGATAGAAGACTCAGACAAACATGTTTATGGCTTTATCTTATAGAACTCAATATCCCCGTGCTGGGCAAACAGGTTTTGCAGCCGTTTGAGCTAAGATTTTAAAATTATTCACATAATGAAAACCTATACTTTGTTTCAGGCGAGTTTCCCATTCAAATGCATGTAACAGTGAGAAACGCATTGTCTTGGCGAAAGAAAGCATTTTTGTACAACTTCATATAAATCGCTGTAACTTTTGATAGAAGACTCAGAAACACATGTTTAGGGCTTTATCTTATGGAACTCAATATCCCCGTGCTGGGCAAACAGGTTTTGCAGCCGTTTGAGCTAAGATTTTAAAATTATTCACATAATGAAAACCTATACTTTGTCTCGGGCGAGTTTCCCATTCAAATGCATGTAACAGTGAGAAACGCATTGTCTTGGCGAAAGAAAGCATTTTTGTACAACTTCATATAAATCGCTGTAACTTTTGATAGAAGACTCAGAAACACATGTTTATGGCTTTATCTTATGGAACTCAATATCCCCGTGCTGGGCAAACAGGTTTTGCAGCCGTTTGAGCTAAGATTTTAAAATTATTCACATAATGAAAACCTATACTTTGTTTCAGGCTAGTTTCCCATTCAAATGCATGTAACAGTGAGAAACGCATTGTCTTGGCGAAATAAAGCATTTTTGTACAACTTCATATAAATCGCTGTAACTTTTGATAGAAGACTCAGAAACACATGTTTATGGCTTTATCTTATAGAACTCAATATCCCCGTGCTGGGCAAACAGGTTTTGCAGCCGTTTGAGCTAAGATTTTAAAATTATTCACATAATGAAAACCTATACTTTGTCTCGGGCGAGTTTCCCATTCAAATGCATGTAACAGTGAGAAACGCATTGTCTCTGCGAAATAAAGCGTTTTTGAACAACTTCATATAAATCGCTGTAACCTTTGATAGAAGACTCAGACAAACATGTTTATGGCTTTATCTTATAGAACTCAATATCCCCGTGCTGGGCAAACAGGTTTTGCAGCCGTTTGAGCTAAGATTTTAAAATTATTCACATAATGAAAACCTATACTTTGTTTCAGGCGAGAACTCCATTCAAATGTGCGTAATAGCGAGAAACGCACCAACGTGGTGAAATAAAGCGTTTTTAATGGTCTTCATAAAGACAGCTGTAACTTTTGATAGAAGACTCAGAAATACATATTTATGGCTTTATCTTATAGAATTCCATATCCCCGTTTTGAGCAAACAGGTTTTGCAGCTGTTTGAGCTAAGATTTTCAAGTTATTCACAAAATGAAAATTACTTTTTGTCCGGCGAGTTTCCCATTCAAATGCATGTAACAGTGAGAAACGCATTGTCTTGGCGAAAGAAAGCATTTTTGTACAACTTCATATAAATCGCTGTAACTTTTGATAGAAGACTCAGAAACACATGTTTATGGCTTTATCTTATAGAACTCAATATCCCCGTGCTGGGCAAACAGGTTTTGCAGCCGTTTGAGCTAAGATTTTAAAATTATTCACATAATGAAAACCTATACTTTGTTTCAGGCGAGTTTCCCATTCAAATGCATGTAACAGTGAGAAACGCATTGTCTTGGCGAAATAAAGCATTTTTGTACAACTTCATATAAATCGCTGTAACTTTTGATAGAAGACTCAGACAAACATGTTTAGGGCTTTATCTTATAGAACTCAATATCCCCGTGCTGGGCAAACAGGTTTTGCAGCCGTTTGAGCTAAGATTTTAAAATTATTCACATAATGAAAACCTATACTTTGTTTCAGGCGAGTTTCCCATTCAAATGCATGTAACAGTGAGAAACGCATTGTCTTGGCGAAAGAAAGCATTTTTGTACAACTTCATATAAATCGCTGTAACTTTTGATAGAAGACTCAGAAACACATGTTTAGGGCTTTATCTTATGGAACTCAATATCCCCGTGCTGGGCAAACAGGTTTTGCAGCCGTTTGAGCTAAGATTTAAAAATTATTCACATAATGAAAACCTATACTTTGTCTCGGGCGAGTTTCCCATTCAAATGCATGTAACAGTGAGAAACGCATTGTCTTGGCGAAAGAAAGCATTTTTGTACAACTTCATATAAATCGCTGTAACTTTTGATAGAAGACTCAGAAACACATGTTTATGGCTTTATCTTATAGAACTCAATATCCCTGTGCTGGGCAAACAGGTTTTGCAGCCGTTTGAGCTAAGATTTTAAAATTATTCACATAATGAAAACCTATACTTTGTTTCAGGCGAGTTTCCAATTCAAATGCATGTAACAGTGAGAAACACACTGTCTTGGCGAAAGAAAGCATTTTTTTACAACTTCATATAAATCGCTGTAACTTTTGATAGAAGACTCAGACAAACATGTTTAGGGCTTTATCTTATGGAACTCAATATCCCCGTGCTGGGCAAACAGGTTTTGCAGCCGTTTGAGCTAAGATTTTAAAATTATTCACATAATGAAAACCTATACTTTGTCTCGGGCGAGTTTCCCATTCAAATGCATGTAACAGTGAGAAACACACTGTCTTGGCGAAAGAAAGCATTTTTTTACAACTTCATATAAATCGCTGTAACTTTTGATAGAAGACTCAGACAAACATGTTTATGGCTTTATCTTATAGAACTCAATATCCCCGTGCTGGGCAAACAGGTTTTGCAGCCGTTTGAGCTAAGATTTAAAAAATTATTCACATAATGAAAACCTATACTTTGTCTCGGGCGAGTTTCCCATTCAAATGCATGTAACAGTGAGAAACGCATTGTCTTGGCGAAAGAAAGCATTTTTGTACAACTTCATATAAATCGCTGTAACTTTTGATAGAAGACTCAGAAACACATGTTTAGGGCTTTATCTTATAGAACTCAATATCCCCGTGCTGGGCAAACAGGTTTTGCAGCCGTTTGAGCTAAGATTTTAAAAGTATTCACATAATGAAAACCTATACTTTGTTTCAGGCGAGTTTCCCATTCAAATGCATGTAACAGTGAGAAACGCATTGTCTTGGCGAAATAAAGCATTTTTGTACAACTTCATATAAATCGCTGTAACTTTTGATAGAAGACTCAGAAACACATGTTTATGGCTTTATCTTATAGAACTCAATATCCCCGTGCTGGGCAAACAGGTTTTGCAGCCGTTTGAGCTAAGATTTTAAAATTATTCACATAATGAAAACCTATACTTTGTTTCAGGCGAGTTTCCAATTCAAATGCATGTAACAGTGAGAAACACACTGTCTTGGCGAAAGAAAGCATTTTTTTACAACTTCATATAAATCGCTGTAACTTTTGATAGAAGACTCAGACAAACATGTTTAGGGCTTTATCTTATAGAACTCAATATCCCCGTGCTGGGCAAACAGGTTTTGCAGCCGTTTGAGCTAAGATTTTAAAATTATTCACATAATGAAAACCTATACTTTGTCTCGGGCGAGTTTCCCATTCAAATGCATGTAACAGTGAGAAACACACTGTCTTGGCGAAAGAAAGCATTTTTTTACAACTTCATATAAATCGCTGTAACTTTTGATAGAAGACTCAGACAAACATGTTTATGGCTTTATCTTATAGAACTCAATATCCCCGTGCTGGGCAAACAGGTTTTGCAGCCGTTTGAGCTAAGATTTTAAAATTATTCACATAATGAAAACCTATACTTTGTCTCGGGCGAGTTTCCCATTCAAATGCATGTAACAGTGAGAAACGCATTGTCTCTGCGAAATAAAGCGTTTTTGAACAACTTCATATAAATCGCTGTAACTTTTGATAGAAGACTCAGACAAACATGTTTAGGGCTTTATCTTATAGAACTCAATATCCCCGTGCTGGGCAAACAGGTTTTGCAGCCGTTTGAGCTAAGATTTTAAAATTATTCACATAATGAAAACCTATACTTTGTTTCAGGCGAGTTTCCCATTCAAATGCATGTAACAGTGAGAAACGCATTGTCTTGGCGAAATAAAGCATTTTTGTACAACTTCATATAAATCGCTGTAACTTTTGATAGAAGACTCAGAAACACATGTTTATGGCTTTATCTTATAGAACTCAATATCCCCGTGCTGGGCAAACAGGTTTTGCAGCCGTTTGAGCTAAGATTTTAAAATTATTCACATAATGAAAACCTATACTTTGTTTCAGGCGAGTTTCCCATTCAAATGCATGTAACAGTGAGAAACGCATTGTCTTGGCGAAATAAAGCATTTTTGTACAACTTCATATAAATCGCTGTAACTTTTGATAGAAGACTCAGAAACACATGTTTATGGCTTTATCTTATAGAACTCAATATCCCCGTGCTGGGCAAACAGGTTTTGCAGCCGTTTGAGCTAAGATTTTAAAATTATTCACATAATGAAAACCTATACTTTGTTTCAGGCGAGTTTCCCATTCAAATGCATGTAACAGTGAGAAACACACTGTCTTGGCGAAAGAAAGCATTTTTTTACAACTTCATATAAATCGCTGTAACTTTTGATAGAAGACTCAGACAAACATGTTTATGGCTTTATCTTATAGAACTCAATATCCCCGTGCTGGGCAAACAGGTTTTGCAGCCGTTTGAGCTAAGATTTTAAAATTATTCACATAATGAAAACCTATACTTTGTTTCAGGCGAGTTTCCCATTCAAATGCATGTAACAGTGAGAAACACACTGTCTTGGCGAAAGAAAGCATTTTTTTACAACTTCATATAAATCGCTGTAACTTTTGATAGAAGACTCAGACAAACATGTTTATGGCTTTATCTTATAGAACTCAATATCCCCGTGCTGGGCAAACAGGTTTTGCAGCCGTTTGAGCTAAGATTTTAAAATTATTCACATAATGAAAACCTATACTTTGTTTCAGGCGAGTTTCCCATTCAAATGCATGTAACAGTGAGAAACGCATTGTCTTGGCGAAAGAAAGCATTTTTGTACAACTTCATATAAATCGCTGTAACTTTTGATAGAAGACTCAGAAACACATGTTTAGGGCTTTATCTTATGGAACTCAATATCCCCGTGCTGGGCAAACAGGTTTTGCAGCCGTTTGAGCTAAGATTTTAAAATTATTCACATAATGAAAACCTATACTTTGTCTCGGGCGAGTTTCCCATTCAAATGCATGTAACAGTGAGAAACGCATTGTCTTGGCGAAAGAAAGCATTTTTGTACAACTTCATATAAATCGCTGTAACTTTTGATAGAAGACTCAGAAACACATGTTTATGGCTTTATCTTATGGAACTCAATATCCCCGTGCTGGGCAAACAGGTTTTGCAGCCGTTTGAGCTAAGATTTTACAATTATTCACATAATGAAAACCTATACTTTGTCTCAGGCGAGTTTCCCATTCAAATGCATGTAACAGTGAGAAACACACTGTCTTGGCGAAAGAAAGCATTTTTGTACAACTTCATATAAATCGCTGTAACTTTTGATAGAAGACTCAGACAAACATGTTTATGGCTTTATCTTATAGAACTCAATATCCCCGTGCTGGGCAAACAGGTTTTGCAGCCGTTTGAGCTAAGATTTTAAAATTATTCACATAATGAAAACCTATACTTTGTCTCGGGCGAGTTTCCCATTCAAATGCATGTAACAGTGAGAAACACACTGTCTTGGCGAAAGAAAGCATTTTTTTACAACTTCATATAAATCGCTGTAACTTTTGATAGAAGACTCAGAAACACATGTTTATGGCTTTATCTTATAGAACTCAATATCCCCGTGCTGGGCAAACAGGTTTTGCAGCCGTTTGAGCTAAGATTTTAAAATTATTCACATAATGAAAACCTATACTTTGTCTCGGGCGAGTTTCCCATTCAAATGCATGTAACAGTGAGAAACACACTGTCTTGGCGAAAGAAAGCATTTTTTTACAACTTCATATAAATCGCTGTAACTTTTGATAGAAGACTCAGACAAACATGTTTATGGCTTTATCTTATAGAACTCAATATCCCCGTGCTGGGCAAACAGGTTTTGCAGCCGTTTGAGCTAAGATTTTAAAATTATTCACATAATGAAAACCTATACTTTGTCTCGGGCGAGTTTCCCATTCAAATGCATGTAACAGTGAGAAACGCATTGTCTCTGCGAAATAAAGCATTTTTGTACAACTTCATATAAATCGCTGTAACTTTTGATAGAAGACTCAGAAACACATGTTTATGGCTTTATCTTATAGAACTCAATATCCCTGTGCTGGGCAAACAGGTTTTGCAGCCGTTTGAGCTAAGATTTTACAATTATTCACATAATGAAAACCTATACTTTGTTTCAGGCGAGTTTCCCATTCAAATGCATGTAACAGTGAGAAACGCATTGTCTTGGCGAAATAAAGCATTTTTGTACAACTTCATATAAATCGCTGTAACTTTTGATAGAAGACTCAGAAACACATGTTTATGGCTTTATCTTATAGAACTCAATATCCCTGTGCTGGGCAAACAGGTTTTGCAGCCGTTTGAGCTAAGATTTTAAAATTATTCACATAATGAAAACCTATACTTTGTTTCAGGCGAGTTTCCAATTCAAATGCATGTAACAGTGAGAAACACACTGTCTTGGCGAAAGAAAGCATTTTTTTACAACTTCATATAAATCGCTGTAACTTTTGATAGAAGACTCAGACAAACATGTTTAGGGCTTTATCTTATAGAACTCAATATCCCCGTGCTGGGCAAACAGGTTTTGCAGCCGTTTGAGCTAAGATTTTAAAATTATTCACATAATGAAAACCTATACTTTGTCTCGGGCGAGTTTCCCATTCAAATGCATGTAACAGTGAGAAACGCATTGTCTCTGCGAAATAAAGCGTTTTTGAACAACTTCATATAAATCGCTGTAACTTTTGATAGAAGACTCAGACAAACATGTTTATGGCTTTATCTTATAGAACTCAATATCCCCGTGCTGGGCAAACAGGTTTTGCAGCCGTTTGAGCTAAGATTTTAAAATTATTCACATAATGAAAACCTATACTTTGTTTCAGGCGAGTTTCCCATTCAAATGCATGTAACAGTGAGAAACACACTGTCTTGGCGAAAGAAAGCATTTTTTTACAACTTCATATAAATCGCTGTAACTTTTGATAGAAGACTCAGACAAACATGTTTAGGGCTTTATCTTATAGAACTCAATATCCCCGTGCTGGGCAAACAGGTTTTGCAGCCGTTTGAGCTAAGATTTTAAAATTATTCACATAATGAAAACCTATACTTTGTCTCGGGCGAGTTTCCCATTCAAATGCATGTAACAGTGAGAAACACACTGTCTTGGCGAAAGAAAGCATTTTTTTACAACTTCATATAAATCGCTGTAACTTTTGATAGAAGACTCAGACAAACATGTTTATGGCTTTATCTTATAGAACTCAATATCCCCGTGCTGGGCAAACAGGTTTTGCAGCCGTTTGAGCTAAGATTTTAAAATTATTCACATAATGAAAACCTATACTTTGTTTCAGGCGAGTTTCCCATTCAAATGCATGTAACAGTGAAAAACGCATTGTCTTGGCGAAATAAAGCATTTTTGTACAACTTCATATAAATCGCTGTAACTTTTGATAGAAGACTCAGAAACACATGTTTATGGCTTTATCTTATAGAATTCCATATCCCCGTTTTGAGCAAACAGGTTTTGCAGCTGTTTGAGCTAAGATTTTCAAGTTATTCACAAAATGAAAATTACTTTTTGTCCGGCGAGTTTCCCATTCAAATGCATGTAACAGTGAGAAACGCATTGTCTTGGCGAAAGAAAGCATTTTTGTACAACTTCATATAAATCGCTGTAACTTTTGATAGAAGACTCAGAAACACATGTTTATGGCTTTATCTTATAGAACTCAATATCCCCGTACTGGGCAAACAGGTTTTGCAGCCGTTTGAGCTAAGATTTTAAAATTATTCACATAATGAAAACCTATACTTTGTTTCAGGCGAGTTTCCCATTCAAATGCATGTAACAGTGAGAAACGCATTGTCTCTGCGAAATAAAGCATTTTTGTACAACTTCATATAAATCGCTGTAACCTTTGATAGAAGACTCAGACAAACATGTTTATGGCTTTATCTTATAGAACTCAATATCCCCGTGCTGGGCAAACAGGTTTTGCAGCCGTTTGAGCTAAGATTTTAAAATTATTCACATAATGAAAACCTATACTTTGTCTCGGGCGAGTTTCCCATTCAAATGCATGTAACAGTGAGAAACACACTGTCTTGGCGAAAGAAAGCATTTTTTTACAACTTCATATAAATCGCTGTAACTTTTGATAGAAGACTCAGACAAACATGTTTATGGCTTTATCTTATAGAACTCAATATCCCCGTGCTGGGCAAACAGGTTTTGCAGCCGTTTGAGCTAAGATTTTAAAATTATTCACATAATGAAAACCTATACTTTGTCTCGGGCGTGTTTCCCATTCAAATGCATGTAACAGTGAGAAACGCATTGTCTCTGCGAAATAAAGCGTTTTTGAACAACTTCATATAAATCGCTGTAACTTTTGATAGAAGACTCAGACAAACATGTTTATGGCTTTATCTTATAGAACTCAATATCCCCGTGCTGGGCAAACAGGTTTT
The DNA here is from genome assembly GCF_965226115.1 of Aulonocara stuartgranti. Classification (NCBI taxonomy): domain Eukaryota; kingdom Metazoa; phylum Chordata; class Actinopteri; order Cichliformes; family Cichlidae; genus Aulonocara; species Aulonocara stuartgranti. The sequence goes on along the minus strand of NC_138947.1, from coordinate 34,334,898 downwards.
GCAGCCGTTTGAGCTAAGATTTTAAAATTATTCACATAATGAAAACCTATACTTTGTTTCAGGCGAGTTTCCCATTCAAATGCATGTAACAGTGAGAAACGCATTGTCTTGGCGAAATAAAGCGTTTTCGTACAACTTCATATAAATCGCTGTAACTTATGATAGAAGACTCAGACAAACATGTTTATGGCTTTATCTTATAGAACTCAATATCCCCGTGCTGGGCAAACAGGTTTTGCAGCCGTTTGAGCTAAGATTTTAAAATTATTCACATAATGAAAACCTATACTTTGTCTCGGGCGAGTTTCCCATTCAAATGCATGTAACAGTGAGAAACGCATTGTCTCTGCGAAATAAAGCGTTTTTGAACAACTTCATATAAATCGCTGTAACTTTTGATAGAAGACTCAGACAAACATGTTTATGGCTTTATCTTATAGAACTCAATATCCCCGTACTGGGCAAACAGGTTTTGCAGCCGTTTGAGCTAAGATTTTAAAATTATTCACATAATGAAAACCTATACTTTGTTTCAGGCTAGTTTCCCATTCAAATGCATGTAACAGTGAGAAACGCATTGTCTTGGCGAAATAAAGCATTTTTGTACAACTTCATATAAATCGCTGTAACTTTTGATAGAAGACTCAGAAACACATGTTTATGGCTTTATCTTATAGAACTCAATATCCCCGTGCTGGGCAAACAGGTTTTGCAGCCGTTTGAGCTAAGATTTTAAAATTATTCACATAATGAAAACCTATACTTTGTCTCGGGCGAGTTTCCCATTCAAATGCATGTAACAGTGAGAAACACACTGTCTTGGCGAAAGAAAGCATTTTTTTACAACTTCATATAAATCGCTGTAACTTTTGATAGAAGACTCAGACAAACATGTTTAGGGCTTTATCTTATAGAACTCAATATCCCCGTGCTGGGCAAACAGGTTTTGCAGCCGTTTGAGCTAAGATTTTAAAATTATTCACATAATGAAAACCTATACTTTGTCTCGGGCGAGTTTCCCATTCAAATGCATGTAACAGTGAGAAACACACTGTCTTGGCGAAAGAAAGCATTTTTTTACAACTTCATATAAATCGCTGTAACTTTTGATAGAAGACTCAGACAAACATGTTTATGGCTTTATCTTATAGAACTCAATATCCCCGTGCTGGGCAAACAGGTTTTGCAGCCGTTTGAGCTAAGATTTTAAAATTATTCACATAATGAAAACCTATACTTTGTTTCAGGCGAGTTTCCCATTCAAATGCATGTAACAGTGAAAAACGCATTGTCTTGGCGAAATAAAGCATTTTTGTACAACTTCATATAAATCGCTGTAACTTTTGATAGAAGACTCAGAAACACATGTTTATGGCTTTATCTTATAGAATTCCATATCCCCGTTTTGAGCAAACAGGTTTTGCAGCTGTTTGAGCTAAGATTTTCAAGTTATTCACAAAATGAAAATTACTTTTTGTCCGGCGAGTTTCCCATTCAAATGCATGTAACAGTGAGAAACGCATTGTCTTGGCGAAAGAAAGCATTTTTGTACAACTTCATATAAATCGCTGTAACTTTTGATAGAAGACTCAGAAACACATGTTTATGGCTTTATCTTATAGAACTCAATATCCCCGTACTGGGCAAACAGGTTTTGCAGCCGTTTGAGCTAAGATTTAAAAATTATTCACATAATGAAAACCTATACTTTGTTTCAGGCGAGTTTCCCATTCAAATGCATGTAACAGTGAGAAACGCATTGTCTCTGCGAAATAAAGCATTTTTGTACAACTTCATATAAATCGCTGTAACCTTTGATAGAAGACTCAGACAAACATGTTTATGGCTTTATCTTATAGAACTCAATATCCCCGTGCTGGGCAAACAGGTTTTGCAGCCGTTTGAGCTAAGATTTTAAAATTATTCACATAATGAAAACCTATACTTTGTCTCGGGCGAGTTTCCCATTCAAATGCATGTAACAGTGAGAAACACACTGTCTTGGCGAAAGAAAGCATTTTTTTACAACTTCATATAAATCGCTGTAACTTTTGATAGAAGACTCAGACAAACATGTTTATGGCTTTATCTTATAGAACTCAATATCCCCGTGCTGGGCAAACAGGTTTTGCAGCCGTTTGAGCTAAGATTTTAAAATTATTCACATAATGAAAACCTATACTTTGTTTCAGGCGAGTTTCCCATTCAAATGCATGTAACAGTGAGAAACACACTGTCTTGGCGAAAGAAAGCATTTTTTTACAACTTCATATAAATCGCTGTAACTTTTGATAGAAGACTCAGACAAACATGTTTATGGCTTTATCTTATAGAACTCAATATCCCCGTGCTGGGCAAACAGGTTTTGCAGCCGTTTGAGCTAAGATTTTAAAATTATTCACATAATGAAAACCTATACTTTGTCTCGGGCGAGTTTCCCATTCAAATGCATGTAACAGTGAGAAACACACTGTCTTGGCGAAAGAAAGCATTTTTTTACAACTTCATATAAATCGCTGTAACTTTTGATAGAAGACTCAGACAAACATGTTTATGGCTTTATCTTATAGAACTCAATATCCCCGTGCTGGGCAAACAGGTTTTGCAGCCGTTTGAGCTAAGATTTTAAAATTATTCACATAATGAAAACCTATACTTTGTTTCAGGCGAGAACTCCATTCAAATGTGCGTAATAGCGAGAAACGCACCAACGTGGTGAAATAAAGCGTTTTTAATGGTCTTCATAAAGACAGCTGTAACTTTTGATAGAAGACTCAGAAATACATATTTATGGCTTTATCTTATAGAATTCCATATCCCCGTTTTGAGCAAACAGGTTTTGCAGCTGTTTGAGCTAAGATTTTCAAGTTATTCACAAAATGAAAATTACTTTTTGTCCGGCGAGTTTCCCATTCAAATGCATGTAACAGTGAGAAACGCATTGTCTTGGCGAAAGAAAGCATTTTTGTACAACTTCATATAAATCGCTGTAACTTTTGATAGAAGACTCAGAAACACATGTTTATGGCTTTATCTTATAGAACTCAATATCCCCGTGCTGGGCAAACAGGTTTTGCAGCCGTTTGAGCTAAGATTTTAAAATTATTCACATAATGAAAACCTATACTTTGTTTCAGGCGAGTTTCCCATTCAAATGCATGTAACAGTGAGAAACGCATTGTCTTGGCGAAATAAAGCATTTTTGTACAACTTCATATAAATCGCTGTAACTTTTGATAGAAGACTCAGACAAACATGTTTAGGGCTTTATCTTATAGAACTCAATATCCCCGTGCTGGGCAAACAGGTTTTGCAGCCGTTTGAGCTAAGATTTTAAAATTATTCACATAATGAAAACCTATACTTTGTTTCAGGCGAGTTTCCCATTCAAATGCATGTAACAGTGAGAAACGCATTGTCTTGGCGAAAGAAAGCATTTTTGTACAACTTCATATAAATCGCTGTAACTTTTGATAGAAGACTCAGAAACACATGTTTAGGGCTTTATCTTATGGAACTCAATATCCCCGTGCTGGGCAAACAGGTTTTGCAGCCGTTTGAGCTAAGATTTAAAAATTATTCACATAATGAAAACCTATACTTTGTCTCGGGCGAGTTTCCCATTCAAATGCATGTAACAGTGAGAAACGCATTGTCTTGGCGAAAGAAAGCATTTTTGTACAACTTCATATAAATCGCTGTAACTTTTGATAGAAGACTCAGAAACACATGTTTAGGGCTTTATCTTATGGAACTCAATATCCCCGTGCTGGGCAAACAGGTTTTGCAGCCGTTTGAGCTAAGATTTTAAAATTATTCACATAATGAAAACCTATACTTTGTTTCAGGCGAGTTTCCCATTCAAATGCATGTAACAGTGAGAAACGCATTGTCTTGGCGAAATAAAGCGTTTTCGTACAACTTCATATAAATCGCTGTAACTTATGATAGAAGACTCAGACAAACATGTTTATGGCTTTATCTTATAGAACTCAATATCCCCGTGCTGGGCAAACAGGTTTTGCAGCCGTTTGAGCTAAGATTTTAAAAGTATTCACATAATGAAAACCTATACTTTGTTTCAGGCGAGTTTCCCATTCAAATGCATGTAACAGTGAGAAACGCATTGTCTTGGCGAAATAAAGCATTTTTGTACAACTTCATATAAATCGCTGTAACTTTTGATAGAAGACTCAGAAACACATGTTTATGGCTTTATCTTATAGAACTCAATATCCCTGTGCTGGGCAAACAGGTTTTGCAGCCGTTTGAGCTAAGATTTTAAAATTATTCACATAATGAAAACCTATACTTTGTTTCAGGCGAGTTTCCAATTCAAATGCATGTAACAGTGAGAAACACACTGTCTTGGCGAAAGAAAGCATTTTTTTACAACTTCATATAAATCGCTGTAACTTTTGATAGAAGACTCAGACAAACATGTTTAGGGCTTTATCTTATGGAACTCAATATCCCCGTGCTGGGCAAACAGGTTTTGCAGCCGTTTGAGCTAAGATTTTAAAATTATTCACATAATGAAAACCTATACTTTGTCTCGGGCGAGTTTCCCATTCAAATGCATGTAACAGTGAGAAACACACTGTCTTGGCGAAAGAAAGCATTTTTTTACAACTTCATATAAATCGCTGTAACTTTTGATAGAAGACTCAGACAAACATGTTTATGGCTTTATCTTATAGAACTCAATATCCCCGTGCTGGGCAAACAGGTTTTGCAGCCGTTTGAGCTAAGATTTAAAAAATTATTCACATAATGAAAACCTATACTTTGTTTCAGGCGAGTTTCCCATTCAAATGCATGTAACAGTGAGAAACGCATTGTCTTGGCGAAAGAAAGCATTTTTGTACAACTTCATATAAATCGCTGTAACTTTTGATAGAAGACTCAGAAACACATGTTTAGGGCTTTATCTTATAGAACTCAATATCCCCGTGCTGGGCAAACAGGTTTTGCAGCCGTTTGAGCTAAGATTTTAAAAGTATTCACATAATGAAAACCTATACTTTGTTTCAGGCGAGTTTCCCATTCAAATGCATGTAACAGTGAGAAACGCATTGTCTTGGCGAAATAAAGCATTTTTGTACAACTTCATATAAATCGCTGTAACTTTTGATAGAAGACTCAGACAAACATGTTTAGGGCTTTATCTTATGGAACTCAATATCCCCGTGCTGGGCAAACAGGTTTTGCAGCCGTTTGAGCTAAGATTTTAAAATTATTCACATAATGAAAACCTATACTTTGTCTCGGGCGAGTTTCCCATTCAAATGCATGTAACAGTGAGAAACACACTGTCTTGGCGAAAGAAAGCATTTTTTTACAACTTCATATAAATCGCTGTAACTTTTGATAGAAGACTCAGACAAACATGTTTATGGCTTTATCTTATAGAACTCAATATCCCCGTGCTGGGCAAACAGGTTTTGCAGCCGTTTGAGCTAAGATTTAAAAAATTATTCACATAATGAAAACCTATACTTTGTCTCGGGCGAGTTTCCCATTCAAATGCATGTAACAGTGAGAAACGCATTGTCTTGGCGAAAGAAAGCATTTTTGTACAACTTCATATAAATCGCTGTAACTTTTGATAGAAGACTCAGAAACACATGTTTAGGGCTTTATCTTATAGAACTCAATATCCCCGTGCTGGGCAAACAGGTTTTGCAGCCGTTTGAGCTAAGATTTTAAAAGTATTCACATAATGAAAACCTATACTTTGTTTCAGGCGAGTTTCCCATTCAAATGCATGTAACAGTGAGAAACGCATTGTCTTGGCGAAATAAAGCATTTTTGTACAACTTCATATAAATCGCTGTAACTTTTGATAGAAGACTCAGAAACACATGTTTATGGCTTTATCTTATAGAACTCAATATCCCTGTGCTGGGCAAACAGGTTTTGCAGCCGTTTGAGCTAAGATTTTAAAATTATTCACATAATGAAAACCTATACTTTGTTTCAGGCGAGTTTCCAATTCAAATGCATGTAACAGTGAGAAACACACTGTCTTGGCGAAAGAAAGCATTTTTTTACAACTTCATATAAATCGCTGTAACTTTTGATAGAAGACTCAGACAAACATGTTTAGGGCTTTATCTTATAGAACTCAATATCCCCGTGCTGGGCAAACAGGTTTTGCAGCCGTTTGAGCTAAGATTTTAAAATTATTCACATAATGAAAACCTATACTTTGTCTCGGGCGAGTTTCCCATTCAAATGCATGTAACAGTGAGAAACACACTGTCTTGGCGAAAGAAAGCATTTTTTTACAACTTCATATAAATCGCTGTAACTTTTGATAGAAGACTCAGACAAACATGTTTATGGCTTTATCTTATAGAACTCAATATCCCCGTGCTGGGCAAACAGGTTTTGCAGCCGTTTGAGCTAAGATTTTAAAATTATTCACATAATGAAAACCTATACTTTGTCTCGGGCGAGTTTCCCATTCAAATGCATGTAACAGTGAGAAACGCATTGTCTCTGCGAAATAAAGCGTTTTTGAACAACTTCATATAAATCGCTGTAACTTTTGATAGAAGACTCAGACAAACATGTTTAGGGCTTTATCTTATAGAACTCAATATCCCCGTGCTGGGCAAACAGGTTTTGCAGCCGTTTGAGCTAAGATTTTAAAATTATTCACATAATGAAAACCTATACTTTGTTTCAGGCGAGTTTCCCATTCAAATGCATGTAACAGTGAGAAACGCATTGTCTTGGCGAAATAAAGCATTTTTGTACAACTTCATATAAATCGCTGTAACTTTTGATAGAAGACTCAGAAACACATGTTTATGGCTTTATCTTATAGAACTCAATATCCCCGTGCTGGGCAAACAGGTTTTGCAGCCGTTTGAGCTAAGATTTTAAAATTATTCACATAATGAAAACCTATACTTTGTTTCAGGCGAGTTTCCCATTCAAATGCATGTAACAGTGAGAAACGCATTGTCTTGGCGAAATAAAGCATTTTTGTACAACTTCATATAAATCGCTGTAACTTTTGATAGAAGACTCAGAAACACATGTTTATGGCTTTATCTTATAGAACTCAATATCCCCGTGCTGGGCAAACAGGTTTTGCAGCCGTTTGAGCTAAGATTTTAAAATTATTCACATAATGAAAACCTATACTTTGTTTCAGGCGAGTTTCCCATTCAAATGCATGTAACAGTGAGAAACACACTGTCTTGGCGAAAGAAAGCATTTTTTTACAACTTCATATAAATCGCTGTAACTTTTGATAGAAGACTCAGACAAACATGTTTATGGCTTTATCTTATAGAACTCAATATCCCCGTGCTGGGCAAACAGGTTTTGCAGCCGTTTGAGCTAAGATTTTAAAATTATTCACATAATGAAAACCTATACTTTGTTTCAGGCGAGTTTCCCATTCAAATGCATGTAACAGTGAGAAACACACTGTCTTGGCGAAAGAAAGCATTTTTTTACAACTTCATATAAATCGCTGTAACTTTTGATAGAAGACTCAGACAAACATGTTTATGGCTTTATCTTATAGAACTCAATATCCCCGTGCTGGGCAAACAGGTTTTGCAGCCGTTTGAGCTAAGATTTTAAAATTATTCACATAATGAAAACCTATACTTTGTTTCAGGCGAGTTTCCCATTCAAATGCATGTAACAGTGAGAAACGCATTGTCTTGGCGAAAGAAAGCATTTTTGTACAACTTCATATAAATCGCTGTAACTTTTGATAGAAGACTCAGAAACACATGTTTAGGGCTTTATCTTATGGAACTCAATATCCCCGTGCTGGGCAAACAGGTTTTGCAGCCGTTTGAGCTAAGATTTTAAAATTATTCACATAATGAAAACCTATACTTTGTCTCGGGCGAGTTTCCCATTCAAATGCATGTAACAGTGAGAAACGCATTGTCTTGGCGAAAGAAAGCATTTTTGTACAACTTCATATAAATCGCTGTAACTTTTGATAGAAGACTCAGAAACACATGTTTAGGGCTTTATCTTATGGAACTCAATATCCCCGTGCTGGGCAAACAGGTTTTGCAGCCGTTTGAGCTAAGATTTTACAATTATTCACATAATGAAAACCTATACTTTGTCTCAGGCGAGTTTCCCATTCAAATGCATGTAACAGTGAGAAACACACTGTCTTGGCGAAAGAAAGCATTTTTGTACAACTTCATATAAATCGCTGTAACTTTTGATAGAAGACTCAGACAAACATGTTTATGGCTTTATCTTATAGAACTCAATATCCCCGTGCTGGGCAAACAGGTTTTGCAGCCGTTTGAGCTAAGATTTTAAAATTATTCACATAATGAAAACCTATACTTTGTCTCGGGCGAGTTTCCCATTCAAATGCATGTAACAGTGAGAAACACACTGTCTTGGCGAAAGAAAGCATTTTTTTACAACTTCATATAAATCGCTGTAACTTTTGATAGAAGACTCAGAAACACATGTTTATGGCTTTATCTTATAGAACTCAATATCCCCGTGCTGGGCAAACAGGTTTTGCAGCCGTTTGAGCTAAGATTTTAAAATTATTCACATAATGAAAACCTATACTTTGTCTCGGGCGAGTTTCCCATTCAAATGCATGTAACAGTGAGAAACACACTGTCTTGGCGAAAGAAAGCATTTTTTTACAACTTCATATAAATCGCTGTAACTTTTGATAGAAGACTCAGAAACACATGTTTATGGCTTTATCTTATAGAACTCAATATCCCCGTGCTGGGCAAACAGGTTTTGCAGCCGTTTGAGCTAAGATTTTAAAATTATTCACATAATGAAAACCTATACTTTGTCTCGGGCGAGTTTCCCATTCAAATGCATGTAACAGTGAGAAACGCATTGTCTCTGCGAAATAAAGCGTTTTTGAACAACTTCATATAAATCGCTGTAACTTTTGATAGAAGACTCAGACAAACATGTTTATGGCTTTATCTTATAGAACTCAATATCCCCGTGCTGGGCAAACAGGTTTTGCAGCCGTTTGAGCTAAGATTTTAAAATTATTCACATAATGAAAACCTATACTTTGTTTCAGGCGAGTTTCCCATTCAAATGCATGTAACAGTGAGAAACACACTGTCTTGGCGAAAGAAAGCATTTTTTTACAACTTCATATAAATCGCTGTAACTTTTGATAGAAGACTCAGACAAACATGTTTAGGGCTTTATCTTATAGAACTCAATATCCCCGTGCTGGGCAAACAGGTTTTGCAGCCGTTTGAGCTAAGATTTTAAAATTATTCACATAATGAAAACCTATACTTTGTCTCGGGCGAGTTTCCCATTCAAATGCATGTAACAGTGAGAAACACACTGTCTTGGCGAAAGAAAGCATTTTTTTACAACTTCATATAAATCGCTGTAACTTTTGATAGAAGACTCAGACAAACATGTTTATGGCTTTATCTTATAGAACTCAATATCCCCGTGCTGGGCAAACAGGTTTTGCAGCCGTTTGAGCTAAGATTTTAAAATTATTCACATAATGAAAACCTATACTTTGTTTCAGGCGAGTTTCCCATTCAAATGCATGTAACAGTGAAAAACGCATTGTCTTGGCGAAATAAAGCATTTTTGTACAACTTCATATAAATCGCTGTAACTTTTGATAGAAGACTCAGAAACACATGTTTATGGCTTTATCTTATAGAATTCCATATCCCCGTTTTGAGCAAACAGGTTTTGCAGCTGTTTGAGCTAAGATTTTCAAGTTATTCACAAAATGAAAATTACTTTTTGTCCGGCGAGTTTCCCATTCAAATGCATGTAACAGTGAGAAACGCATTGTCTTGGCGAAAGAAAGCATTTTTGTACAACTTCATATAAATCGCTGTAACTTTTGATAGAAGACTCAGAAACACATGTTTATGGCTTTATCTTATAGAACTCAATATCCCCGTACTGGGCAAACAGGTTTTGCAGCCGTTTGAGCTAAGATTTTAAAATTATTCACATAATGAAAACCTATACTTTGTCTCGGGCGAGTTTCCCATTCAAATGCATGTAACAGTGAGAAACGCATTGTCTCTGCGAAATAAAGCGTTTTTGAACAACTTCATATAAATCGCTGTAACTTTTGATAGAAGACTCAGAAACACATGTTTATGGCTTTATCTTATAGAACTCAATATCCCCGTGCTGGGCAAACAGGTTTTGCAGCCGTTTGAGCTAAGATTTTAAAATTATTCACATAATGAAAACCTATACTTTGTCTCGGGCGAGTTTCCCATTCAAATGCATGTAACAGTGAGAAACACACTGTCTTGGCGAAAGAAAGCATTTTTTTACAACTTCATATAAATCGCTGTAACTTTTGATAGAAGACTCAGACAAACATGTTTATGGCTTTATCTTATAGAACTCAATATCCCCGTGCTGGGCAAACAGGTTTTGCAGCCGTTTGAGCTAAGATTTTAAAATTATTCACATAATGAAAACCTATACTTTGTCTCGGGCGAGTTTCCCATTCAAATGCATGTAACAGTGAGAAACACACTGTCTTGGCGAAAGAAAGCATTTTTTTACAACTTCATATAAATCGCTGTAACTTTTGATAGAAGACTCAGAAACACATGTTTATGGCTTTATCTTATAGAACTCAATATCCCCGTGCTGGGCAAACAGGTTTTGCAGCCGTTTGAGCTAAGATTTTAAAATTATTCACATAATGAAAACCTATACTTTGTCTCGGGCGAGTTTCCCATTCAAATGCATGTAACAGTGAGAAACGCATTGTCTCTGCGAAATAAAGCGTTTTTGAACAACTTCATATAAATCGCTGTAACTTTTGATAGAAGACTCAGACAAACATGTTTATGGCTTTATCTTATAGAACTCAATATCCCCGTGCTGGGCAAACAGGTTTTGCAGCCGTTTGAGCTAAGATTTTAAAATTATTCACATAATGAAAACCTATACTTTGTTTCAGGCGAGTTTCCCATTCAAATGCATGTAACAGTGAGAAACACACTGTCTTGGCGAAAGAAAGCATTTTTTTACAACTTCATATAAATCGCTGTAACTTTTGATAGAAGACTCAGACAAACATGTTTAGGGCTTTATCTTATAGAACTCAATATCCCCGTGCTGGGCAAACAGGTTTTGCAGCCGTTTGAGCTAAGATTTTAAAATTATTCACATAATGAAAACCTATACTTTGTCTCGGGCGAGTTTCCCATTCAAATGCATGTAACAGTGAGAAACACACTGTCTTGGCGAAAGAAAGCATTTTTTTACAACTTCATATAAATCGCTGTAACTTTTGATAGAAGACTCAGACAAACATGTTTATGGCTTTATCTTATAGAACTCAATATCCCCGTACTGGGCAAACAGGTTTTGCAGCCGTTTGAGCTAAGATTTTAAAATTATTCACATAATGAAAACCTATACTTTGTTTCAGGCGAGTTTCCCATTCAAATGCATGTAACAGTGAAAAACGCATTGTCTTGGCGAAATAAAGCATTTTTGTACAACTTCATATAAATCGCTGTAACTTTTGATAGAAGACTCAGAAACACATGTTTATGGCTTTATCTTATAGAACTCAATATCCCCGTACTGGGCAAACAGGTTTTGCAGCCGTTTGAGCTAAGATTTTAAAATTATTCACATAATGAAAACCTATACTTTGTTTCAGGCGAGTTTCCCATTCAAATGCATGTAACAGTGAAAAACGCATTGTCTTGGCGAAATAAAGCATTTTTGTACAACTTCATATAAATCGCTGTAACTTTTGATAGAAGACTCAGAAACACATGTTTATGGCTTTATCTTATAGAATTCCATATCCCCGTTTTGAGCAAACAGGTTTTGCAGCTGTTTGAGCTAAGATTTTCAAGTTATTCACAAAATGAAAATTACTTTTTGTCCGGCGAGTTTCCCATTCAAATGCATGTAACAGTGAGAAACGCATTGTCTTGGCGAAAGAAAGCATTTTTGTACAACTTCATATAAATCGCTGTAACTTTTGATAGAAGACTCAGACAAACATGTTTATGGCTTTATCTTATAGAACTCAATATCCCCGTACTGGGCAAACAGGTTTTGCAGCCGTTTGAGCTAAGATTTTAAAATTATTCACATAATGAAAACCTATACTTTGTCTCGGGCGAGTTTCCCATTCAAATGCATGTAACAGTGAGAAACGCATTGTCTCTGCGAAATAAAGCGTTTTTGAACAACTTCATATAAATCGCTGTAACTTTTGATAGAAGACTCAGAAACACATGTTTATGGCTTTATCTTATAGAACTCAATATCCCCGTGCTGGGCAAACAGGTTTTGCAGCCGTTTGAGCTAAGATTTTAAAATTATTCACATAATGAAAACCTATACTTTGTCTCGGGCGAGTTTCCCATTCAAATGCATGTAACAGTGAGAAACACACTGTCTTGGCGAAAGAAAGCATTTTTTTACAACTTCATATAAATCGCTGTAACTTTTGATAGAAGACTCAGACAAACATGTTTATGGCTTTATCTTATAGAACTCAATATCCCCGTGCTGGGCAAACAGGTTTTGCAGCCGTTTGAGCTAAGATTTTAAAATTATTCACATAATGAAAACCTATACTTTGTCTCGGGCGAGTTTCCCATTCAAATGCATGTAACAGTGAGAAACACACTGTCTTGGCGAAAGAAAGCATTTTTTTACAACTTCATATAAATCGCTGTAACTTTTGATAGAAGACTCAGAAACACATGTTTATGGCTTTATCTTATAGAACTCAATATCCCCGTGCTGGGCAAACAGGTTTTGCAGCCGTTTGAGCTAAGATTTTAAAATTATTCACATAATGAAAACCTATACTTTGTCTCGGGCGAGTTTCCCATTCAAATGCATGTAACAGTGAGAAACGCATTGTCTCTGCGAAATAAAGCGTTTTTGAACAACTTCATATAAATCGCTGTAACTTTTGATAGAAGACTCAGACAAACATGTTTATGGCTTTATCTTATAGAACTCAATATCCCCGTGCTGGGCAAACAGGTTTTGCAGCCGTTTGAGCTAAGATTTTAAAATTATTCACATAATGAAAACCTATACTTTGTTTCAGGCGAGTTTCCCATTCAAATGCATGTAACAGTGAGAAACACACTGTCTTGGCGAAAGAAAGCATTTTTTTACAACTTCATATAAATCGCTGTAACTTTTGATAGAAGACTCAGACAAACATGTTTAGGGCTTTATCTTATAGAACTCAATATCCCCGTGCTGGGCAAACAGGTTTTGCAGCCGTTTGAGCTAAGATTTTAAAATTATTCACATAATGAAAACCTATACTTTGTCTCGGGCGAGTTTCCCATTCAAATGCATGTAACAGTGAGAAACACACTGTCTTGGCGAAAGAAAGCATTTTTTTACAACTTCATATAAATCGCTGTAACTTTTGATAGAAGACTCAGACAAACATGTTTATGGCTTTATCTTATAGAACTCAATATCCCCGTACTGGGCAAACAGGTTTTGCAGCCGTTTGAGCTAAGATTTTAAAATTATTCACATAATGAAAACCTATACTTTGTTTCAGGCGAGTTTCCCATTCAAATGCATGTAACAGTGAAAAACGCATTGTCTTGGCGAAATAAAGCATTTTTGTACAACTTCATATAAATCGCTGTAACTTTTGATAGAAGACTCAGAAACACATGTTTATGGCTTTATCTTATAGAACTCAATATCCCCGTACTGGGCAAACAGGTTTTGCAGCCGTTTGAGCTAAGATTTTAAAATTATTCACATAATGAAAACCTATACTTTGTTTCAGGCGAGTTTCCCATTCAAATGCATGTAACAGTGAAAAACGCATTGTCTTGGCGAAATAAAGCATTTTTGTACAACTTCATATAAATCGCTGTAACTTTTGATAGAAGACTCAGAAACACATGTTTATGGCTTTATCTTATAGAATTCCATATCCCCGTTTTGAGCAAACAGGTTTTGCAGCTGTTTGAGCTAAGATTTTCAAGTTATTCACAAAATGAAAATTACTTTTTGTCCGGCGAGTTTCCCATTCAAATGCATGTAACAGTGAGAAACGCATTGTCTTGGCGAAAGAAAGCATTTTTGTACAACTTCATATAAATCGCTGTAACTTTTGATAGAAGACTCAGACAAACATGTTTATGGCTTTATCTTATAGAACTCAATATCCCCGTACTGGGCAAACAGGTTTTGCAGCCGTTTGAGCTAAGATTTTAAAATTATTCACATAATGAAAACCTATACTTTGTCTCGGGCGAGTTTCCCATTCAAATGCATGTAACAGTGAGAAACGCATTGTCTCTGCGAAATAAAGCGTTTTTGAACAACTTCATATAAATCGCTGTAACTTTTGATAGAAGACTCAGAAACACATGTTTATGGCTTTATCTTATAGAACTCAATATCCCCGTGCTGGGCAAACAGGTTTTGCAGCCGTTTGAGCTAAGATTTTAAAATTATTCACATAATGAAAACCTATACTTTGTCTCGGGCGAGTTTCCCATTCAAATGCATGTAACAGTGAGAAACACACTGTCTTGGCGAAAGAAAGCATTTTTTTACAACTTCATATAAATCGCTGTAACTTTTGATAGAAGACTCAGACAAACATGTTTATGGCTTTATCTTATAGAACTCAATATCCCCGTGCTGGGCAAACAGGTTTTGCAGCCGTTTGAGCTAAGATTTTAAAATTATTCACATAATGAAAACCTATACTTTGTCTCGGGCGAGTTTCCCATTCAAATGCATGTAACAGTGAGAAACACACTGTCTTGGCGAAAGAAAGCATTTTTTTACAACTTCATATAAATCGCTGTAACTTTTGATAGAAGACTCAGAAACACATGTTTATGGCTTTATCTTATAGAACTCAATATCCCCGTACTGGGCAAACAGGTTTTGCAGCCGTTTGAGCTAAGATTTTAAAATTATTCACATAATGAAAACCTATACTTTGTTTCAGGCGAGTTTCCCATTCAAATGCATGTAACAGTGAAAAACGCATTGTCTTGGCGAAATAAAGCATTTTTGTACAACTTCATATAAATCGCTGTAACTTTTGATAGAAGACTCAGAAACACATGTTTATGGCTTTATCTTATAGAATTCCATATCCCCGTTTTGAGCAAACAGGTTTTGCAGCCGTTTGAGCTAAGATTTTAAAATTATTCACATAATGAAAACCTATACTTTGTCTCGGGCGAGTTTCCCATTCAAATGCATGTAACAGTGAGAAACGCATTGTCTCTGCGAAATAAAGCGTTTTTGAACAACTTCATATAAATCGCTGTAACTTTTGATAGAAGACTCAGACAAACATGTTTATGGCTTTATCTTATAGAACTCAATATCCCCGTGCTGGGCAAACAGGTTTTGCAGCCGTTTGAGCTAAGATTTTAAAATTATTCACATAATGAAAACCTATACTTTGTTTCAGGCGAGTTTCCCATTCAAATGCATGTAACAGTGAGAAACACACTGTCTTGGCGAAAGAAAGCATTTTTTTACAACTTCATATAAATCGCTGTAACTTTTGATAGAAGACTCAGACAAACATGTTTAGGGCTTTATCTTATAGAACTCAATATCCCCGTGCTGGGCAAACAGGTTTTGCAGCCGTTTGAGCTAAGATTTTAAAATTATTCACATAATGAAAACCTATACTTTGTCTCGGGCGAGTTTCCCATTCAAATGCATGTAACAGTGAGAAACACACTGTCTTGGCGAAAGAAAGCATTTTTTTACAACTTCATATAAATCGCTGTAACTTTTGATAGAAGACTCAGACAAACATGTTTAGGGCTTTATCTTATAGAACTCAATATCCCCGTGCTGGGCAAACAGGTTTTGCAGCCGTTTGAGCTAAGATTTTAAAATTATTCACATAATGAAAACCTATACTTTGTCTCGGGCGAGTTTCCCATTCAAATGCATGTAACAGTGAGAAACACACTGTCTTGGCGAAAGAAAGCATTTTTTTACAACTTCATATAAATCGCTGTAACTTTTGATAGAAGACTCAGACAAACATGTTTATGGCTTTATCTTATAGAACTCAATATCCCCGTACTGGGCAAACAGGTTTTGCAGCCGTTTGAGCTAAGATTTTAAAATTATTCACATAATGAAAACCTATACTTTGTTTCAGGCGAGTTTCCCATTCAAATGCATGTAACAGTGAAAAACGCATTGTCTTGGCGAAATAAAGCATTTTTGTACAACTTCATATAAATCGCTGTAACTTTTGATAGAAGACTCAGAAACACATGTTTATGGCTTTATCTTATAGAATTCCATATCCCCGTTTTGAGCAAACAGGTTTTGCAGCTGTTTGAGCTAAGATTTTCAAGTTATTCACAAAATGAAAATTACTTTTTGTCTCGGGCGAGTTTCCCATTCAAATGCATGTAACAGTGAGAAACGCATTGTCTTGGCGAAAGAAAGCATTTTTGTACAACTTCATATAAATCGCTGTAACTTTTGATAGAAGACTCAGAAACACATGTTTATGGCTTTATCTTATAGAACTCAATATCCCCGTACTGGGCAAACAGGTTTTGCAGCCGTTTGAGCTAAGATTTTAAAATTATTCACATAATGAAAACCTATACTTTGTTTCAGGCGAGTTTCCCATTCAAATGCATGTAACAGTGAGAAACACACTGTCTTGGCGAAAGAAAGCATTTTTTTACAACTTCATATAAATCGCTGTAACTTTTGATAGAAGACTCAGACAAACATGTTTATGGCTTTATCTTATAGAACTCAATATCCCCGTACTGGGCAAACAGGTTTTGCAGCCGTTTGAGCTAAGATTTTAAAATTATTCACATAATGAAAACCTATACTTTGTTTCAGGCGAGTTTCCCATTCAACTGCATGTAACAGTGAAAAACGCATTGTCTTGGCGAAATAAAGCATTTTTGTACAACTTCATATAAATCGCTGTAACTTTTGATAGAAGACTCAGAAACACATGTTTATGGCTTTATCTTATAGAATTCCATATCCCCGTTTTGAGCAAACAGGTTTTGCAGCTGTTTGAGCTAAGATTTTCAAGTTATTCACAAAATGAAAATTACTTTTTGTCCGGCGAGTTTCCCATTCAAATGCATGTAACAGTGAGAAACGCATTGTCTTGGCGAAAGAAAGCATTTTTGTACAACTTCATATAAATCGCTGTAACTTTTGATAGAAGACTCAGAAACACATGTTTATGGCTTTATCTTATAGAACTCAATATCCCCGTGCTGGGCAAACAGGTTTTGCAGCCGTTTGAGCTAAGATTTTAAAATTATTCACATAATGAAAACCTATACTTTGTTTCAGGCGAGTTTCCCATTCAAATGCATGTAACAGTGAGAAACGCATTGTCTTGGCGAAAGAAAGCATTTTTGTACAACTTCATATAAATCGCTGTAACTTTTGATAGAAGACTCAGAAACACATGTTTAGGGCTTTATCTTATGGAACTCAATATCCCCGTGCTGGGCAAACAGGTTTTGCAGCCGTTTGAGCTAAGATTTAAAAATTATTCACATAATGAAAACCTATACTTTGTCTCGGGCGAGTTTCCCATTCAAATGCATGTAACAGTGAGAAACGCATTGTCTTGGCGAAAGAAAGCATTTTTGTACAACTTCATATAAATCGCTGTAACTTTTGATAGAAGACTCAGAAACACATGTTTAGGGCTTTATCTTATGGAACTCAATATCCCCGTGCTGGGCAAACAGGTTTTGCAGCCGTTTGAGCTAAGATTTTACAATTATTCACATAATGAAAACCTATACTTTGTCTCAGGCGAGTTTCCCATTCAAATGCATGTAACAGTGAGAAACGCATTGTCTTGGCGAAATAAAGCATTTTTGTACAACTTCATATAAATCGCTGTAACTTTTGATAGAAGACTCAGAAACACATGTTTATGGCTTTATCTTATAGAACTCAATATCCCCGTGCTGGGCAAACAGGTTTTGCAGCCGTTTGAGCTAAGATTTTAAAATTATTCACATAATGAAAACCTATACTTTGTCTCGGGCGAGTTTCCCATTCAAATGCATGTAACAGTGAGAAACGCATTGTCCATATTGGGAAAGAATCGCGGCAACAATGACGAAGGTGCTGGGGTATGAAGTACTGTGTGAGGCACGAGTAATGTATTTTGGAATATGGGAAAATGTAAAAAAGGAGGACTGGTATTTGTTTAAGATTATGTTGTTGTCAAGCAAAAAGGTGATAAAGAATTGGCTGAAAAGCGATCCTTTAAAACTGGAAGACTGGATGGACGTAATCGAGGACATATATACAATGGAAAAAATGACTTACACTCTGAGACTGAAATCTGACAAACACCGAAAACAGTGGACAAAATGGATAATTTATAAGTCTCAGTCAGCCTTATAGGGCGGGACCTCTCGTGGTTTTTTTTTTTTTTTTTTTTTTTTTTTTTTTTGTGTGTTTGTTGTTGTGTTATTATTATTATTGTCTTGTCCGTATGTAATACAAAGGAAAAAGTACAAAATAAAGAGTTAAAAAAAAAAAAAAAGAAACGCATTGTCTCTGCGAAATAAAGCGTTTTTGAACAACTTCATATAAATCGCTGTAACTTTTGATAGAAGACTCAGAAACACATGTTTATGGCTTTATCTTATAGAACTCAATATCCCCGTGCTGGGCAAACAGGTTTTGCAGCCGTTTGAGCTAAGATTTTAAAATTATTCACATAATGAAAACCTATACTTTGTTTCAGGCGAGTTTCCCATTCAAATGCATGTAACAGTGAGAAACACACTGTCTTGGCGAAAGAAAGCATTTTTTTACAACTTCATATAAATCGCTGTAACTTTTGATAGAAGACACAGACAAACATGTTTATGGCTTTATCTTATAGAACTCAATATCCCCGTGCTGGGCAAACAGGTTTTGCAGCCGTTTGAGCTAAGATTTTAAAATTATTCACATAATGAAAACCTATACTTTGTCTCGGGCGAGTTTCCCATTCAAATGCATGTAACAGTGAGAAACACACTGTCTTGGCGAAAGAAAGCATTTTTTTACAACTTCATATAAATCGCTGTAACTTTTGATAGAAGACTCAGAAACACATGTTTATGGCTTTATCTTATAGAACTCAATATCCCCGTACTGGGCAAACAGGTTTTGCAGCCGTTTGAGCTAAGATTTTAAAATTATTCACATAATGAAAACCTATACTTTGTTTCAGGCGAGTTTCCCATTCAAATGCATGTAACAGTGAAAAACGCATTGTCTTGGCGAAATAAAGCATTTTTGTACAACTTCATATAAATCGCTGTAACTTTTGATAGAAGACTCAGAAACACATGTTTATGGCTTTATCTTATAGAATTCCATATCCCCGTTTTGAGCAAACAGGTTTTGCAGCTGTTTGAGCTAAGATTTTCAAGTTATTCACAAAATGAAAATTACTTTTTGTCTCGGGCGAGTTTCCCATTCAAATGCATGTAACAGTGAGAAACGCATTGTCTTGGCGAAAGAAAGCATTTTTGTACAACTTCATATAAATCGCTGTAACTTTTGATAGAAGACTCAGAAACACATGTTTATGGCTTTATCTTATAGAACTCAATATCCCCGTACTGGGCAAACAGGTTTTGCAGCCGTTTGAGCTAAGATTTTAAAATTATTCACATAATGAAAACCTATACTTTGTTTCAGGCGAGTTTCCCATTCAAATGCATGTAACAGTGAGTGAAGGAAATTGCCTTCCCGGGTTTCCTCCGTGGCGTGAGCGATAAGCAGAGTTCTGTCCTTTCCTTCTAAGATTCCTAATTATTTAAAGTAACACTCAGGTATGCCATTCAGCTGGGTTAGTTACGACGTCGGGAGCAGCTTGGGAGAACAAGGAAACACAGACTGCTTCAGGTTGTCTTCCCAAATCGACTCAAAGGTTTATTTGATACACAGCAGTTTATATAGATGAAAAAAAAGGTTCGTGTGTCAGCTTTCCCAGTTCAAACCGGTACAGACCAAATAAGGAAACGTCTTCCTGCCTTGTGAGCAAAGAAGTATCCTGTGTGTAGTTTATCAGCTCAGCTACAATTTATGATCATCCCAGCAAAATACACTCCTAGACATAGAATACAGAGTTCTTTCATCAGTGAATTCTGAAACAAACCACCTAGCCTTTAACGAGCCTTTTCCAGGAGATAAAGAAAAAGGGAGGATGGGAGTAAGGAAGTGGTCTCATCTCTGTGGTATTTTCGACCTTGGGGTACCAGCTTGTGAGTCCTACACATTAATTCTTGGGTCACAGAGAAAGAGAAAAACAACTAGTAGATCGGCCTTATTGAGTAACAGTTTTCCTGTATAAAACAATATCCTGTAAATGCTTACCGTGGTATCAAAATACCTAACAGTTCCCCTCTTTTATTATTTTTAAAAAATAATAACTCAAATAGAAAGGAAAAATCACAAATGTAATAACATAATATAAAAGGCAAATCATAAAATGTAATAGTTCACAACCTAATGTTCAATATACACATCAGGAACATCATTGGTAACATCTGACACATAATCTGGGTCAATTTGTGCCAATTGCAAATACATTGAAGTAGCTGTACTAGTAGCTATACGGGTTATCATTGAACGTACACAGGGTACCACACAACAGACAATAATCATCAAAAACATGCTGCAACGGTTACAAAGGCTACAATTAGTTCCTTCCATCTCCCAAACGTGTCCTGTAGCCACTTATGTAGCCACTGACCGTGACCTGTATTGGCAATTAGTTCTATCTGCAATGCTTCAAGTCTATTCATAGCTTGTGTGAATGAACCGTTAGGAGCGGTATTATTGGGAATGAAAGTACAGCATACATCAACGGTTACTAGACCACAGGTACCGGTCCAATTAACAGGTAAAGCTAATCTAAGGGTATTATTGCACAACCAATAAGCATGTGGGATTGGTCTGGTCAGGCGCGTGACCATGTGTGATTTAACTAACTCCCCCCAGTCAGTATCATTTAAGACACCCTCTGGGGGAACAATGATCGATTCTCTGCTCGAACTTGAACTGTGTGTGTGTTCCTCCAGATATGATACAACTTCAGCCACAGAGACAGCTAGCCATGTCTCATTACAGCGTGCACCTGGGGAGTCAGAGAAGAATGTATAGTTATCCTTTGTATAATCTATGTGTGTGTCTGGGCCAGTTAACTTTAGTCTGCGCAGACATATCATACTAGTATTAAAATGGAGAGGGATCTGTCCTAAGGGCAGTGAGGGCTTTAACCTATTCTTAGGGCGTTTCATTGGGGCGCAGGTCCCTGCGGTGTCATTAGATAACTTCAATAATTCGCCTAATGGAGTCTCAGGGTTAGTTGGTGTGTGTGTGTGTCTAAGTAGGCAGTCGAGAGGGCTCAGAGTCAACTGTAAAGCGTCTTTAAAGAGAGCATTATTTCCGCTGATTTTCTCTAGTCCCTCAGTGAGGGGGAAACCGGATATGGGGTATCCTACTATTACCTGTTCTGGATCAGCCTTTGAACAGACATAACAGTTACTGTTTCCTAAATCACGAGCGGCTGTTCTGGCATTTTCATACCAGGCGTTAGCTCCTGTTCTAGAGGGCGCATAAGATGGTTTATTAGTGGCGTCTATGTTGCTATTTACTGATTTTAGGGAACGTGAGGAGTGCATTAAGTAGGTGTCTTGCAAAATGGAGCATGAGGTATAGTCAGCAAAATATGACCTGCAGAAATGTGAACATGGTTGCAGTTTACAATACAAAATAGCAAAGAGAAATCCTAAGGTTAATGCGATAGATATGATAAATAACCTAAATATATAAGAAAGTATATAAGAAAAACAGTTCTTCAGTCGTCTCCTGGCCTGGTCCCA
Organism: Aulonocara stuartgranti; assembly: GCF_965226115.1. Lineage (NCBI taxonomy): Eukaryota > Metazoa > Chordata > Actinopteri > Cichliformes > Cichlidae > Aulonocara > Aulonocara stuartgranti. The sequence continues at coordinate 34,312,993 of NC_138947.1, read as the reverse complement.
GGTTCGAGAGACATTGAATAAGCGTCGTATGATGACAATGGGCATTTCATTTTTTCCATTATCAGGATGGAGTGAGTCTAGCTTTATCAGGTTAGACATCATGTGGTACTTTTGGCTTTCTGTTCCTGCTGGATGTTTGAGTACCTTGTCGTTGTTCTTTCCGACGTTGTGTGTTAATCAGTGATTGCGTGTGTGTATGTAACTTTTGGATCCGGGCGCTGGCTCGCCGGAGATGTCATCTACCCGTGTGTGTTTATTTGCTCTAGTTCCGGGCGCTGGCTCGCCGGAGATGTCGTCTGCTTGATCCGACGCCTGAGATGGTCCGATTGGGCTGGTCTTAACCCTGCTGGCATGAATCCACTGAGGTTGTCCGTCTGTGAGGATGCTGGTTCTTCGTCACTGCCAGTAAAGCCTGGGGGCTGGAAAACGCGGCCTCCCAGAGTGTCCTTGGTTTTAGTGGCTTCTCCAACATGCGTCTCCTTGTCTCCACTGGTGGAACTGTGGAGGGGAAAAGCTGAGAGAGACAAACTTTCTGATAGTTATTATTCAGTTTTTCTACCAGGTTGTGAACATCAGTGGACAATGCAATATACATCACCTTCTACTAGCGGTGCCCCTCTGGAAGCTGACCATGGTGTTGGAAATAGTCTTATTTCAAATGGAGATAATTTGGTTACTGCAGATTGAGTCATTCTAATCTCACACAGGACTTGAGGAAGTAATTTGACCCAGGTCATTAAAGTTTTAGCACACTTTTGAATTACTTCTAATGTGAATGAAGATCCTCTATCACTGTTAATCTGGTGAGGTATTCCGAATCTGGGTATTATTTCATTGCTCAACTTTTGACAGACTACTTCTGCAGTTTCTTTTGAGGTTGGATAAGCTTCTACTCATTTACTAAATTGATCCACTATTACCAGTAAGTACTTGATGCTTCCTTGTGCTGGCATATGTGTAAAATCAATTTGTAATGTATGAAATGGAAAATCTGGTTGTGGTAAATGCTGATGTTTCGCTTTTGGTTTTCCTACATTAGTTCGTGCACATGTTAGACAGGTTGCTAATATGCGTTTTACTGCGTGTGATGTTTTCTCAATTACAAATCTTGATTTTATTGCCCCTATTACCCCTCTTTGTCCGACATGACTCACACAGTGAAAATGTCGGGCAAGGACTGGCATCAGGGAAGATGGGAGGGCAATCAAACCCTTAAGATTTTGTATAGGCCATCTCTGTCATCTAAGGTACAGTCATTATTCTCCCAATAGGTGTAATCACATGCAGAGGCTTGCTCTTGTATGAATTTTAAATCAACATTTGTTCCTAAATAGTCTGGGAGTTTAAGTGGCAGCTGTAGGGGCACAGATAATACTTCCTGCGGAGGTGGGAGCTGTGATGCAGCTGCAGCCTTGGCTGTCACGTCTGCTAAGGCATTACCTGTTGCTTCGTCTGTGTCAGCTGTACTGTGTCCTTTCGTTTTTACAACTGCAACGGCCGATGGCAGCTGTATAGCCTGAAAAAGTCTTTGAACAAAATCAGAATTTAGCAATTTATTTTCCATCAGCAGATCTAAATCCTCTCTGTCTCCACAATGTGCCAAAGTCATGCACAACGCCAAATGCATAGCGGCTGTGTGCGTAAATTGTCACATGCTTATCCAAATGTAGCTCACAGGCGCGTATTAAAGCCATGAGCTCTGCTTTTTTGTGCTGAGTGAAATGGTAATGAGTGAGCCTCTAGTATGATGTCAGGCAATGTCACCACTGAATAGCCACAAAGAAATGAGTTGTCATTCGGCCTTGAACAGGACCCGTCCACATAAACCGTGGCTGAGTCTGAGATAGGTGTTTGCTCTAAATCTGGACGTGGTGCTGTGGATTCCTGTATACGTGTCATGCAGTCATGAACGTCAAGCCTGTCTGAGCCATCCTGTCGGTCAGAAGAACACAGCATAGGATCAATAAATGTGAGATTTGCATATGTTGTTTAGTTATGTTTGCTAGAATGGTCGTGACCTGGTGATTGGTGTGTAGAATAGTGTCATGTGAGAGTGTGAGCTTCCCGCAGTCCCTTATCATGATAGAGCAAGCTGCTACTGCCCTCAGGCAGGCCGGCATTCCTGAACAATTCAGGCAGCACCTTTGAGTGGCGGAGGTCAGCACTCCCTGTAATGCATTGAAAGAGGCAGTCATTTCTGTGGACCACAGTATTCGAGGAGGCTTGTCTTTTTTACAACAGTCACGCAGAATGTGGTCATGAAAAGAACAGTCTGGTATCCACTGTCTGCAATAGTTCACCATGCCTAGGAAGGACAACATTTCCTTCTGTGTAGTGGGACGAGGGACAGAGGTCACAGCTTTGACCCTGTCTGCAGTCATGGAACGTTTTCCGTGAGACAGTGTGAATCCCAAATATTGAACAGAAGTCTGACAGTACTGCATTTTCTTTGCAGATGCTTTGTGGCCAGTCTTTTGGAGGTGCTCGAGAAGCATGTGTGTAGCAGTTTGACATAGTTTTTCACTTTCAGCACAGAGGAGGAGGTCATCCACATGTGGATCAGGGTGCAGCCCTGGAGGAGTGAAGCACCATTGAGAAAGCAGCAGAGCTGTCTATCATGCCTTGGGGCAAACGAGTCCAAGTGTACTGCTTATTTCTATGTGTGAATGCAAATAACGGCTGTGTGTCACAGGTACTGAGAAAAAGGAGCGGAGCATAAATCCACCACGGTAAAATGTGTATGCAATGCATGTCAATATGCTGTGAACATCTGAAACGAGAGGTGGCAGAGGAATGTTGACTGCATTAATTTGCCTTAAGTCTTGTATGAAACGCCATACGCCAGGTTTGTTAGGCTTTGGCACAGGATTGACAGGAGTGTGGGCTTTATTACTCCTGTAGTCAATAAATCTCCTATCATGACATCTAGGACTGCGGCTTTTTCCGTGGAAATGGGATGCTGCTTGACATATACTGCTTGTTTTTTAATAAGTGTACGTGATAAAGTGTACAGTCAATAAATCCTATATCATTCTCACTTTTAGACCACAATGTCATATTCTGGTATTCAGCTGGCAATGTAACTGCAGAAATAGTACAGTGGATAGGGTAGGTTAGATCTATGTGACGACATGTTTCGTAACCTATGTCTGAGTTATGTAACAAAATCACTGTTTGACCTTCACTTGTGTGAGCAGTTATCATGTTGTTGAACAGTGTGAGAGAAACAAAAGTGTGGCTCCCAGATATGGGATTACCTGGTAGTGGCGTCTGTACACGTTTTTTTGGCACAGTGTGTGACATAGAGTACCGGACAAAAAGGATGTTGAGTTCATTCTCTGCTGAGGGTCCAGCTGACACAGAGGATGTTCCTTCTCCATCATGTCGGTACATAGGGCAGAGAAAACATAAGCTGTTATCAGTGTCAGCAAACATTTCACCCTTTATGTTAAATTAAATACACAAATTCATTTTTGCTTTGGGTGTCTGCGGCTGCTGGAAAACTGAGCTAAATTTGCACCTCTAGCTTGTCCAACAGTGCATAAAGCGTTTTATGAATACTAGGATAGATTCATCAGGCTTCTGTTTACACATAGTTACTGCATTTAAGTCAATTTTGTCTCTGGACATTGTTAGCAGGAATTTCTTTAGATTCTTAAAGAAATCGGCGACTTTGTCATTATTTACCCTCCTTTTGTCCATAGCGGTAACATTTGATGCATCACGTCGCGGCATTCTATCATATATTTTCTACAGGACTTTTTAAGCAGACTACTTTTCTTATCACAAATGATATTCAACATTTCTACTGACCTGTTTTCTGGCGATAATCGTTCGGGATAAGGCTCCGAAAAGAAATTAGAATGCATTGAACTTCTTAAGTTGTAAACAAAGTCAGTCACATAAGCACTCCCGCATGTTCTGGATACGTGATCATGGACGTCTTCACCGATTCGCGGACGTAGGTTACACGTAACCGGAAATGGGAGTTATACTGAGCCGTTATTTGAGACTTTATTTTGTATTTTATTAATTTTTGGTTTTACAGGTACTTTAGATTTTTTTATCGGACCTGTCTGTGGTCTTTGAATAATTCTGACTCATGTTCAGTGATTTCCAGAGGGGTTTACACGCTAGGAGGATTTATGTTAGTATTTTCGCTGCGGCACAGCTGAGGTCACTTTAAATTTATTGCTAGCAATTTTTTGTTTGTGTGAGCAACTCTCACTTAGCGAGCAACTTCTCGCTTAACGAGCAACTTCTCGTAAAACAACAGGCAACTTCCTGTGTCTTTCTGCTTTTAATTTACTGCTTTTAACCCTTGTATGGTAATCGGGTCTGTGAGACCCGTTTTCAGTTTTCTTTCGTTTTTTTTTTTTTTAACAAAATTAAATTTAATTATTTACTAGCTTTCTGTGAGTGAGCAACTTCTCACTTTTTAACGTACGTTTCAAGATAACAGGCAACTCCCTGTGTCACTCTTTGATGAGCAACTTCTCACTTAACGAGAAGTATTTAAGACAACAGGCAACTTTCTGTGTCACTTTTCTAAGTGAGCAACTTCTCACTTTTTAACGTACGTTTAATTAAACAATTAATTATTATTATTTTTTTAAACAAAATTAAAATATTCAAGACAACAGGCAACTTCCTGTGTCCACCAACACCACACAAGGGTTAATTTACTTTATTCGGGGACTGAGGAAGTCAGTCAGTGTATCTCTCTGGATCACTAAGTGAAACTTCGTCAGCATATCCCGTTTCTTTATTCGGGGACTGAGGAAGTCAGTCAGTGTATCTCTCTGGATCACTAAGTGAAACTTCGTCAGCATATCCCGTTTTTTTATGGATCGATCACTGAGAGAGGTATAATATGGTCTCTATATAAATATGAAAGACACATATTTACCTTCTGTCAGGATCCCACTTCTGACACCAAAATTGAAGGAAATTGCCTTCCCGGGTTTCCTCCGTGGCGTGAGCGATAAGCAGAGTTCTGTCCTTTCCTTCTAAGATTCCTAATTATTTAAAGTAACACTCAGGTATGCCATTCAGCTGGGTTAGTTACGACGTCGGGAGCAGCTTGGGAGAACAAGGAAACACAGACTGCTTCAGGTTGTCTTCCCAAATCGACTCAAAGGTTTATTTGATACACAGCAGTTTATATAGATGAAAAAAAAGGTTCGTGTGTCAGCTTTCCCAGTTCAAACCGGTACAGACCAAATAAGGAAACGTCTTCCTGCCTTGTGAGCAAAGAAGTATCCTGTGTGTAGTTTATCAGCTCAGCTACAATTTATGATCATCCCAGCAAAATACACTCCTAGACATAGAATACAGAGTTCTTTCATCAGTGAATTCTGAAACAAACCACCTAGCCTTTAACGAGCCTTTTCCAGGAGATAAAGAAAAAGGGAGGATGGGAGTAAGGAAGTGGTCTCATCTCTGTGGTATTTTCGACCTTGGGGTACCAGCTTGTGAGTCCTACACATTAATTCTTGGGTCACAGAGAAAGAGAAAAACAACTAGTAGATCGGCCTTATTGAGTAACAGTTTTCCTGTATAAAACAATATCCTGTAAATGCTTACCGTGGTATCAAAATACCTAACAGTGAGAAACACACTGTCTTGGCGAAAGAAAGCATTTTTTTACAACTTCATATAAATCGCTGTAACTTTTGATAGAAGACTCAGACAAACATGTTTATGGCTTTATCTTATAGAACTCAATATCCCCGTACTGGGCAAACAGGTTTTGCAGCCGTTTGAGCTAAGATTTTAAAATTATTCACATAATGAAAACCTATACTTTGTTTCAGGCGAGTTTCCCATTCAAATGCATGTAACAGTGAAAAACGCATTGTCTTGGCGAAATAAAGCATTTTTGTACAACTTCATATAAATCGCTGTAACTTTTGATAGAAGACTCAGAAACACATGTTTATGGCTTTATCTTATAGAATTCCATATCCCCGTTTTGAGCAAACAGGTTTTGCAGCTGTTTGAGCTAAGATTTTCAAGTTATTCACAAAATGAAAATTACTTTTTGTCCGGCGAGTTTCCCATTCAAATGCATGTAACAGTGAGAAACGCATTGTCTCTGCGAAATAAAGCATTTTTGTACAACTTCATATAAATCGCTGTAACCTTTGATAGAAGACTCAGACAAACATGTTTATGGCTTTATCTTATAGAACTCAATATCCCCGTGCTGGGCAAACAGGTTTTGCAGCCGTTTGAGCTAAGATTTTAAAATTATTCACATAATGAAAACCTATACTTTGTCTCGGGCGAGTTTCCCATTCAAATGCATGTAACAGTGAGAAACACACTGTCTTGGCGAAAGAAAGCATTTTTTTACAACTTCATATAAATCGCTGTAACTTTTGATAGAAGACTCAGACAAACATGTTTATGGCTTTATCTTATAGAACTCAATATCCCCGTGCTGGGCAAACAGGTTTTGCAGCCGTTTGAGCTAAGATTTTAAAATTATTCACATAATGAAAACCTATACTTTGTCTCGGGCGAGTTTCCCATTCAAATGCATGTAACAGTGAGAAACGCATTGTCTCTGCGAAATAAAGCGTTTTTGAACAACTTCATATAAATCGCTGTAACTTTTGATAGAAGACTCAGAAACACATGTTTATGGCTTTATCTTATAGAACTCAATATCCCCGTGCTGGGCAAACAGGTTTTGCAGCCGTTTGAGCTAAGATTTTAAAATTATTCACATAATGAAAACCTATACTTTGTTTCAGGCGAGTTTCCCATTCAAATGCATGTAACAGTGAGAAACACACTGTCTTGGCGAAAGAAAGCATTTTTTTACAACTTCATATAAATCGCTGTAACTTTTGATAGAAGACACAGACAAACATGTTTATGGCTTTATCTTATAGAACTCAATATCCCCGTGCTGGGCAAACAGGTTTTGCAGCCGTTTGAGCTAAGATTTTAAAATTATTCACATAATGAAAACCTATACTTTGTTTCAGGCGAGTTTCCCATTCAAATGCATGTAACAGTGAGAAACGCATTGTCTTGGCGAAATAAAGCATTTTTGTACAACTTCATATAAATCGCTGTAACTTTTGATAGAAGACTCAGAAACACATGTTTATGGCTTTATCTTATAGAACTCAATATCCCCGTGCTGGGCAAACAGGTTTTGCAGCCGTTTGAGCTAAGATTTTAAAATTATTCACATAATGAAAACCTATACTTTGTCTCGGGCGAGTTTCCCATTCAAATGCATGTAACAGTGAGAAACACACTGTCTTGGCGAAAGAAAGCATTTTTTTACAACTTCATATAAATCGCTGTAACTTTTGATAGAAGACTCAGAAACACATGTTTATGGCTTTATCTTATAGAACTCAATATCCCCGTGCTGGGCAAACAGGTTTTGCAGCCGTTTGAGCTAAGATTTTAAAATTATTCACATAATGAAAACCTATACTTTGTCTCGGGCGAGTTTCCCATTCAAATGCATGTAACAGTGAGAAACACACTGTCTTGGCGAAAGAAAGCATTTTTTTACAACTTCATATAAATCGCTGTAACTTTTGATAGAAGACTCAGACAAACATGTTTATGGCTTTATCTTATAGAACTCAATATCCCCGTGCTGGGCAAACAGGTTTTGCAGCCGTTTGAGCTAAGATTTTAAAATTATTCACATAATGAAAACCTATACTTTGTCTCGGGCGAGTTTCCCATTCAAATGCATGTAACAGTGAGAAACACACTGTCTTGGCGAAAGAAAGCATTTTTTTACAACTTCATATAAATCGCTGTAACTTTTGATAGAAGACTCAGAAACACATGTTTATGGCTTTATCTTATAGAACTCAATATCCCCGTGCTGGGCAAACAGGTTTTGCAGCCGTTTGAGCTAAGATTTTAAAATTATTCACATAATGAAAACCTATACTTTGTCTCGGGCGAGTTTCCCATTCAAATGCATGTAACAGTGAGAAACGCATTGTCTCTGCGAAATAAAGCGTTTTTGAACAACTTCATATAAATCGCTGTAACTTTTGATAGAAGACTCAGACAAACATGTTTATGGCTTTATCTTATAGAACTCAATATCCCCGTGCTGGGCAAACAGGTTTTGCAGCCGTTTGAGCTAAGATTTTAAAATTATTCACATAATGAAAACCTATACTTTGTTTCAGGCGAGTTTCCCATTCAAATGCATGTAACAGTGAGAAACACACTGTCTTGGCGAAAGAAAGCATTTTTTTACAACTTCATATAAATCGCTGTAACTTTTGATAGAAGACTCAGACAAACATGTTTAGGGCTTTATCTTATAGAACTCAATATCCCCGTGCTGGGCAAACAGGTTTTGCAGCCGTTTGAGCTAAGATTTTAAAATTATTCACATAATGAAAACCTATACTTTGTCTCGGGCGAGTTTCCCATTCAAATGCATGTAACAGTGAGAAACACACTGTCTTGGCGAAAGAAAGCATTTTTTTACAACTTCATATAAATCGCTGTAACTTTTGATAGAAGACTCAGAAACACATGTTTATGGCTTTATCTTATAGAATTCCATATCCCCGTTTTGAGCAAACAGGTTTTGCAGCTGTTTGAGCTAAGATTTTCAAGTTATTCACAAAATGAAAATTACTTTTTGTCCGGCGAGTTTCCCATTCAAATGCATGTAACAGTGAGAAACGCATTGTCTTGGCGAAAGAAAGCATTTTTGTACAACTTCATATAAATCGCTGTAACTTTTGATAGAAGACTCAGAAACACATGTTTATGGCTTTATCTTATAGAACTCAATATCCCCGTACTGGGCAAACAGGTTTTGCAGCCGTTTGAGCTAAGATTTTAAAATTATTCACATAATGAAAACCTATACTTTGTTTCAGGCGAGTTTCCCATTCAAATGCATGTAACAGTGAGAAACGCATTGTCTCTGCGAAATAAAGCATTTTTGTACAACTTCATATAAATCGCTGTAACCTTTGATAGAAGACTCAGACAAACATGTTTATGGCTTTATCTTATAGAACTCAATATCCCCGTGCTGGGCAAACAGGTTTTGCAGCCGTTTGAGCTAAGATTTTAAAATTATTCACATAATGAAAACCTATACTTTGTTTCAGGCGAGTTTCCCATTCAAATGCACGTAACAGTGAGAAACGCATTGTCTTGGCGAAATAAAGCATTTTTGTACAACTTCATATAAATCGCTGTAACTTTTGATAGAAGACTCAGACAAACATGTTTAGGGCTTTATCTTATAGAACTCAATATCCCCGTGCTGGGCAAACAGGTTTTGCAGCCGTTTGAGCTAAGATTTTAAAATTATTCACATAATGAAAACCTATACTTTGTTTCAGGCGAGTTTCCCATTCAAATGCATGTAACAGTGAGAAACGCATTGTCTTGGCGAAATAAAGCATTTTTGTACAACTTCATATAAATCGCTGTAACTTTTGATAGAAGACTCAGAAACACATGTTTATGGCTTTATCTTATAGAACTCAATATCCCCGTGCTGGGCAAACAGGTTTTGCAGCCGTTTGAGCTAAGATTTTAAAATTATTCACATAATGAAAACCTATACTTTGTCTCGGGCGAGTTTCCCATTCAAATGCATGTAACAGTGAGAAACACACTGTCTTGGCGAAAGAAAGCATTTTTTTACAACTTCATATAAATCGCTGTAACTTTTGATAGAAGACTCAGAAACACATGTTTATGGCTTTATCTTATAGAACTCAATATCCCCGTGCTGGGCAAACAGGTTTTGCAGCCGTTTGAGCTAAGATTTTAAAATTATTCACATAATGAAAACCTATACTTTGTCTCGGGCGAGTTTCCCATTCAAATGCATGTAACAGTGAGAAACACACTGTCTTGGCGAAAGAAAGCATTTTTTTACAACTTCATATAAGTCGCTGTAACTTTTGATAGAAGACTCAGACAAACATGTTTATGGCTTTATCTTATAGAACTCAATATCCCCGTGCTGGGCAAACAGGTTTTGCAGCCGTTTGAGCTAAGATTTTAAAATTATTCACATAATGAAAACCTATACTTTGTCTCGGGCGAGTTTCCCATTCAAATGCATGTAACAGTGAGAAACGCATTGTCTCTGCGAAATAAAGCGTTTTTGAACAACTTCATATAAATCGCTGTAACTTTTGATAGAAGACTCAGACAAACATGTTTATGGCTTTATCTTATAGAACTTAATATCCCCGTACTGGGCAAACAGGTTTTGCAGCCGTTTGAGCTAAGATTTTAAAATTATTCACATAATGAAAACCTATACTTTGTTTCAGGCGAGTTTCCCATTCAAATGCATGTAACAGTGAGAAACGCATTGTCTTGGCGAAATAAAGCATTTTTGTACAACTTCATATAAATCGCTGTAACTTTTGATAGAAGACTCAGAAACACATGTTTATGGCTTTATCTTATAGAACTCAATATCCCCGTACTGGGCAAACAGGTTTTGCAGCCGTTTGAGCTAAGATTTTAAAATTATTCACATAATGAAAACCTATACTTTGTCTCGGGCGAGTTTCCCATTCAAATGCATGTAACAGTGAGAAACACACTGTCTTGGCGAAAGAAAGCATTTTTTTACAACTTCATATAAATCGCTGTAACTTTTGATAGAAGACTCAGACAAACATGTTTATGGCTTTATCTTATAGAACTCAATATCCCCGTGCTGGGCAAACAGGTTTTGCAGCCGTTTGAGCTAAGATTTTAAAATTATTCACATAATGAAAACCTATACTTTGTTTCAGGCGAGTTTCCCATTCAAATGCATGTAACAGTGAGAAACGCATTGTCTCTGCGAAATAAAGCGTTTTTGAACAACTTCATATAAATCGCTGTAACTTTTGATAGAAGACTCAGACAAACATGTTTATGGCTTTATCTTATAGAACTCAATATCCCCGTACTGGGCAAACAGGTTTTGCAGCCGTTTGAGCTAAGATTTTAAAATTATTCACATAATGAAAACCTATACTTTGTCTCGGGCGAGTTTCCCATTCAAATGCATGTAACAGTGAGAAACGCATTGTCTCTGCGAAATAAAGCGTTTTTGAACAACTTCATATAAATCGCTGTAACTTTTGATAGAAGACTCAGACAAACATGTTTATGGCTTTATCTTATAGAACTCAATATCCCCGTGCTGGGCAAACAGGTTTTGCAGCCGTTTGAGCTAAGATTTTAAAATTATTCACATAATGAAAACCTATACTTTGTCTCGGGCGAGTTTCCCATTCAAATGCATGTAACAGTGAGAAACACACTGTCTTGGCGAAAGAAAGCATTTTTTTACAACTTCATATAAATCGCTGTAACTTTTGATAGAAGACTCAGACAAACATGTTTATGGCTTTATCTTATAGAACTCAATATCCCCGTGCTGGGCAAACAGGTTTTGCAGCCGTTTGAGCTAAGATTTTAAAATTATTCACATAATGAAAACCTATACTTTGTTTCAGGCGAGTTTCCCATTCAAATGCATGTAACAGTGAGAAACGCATTGTCTTGGCGAAATAAAGCATTTTTGTACAACTTCATATAAATCGCTGTAACTTTTGATAGAAGACTCAGAAACACATGTTTATGGCTTTATCTTATAGAATTCCATATCCCCGTTTTGAGCAAACAGGTTTTGCAGCTGTTTGAGCTAAGATTTTCAAGTTATTCACAAAATGAAAATTACTTTTTGTCCGGCGAGTTTCCCATTCAAATGCATGTAACAGTGAGAAACGCATTGTCTTGGCGAAAGAAAGCATTTTTGTACAACTTCATATAAATCGCTGTAACTTTTGATAGAAGACTCAGAAACACATGTTTATGGCTTTATCTTATAGAACTCAATATCCCCGTACTGGGCAAACAGGTTTTGCAGCCGTTTGAGCTAAGATTTTAAAATTATTCACATAATGAAAACCTATACTTTGTTTCAGGCGAGTTTCCCATTCAAATGCATGTAACAGTGAGAAACGCATTGTCTCTGCGAAATAAAGCATTTTTGTACAACTTCATATAAATCGCTGTAACCTTTGATAGAAGACTCAGACAAACATGTTTATGGCTTTATCTTATAGAACTCAATATCCCCGTGCTGGGCAAACAGGTTTTGCAGCCGTTTGAGCTAAGATTTTAAAATTATTCACATAATGAAAACCTATACTTTGTCTCGGGCGAGTTTCCCATTCAAATGCATGTAACAGTGAGAAACACACTGTCTTGGCGAAAGAAAGCATTTTTTTACAACTTCATATAAATCGCTGTAACTTTTGATAGAAGACTCAGACAAACATGTTTATGGCTTTATCTTATAGAACTCAATATCCCCGTGCTGGGCAAACAGGTTTTGCAGCCGTTTGAGCTAAGATTTTAAAATTATTCACATAATGAAAACCTATACTTTGTTTCAGGCGAGTTTCCCATTCAAATGCATGTAACAGTGAGAAACACACTGTCTTGGCGAAAGAAAGCATTTTTTTACAACTTCATATAAATCGCTGTAACTTTTGATAGAAGACTCAGACAAACATGTTTATGGCTTTATCTTATAGAACTCAATATCCCCGTGCTGGGCAAACAGGTTTTGCAGCCGTTTGAGCTAAGATTTTAAAATTATTCACATAATGAAAACCTATACTTTGTCTCGGGCGAGTTTCCCATTCAAATGCATGTAACAGTGAGAAACGCATTGTCTCTGCGAAATAAAGCGTTTTTGAACAACTTCATATAAATCGCTGTAACTTTTGATAGAAGACTCAGACAAACATGTTTATGGCTTTATCTTATAGAACTCAATATCCCCGTGCTGGGCAAACAGGTTTTGCAGCCGTTTGAGCTAAGATTTTAAAATTATTCACATAATGAAAACCTATACTTTGTCTCGGGCGAGTTTCCCATTCAAATGCATGTAACAGTGAGAAACGCATTGTCTCTGCGAAATAAAGCGTTTTTGAACAACTTCATATAAATCGCTGTAACTTTTGATAGAAGACTCAGACAAACATGTTTAGGGCTTTATCTTATAGAACTCAATATCCCCGTGCTGGGCAAACAGGTTTTGCAGCCGTTTGAGCTAAGATTTTAAAATTATTCACATAATGAAAACCTATACTTTGTTTCAGGCGAGTTTCCCATTCAAATGCATGTAACAGTGAGAAACGCATTGTCTTGGCGAAATAAAGCATTTTTGTACAACTTCATATAAATCGCTGTAACTTTTGATAGAAGACTCAGAAACACATGTTTATGGCTTTATCTTATAGAACTCAATATCCCCGTGCTGGGCAAACAGGTTTTGCAGCCGTTTGAGCTAAGATTTTAAAATTATTCACATAATGAAAACCTATACTTTGTTTCAGGCGAGTTTCCCATTCAAATGCATGTAACAGTGAGAAACGCATTGTCTTGGCGAAATAAAGCATTTTTGTACAACTTCATATAAATCGCTGTAACTTTTGATAGAAGACTCAGAAACACATGTTTATGGCTTTATCTTATAGAATTCCATATCCCCGTTTTGAGCAAACAGGTTTTGCAGCTGTTTGAGCTAAGATTTTCAAGTTATTCACAAAATGAAAATTACTTTTTGTCCGGCGAGTTTCCCATTCAAATGCATGTAACAGTGAGAAACGCATTGTCTTGGCGAAAGAAAGCATTTTTGTACAACTTCATATAAATCGCTGTAACTTTTGATAGAAGACTCAGAAACACATGTTTATGGCTTTATCTTATAGAACTCAATATCCCCGTACTGGGCAAACAGGTTTTGCAGCCGTTTGAGCTAAGATTTTAAAATTATTCACATAATGAAAACCTATACTTTGTTTCAGGCGAGTTTCCCATTCAAATGCATGTAACAGTGAGAAACGCATTGTCTCTGCGAAATAAAGCATTTTTGTACAACTTCATATAAATCGCTGTAACCTTTGATAGAAGACTCAGACAAACATGTTTATGGCTTTATCTTATAGAACTCAATATCCCCGTGCTGGGCAAACAGGTTTTGCAGCCGTTTGAGCTAAGATTTTAAAATTATTCACATAATGAAAACCTATACTTTGTCTCGGGCGAGTTTCCCATTCAAATGCATGTAACAGTGAGAAACACACTGTCTTGGCGAAAGAAAGCATTTTTTTACAACTTCATATAAATCGCTGTAACTTTTGATAGAAGACTCAGACAAACATGTTTATGGCTTTATCTTATAGAACTCAATATCCCCGTGCTGGGCAAACAGGTTTTGCAGCCGTTTGAGCTAAGATTTTAAAATTATTCACATAATGAAAACCTATACTTTGTCTCGGGCGAGTTTCCCATTCAAATGCATGTAACAGTGAGAAACGCATTGTCTCTGCGAAATAAAGCGTTTTTGAACAACTTCATATAAATCGCTGTAACTTTTGATAGAAGACTCAGACAAACATGTTTATGGCTTTATCTTATAGAACTCAATATCCCCGTACTGGGCAAACAGGTTTTGCAGCCGTTTGAGCTAAGATTTTAAAATTATTCACATAATGAAAACCTATACTTTGTTTCAGGCGAGTTTCCCATTCAAATGCATGTAACAGTGAGAAACGCATTGTCTTGGCGAAATAAAGCATTTTTGTACAACTTCATATAAATCGCTGTAACTTTTGATAGAAGACTCAGAAACACATGTTTATGGCTTTATCTTATAGAACTCAATATCCCCGTGCTGGGCAAACAGGTTTTGCAGCCGTTTGAGCTAAGATTTTAAAATTATTCACATAATGAAAACCTATACTTTGTTTCAGGCGAGTTTCCCATTCAAATGCATGTAACAGTGAGAAACGCATTGTCTTGGCGAAATAAAGCATTTTTGTACAACTTCATATAAATCGCTGTAACTTTTGATAGAAGACTCAGACAAACATGTTTATGGCTTTATCTTATAGAACTCAATATCCCCGTGCTGGGCAAACAGGTTTTGCAGCCGTTTGAGCTAAGATTTTAAAATTATTCACATAATGAAAACCTATACTTTGTTTCAGGCGAGTTTCTCATTCAAATGCATGTAACAGTGAGAAACGCATTGTCTTGGCGAAATAAAGCATTTTTGTACAACTTCATATAAATCGCTGTAACTTTTGATAGAAGACTCAGAAACACATGTTTATGGCTTTATCTTATAGAACTCAATATCCCCGTGCTGGGCAAACAGGTTTTGCAGCCGTTTGAGCTAAGATTTTAAAATTATTCACATAATGAAAACCTATACTTTGTTTCAGGCGAGTTTCCCATTCAAATGCATGTAACAGTGAGAAACACACTGTCTTGGCGAAAGAAAGCATTTTTTTACAACTTCATATAAATCGCTGTAACTTTTGATAGAAGACTCAGACAAACATGTTTAGGGCTTTATCTTATAGAACTCAATATCCCCGTGCTGGGCAAACAGGTTTTGCAGCCGTTTGAGCTAAGATTTTAAAATTATTCACATAATGAAAACCTATACTTTGTTTCAGGCGAGTTTCCCATTCAAATGCATGTAACAGTGAGAAACGCATTGTCTTGGCGAAATAAAGCATTTTTGTACAACTTCATATAAATCGCTGTAACTTTTGATAGAAGACTCAGAAACACATGTTTATGGCTTTATCTTATAGAACTCAATATCCCCGTGCTGGGCAAACAGGTTTTGCAGCCGTTTGAGCTAAGATTTTAAAATTATTCACATAATGAAAACCTATACTTTGTTTCAGGCGAGTTTCCCATTCAAATGCATGTAACAGTGAGAAACACACTGTCTTGGCGAAAGAAAGCATTTTTTTACAACTTCATATAAATCGCTGTAACTTTTGATAGAAGACTCAGACAAACATGTTTAGGGCTTTATCTTATAGAACTCAATATCCCCGTGCTGGGCAAACAGGTTTTGCAGCCGTTTGAGCTAAGATTTTAAAATTATTCACATAATGAAAACCTATACTTTGTTTCAGGCGAGTTTCCCATTCAAATGCATGTAACAGTGAGAAACGCATTGTCTTGGCGAAATAAAGCATTTTTGTACAACTTCATATAAATCGCTGTAACTTTTGATAGAAGACTCAGAAACACATGTTTATGGCTTTATCTTATAGAACTCAATATCCCCGTGCTGGGCAAACAGGTTTTGCAGCCGTTTGAGCTAAGATTTTAAAATTATTCACATAATGAAAACCTATACTTTGTTTCAGGCGAGTTTCCCATTCAAATGCATGTAACAGTGAGAAACACACTGTCTTGGCGAAAGAAAGCATTTTTTTACAACTTCATATAAATCGCTGTAACTTTTGATAGAAGACTCAGACAAACATGTTTAGGGCTTTATCTTATAGAACTCAATATCCCCGTGCTGGGCAAACAGGTTTTGCAGCCGTTTGAGCTAAGATTTTAAAATTATTCACATAATGAAAACCTATACTTTGTTTCAGGCGAGTTTCCCATTCAAATGCATGTAACAGTGAGAAACGCATTGTCTTGGCGAAATAAAGCATTTTTGTACAACTTCATATAAATCGCTGTAACTTTTGATAGAAGACTCAGAAACACATGTTTATGGCTTTATCTTATAGAACTCAATATCCCCGTGCTGGGCAAACAGGTTTTGCAGCCGTTTGAGCTAAGATTTTAAAATTATTCACATAATGAAAACCTATACTTTGTTTCAGGCGAGTTTCCCATTCAAATGCATGTAACAGTGAGAAACACACTGTCTTGGCGAAAGAAAGCATTTTTTTACAACTTCATATAAATCGCTGTAACTTTTGATAGAAGACTCAGACAAACATGTTTAGGGCTTTATCTTATAGAACTCAATATCCCCGTGCTGGGCAAACAGGTTTTGCAGCCGTTTGAGCTAAGATTTTAAAATTATTCACATAATGAAAACCTATACTTTGTCTCGGGCGAGTTTCCCATTCAAATGCATGTAACAGTGAGAAACACACTGTCTTGGCGAAAGAAAGCATTTTTTTACAACTTCATATAAATCGCTGTAACTTTTGATAGAAGACTCAGACAAACATGTTTATGGCTTTATCTTATAGAACTCAATATCCCCGTGCTGGGCAAACAGGTTTTGCAGCCGTTTGAGCTAAGATTTTAAAATTATTCACATAATGAAAACCTATACTTTGTCTCGGGCGAGTTTCCCATTCAAATGCATGTAACAGTGAGAAACGCATTGTCTTGGCGAAATAAAGCATTTTTGTACAACTTCATATAAATCGCTGTAACCTTTGATAGAAGACTCAGACAAACATGTTTATGGCTTTATCTTATAGAACTCAATATCCCCGTGCTGGGCAAACAGGTTTTGCAGCCGTTTGAGCTAAGATTTTAAAATTATTCACATAATGAAAACCTATACTTTGTTTCAGGCGAGTTTCCCATTCAAATGCATGTAACAGTGAGAAACGCATTGTCTTGGCGAAATAAAGCATTTTTGTACAACTTCATATAAATCGCTGTAACTTTTGATAGAAGACTCAGAAACACATGTTTATGGCTTTATCTTATAGAACTCAATATCCCCGTGCTGGGCAAACAGGTTTTGCAGCCGTTTGAGCTAAGATTTTAAAATTATTCACATAATGAAAACCTATACTTTGTCTCGGGCGAGTTTCCCATTCAAATGCATGTAACAGTGAGAAACACACTGTCTTGGCGAAAGAAAGCATTTTTTTACAACTTCATATAAATCGCTGTAACTTTTGATAGAAGACTCAGACAAACATGTTTATGGCTTTATCTTATAGAACTCAATATCCCCGTGCTGGGCAAACAGGTTTTGCAGCCGTTTGAGCTAAGATTTTAAAATTATTCACATAATGAAAACCTATACTTTGTCTCGGGCGAGTTTCCCATTCAAATGCATGTAACAGTGAGAAACGCATTGTCTCTGCGAAATAAAGCGTTTTTGAACAACTTCATATAAATCGCTGTAACTTTTGATAGAAGACTCAGACAAACATGTTTATGGCTTTATCTTATAGAACTCAATATCCCCGTACTGGGCAAACAGGTTTTGCAGCCGTTTGAGCTAAGATTTTAAAATTATTCACATAATGAAAACCTATACTTTGTTTCAGGCGAGTTTCCCATTCAAATGCATGTAACAGTGAGAAACACACTGTCTTGGCGAAAGAAAGCATTTTTTTACAACTTCATATAAATCGCTGTAACTTTTGATAGAAGACTCAGACAAACATGTTTAGGGCTTTATCTTATAGAACTCAATATCCCCGTGCTGGGCAAACAGGTTTTGCAGCCGTTTGAGCTAAGATTTTAAAATTATTCACATAATGAAAACCTATACTTTGTTTCAGGCGAGTTTCCCATTCAAATGCATGTAACAGTGAGAAACGCATTGTCTTGGCGAAATAAAGCATTTTTGTACAACTTCATATAAATCGCTGTAACTTTTGATAGAAGACTCAGAAACACATGTTTATGGCTTTATCTTATAGAACTCAATATCCCCGTGCTGGGCAAACAGGTTTTGCAGCCGTTTGAGCTAAGATTTTAAAATTATTCACATAATGAAAACCTATACTTTGTTTCAGGCGAGTTTCCCATTCAAATGCATGTAACAGTGAGAAACACACTGTC
The DNA here is from genome assembly GCF_965226115.1 of Aulonocara stuartgranti. Lineage (NCBI taxonomy): Eukaryota > Metazoa > Chordata > Actinopteri > Cichliformes > Cichlidae > Aulonocara > Aulonocara stuartgranti. The sequence continues at coordinate 34,294,345 of NC_138947.1, read as the reverse complement.
TTGGCGAAAGAAAGCATTTTTTTACAACTTCATATAAATCGCTGTAACTTTTGATAGAAGACTCAGACAAACATGTTTAGGGCTTTATCTTATAGAACTCAATATCCCCGTGCTGGGCAAACAGGTTTTGCAGCCGTTTGAGCTAAGATTTTAAAATTATTCACATAATGAAAACCTATACTTTGTCTCGGGCGAGTTTCCCATTCAAATGCATGTAACAGTGAGAAACACACTGTCTTGGCGAAAGAAAGCATTTTTTTACAACTTCATATAAATCGCTGTAACTTTTGATAGAAGACTCAGACAAACATGTTTATGGCTTTATCTTATAGAACTCAATATCCCCGTGCTGGGCAAACAGGTTTTGCAGCCGTTTGAGCTAAGATTTTAAAATTATTCACATAATGAAAACCTATACTTTGTCTCGGGCGAGTTTCCCATTCAAATGCATGTAACAGTGAGAAACGCATTGTCTTGGCGAAATAAAGCATTTTTGTACAACTTCATATAAATCGCTGTAACCTTTGATAGAAGACTCAGACAAACATGTTTATGGCTTTATCTTATAGAACTCAATATCCCCGTGCTGGGCAAACAGGTTTTGCAGCCGTTTGAGCTAAGATTTTAAAATTATTCACATAATGAAAACCTATACTTTGTTTCAGGCGAGTTTCCCATTCAAATGCATGTAACAGTGAGAAACGCATTGTCTTGGCGAAATAAAGCATTTTTGTACAACTTCATATAAATCGCTGTAACTTTTGATAGAAGACTCAGAAACACATGTTTATGGCTTTATCTTATAGAACTCAATATCCCCGTGCTGGGCAAACAGGTTTTGCAGCCGTTTGAGCTAAGATTTTAAAATTATTCACATAATGAAAACCTATACTTTGTTTCAGGCGAGTTTCCCATTCAAATGCATGTAACAGTGAGAAACACACTGTCTTGGCGAAAGAAAGCATTTTTTTACAACTTCATATAAATCGCTGTAACTTTTGATAGAAGACTCAGACAAACATGTTTAGGGCTTTATCTTATAGAACTCAATATCCCCGTGCTGGGCAAACAGGTTTTGCAGCCGTTTGAGCTAAGATTTTAAAATTATTCACATAATGAAAACCTATACTTTGTCTCGGGCGAGTTTCCCATTCAAATGCATGTAACAGTGAGAAACACACTGTCTTGGCGAAAGAAAGCATTTTTTTACAACTTCATATAAATCGCTGTAACTTTTGATAGAAGACTCAGACAAACATGTTTATGGCTTTATCTTATAGAACTCAATATCCCCGTGCTGGGCAAACAGGTTTTGCAGCCGTTTGAGCTAAGATTTTAAAATTATTCACATAATGAAAACCTATACTTTGTCTCGGGCGAGTTTCCCATTCAAATGCATGTAACAGTGAGAAACGCATTGTCTTGGCGAAATAAAGCATTTTTGTACAACTTCATATAAATCGCTGTAACCTTTGATAGAAGACTCAGACAAACATGTTTATGGCTTTATCTTATAGAACTCAATATCCCCGTGCTGGGCAAACAGGTTTTGCAGCCGTTTGAGCTAAGATTTTAAAATTATTCACATAATGAAAACCTATACTTTGTTTCAGGCGAGTTTCCCATTCAAATGCATGTAACAGTGAGAAACGCATTGTCTTGGCGAAATAAAGCATTTTTGTACAACTTCATATAAATCGCTGTAACTTTTGATAGAAGACTCAGAAACACATGTTTATGGCTTTATCTTATAGAACTCAATATCCCCGTGCTGGGCAAACAGGTTTTGCAGCCGTTTGAGCTAAGATTTTAAAATTATTCACATAATGAAAACCTATACTTTGTTTCAGGCGAGTTTCCCATTCAAATGCATGTAACAGTGAGAAACGCATTGTCTTGGCGAAATAAAGCGTTTTCGTACAACTTCATATAAATCGCTGTAACTTTTGATAGAAGACTCAGAAACACATTTTTATGGCTTTATCTTATAGAATTCCATATCCCCGTTTTGAGCAAACAGGTTTTGCAGCTGTTTGAGCTAAGATTTTCAAGTTATTCACAAAATGAAAATTACTTTTTGTCCGGCGAGTTTCCCATTCAAATGCATGTAACAGTGAGAAACGCATTGTCTTGGCGAAAGAAAGCATTTTTGTACAACTTCATATAAATCGCTGTAACTTTTGATAGAAGACTCAGACAAACATGTTTATGGCTTTATCTTATAGAACTCAATATCCCCGTGCTGGGCAAACAGGTTTTGCAGCCGTTTGAGCTAAGATTTTAAAATTATTCACATAATGAAAACCTATACTTTGTTTCAGGCGAGTTTCCCATTCAAATGCATGTAACAGTGAGAAACGCATTGTCTTGGCGAAATAAAGCGTTTTCGTACAACTTCATATAAATCGCTGTAACTTTTGATAGAAGACTCAGAAACACATTTTTATGGCTTTATCTTATAGAATTCCATATCCCCGTTTTGAGCAAACAGGTTTTGCAGCTGTTTGAGCTAAGATTTTCAAGTTATTCACAAAATGAAAATTACTTTTTGTCCGGCGAGTTTCCCATTCAAATGCATGTAACAGTGAGAAACGCATTGTCTTGGCGAAAGAAAGCATTTTTGTACAACTTCATATAAATCGCTGTAACTTTTGATAGAAGACTCAGACAAACATGTTTATGGCTTTATCTTATAGAACTCAATATCCCCGTGCTGGGCAAACAGGTTTTGCAGCCGTTTGAGCTAAGATTTTAAAATTATTCACATAATGAAAACCTATACTTTGTTTCAGGCGAGTTTCCCATTCAAATGCATGTAACAGTGAGAAACGCATTGTCTTGGCGAAATAAAGCGTTTTCGTACAACTTCATATAAATCGCTGTAACTTTTGATAGAAGACTCAGACAAACATGTTTATGGCTTTATCTTATAGAACTCAATATCCCCGTGCTGGGCAAACAGGTTTTGCAGCCGTTTGAGCTAAGATTTTAAAATTATTCACATAATGAAAACCTATACTTTGTCTCGGGCGAGTTTCCCATTCAAATGCATGTAACAGTGAGAAACGCATTGTCTCTGCGAAATAAAGCGTTTTTGAACAACTTCATATAAATCGCTGTAACTTTTGATAGAAGACTCAGAAACACATGTTTATGGCTTTATCTTATAGAACTCAATATCCCCGTGCTGGGCAAACAGGTTTTGCAGCCGTTTGAGCTAAGATTTTAAAATTATTCACATAATGAAAACCTATACTTTGTTTCAGGCGAGTTTCCCATTCAAATGCATGTAACAGTGAGAAACGCATTGTCTTGGCGAAATAAAGCATTTTTGTACAACTTCATATAAATCGCTGTAACTTTTGATAGAAGACTCAGAAACACATGTTTATGGCTTTATCTTATAGAACTCAATATCCCCGTGCTGGGCAAACAGGTTTTGCAGCCGTTTGAGCTAAGATTTTAAAATTATTCACATAATGAAAACCTATACTTTGTCTCGGGCGAGTTTCCCATTCAAATGCATGTAACAGTGAGAAACGCATTGTCTCTGCGAAATAAAGCGTTTTTGAACAACTTCATATAAATCGCTGTAACTTTTGATAGAAGACTCAGACAAACATGTTTATGGCTTTATCTTATAGAACTCAATATCCCCGTGCTGGGCAAACAGGTTTTGCAGCCGTTTGAGCTAAGATTTTAAAATTATTCACATAATGAAAACCTATACTTTGTTTCAGGCGAGTTTCCCATTCAAATGCATGTAACAGTGAGAAACGCATTGTCTTGGCGAAATAAAGCGTTTTCGTACAACTTCATATAAATCGCTGTAACCTTTGATAGAAGACTCAGACAAACATGTTTATGGCTTTATCTTATAGAACTCAATATCCCCGTGCTGGGCAAACAGGTTTTGCAGCCGTTTGAGCTAAGATTTTAAAATTATTCACATAATGAAAACCTATACTTTGTTTCAGGCGAGTTTCCCATTCAAATGCACGTAACAGTGAGAAACGCATTGTCTTGGCGAAATAAAGCGTTTTCGTACAACTTCATATAAATCGCTGTAACTTTTGATAGAAGACTCAGACAAACATGTTTATGGCTTTATCTTATAGAACTCAATATCCCCGTGCTGGGCAAACAGGTTTTGCAGCCGTTTGAGCTAAGATTTTAAAATTATTCACATAATGAAAACCTAAACTTTGTCTCGGGCGAGTTTCCCATTCAAATGCATGTAACAGTGAGAAACGCATTGTCTCTGCGAAATAAAGCGTTTTTGAACAACTTCATATAAATCGCTGTAACTTTTGATAGAAGACTCAGACAAACATGTTTATGGCTTTATCTTATAGAACTCAATATCCCAGTGCTGGGCAAACAGGTTTTGCAGCCGTTTGAGCTAAGATTTTAAAATTATTCACATAATGAAAACCTATACTTTGTTTCAGGCGAGTTTCCCATTCAAATGCATGTAACAGTGAGAAACGCATTGTCTTGGCGAAATAAAGCGTTTTCGTACAACTTCATATAAATCGCTGTAACTTTTGATAGAAGACTCAGACAAACATGTTTATGGCTTTATCTTATAGAACTCAATATCCCCGTGCTGGGCAAACAGGTTTTGCAGCCGTTTGAGCTAAGATTTTAAAATTATTCACATAATGAAAACCTATACTTTGTCTCGGGCGAGTTTCCCATTCAAATGCATGTAACAGTGAGAAACGCATTGTCTCTGCGAAATAAAGCGTTTTTGAACAACTTCATATAAATCGCTGTAACTTTTGATAGAAGACTCAGACAAACATGTTTATGGCTTTATCTTATAGAACTCAATATCCCCGTGCTGGGCAAACAGGTTTTGCAGCCGTTTGAGCTAAGATTTTAAAATTATTCACATAATGAAAACCTATACTTTGTTTCAGGCGAGTTTCCCATTCAAATGCATGTAACAGTGAGAAACGCATTGTCTTGGCGAAATAAAGCATTTTTGTACAACTTCATATAAATCGCTGTAACTTTTGATAGAAGACTCAGAAACACATGTTTATGGCTTTATCTTATAGAACTCAATATCCCCGTGCTGGGCAAACAGGTTTTGCAGCCGTTTGAGCTAAGATTTTAAAATTATTCACATAATGAAAACCTATACTTTGTTTCAGGCGAGTTTCCCATTCAAATGCATGTAACAGTGAGAAACGCATTGTCTTGGCGAAATAAAGCGTTTTCGTACAACTTCATATAAATCGCTGTAACTTTTGATAGAAGACTCAGACAAACATGTTTATGGCTTTATCTTATAGAACTCAATATCCCAGTGCTGGGCAAACAGGTTTTGCAGCCGTTTGAGCTAAGATTTTAAAATTATTCACATAATGAAAACCTATACTTTGTTTCAGGCGAGTTTCCCATTCAAATGCATGTAACAGTGAGAAACGCATTGTCTTGGCGAAATAAAGCATTTTTGTACAACTTCATATAAATCGCTGTAACTTTTGATAGAAGACTCAGAAACACATGTTTATGGCTTTATCTTATAGAACTCAATATCCCCGTGCTGGGCAAACAGGTTTTGCAGCCGTTTGAGCTAAGATTTTAAAATTATTCACATAATGAAAACCTATACTTTGTTTCAGGCGAGAACTCCATTCAAATGTGCGTAATAGCGAGAAACGCACCAACGTGGTGAAATAAAGCGTTTTTAATGGTCTTCATAAAGACAGCTGTAACTTTTGATAGAAGACTCAGAAATACATATTTATGGCTTTATCTTATAGAATTCCATATCCCCGTTTTGAGCAAACAGGTTTTGCAGCTGTTTGAGCTAAGATTTTCAAGTTATTCACAAAATGAAAATTACTTTTTGTCCGGCGAGTTTCCCATTCAAATGCATGTAACAGTGAGAAACGCATTGTCTTGGCGAAAGAAAGCATTTTTGTACAACTTCATATAAATCGCTGTAACTTTTGATAGAAGACTCAGACAAACATGTTTATGGCTTTATCTTATAGAACTCAATATCCCCGTGCTGGGCAAACAGGTTTTGCAGCCGTTTGAGCTAAGATTTTAAAATTATTCACATAATGAAAACCTATACTTTGTTTCAGGCGAGTTTCCCATTCAAATGCATGTAACAGTGAGAAACGCATTGTCTTGGCGAAATAAAGCGTTTTCGTACAACTTCATATAAATCGCTGTAACTTTTGATAGAAGACTCAGACAAACATGTTTATGGCTTTATCTTATAGAACTCAATATCCCCGTGCTGGGCAAACAGGTTTTGCAGCCGTTTGAGCTAAGATTTTAAAATTATTCACATAATGAAAACCTATACTTTGTCTCGGGCGAGTTTCCCATTCAAATGCATGTAACAGTGAGAAACGCATTGTCTCTGCGAAATAAAGCGTTTTTGAACAACTTCATATAAATCGCTGTAACTTTTGATAGAAGACTCAGACAAACATGTTTATGGCTTTATCTTATAGAACTCAATATCCCCGTGCTGGGCAAACAGGTTTTGCAGCCGTTTGAGCTAAGATTTTAAAATTATTCACATAATGAAAACCTATACTTTGTTTCAGGCGAGTTTCCCATTCAAATGCATGTAACAGTGAGAAACACACTGTCTTGGCGAAAGAAAGCATTTTTTTACAACTTCATATAAATCGCTGTAACTTTTGATAGAAGACTCAGAAACACATGTTTATGGCTTTATCTTATAGAATTCCATATCCCCGTTTTGAGCAAACAGGTTTTGCAGCTGTTTGAGCTAAGATTTTCAAGTTATTCACAAAATGAAAATTACTTTTTGTCCGGCGAGTTTCCCATTCAAATGCATGTAACAGTGAGAAACGCATTGTCTTGGCGAAAGAAAGCATTTTTGTACAACTTCATATAAATCGCTGTAACTTTTGATAGAAGACTCAGAAACACATGTTTATGGCTTTATCTTATAGAACTCAATATCCCCGTGCTGGGCAAACAGGTTTTGCAGCCGTTTGAGCTAAGATTTTAAAATTATTCACATAATGAAAACCTATACTTTGTTTCAGGCGAGTTTCCCATTCAAATGCATGTAACAGTGAGAAACGCATTGTCTTGGCGAAATAAAGCGTTTTCGTACAACTTCATATAAATCGCTGTAACTTTTGATAGAAGACTCAGACAAACATGTTTATGGCTTTATCTTATAGAACTCAATATCCCCGTGCTGGGCAAACAGGTTTTGCAGCCGTTTGAGCTAAGATTTTAAAATTATTCACATAATGAAAACCTATACTTTGTCTCGGGCGAGTTTCCCATTCAAATGCATGTAACAGTGAGAAACGCATTGTCTCTGCGAAATAAAGCATTTTTGAACAACTTCATATAAATCGCTGTAACCTTTGATAGAAGACTCAGACAAACATGTTTATGGCTTTATCTTATAGAACTCAATATCCCCGTGCTGGGCAAACAGGTTTTGCAGCCGTTTGAGCTAAGATTTTAAAATTATTCACATAATGAAAACCTATACTTTGTCTCGGGCGTGTTTCCCATTCAAATGCATGTAACAGTGAGAAACGCATTGTCTCTGCGAAATAAAGCGTTTTTGAACAACTTCATATAAATCGCTGTAACTTTTGATAGAAGACTCAGACAAACATGTTTATGGCTTTATCTTATAGAACTCAATATCCCCGTGCTGGGCAAACAGGTTTTGCAGCCGTTTGAGCTAAGATTTTAAAATTATTCACATAATGAAAACCTATACTTTGTTTCAGGCGAGTTTCCCATTCAAATGCATGTAACAGTGAGAAACGCATTGTCTTGGCGAAATAAAGCGTTTTCGTACAACTTCATATAAATCGCTGTAACTTATGATAGAAGACTCAGACAAACATGTTTATGGCTTTATCTTATAGAACTCAATATCCCCGTGCTGGGCAAACAGGTTTTGCAGCCGTTTGAGCTAAGATTTTAAAATTATTCACATAATGAAAACCTATACTTTGTCTCGGGCGAGTTTCCCATTCAAATGCATGTAACAGTGAGAAACGCATTGTCTCTGCGAAATAAAGCGTTTTTGAACAACTTCATATAAATCGCTGTAACTTTTGATAGAAGACTCAGAAACACATGTTTATGGCTTTATCTTATAGAACTCAATATCCCCGTGCTGGGCAAACAGGTTTTGCAGCCGTTTGAGCTAAGATTTTAAAATTATTCACATAATGAAAACCTATACTTTGTTTCAGGCGAGTTTCCCATTCAAATGCATGTAACAGTGAGAAACGCATTGTCTTGGCGAAATAAAGCATTTTTGTACAACTTCATATAAATCGCTGTAACTTTTGATAGAAGACTCAGAAACACATGTTTATGGCTTTATCTTATAGAACTCAATATCCCCGTGCTGGGCAAACAGGTTTTGCAGCCGTTTGAGCTAAGATTTTAAAATTATTCACATAATGAAAACCTATACTTTGTCTCGGGCGAGTTTCCCATTCAAATGCATGTAACAGTGAGAAACGCATTGTCTCTGCGAAATAAAGCGTTTTTGAACAACTTCATATAAATCGCTGTAACTTTTGATAGAAGACTCAGACAAACATGTTTATGGCTTTATCTTATAGAACTCAATATCCCCGTGCTGGGCAAACAGGTTTTGCAGCCGTTTGAGCTAAGATTTTAAAATTATTCACATAATGAAAACCTATACTTTGTTTCAGGCGAGTTTCCCATTCAAATGCATGTAACAGTGAGAAACGCATTGTCTTGGCGAAATAAAGCGTTTTCGTACAACTTCATATAAATCGCTGTAACCTTTGATAGAAGACTCAGACAAACATGTTTATGGCTTTATCTTATAGAACTCAATATCCCCGTGCTGGGCAAACAGGTTTTGCAGCCGTTTGAGCTAAGATTTTAAAATTATTCACATAATGAAAACCTATACTTTGTTTCAGGCGAGAACTCCATTCAAATGTGCGTAATAGCGAGAAACGCACCAACGTGGTGAAATAAAGCGTTTTTAATGGTCTTCATAAAGACAGCTGTAACTTTTGATAGAAGACTCAGAAATACATATTTATGGCTTTATCTTATAGAATTCCATATCCCCGTTTTGAGCAAACAGGTTTTGCAGCTGTTTGAGCTAAGATTTTCAAGTTATTCACAAAATGAAAATTACTTTTTGTCCGGCGAGTTTCCCATTCAAATGCATGTAACAGTGAGAAACGCATTGTCTTGGCGAAAGAAAGCATTTTTGTACAACTTCATATAAATCGCTGTAACTTTTGATAGAAGACTCAGAAACACATGTTTATGGCTTTATCTTATAGAACTCAATATCCCCGTGCTGGGCAAACAGGTTTTGCAGCCGTTTGAGCTAAGATTTTAAAATTATTCACATAATGAAAACCTATACTTTGTTTCAGGCGAGTTTCCCATTCAAATGCATGTAACAGTGAGAAACGCATTGTCTTGGCGAAATAAAGCGTTTTCGTACAACTTCATATAAATCGCTGTAACTTTTGATAGAAGACTCAGACAAACATGTTTATGGCTTTATCTTATAGAACTCAATATCCCCGTGCTGGGCAAACAGGTTTTGCAGCCGTTTGAGCTAAGATTTTAAAATTATTCACATAATGAAAACCTATACTTTGTCTCGGGCGAGTTTCCCATTCAAATGCATGTAACAGTGAGAAACGCATTGTCTCTGCGAAATAAAGCGTTTTTGAACAACTTCATATAAATCGCTGTAACTTTTGATAGAAGACTCAGACAAACATGTTTATGGCTTTATCTTATAGAACTCAATATCCCAGTGCTGGGCAAACAGGTTTTGCAGCCGTTTGAGCTAAGATTTTAAAATTATTCACATAATGAAAACCTATACTTTGTTTCAGGCGAGTTTCCCATTCAAATGCATGTAACAGTGAGAAACGCATTGTCTTGGCGAAATAAAGCGTTTTCGTACAACTTCATATAAATCGCTGTAACTTTTGATAGAAGACTCAGACAAACATGTTTATGGCTTTATCTTATAGAACTCAATATCCCCGTGCTGGGCAAACAGGTTTTGCAGCCGTTTGAGCTAAGATTTTAAAATTATTCACATAATGAAAACCTATACTTTGTCTCGGGCGAGTTTCCCATTCAAATGCATGTAACAGTGAGAAACGCATTGTCTCTGCGAAATAAAGCGTTTTTGAACAACTTCATATAAATCGCTGTAACTTTTGATAGAAGACTCAGACAAACATGTTTATGGCTTTATCTTATAGAACTCAATATCCCAGTGCTGGGCAAACAGGTTTTGCAGCCGTTTGAGCTAAGATTTTAAAATTATTCACATAATGAAAACCTATACTTTGTTTCAGGCGAGTTTCCCATTCAAATGCATGTAACAGTGAGAAACGCATTGTCTTGGCGAAATAAAGCATTTTTGTACAACTTCATATAAATCGCTGTAACTTTTGATAGAAGACTCAGAAACACATGTTTATGGCTTTATCTTATAGAACTCAATATCCCCGTGCTGGGCAAACAGGTTTTGCAGCCGTTTGAGCTAAGATTTTAAAATTATTCACATAATGAAAACCTATACTTTGTTTCAGGCGAGAACTCCATTCAAATGTGCGTAATAGCGAGAAACGCACCAACGTGGTGAAATAAATCGTTTTTAATGGTCTTCATAAAGACAGCTGTAACTTTTGATAGAAGACTCAGAAATACATATTTATGGCTTTATCTTATAGAATTCCATATCCCCGTTTTGAGCAAACAGGTTTTGCAGCTGTTTGAGCTAAGATTTTCAAGTTATTCACAAAATGAAAATTACTTTTTGTCCGGCGAGTTTCCCATTCAAATGCATGTAACAGTGAGAAACGCATTGTCTTGGCGAAAGAAAGCATTTTTGTACAACTTCATATAAATCGCTGTAACTTTTGATAGAAGACTCAGACAAACATGTTTATGGCTTTATCTTATAGAACTCAATATCCCCGTGCTGGGCAAACAGGTTTTGCAGCCGTTTGAGCTAAGATTTTAAAATTATTCACATAATGAAAACCTATACTTTGTTTCAGGCGAGTTTCCCATTCAAATGCATGTAACAGTGAGAAACGCATTGTCTTGGCGAAATAAAGCGTTTTCGTACAACTTCATATAAATCGCTGTAACTTTTGATAGAAGACTCAGACAAACATGTTTATGGCTTTATCTTATAGAACTCAATATCCCCGTGCTGGGCAAACAGGTTTTGCAGCCGTTTGAGCTAAGATTTTAAAATTATTCACATAATGAAAACCTATACTTTGTCTCGGGCGAGTTTCCCATTCAAATGCATGTAACAGTGAGAAACGCATTGTCTCTGCGAAATAAAGCGTTTTTGAACAACTTCATATAAATCGCTGTAACTTTTGATAGAAGACTCAGACAAACATGTTTATGGCTTTATCTTATAGAACTCAATATCCCCGTGCTGGGCAAACAGGTTTTGCAGCCGTTTGAGCTAAGATTTTAAAATTATTCACATAATGAAAACCTATACTTTGTTTCAGGCGAGAACTCCATTCAAATGTGCGTAATAGCGAGAAACGCACCAACGTGGTGAAATAAAGCGTTTTTAATGGTCTTCATAAAGACAGCTGTAACTTTTGATAGAAGACTCAGAAATACATATTTATGGCTTTATCTTATAGAATTCCATATCCCCGTTTTGAGCAAACAGGTTTTGCAGCTGTTTGAGCTAAGATTTTCAAATTATTCACATAATGAAAACCTATACTTTGTTTCAGGCGAGTTTCCCATTCAAATGCATGTAACAGTGAGAAACGCATTGTCTTGGCGAAATAAAGCGTTTTCGTACAACTTCATATAAATCGCTGTAACTTTTGATAGAAGACTCAGACAAACATGTTTATGGCTTTATCTTATAGAACTCAATATCCCCGTGCTGGGCAAATAGGTTTTGCAGCCGTTTGAGCTAAGATTATCTTATAGAATGTATGGACTCAGCCAACAACAGTGGCCCTGTTGAAATGTGGATGGTATTGGCCAACACCACAGGCCCTGGCGTAATGTGAATGTCCTCAGGCAACACCACTGGCCCTGGTATAATGGGGAATGCATCAGCCAGTAGCACAGGCCCTTGTGTATTGTGGATCGCATCAGCCAGCAACACAAGCCCTGGTGAAATGTGGATGGTTTCGGCCTGCACCACAGGCCCTGGTTTAATGTGGATGGTATCAACGAGTAGCACAGGCCTTTGTGTAATGTGGATCACATCAGCCAGCAACACAGGCTCTGGTGAAATGTATGGTGTGGCTGTAGCTCAGGTGGCAGAGCAGGTCAGCCACTAATCAGAAGGTCGGTGGGCAAATATCCCTGGGCAAGATACTAACCCCGTGTTTGCCTACTGGTGGTGGTCAGAGGGCCCGGTGGCGCCAGTGTCCGGTAGCCTCGCCTCTGTCAGTGCGCCCCAGGGCAGCTGTGGCTACAATGTAGCTTGCCATCGTCAGTGTGTGAATGTGTGTCTGAATGGGTGAATGACTGAATGTAGTGTAAAGCGCTTTGGGGTCCTTAGGGACTAGAAAAGCGCAGGCCATTTACCATGACCTCAGACAGCAGCGCAGGCCCTGCTGTCGTGAAGTTGGCCTCAACGGGAGAAATGTCAGTGGTAGTTGAGTTGTCCTCAACCAACACCACAGGCCCTGATGAAATGTAGTTGTCCTCAACCAACACCACTGGCCCTGGTGTAATGGGGATGGCATCAGCCAGTAGCACAGGCCCTTGTGTATTGTGGATCGCATCAGCCAGCAACACAAGCCCTGGTGAAATGTGGATGGTTTCGGCCTGCACCACAGGCCCTGGTTTAATGTGAAGGTCCTCAGCCAGTAGCACAGGCCCTGTTGAAATTTGGATGGCCTCATCTAACAACTCTGTCGCTGGTGAAATATGGATGGTATTGGTCAGCGCCACACACCCTGGTGAAATGTGCATGATATCGGTAAGCACCACAGGCCCAGGTGTAATGTGGATGGCATCAACGAGCAGCAGAGTCCCTGGTGTGGTGAAGATTGCCTCACAGGAAGCACTGTCTCTTGTGTAAAATGTATGGCCTCAGCCAACAACAGTGGCCCTGGTGAAATGTGGATTATATTGGCCAGCACCACAGGCCCTGGTTTGGAGATGATTGCCAAACAGGAAGAACTGTACCTGGTGTAATGTGGATGGCCTCATCCAACAGTACAGGCCCTGGTGTGGTGAAGATGGCCTCACAGGAAGCACAGGCCATGGTGTAATGTGGATGGCCTCAGACAGCAGCCAGGCCCTCTTGAAATGTAGATGGCCTCAGCCGGCAACATGCGCTCTGGTGAAATGTAGTCTGCCTCAGGCAGTAGCACAGGCCCTGTTGTGGTGAAGATGCCCTCACAGGAAGCACTGTCCCTGGTATAATGTGTATTTCCTCAGCCAACACCACTGGCCCTGGTGTAATGGGGGTGGCATCAGCCAGTAGCACAGTATTGTGGATCGAATCAGCCAGCAACACAAGCCCTGGTTAAATGTGGATGGTTTCGGCCTGCACCACAGGCCCTGGTTTAATGTGGATGGCATCAACGAGTAGCACAGGCCCTTGTGTAATGTGGATCACATCAGCCAGCAACACAGGTTCTTGTGAAATGTATATGACCTCAGACAGCAGCACAGGCCCTGCTGTCGTGAAGTTGGCCTCAGAGGGAGCACTAGCCCTGGTGCAATGTGAATGGCCTAAGCCAGCAATACAGGCCCTGGTGTGGTGACGATAGCTTCACAGGGAGCACATGCCGTGGTATAATGTGGATGGCCTCAGCCAGTAGCACAGGCCCTGTTGTAATGTGGATGGCCTCATCTACCAACACTGTCCCTGGTGAAATGTCGGTGGTATTGGCTAGCACCACAGGCCCAGGTGTAATGTAGATGGCATAAGCCAGTAGCACAGGCCCTTGAGTATTGTGAATGGCATCAGCCAGCAAAACCACTGGCCCTTGTGAAATGTGGATGTTTTCGGCCTGCAACACAGGCCCTTGGGTATTGTGGATCGCATCAGCCAGTAACACAAGCCCTGGTGAAATGTGGTTGGTATCAACGAGTAGCACAGGCCCTGGTGTAATGTGGATGGCCTCAGACAGCACCACAGGCCCTGGTTTGGTAATGATGGCATCACAGGAAGCACTGGCAGTGGTGTAATGTGGATGGCCTGAGCCAACAACACTGGCCCTGGTGAAATGTGGATGGCATCAACGAGTAGCACAGTCCCTGGTGTAATGTTGATGGCATCATCCAGCACCACATGCCCTGGTGTGGTGATGATGGCCTGACAGGAAGCACTGTCCCTGGTGAAATGTGGATGGTATTGGCCAGCACCAAATGATGTTGTGTAATGTGGATGGCCTCAGCCAACACCACTGGCCCTGGTGTAATGTGGATGGTATTGGCCAGTAGCACAGGCCCTTGTGTACTGTAAATGGCCTCATCCAGCAACACCACAGGCCCTGGTGAAATGTGGTTGTTTTCGGCCAGCAACACAGGCCCTTGGGTAATTTTGATGGCTAGCAGCACAGGCCCTGGTCTGGTGAAGATGTCCTCACAGGAATCACTGGCCCTGGTGTATTTTCGATGGCATCAGCAAACAGCACAGACCCTGGTCTATTGAAGATGGCCTCACAGAAATCACTGGCCCTGGTGTATTGTGGATGGCATCTGACGTCAACACAGGACGTCGTGAAATATATGTGGCCTCAGCCAGCAGCACAGGCCCTACTGCAATGTGAATGGCCTCAGCCAGCAACACAGTCCCTGGTGTAATGTTAATGTCCTCATCCAACCCCATGGCCCCGGTGCAATGTGGATGGCTTCAGCCAGCAGCACAGGACCTGGTGTAATGTGGTTGGCATAATCTAACAACACTGGCCCTTGTGAAATATGGATGGTATGGTAAGCACCACACACCCTGGTGTAATGTGGATGGCCTTAGCTTACACCACTGGCCCTGGTGTAATGTGCATGATATCGGCCAGCATCACAGGCCCTAAAGTGGATGGCATGAACGAGCATCAAAGGCCCTGGTAGGGTTAAGATGGCCTCACAGGAAGCACAGGCCCTCGTGTAATGTGGATGGTAGAAGCCAGTATCAAAGTCTCTGGTGTAATGTGGATGGCCCAAGCCAACAACAGTGGCCCTGGTGAAATGTGGATGGTGTTGGCCAGCACCAGAGGCCCTGGTGTAACTTGAATGGCTTAGGCCAGCAGCACAGGCCCTCGTGTGGTGAAGATGGCCTCACAGGAAGCACTGTCCCTGGTGTAATGTGGGTGGCCTCAGCAAACAACACTGGCCTTGTTGAAATGTCGATGGTATTGGCCAGCACCACAGGCCCTGCTGCAATGTAGATGGCATCAGCCAGTAGCACAGGCCCTTGAGTATTGTGAATGGCATCAGCCAGCAACACAGACCCTTGGGTAATGTGGAAGGCTAGCAGCAAAGGCCCTTTTGTAATGTGGATGGTATCAGCCAGCACCACAGGCACTGGTGTGGTGATGATGGCCTCACAGAAAGCACAGTCTCTGGTGTAATGTGGATGGCCTAAGCCAACAACAGTGGCCCTGGGGAAATAGGCATGATATCGGTCAGCACCACAGGCCCAGGTGTAATGTGGATGGCATCAACGTGTAGCAGAGGCCCTGGTGTGGTGAAGATGGCCTCACAGGAAGCACTGTCCCTTGTGTAATGTGTATGGCCTCAGCCAACAACAGTGGCCCTGGTGAAATGTGGATTATATTGGCCAGCACCACAGGCCCTGGTGTAATGTGAATATCCTCAGCCAGTAGTAAAGGCCCTTGTGTTTTGTGCTTTGTGCATCAGCCAGCACCACAGGCCCTGGTTTGGTGATGATGGCATCAAAGGAAGCACTGGCAGAGGTGTAATGTGGATGGCCTGAGCCAACAACACAGGCCCTGGTGTAATGTGGATGGCATCAACGAGTAGCACAGGCCCTGGTGTAATGTCAATGGCATCATCCAGCACCACATGCCCTGGTGTGGTGATGATGGCCTCACAGGAAGCACTGTCCCTGGTGTAATTTGGATGGCCTCATCCAACAACAATGGCCCTGGTGAAATGTGGATGGTAGAAGGCGGCATCACTGTCTCTGGTGTAATGTGGATGGCCTAAGCCAACAACAGTGGCCCTGGTGAAATGTGGATGGTTTTGGCCAGCACCAGAGGCCCTGGTGTAATTTGAATGGTTTCAGCCAGCAGCAAAGGCCCTCGTGTGGTGAAGATGGCCTCACAGGAAGCACTGTCCCTGGCCTCAGCAAACAACACTGGCCTTGGTGAAATGTTGATGGTATTAGCAAGCACCACAGGCCCTGGTGAAATGTGGTTGTTTTCGGCCAGCAACACAGGCCCTTGGGTAATTTTGATGGCTAGCAGCACAGGCCCTGGTCTGGTGAATGTAGATGGCATCAGCCAACAAGATTGGCCCTGGTGTAATGTGGATGGTATTGGCTCGCACCACAGGCCCTGGTGTAACGTGAATGGCCTCATCCAACAACACTGGCCCTGGTGAAATGTGGATGGTATTGGCCAGCACCACAGGCCCTCGTGTAATGTGAATGTCCTCAGCCATGACCACAGGCCCTGATGAAATGTAGTTGTCCTCAGCCATGACCACAGGCCCTGGTGAAATGTAAATGTCCTCAGCCAGTAGCACAACAGGCCATGGTGTAATGTGGATGGCCTCATCTAACAACTCTGTCCCTGGTGAAATATAGATGGTATTGGCCAGCACCACAGGCCGTTGTGTAATGTGAATGGCCTCAGCCAACACCACTGGCCCTGGTGTAATGTGGATGGCATCAGCCAGTATCATAGGCCCTTCTGTGTTGTGGATGTCATCAGCCAGCAACACAAGCCCTGGTGAAATGTGGATGGTTTCGGGCAGCACCAAAGGGCCTGGTGAAATGTGGATGGTATTGGCCAGCAACAAAGGCCCTGGTGTAATGTGGATAGCCTCAGCCAAAAGTACAGGCCCTGGTGTGGTGAAGATGGCCTCACAGGAAGCACTGTCCCTGATGTAAAGTGTATGGCCTCAGCCAACAACAGTGGCCCTGGTGAAATGTGGATGGTATTAGCCAGCACCACAGGCCCTGGTGTAATGTGAATGTCCTCAGCCAACACCACTGGCCCTGGTGTAATATGGATGGTATTGGCTAGCACCACAGGCCTTGGTGAAATGTGGATGGTATCAACGAGTAGCACAGTCCCTGGTGTAATGTTGATGGCATCATCCAGCACCACATGCCCTGGTGTGGTGATGATGGCCTGACAGGAAGCACTGTCCCTGGTGTACTGCTGATGGCCTCATCCAACAACACTGGCCCTGGTGAAATATAGATGGTATTGGCCAGCACCACAGGCCGTTGTGTAAATCTGGATGGCCTAAGCCAACACCACTGGCCCTGGTGTAATGTGGATGGCATCAGCCTGTATCACAGGCCCTTCTGTGTGGTGGATGTCATCAGCCAGCAACACAAGCCCTGGTGAAATGTGGATGGTTTCGGATAGCACCAAAGGGCCTGGTTAAATGTGGATGGTATTAGCCAGCACCAAAGGCCCTGGTGAAATGTGGATGGTATCAGCCAGCACCACAGGCCCTGGTGTGGTGATGATGGCCTCACAGGAAGAACTGTACATGGTGTAACGTAAATGGCCTCATCCAACAGTACAGGCCCGGGTGAAATGTCGGTGGTATTGGCCAGAACCACATTCCCTGGTTTAATGTAGATGGCATCAGCCAGTAGCACAGGCCCTTGAGTATTGTGAATGGCATCAGCCAGCGACACCACTGGCCCTTGTGAAATGTTGATTGTTTCGGCCAGCAACACAGGCCCTTGGGTAATGTGGAAAGCCAGCAGCACTGGCCCTTGTGTAATGTGGATGATATCAGACATCACCACAGGCCCTGATGTGGTGATGGTGGCCTCACAGCAAGCACTGTTCCTGGTGTAATTTGGATGGCCTCATCCAACAACAATGGCCCTGGTGAAATGTGGATGGTATTAGCCAGCACAGGCCATGGTGTAATGTCAATGTCCTCAGCCAGAAGCACAGGCCCTTGTGTATCGTGGATCGCATCAGCCAGTATCACAAGCCCCGGTGAAATGTGGTTGGTATCAACGAGTAGCATAGGCCCTGGTGTAATGTGGATGGCCTCAGCCAGCACCGCAGGCCCTGGTTTGGTGATGATGGCATTCAATTTCAATTCAATTCAATTCAATTTTATTTATATAGCGCCAAATCACAACAAAAGTCGCCTCAAGGCGCTTCATAACAGGAAGCACTGGCAGTGGTGTAATGCGGGTGGCCTCATCCAACAACACTGGCCCTGGTGAAATGTGGATGGTATTGGCCAGCACCAAAGGCCCTGGTGTAATGTGGATGGCCTCAGCCAAAAGTACAGGCCCTGGTGTGGTGAAGATGGCCTCACAGGAAGCACTGTCCCTGATGAAAAGTGTATGGCCTCAGCCAACAACAGTGGCCCTGGTGAAATGTGGGTGGCCTCAGCCATAAGTACAGGCCCTGGTGTGGTGAAGATGGCCTTACAGGAAGCACTGTCCCTGATGAAAAGTGTATGGCCTCAGCCAACAACTCTGTCCCTGGTGAAATATGTATGGTATTGGTCAGCACCACACACCCTGGTGTAATGTGAATTGCCTTAGCCAACACCACTGGCCCTGGTGAAATGTGGATGATATCGGTCAGCACCAGAGGCTCAGGTTTAATGTGGATGGCATTGTTACACACCGGCCCGAAGCCGGGGTGCAACACAACAAAAAGATAAACCCGATACATAATAACGACAAAAAAAAAAATCACACCACGGCAGAATGACGAGAGTTGGTTAATTTATTTACTGAACAGGTAGCGAGCTTCAGGGTGGGCGATGCCAAAACAACAAACAAAACACACTAGAAAGAAAAACAAAGCTAACTTACCTCCCACGATCCCAAAACAAAATACAATTCTCTAACCTGTCTCCCTACCCGAAACAGGAGAAAAGAGGGGAATAAAAGAAAACGGCTTCCCACCCCTACAGCTACCAAGCCCAGGTACAACCCCTTTTTCAGCATTAATATTGCAGCCCCGTGCAGTCACACACCACGACGGTCCCCAGACACACAGCTCACGGGAAACCAGGAAGTCTGCTCGCCGACCCAGTCCAACCCCTTTTGTAGCTGGCCTCTTTCCTTCCTCCACCAATGGGTGGCCTCCACCTGGAAACAAGCAACACTGAATACAAATACAAACAATAACAACACCGTACTGCAAATAATGACCCTGGGTCATAACACCCCCCCACCTAAAATCAAGCATCTCATTAGGGAGATGCTAGACCTAGTATCAAAAACATTAAAACAAACAAACAAATCGAACACTTCCTAGGGGGAAACCAGACTCATCAGTCACTGTCTGTGTCATCACTGATGATCCCCTGCAGGTTGGCCCATTCGGACATTTACCTGCGACCTCTGTGGGTATTGTTTTCCTGATCACTGTCTGATTCCGAGTTTAGAGTGCGCTGATATTCAGAGGACGGACAGTCCTGTTGTTTCTGACTTGCTGAGGCACCCCTGCGTGTAGGTCGACCTTGTGTGGTAATGATGTTGTTAACATCAAGAGCAGCCAGTTCTTGAGCTTGCTCTCTCTTCATTCTGACCTTTTTCCATTTCTGAATAGTTGGCTGACCATGTACACCAAGCTCTTCAAGCTCCTTCCTCAGAACAGCCACCTGGGAGCGGCAGTCCTCCAGCAGCTTCTTGTAATTTCTCCTCACGCCGCAGAGGGCAATATAACGTTCAAGCCTCGCCACCGATTTGTCATCAGACTTTGGTTTTCTGGTGCTCTCATCTTTCTTCACACTCTTCTTCATCTTTTTATCATTTGTTTTATCAGTCTTATTTTCTTTTTCATCTTCCAAAGAAGGTAGTGATGAAACTGAGTCTGGGTCACTGGTTTTCTCTTCCACTTTTGTATCTTCTTTTTCACTGTCAGAAGACTCGTCGCTCCTAATTTTGTCACTCGTTTCTGACTTGCAGTCTCCATCTGATTCGTTTCCTGCATCACTCAGTGGTGTTCTCCTTCCTTCATCTTTACTGCTGGTTACTGTCTCGACGTTCATTCTCACCATTTTCTTTGGACTGTCACTGCAGTTGCTTTCCTCACTGAGTTCCTCATCAGAAGACTCGTCACTGTCAATTTGACGATTTTCATTTCTCTTTTGTTGTGATTTTTTCACCTCTGGCTCTTCACCATCAGCTTGAGATTTGGCATTTTCTTCATCATTGCTGCTTTCTTTACTTTCTGTTTTGTTGTCCTCTTGAACCTCAGATTCTGATGATGAGCTTGAATGATTATTTTGTGATTTCTTTGCCCAGGATTCATCTTCACTCTCACTCATGACCTCGTCATTTCCATTTTCTCTTTTCCTTTTGTTCTGGAGCTTCTTAGTCTCTGAGTCACTTTCACTTTCATCATTATCCTGCATTTTCATCAGTTCCTCTTGCACCACCTGTTTCATGAAAGTTTCTACTTCTGGCCTTAATGAGTCACATTTGTTGTGTGTCTGATATCTCTTTTTTAAAATTCCCAAGGTCAGCGTGCTCAGGTCTGCCTCGTCACGGAGTTGACCACACACAAACCTGCGGATACCTGCTGCCTCCTTCTCCGACACCATACTAAAAACCTTCGCCGTCCCACCATCTACCCCCGGAACAGAACTATCATGCGGCTCAGAGCCGTCCGGAAACATTTCGGATATGTCCACCTCACCACCCAAGCGACGAGCTTGAGCACGAGTAACCACACATGCCGGATAAACTGTGGGGTCACCCAGCTCCGACGGGAATTGGCATAACCGATCCGAAGTAGGACACTCAATAACTTCCGGCATAGCCGGAAACACTTTTCCCCCGGCCAAGTCATTTCCCAAAACAAGATCAATGCCTTCAATTGGCAGCTGATCTCGAACCCCCACCCGCACAGCGCCCGATACGAAGGACGAGGTCAAAGTAACCGTATGGAGAGGCATGCGTAAAAGACTCACCTTGATACCCCACACCAGCAAATCAGAACCACAGTACGACTGCTGAGAGAAAGGCACGACTCCATGCCGCGCCACCGAATGCTTTGCCCCTGTATCCCTCAAGATGGTGATTGGAACCCGGTCCCCCGCATCACCAGACAACGATAAAAACCCCGTCGAAACAAACGGTCGAAACACCTCATCTATCCCCCGCGGAACGACGCCAACCGGCATTAAGCTAGGGCGGGTTACCGCGGAGCAACACTGCACGGCCCCCCCCGAAATGTCGGCCCGCGCCCCCTCCCTCGCCCTCAGCACGGGACAAGAAGCAACGAGATGACCGAGCTCATGACAAAAAAAAACATCGGCGGTCCCCAGCGGCCACCGTAGGGCTACGCCGCGAGAGCGGGGGAGAACGCCCCCCCCCCACCTCCGGCAAAACTCTAGAACCCCGACGTAACGGAGGGGAAAAACCCCTCTTGTGCGTCAAAGCAAACTCATCTGCCAGAACCGCCGCTTTCGCGAGGGAAACGACCTTCTGCTCGTTCAAATAAACAACCACCCGCTCCGGCAGACACCCCTTGAAATCCTCCAATAACATCAACTCCTTCAACTGTGCAAACTCCTTAACCTCACTAGCCTGGCACCACCGATCAAAGAGCAAACCCTTCTCGCGCGCAAACTCCACATAAGTCTGATCCCCCCCCCTCACACACTGCCGAAACTTCTGACGGTACGCTTCAGGCACCAACTCAAAAGCACGCAATACGGCAGCCTTAACCACACCATAATCTAAGCTCTCAGATGCTGACAGGCTAGCCCACACCTCCTGAGCCCTACCCACCAGCCGACACTGCAACAGCAAAACCCAGACCTCCTCCGGCCACTTTAACGCGGCAGCCACATGCTCAAAAGCAGGAAAAAACGACTCCACCTCTGATTCACAAAAGGGCGGCACCAATTTAATGTGCCTCCCAACATCAAAATCCTGACGGAGAGCCGGGACGGGACCAGGCGCCGGCGGCGCAGGGAGCACAGAGGGCGCAGGCGTGGGCGGCGTAGAGTCAGGGGCACGCGGTGGAGGTCCGCGCTCCAACTCCAACGCCCTCACCCTCAAATGCATCGCTTCTACCTCCAACCGGTGACTACTTAACTCCACCTCCTTAATGCGGAGCAACAACTGGAGCTCCTCCGCCGACGACCCCACCACGGGAGCAGGAGGAGCCACAGAGGGGGCGGCCACAGGAGGAACAGACAACGGAGCCAACGGCTCCATAGCCGCCCCGCCCCACCCCACCAACAAGCGGCACGCTCGACAGCAAACCCCGCTCGCTCAAAGCCACCGTGACAAGCTGTCGCAAATCATCCTTTTTCACCCCCGCCGGCGCTCGCACATCAAAACGGCCCGCAATAAGCAGCAAATCCTCCCTCCGACACCGACTCAACTGCTGCAAGGAAGGCGCCTCAGCAAACTTATCCACATCAAACTCCATCCGCGGCCACCCACACAAACAACCCCCAAAAACACAAAAAAAAAACCCACACACCCACACGAACCCCACTACACACAAACGACCCCGAAATCCCTCAAACGGACGAGCCCCCATTTATGTTACACACCGGCCCGAAGCCGGGGTGCAACACAACAAAAAGATAAACCCGATACATAATAACGACAAAAAAAAATCACACCACGGCAGAATGACGAGAGTTGGTTAATTTATTTACTGAACAGGTAGCGAGCTTCAGGGTGGGCGATGCCAAAACAACAAACAAAACACACTAGAAAGAAAAACAAAGCTAACTTACCTCCCACGATCCCAAAACAAAATACAATTCTCTAACCTGTCTCCCTACCCGAAACAGGAGAAAAGAGGGGAATAAAAGAAAACGGCTTCCCACCCCTACAGCTACCAAGCCCAGGTACAACCCCTTTTTCAGCATTAATATTGCAGCCCCGTGCAGTCACACACCACGACGGTCCCCAGACACACAGCTCACGGGAAACCAGGAAGTCTGCTCGCCGACCCAGTCCAACCCCTTTTGTAGCTGGCCTCTTTCCTTCCTCCACCAATGGGTGGCCTCCACCTGGAAACAAGCAACACTGAATACAAATACAAACAATAACAACACCGTACTGCAAATAATGACCCTGGGTCATAACAGCATCAACGACCAGCAGAGGCCATGGTGGGGTGAAGATGGCCTCACAAAAAGCACTGTCCCTGGTGTAATGTGTATGGTCTCAGCCAACAACAGTGGCCCTGGTGAAATGTGGATGGTATTGGTAAACACCACACACCCTGGTGTAATGTCAATGGCCTCAGCCAGTAGCACAGGCCCTTGTGTATTGTGGATCGCATCAGCCAGCAACATAAGCCCTGGTGTAATGTGGATGGCCTAAGCCAGCAACACACACCCTGGTGTGGTGATGATGGCCTCACAGGAAGCACTGGCAGTGGTGTAATGTGGATGGCCTCATCCAACAACACTGGACTTTGGTGAAATGTGGATGGTTTCGGACAGCACCACAGGCCCGAGTGTAATGTGGATGCCATCAACGAGTAGTACAGACCCTGGTGAAATGTGCATGATATCGGTCAGCACCACAGGCCCAGGTGTAATGTGGATGGCATCAACGAGCAGCAGAGGCCCTGGTGGGGAGAAGATGGCCTCACAAGAAGCACTGTCCCTGGTGTAATGTGGATGGCCTCAGCCAACAACAGTCGCCCTGATGAAATGTGGATGGCATGAGCCAGCAACGCAGGCCCTGGTGAAATGAGGATGGTATCAGCCAGCAGCACAGGCCCAGGTGAAATGTAGTTGGCCTGAGCCGAGACCACAGGCCCTCGTGAAATGTAAATGTCCTCAGCCAGTAGCACAGGCCATGTTGTAATGTGGATGGCCTCATCTAACAACACTGTCCCTGGTGAAATATGGATGGTATTGGTCAGCACCACACACCCTGCTGTAATGTGAATGGGCTTAGCCAACACCACTGGCCCTGGTGAAATGTGGATGGCATCAATGAGCAGCAGAGGCCCTGGTGGGATGAAGATGGCCTCACAGGAAGGACTGTCCCTGGTGTAATTTGTATGGCCTCAGCCAGTAGCACAGGATGGCCTCATCTAACAACACTGGCCCTGGTAAAATGTACATGATATCGGCGCATGTAACAGCGTTTTTGTACAACTTCATATAAAAAGCTGTAACTTTTGATAGAAGATTCAGATATACGTATTCATGGCTTTATCTTATAGAATTCAATATCCCCATGCTGGGCAAACAGGTTTTGCAGCTGTGTGAGCTAAGATTTTCAAGTTGTTCATGTAATGTTCTTATTCCTCTATGAATAAAACATCAAGAATTGCTCCTGGTGCTAGCTTCAGCTAGCTGTTTATTATTCTTTCTACCACGATAACTTCTTCTTCTACTCTGTATATCTTATTGATTCCAGAGCGCCCCCTGTGGGTAGCTTCAACAATAGCAACTATCATTACATCCCCTTTCCAAACAGGTTGGTATTATAATAAGCACAATTCCAAAGAGTAATGTTACTCTGTAACATCTGAACATTCTTGTCTAACATTCAACATGTTATAAATTGTGCAACAAACTACATTCAGTAGTGTTCTTTTTTATAACCAAAAGTTGTAGCACAAGTCAAACAAAATAAATCCAAATGTATACCTTACATCTTCCAGAATGAACCAAATGAATCCCATACAGCCCTCAAGCACATTAGAACGCTTCACCTGTGACAACTTGAACAGTCAGTAACACATAACTCAGTAGGTCTCAATTAAGTGTGAACAATTACTATTCTAAATGAATTATTATCCGTTATTTACTTGTGATTTATTATTATTATTTTTTAACAATTCTTTACCACAACAGTTCACACTTGTTCTATGAGCCTCTCTGTAGGTTTCTTAGGTCTGGTAGACCTTCTCAGTATCTCAGACATTGGGGAAGTTGAAGGAGGCTCACTGTGGTGCTCAACAGGGTTAGCACCTCGTTGTTCAGTTCCAGTCTCTGTGTCCTGATGTTTAACATCCTGTGTCTTTAACAGACTTCTCCGGTTTCTTCTTAACACTTGTCCATTCTCTGTCTGAACAGCAAACGATCTGGGCCCTACTTCGCTGAGAACTGTTGCTTTTTTGTCCCAGAAATCTGGACCTGCAATCCTCACATCTCTTTCCTGAAGAGGTTCCAAACGCCTTGCAGTTTTGTCATAGTTCATTTTCTGTCTGTGCTTGAGTTTCATCCTTTTGTCGGTCAGCTTGTTGTCATGTGCATTGTCATTTTCCTTGGAAATGTGTGGAAGTGTGGTGCGGAGCTTGCGATGCATGAGTAGCTCAGCAGGTGATGCCCCACACTCCAGGGATGAAGCTCTGTAGCTTAGCAGAGCCAGGTAAGGGTCGGTCTTACTGTCTCTTGCTTTTTTGAACAATCTCTTTACTATTTGGACTCCTTTTTCTGCCTGTCCATTCGCTTGGGGATACAAGGGACTAGAGGTGATATGTTGAAATCCATATTGTTTTGCAAAGTCACTAAATTCTCTACAGTCATATTGTGGACCATTGTCACTGATGACACACTGTGGAATTCCATGTCTGGCAAAAAAGCCCTTCATGTGTGTGATGACTGACTGTGCTGATGTACTGGAAAGCTGTGCCACTTCTGGATAATTAGAATAGTAGTCAATCACCAAAACATAGTCCTTGCCATCCAGATGAAATAAATCCGTGCCTACCTTTTGCCATGGTGCAGTGGGTAGGTCTGCTGCCAGCATTGGCTCTTTTGTTTGTTTGTAGTGATGTTTGAGACATGTTTCACATTTCTGTATCATCTCTTCAATATCCCTGTTGATGCCTGGCCAGTAAACTGCTTCTCTCGCTCTCCTTTTACATTTCTCCACTCCAAGATGTCCTTCATGGATACGCTGAAGCATGGATTGCGGTATGACAATCTGGTTTTGTCTCAGCACCAGCCCATTAGCCATGCATAAATCAGCTCGCACAGAGTAGAACCCTGGACAGACTCCTTTTGACCACCCATTCTGTATAAGGTGGGATACTTTCTGCAGCACTGGATCTTTTGTCGTCTCCTGTACAATTTGCTGCAACATGACATCTGATGCTGGGAGTGAGGCAGTTACCATGTTTACATGTGTTTCAGCCTCCTCGGCTGTAGCGCTGACTAACCTGTCACCACTTGGTGCTGGCGCTCGGGATAAAGCATCCGCAAGTACGATATATTTCCCAGGCGTGTAGATCAGCTCAAAATCATAGCGCTGCAACACCATCATCATGCGCTGAATTCTGGGTGACATGTCGTTGAGGTTCTTTTTTCTGATCGAGATGAGAGGTTTGTGATCAGTCTCTGCTGTAAAGGTTGGTAATCCATATACATAGCTGTGAAATTTTCCACACCCAAACACTAAGCCCAAAGTCTCTTTTTCAATTTGAGCATAGCGTTGTTCAGTTTCTGTCATAGATCTGGACGCATATGCTACAGGTTGCCACTTGTCTTTGTTCCTTTGGAGCAGAACTGCTCCCAAGCCATCTTTTGAGGCATCTGTTGAAATTTTTGTTGGCTTTGATGGATC
The DNA here is from genome assembly GCF_965226115.1 of Aulonocara stuartgranti. NCBI lineage: Eukaryota > Metazoa > Chordata > Actinopteri > Cichliformes > Cichlidae > Aulonocara > Aulonocara stuartgranti. The sequence goes on along the minus strand of NC_138947.1, from coordinate 34,267,626 downwards.
AAAGAATGTCAAGACCGGCTCTGTAGTTACAGTTTCCTTCAATTTTTTCCACTCTTTCTCATGCCGGGCCGTCCACTCGAACACTGTGTTGTGCTGTAGCAGCTCCCTTAGGCATGCTGTCTTGGAGGTAAGATTAGGAATGAACTTACCCAGAAAGTTGATCATCCCCATTGCTCGCAAGACACCTTTTTTGTCAGTGGGTGCTGGCATATCCAATATGGCTTGTACCTTTGACTGATCAGGTTCCACCCCTTCACTTGTAACCTTATCTCCCAGGAAGGTCATCTCTGAAACACCAAAGAGGCACTTGTCTCTATTCAGTTTAAGTCCATTCTTGTTAACTCTCCACAAAAGTTTCTCCAGCCTTTCATCATGTTGTTGCCTTGTATTTCCCCAGACTATGAGGTCATCTATGTAGACTCTGGTGCCTTCCAGCCCTTCGATCAGGGACTCCATTGCCCTGTGGAAGATCTCTGGTGCTGATTTAATTCCAAATGGGAGCCTCAGGAAACAGTAACGCCCAAATGGCGTGTTAAAGGTAGTGTACCTGCTGCTTTCTGGGTCTAGCCTCAGCTGCCAAAATCCATGTGATGCATCCAGTTTGCTAAAAAACGTAGCTCCTGCCATTTCACTCATTATTTCCTCTCTCTTAGGGATCTGATAATGCTCTCTTTTAATATTTTCGTTTAGATCTTTGGGATCAAGGCAGACTCTTAAGGCACCTGTATTCTTTTTCTTGACACAAGTGATAGAGTTCACCCAGTCTGTGGGCTCTTCCACTCGTTCAATGACACCCATTTGAGTCATTCTTTCAAGCTCTTTTTTCAAACTTGTCCGTAATGGAGCAGGCACTCTCCTTGGGGCATGCACCACAGGCACGGCATCATCCTTGAGCTGGATTTTGTAGGTGTAAGGCAATGTTCCATGTCCTTTGAAGACTGAAGGAAATTTACTGATAATGTCTGAACTTCCTTCATGCCCTTGGTGTTCCAGTCTCTTGCCTTGTTTGGCTTCTTTCATGGCGTCAGTATTAATCTGATAGATCCTCTTTACTAGTCCCAAGTCCTCAGATGTTTTATCTCCTAAAAGTGACTCGTGTCCATCAGGCACGATGGTGAACAAAATGTTATGCTGTTTGCCTTTTGCTGTCACTTTAAGTCTGCATCCTCCTTTTGTTTGTATTGGCTGGTTATTGTAGGCCCTCAGCGGCGTGACTTTCTCTGTAAATCTTCTAGGCTTCTCAGTCAGTGCCTTGAAATCCTTCTCGTTGATCAAGTTAGCTTTGGCCCCTGTGTCAATTTTAAATGTTACCAATGTCCCATTGACTAACAGTGGAGCAGTCCATTTATCATCTGTGACTGAACTAACACTTTGGCCAGTGTTATGTCTTGAAGACTGTGCGTTGACATCTTCTTCATGTGACACCATCTTAATGAAAAATGTTTCACTTAGATCATCACTGTCATCTGTGTCTTCCTGCACAGTGTGTACTTTTTGTCCCTTGTTTTTGGAGAGACACATTTTTGCATAATGGTTTTGTCCTTTACATTTTGCACATTTTTTTCCATATGCGGGACATTGTTTTGGTCTGTGTTTCTCTCCACATCTCTTGCAAGTGAACATTTCATTGTCACACGTTCTGTTTTTGTTGTCGTTTTTTTTTAATTTACTCCATGGCTTTCTTTTAATCGACACTGCATTCACTGCCTCATTTTCCTGTTGCGCTGCTCCTTGAACAGGCTCTCTAAACGTCAGTACATGTTGTCGTGCTAGCTCACTGGCTTGACTTATCTTTATAGCACTTTCCAGCGTTAGTTCTGTTTCTCTCAACAGTTTCTCTCGGAGCTTCTTCTCATTAGTTCCAAACACTATTTGATCTCGTATCATAGAGTCTCTGAGATCACCAAAATTGCAGGACTGAGCTTTGATCTTGAGGTCTGTGAGAAAAGTATCAAATGACTCACCCTGATGCTGTAAGCGTGAGCGAAAGACGTATCTCTCGTATGTTTCATTTTTCTTTGACAGACAGTGCTCGTCAAATTTCTTCATGACTTCATCAAAGTTATCTTTGTCCTCGGGCTGAGCAAACACAAAAGTGTTGAAGACCTCTATTGCTTCTGTGCCGGCGATGGTGAGCAGCATGGCTATTTTTCTTTCATCTGCCCGTCGATCCACTCCGACAGCTGCAATATACAGTTTGAACTGCTGTTTGAAAGTCCTCCAACTTGCATCCACGTTTCCAGTCAGTTTCAACGGACTTGGCGGTTTTATTGCATCCATCTTGTTGCGTTGCTTCTTTTTCTTAACCCGACTCCTGGTACCATGTAATGTTCTTATTCCTCTATGAATAAAACATCAAGAATTGCTCCTGGTGCTAGCTTCAGCTAGCTGTTTATTATTCTTTCTACCACGATAACTTCTTCTTCTACTCTGTATATCTTATTGATTCCAGAGCGCCCCCTGTGGGTAGCTTCAACAATAGCAACTATCATTACAGTTCACATAATGAAAACCAATACTTCGGGCGAGTTCCCCATTCAAATGCATGTAATAGTCATAAACGCACTGTCTTGACGAAATAAAGCGTTTTTGTACAACTTCATATAAATAGCTGTAACTTTTGATAGAAGATTCAGATATACGTATTCATGGCTTTATCTTATAGAATTCAAATGCATGTAATAGTCAGAAACGCACTGTCTTCGCGAAATAAAGCGTTTTTGTACAACTTCATGAAGTTAGCTGTAACTTTTGATAGGAACTCCATTCAAATGCATGAAATAGTCAGATACGCACTGTCTTGAAAGAGTAGTTGTCAAACAACTAACACATCATCTGTAGAGGAATGGCTTATTTGACGAGTTTCATTCAGGTTTCAGAGTTCATCACAGCACAGAAACAGCTTTAGTTAAGGTTACAAATGACCTTCTTATGGCCTCTGACAGTGAACTCATCTCTGTACTTGTCCTGCTAGACCTTAGTTCAGCATTTGATACTGTTGACCATAATATCCTATTAGAGCGATTAGAACATGCTGTAGGTATTACACGTACTGTTCTGCAGTGGTTTGTATCATATCTATCTAATAGACTCCAATTTGTACATGTAAATGGAGAGTCCTCTTCACACACTGAGGTTAATTATGGAGTTCCAAAGGGTTCAGTGCTAGTACCAATACTGTTTACACTATACATGCTTCCCCTGGGCAGCATCATCAGAAGACATAGCATACATTTTCACTGCTATGAAGATGACACCCAGCTCTATCTATCTATGAAGCCAGATAACACACACCAATTAGTTAAACTGCAGGAATGTCTTAAAGACATAAAGACCTGGATGGCCGCTAACTTTCTGCTTCTTAATTCAGATAAAACTGAGGTTATTGTACTCAGCCCTGAAAATCTTAGAAATATGGTATCTAACCAGATTCTTACTGTGGATGGCATTACCTTGGCCTCCAGTAATGCTGTGAGGAACCTTGGAGTCATTTTTGACCAGGATATGTCCTTCAACGCACATATTAAACAAATATGAAAGACTGCTTTCTTCCATTTGCGCAACATCTCTAAAGTTAGAAATATCCTGTCTCAGAGTGAGAGCTGAAAAACTAGTTCATGCATTTATTACTTCCAGGCTGGACTACTGTAGTTCATTATTCATTATTCATTATCATTCCCTATTATCAGGAATGTCCAAAAAACTCACTGAAAAGCCTTCAGCTAATCCAAAATGCTGCAGCAAGAGTCCTGACAGGGACTTGAAAGAGAGAGCATATTTCTCCTGTTTTGGCTTCCCTTCATTGGCTTCCTGTTAAATCCAGAATTGAATTCAAAATCCTGCTCCTCACATACAAGGTCTTAAATAATCAGGCCCCATCTTATCTTAATGACCTTATAGGACCATATCACCCTATTAGACCACGTCGCTCTCGCAATGCAGGCTTACTTGTTGTTCCTAGAGTATTTAAAAGTAGAATTGGAGGCAGAGCCTTCAGTTTTCAGGCCCCTCCTCTGTGGAACCAGCTTCCAGTTTGGATTCGGGAGACAGACACTATCTCTACTTTCAAGATTAGGTTTAAAACTTTCCTTTTTGCTAAAGCATATAGTTAGGGCTGGACCTGGTGACCCTGAATCCTCCCTTAGTTATGCTGCAATAGATGTAGGCTGCCGGGGGAATTCCCATGATGCATTGAGTTTTTCCTTTCCAGTCACCTTTCTCACTCACTATGTGTTAATAGACCTCTCTGCATTGAATCATATCTGTTATTAATCTCTGTCTCGCTTCTACAGCATGTCTTCATCCTGTCTTCCTTCTCTCACCCCAACCGGTCGCAACAGATGGCCGCCCCTCCCTGAGCCTGGTTCTGCCGGAGGTTTCTTCCTGTTAAAAGGGAGTTTTTCCTTCCCACTGTTGCCAAAGTGCTTGCTCATAGGGGGTCATATGATTGTTGGGTTTTTCTCTGTATTTATGAAGTGCCTTGAGGCGACTTATGTTGTGATTTGGCGCTATATAAATAAAATTGAATTGAATTGAATTGAATTGAATTGAATTGAATTGAATTGAATTGAATTGAATTGCTGCTCGTTGATGCCATCCACATTACACCTGGGCCTGTGGTGCTGACCGATATCATGCACATTTCACCAGAACCAGTGGTGTTGGCTAAGGCCATCCTCATTTCACCAGGGCCTGTGTTGCTGGCTGATGCGATCCACAATACACAAGGGCCTGTGATGCCGGCCTCTACCATCCACATTACACCAGGGACAGTGCTTCCTGTAAGGCAATCTTCACCCCACCAGGGCCTCTGCTGCTCGTTGATGCCATCCACATTACACCAGGGCCTGTGGTGCTGACCGATATCAGGCATATTTCACCAGGGCCAGTGGTGTTAGATGAGGCCATCCACATTACAACAGGGCCTGTGTTACTGGCTGAGGCCATCCTCATTTCACCAGGGCCTGCGTTGCTGGCTGATGCGATCCACAATACACAAGGGCCTGTGATGCCGGCTAATACCATCCACATTACACCAGGGACAGTGTTTCCTGTGAGGCCATCTTCACCCCACCAGGGCCGCTGCTGCTCGTTGATGCCATCCACATTACACCAGGGCATGTGGTGCTGTCCGAAACCATCCACAATACACCTGGGCCTGTGCTACTGTCTGATGCCATCCACATTACACCTGGGCCTGTGGTGCTGACCGATATCATGCACATTTCACCAGATCCAGTGGTGTTGGCTAAGGCCATCCACATTACACCAGGGCCTGTGCTACATGCTGAGGACATTTACATTTCACCAGGGCCTGTGGTCATGGCTGAGGCCAACTACATTTCACCAGGGCTTGTGTTGGTGGCTGATCCCATCCACAATATACAAAGGCCTGTGCTACTGGCTGATGCCATCCACATTACACCAGGGCCAGTGCTTCCTGTGAGGCCATCTTCACCCCACCAGGGCCTCTGCTGCTCGGTGATGCCATCCACATTACAACAGGGCCTGTGCTACTGGCTGAGGCCAACTACATTTCACCAGGGCCTATGCTACTTGTTGATGCCATCCACATTACACTAGGGCATGTGGTGCTGTCCGAAACCATCCACAATACACAAGGGCCTGTGATACTGGCTGATGTCATCCACATTACACCAGGGCCACTGTTGTTGGCTGAGGCCATAGAAATTAAACCAGGTACAGTGCTTCCTCTGAGGCCATCTTCACCACACCAGGGAGTGTGCTTTTGGCTGAGGCCATCCACATTACATCAGGGCCTGTGATGCCGGCTTCTAACATCCACATTACACCAGGGACAGTGCTTACTGTGAGGCCATCTTCACCCAACCACGGCCTCTACTGCTCGTTGATGCCATCCACATTACACCAGGGCCTGTGCTACTGGCTGATGCAATCCACATTACACCACGTCCAGTGGTGTTGGCTGAGGACATTCACATTACATCAGGGTGTGTGGTGCTGGACAATACCATCCACATTACACCAGGGACAGTGCTTCCTGTGAGGTCATCTTCACCACACCAGGGCCTGTGCGTTTGGCTGAGGCCATCCTCATTACATCACGGCCTGTGATGCCGGCTTCTACCATCCACATTAAACCAGGGACAGAGCTTCCTGTGAGGCCATCTTCACCCAACCAGAGCCTCTGCTGCTCGTTGATGCCATCCACATTACACCTGGGCCTGTGGTGCTGACCGATATCATGCACATTTCACCAGTGCCAGTGTTGTTGGCTTAGGCCATCCAAACTACATCACTGCTAGTGCTTCCTGTGAGGCCATCATCATCACAGCAGGGCCGGTGGTGCTGGCTGAGGCCATTCCCATTTCACCAGGGCCACTGTTGTTGGCTGAGGCCATCCTCATTTCACCAGGGCCTGCGTTGCTGGCTGATGCGATCCACAATACACAAGGGCCTGTGATGCCGGCTAATACCATCCACATTACACCAGGGACAGTGTTTCCTGTGAGGCCATCTTCACCCCACCAGGGCCGCTGCTGCTCGTTGATGCCATCCACATTACACCAGGGCATGTGGTGCTGTCCGAAGCCATCCACAATACACTTGGGCCTGTGCTACTGTCTGATGCCATCCACATTATACCTGGGCATGTGGTGCTGTCAGAAACCATCCACAATACACAAGGGCCTGTGATACTGGCTGATGTCATCCACATTACACCAGGGCCACTGTTGTTGGCTGAGGCCATACAAATTAAACCAGGTACAGTGCTTCCTCTGAGGCCATCTTCACCACAACAGGGCCTGTGCGTTTTGCTGAGGCTATCCACATTACATCAAGGCCTGTAATGCCGGCTTCTACCATCCACATTAAACCAGGGACAGTGCTTTTTGTGAGACCATCTTCACCACACCAGGGCCTCTGCTGAGTTAACTTCAATAATTACTTCCTCCAAACCATCAACGTGTCTTTTAGACCCCATTCCTACAAAACTGCTCAAAGAAGTCCTGCCATTAATTAATTCTTCGATCTTAAATATGATCAACCTATCTCTAATGATCGGCCTGTGATGCCAGCTTCTACCATCCACATTACACCAGGGACAGTGCTTACTGTGAGGCCATCTTCACCTGACCATGGCCTCTACTGCTCGTTGATGCCATCCACATTACACCAGGGCCTGTGCTACTGGCTGATGCAATCCACATTACACCACGTCCAGTGGTGTTGGCTGAAGACATTCACATTACACCTGGGCCTGTGGTGCTGACCGATGTCATGCACATTTCATCAGATCCTGTGGTGTTGGCTAAGGCCATTCACATTACACCAGGGTGTGTGGTGCTGACCAATACCATCCATATTTCACCAGGGACAGTGTTGTTAGATGAGGCCATCCACATTACAACAGGGCCTGTGCTACTGGCTGAGGACATTTAGATTTCACCAGGGCCTGTGTTGGTGGCTGATCCCATCCACAATATACAAAGGCCTGTGCCTGTGCTACTGGCTGATGCCATCCACATTACACCAGGGCCAGCGCTCCCTGTGAGGATATCTTCACCACACCACGGCCTGCGTTGGTGGCTAAGGCCATTCACATTACACCAGGGTGTGTGGTGCTGACAAATACCATCCATATTTCACCAGGGCCACTGTTGTTGGATGAGGCCATACACATTACACCAGGGACAGTGCTTCCTGTGAGGCCATCTTCACCACACCATGGTCTGTGCGTTTGGCGTTTCCACATTACATCATGGCCTGTGATGCCGGCTTCTACCATCCACATTAAACCAGGGACAGTGCTTTCTGTGAGACCATCTTCATCATACCAGGGCCTCTGCTGCTCGTTGACGCCATCCACATTACACCAGGGCCAGTGGTGTTAGATGAGGCCATCCACTTTATAACAGGGCCTGTGTTACTGGCTGAGGACATTTAGATTTCACCAGGGCCTGTGGTCATGGCTGAGGCCAACCACATTTCACCAGGGCCTGTGTTGGTGGCAGATCCCATCCACAATATACAAAGGCCTGTGCTACTGGCTGATGCCATCCACATTACACCAGGGCCAGTGCTCCCTGTGATGCCATCTTCACCACACAAGGGCCTGCGTTGCTGGCTGAGGCCAGCCTCATTTCACCAGGGCCTGCATTGCTGGCTGATGCGATCCACAATACACAAGGGCCTGTGATGCCAGCTTCTACCATCCACATTACACCAGGGACAGTGCTTCCTGTGAGGCAATCTTCACCCCACCAGGGCCTCTGCTGCTCGTTGATGCCATCCACTTTACAACAGGGCCTGTGTTACTGGCTGAGGCCAACTACATTTCACCAGGGCGTATGTTGCTTGCTGAGGCCATGTACATTTGACCAGGGCTATTGCTGCTGTCTGATGCCATCCACATTACACCACACCAGGGCTTTTGCTGCTGGCTAATGCCATCTTCACCAGACCAGGGTCTGTGCTGCTGGCTGATGCCATCCACATTACACCAGGGCAAGTGATTCCTGTGAGGCCATCTTAACCACACCAGGGCCTGCGTTGCTGGATCATGTTATCCACATTACACCAGGGCCTGTACTACTGGCTGAGGCCAACTACATTACACCTGGGCCTGTAGTGCTGGCCAATGCCATCCACATTTGACCAGTGCCAGTGTTGTTGGCTGATGCCATTCACATTACACCACTGTCAGTGCTTCCTGTCAGGCCATCATCACCACACCAGGGCTGTGGTGCTGCCTGAGGCCATCCACATTACACCAGGGCCTGTGCTACTCGTTGATACCATCCACATTTCACCAGGGCTTTTGCTGCTGGCTGATGCGATCCACAATACACAAGGGCCTGTGCTACTGGCTGATGCCATCCACATTACACCAGGGCCTTTGCTGCTGTCTTAGGCCATCCACATTATTCCAGGGACTGTGCTGCTCTCTGATGTCATCTACATTCAACCAGGGTCTGTGTTGCTGGCTGTTGCCATCCACAATACACAAGGGAGTTGGTTGCTGGCTGTTGCCATCCACAAATAACAAGGGCCTCTGCTAGTTGTTGATGCCATCCACATTTCACCACGGCCAGTGCTCCCTGTGAGGCCATCTTCACCACACCAGGGCTTTTGGTGCTGGCTAATGCCATCTTCACCAGACCAGGGTCTGTGCTGCTGGCTGATGCTATCCACATTACACCAGGGCCAGTGATTCCTCTGAGGCCATCTTCACCCTTGGATGAATAGTAATAGTAAGAATCACCTCCTCAGGGCAAAATAAAGCATTTTTGTACAACTTCATAAAGATAGTTGTTACTATTGAAAGAAGACTCAGACAAGCATATTTATGGCTGAATCTCATAGATTCAGCATCCCCAGTTGCTACTGTTTGTTCTCTAGCATATCAAGACTATCTCTCCACACCGTTACATATTCCATATGTATTGGGTATGACCCCCTTGACGTGGCATGTTGATACTTCTTTAAGACACTCCGGCTCACATATAAAACAGCTGTGCAGATGCAACACCGGTGATCATTTGATCTCCACTTGTGTGCGTGAGTGTTTTGCCTTGAGTGCTGTATGTATGTGCGTCCGTCAGGAACGTGTTTCAGCATCCTCTGTGGGCGCTGCCTCTCCCCTGGTATTCCCTGGTATCCCCCGGTATTTCCCTGGTATTCCCTGGTATGCCTTAGCTTAGTTCCCCTTAGCTGGCCCTTAGCTTTCCCCTTGGTTGGTCTCCCTTCCCCGGCTTATCGCCTTGAAAAATAGGCTTATGCGCCAGTCGGACCACGCTGTGTGGCTGCCAGCTAGCGAGTAGCTCGGCTATGGTGAACAAACACAGCAGGGAGGCGGCTTCAGCATTCCAAGCGTTCGCTGTTGGCCTGCTTAACACAGGGGAATGAACAGTGGAAAGGGGAATTAGGCTACGATTTGTGCTGGCTAAATGTTAGCCGGCCTGCGAGTAGCATTCTAGCCGGTTAGCCTGTCTGGCGTGTCGCCCACAGCTCGCAGGATAACGCAGCCAGCAGGGCTCCACTCGTAGCTCGACTACATTGGGGAAATGTGTCAGAGTTCCATGCATACGCTTTCACCTGTCAGCACTGTGACGCAGAAGCTAATAAACAGTGAAAGGGGAATTCAGGTTGCGGCTAATGCCGGTTTCCTGTTAGCACTTCCTGGTTAGCGTGTGGCCCTGCAGCTCCTGGCTGTGTTCTCCTCGCGTATTTCCCACATTCGCTGGTTTACACGCCAGCCGGACCTTGCTGTGTCTGATTCTTCAGCAAGTGAGTGTTCTCCAGCCTGCAGCGCTATGCACGAGTGTCTCGTTCTTGAAGTTAACTCTTGCTGCTCCCCTGTCTGCGGACAGTGCTAGCGACCACTCAGCCCTGGGGCAGACCTTCGGGTTAAGTCCCCACTTGGCCTTCAGTGGGCTAGACCGCCAGCCAGCCCCCTGTCTGCGGACGGCTGGGCGGCTCCGTGGCTGTGTAGATGGACCCTTCAGGTCACATTCCTGCCTTGGCCCTTCATCTTTGCTGCTGTACTGCTGCTGCGGGCTGTGTCCCCCCTGGCATATTGCCTGAACGCAGGTACACACGCCAGTCAGACCTCGCTGTGTCTGATACATCAGCCAGCGAGTCGCGTCCCTGGCTTGGCCCTCTGCTTCAGCAGCTTCACTGCAGCTGCCAGCTGTGTTCCCCTGCTATATTGCCTGCGGTTCGCTGGCTTATATGCCAGATCGTGGCTCAAGAGTTGGCAGTTCGTCTTGTAATCGGAAGGTTGCTGGTTCGAGCCCCAGCTCTGACAGTCTCGGTCATTGTTTCCTTGGGCAAGACACTTCACCCGTTGCCTACTGGTGGTGGTCAGAAGGCCCGGTGGTGCCAGTGTCTGGCAGCCTTGCCTCTGTCAGTGCATCCCATCACCAGTGTGTGAATTCGCTTTGGGGTCCATAGGGACTAAATAAAAGCGCTATACAAATACAGGCCGTTTACCATTTATCTGACCTCGAGTGTCTTGTTTCCGAGTTCACTCTTAAGGCGGACAAGCATGTGGTAACGGTGCTGGGGGTGGACCTTCGGGTCATCGCCTTGCTCAGCCCTCCACTACAGCAGGCTAGTCTGCCATCTCCCTCCCTGTCTGTCGACAGCACGGGGCGGCTTCCGCTTTGAGGATGGACAGGTCAGATCCCTAGCTTGACCTGCAGTTGCTGGTTGTGTCCCACTGGCGTGTTGCCCACTTCGCCGGCTTACACGCTAGTTGGACCTCACTGTGGTGAGTGAGAGTTCTCCAGCCTGTAGCGCCAACTCTCTGTCTGGCATTGCCCGCATGTCGTAGGCCTATGCGACCAGCGGGATGCTACTTGGCAGCTCGGTGTGCTGCGCTCCCTGGCGGTCTGTCTTGCGGTTCCCGGGCTAACCTTGAGCAGCCGATCACTTGCGGTCCTGCGTCCTGCATGACCAGTTCGGGTCAGTCGGGCATCTGCAGACTGCTGTCTCCACCCCCTGGCTCAGCCTTTGCATCTGCAAAGCCCTGAACAGGGTGGTGTGTCTATTGGTGCGTTGTCATTGTCTCCAGGCACCTTCACTCTCGGCCGTTCGGTTGCACTGTCTCCTCGCAGGGTGTCTTACAGAGTTACCCTGTACCTATGGAATATTTAACAGTGTGGAGAGATAGTCTCGATATGCTAGAGAATGTACGGTTATGGTGTAACATTGGTTCTCATAGTGAGAGACTTTCTCTCCACTGTCAGGCCACTCGGAGACGCGTTCTGATCAAACGTCTGCACAGCTGTTTTATACGTGAGCTGTGGGGCGTGGCTGAGCGAGTCGGAGTGTCTTAAAGAAGTATCCACATGCTATGACCAAGGGGATTCATACCCTATACATATGGAATATGTAACGGTGTGGAGAGATAGTCTCTCACTAAGAGAACCAAGGTTACACCGTAACCACAACGATAAAGATAGCTGTAACTATTCAAAGAAGACTCAGGCAAGCATATTTATGGCTGAATCTTACAGAATTCAACATCCTCATGTTGTGCAAGCAGGTTTTGCAGCTGTTTGAGGTAAGATTTTCAAGTTATTCACAAAATGAAAACCTATACTCTGTTTTGAGCGAAAGCGTAAGCATCGCCATGTCTTTGGGCATAATAAAGCGTTTTTGTTCAACTTCATAAAGATAGCTGTAACTATTGAAAGACGACTCAGACAAGGATATTTATGGCTGAATTTTATAGAATTCAATATCTCCATGTTGTCCAAACAGGTTTTGTAGTTGTTTAATCGAAGATTTTCAAGTTATGCACAAAATGAAAACCTAAACTTGGTTTTGGGTGAGAACTCCATTCAAATGTATGTAACAGTAAGAATTGCGTTGTCTGGCGAAATAAAACGTTTTTGTACAACTTCATAAGGATAGCTGTAAACAGCTGCAAAACCTGTTGAATGGTGAATTGTATAAGATTCAGCCATAAATACTGTTGTCTGTGTCTTCTTTTTACACTTACAGCTATCTTTATGAAGTTGTACCAAAACACTTTATTTCACCAAGACAATGCGCAGTCGGTTATAAGTTTTCTTTCTCGCCTAAAGAAACAAGCTTCTTTATTTTGTGAATAATTTAGACATAAGACTTTATGTCAAGCAGCTCTAAATACTGGTTGCAAACAACGGGTATACTGAATTCTATAGTATTCATGCAGAAATATGGTTGTCTGTATCTTCTTTTAATAATTACAGCTATCTTTATGAAGTTGTACTAAAACACTTTATTTTACCAACACAATATGTTTCTCACCTTTACGTGCACTCACAGTGGGTTATGAGTTATCCTATAACTATAGTATAACATTTCTTCATTTTGTTAATTCCTTGAAAGTTTTATGCCAAACAGCTGCAAATCCTCATTGCAATTAACAAGTATATTGAGTACTACAGGGTGGGCCATTTATATGGATAGCTTGCTTACTTGCCACAAGTGCACTGTGCCATCTACCAATAGAAAAAAAAATAATGTGCATATTTCCACGAGAGAAATCCCACGCCTGGACCGTCATTGACCGCTGCCATGATTCTAGCCTATGTCACAGCGTCATGTGCGCTTTTTACATCCAACACAAAAACTGCAGTCGTGGTGCTTTCGATTGTACTCAGAACTGGGAAATTCTGCCTTTCGAATAGGAAAGACTGCAGATGAGCTGCATACAGGGCTGGACTGGGACAGAAAATCAGCCCGGGCATTTTGACTAGAGACCGACCGGCCCACCAATATAGGAAAAATCATAAAGCCTTTGAATGAAAACAAACACTGTTGTGACAGTGATGTTCACTGTCTTGATGGTATATATGTATCAATCTATCAATCGTTTGTTGTAAGATTCAGATAATTATTTAATAAAAGCTAGACATTTTAAATGAGAATAAGAAAGAAAAGTATTTCTTTGTGCCCCCCTCTCCCTGTTAATGCCCTACCTGGCCCCCTGGCAAAAGCTTTGCTAGATCCGCCCCTGCACAGTTACCAGCTGTCAGCTACCTAAAAAAGGATCCTGGTGTTATTTGTCTCTCAGAAACAGTTCATAACTTCCCTTCAACTCATTCATGTCACCTAAAAGGTAAACCTGTTTCTCCATCACTGTTCAGCTCTGATGATTCAGTAAGGACATCTCCTGGTTTCATCTTCATGTTTCCCTCTCACCAGATATACAAACCGATATCATGACCAACAGCTTTACAGCTGTGGCTCCAGCAAACATCAGTTGATAGTAGAAATTAATACTGAATAAATTCTAACAACAGCTGATCAAGCTTAAACGTACTGCTGTTGTTTAATGCGACATTTCCTGGTTTCCTCTTTCTGGCGCAAAGTGAGCGATAAAAAACAAGAGAGAAAAGACGATCAGCTGATCATTGATCAGTTTCATGATTGAAGTAGAAACAGGAGAGGGAGGGTGGAGAATGAGAGGAGAAGAGGCAGCTGCAGCGTCATGACAGAATAAATCCAGCTTTGTGTCTTTTTCCATTCTAGCTGAATTATGGGACAAACTGTTCTTTTTTACCTCAATACGAAACGACTCTGGATACTGTAGCTCCTGTGAAAACTAAGGTCTCTAATCAGAAGTACCTGACTCCGTGGTATAATTCTCAAACACGTACCCTAAAGCAGATGACTCGTAATCTGGAGAGGAAATGGCGTGTCACAAATTTAGAGGATCATCATTTAGCCTGGAGAAATAGTTTGCTGCTTTATAAGAAAGCCCTCCGCAAAGCCAGAACATCTTACTATTCATCACTGATTGAAGAAAATAAGAACAACCCCAGGTTTCTCTTCAGCACTGTAGCCAGGCTGACAAAAAGTCAGAGCTCTTTTGAGCCAACAATCCCTTTAACATTAACTAGTAATGACTTCATGAACTTCTTCACAAATAAAATTTTTATCATTAGAGAAAAAATTACCAATAATCATCCCACAGATGTAATATTATCTGCAGCTACTCTTAGTACCATTGATGTTAAGTTAGACTCTTTTTCTCTAATTGATCTTTCTGAGTTAACTTCAATAATTACTTCCTCCAAACCATCAACGTGTCTTTTAGACCCCATTCCTACAAAACTGCTCAAAGAAGTCCTGCCATTAATTAATTCTTCGATCTTAAATATGATCAACCTATCTCTAATGATCGGCTATGTACCACAGGCCTTCAAGCTGGCTGTAGTTAAACCTTTACTCAAAAAGCCATCTCTAGACCCCGCAGTCTTAGCTAATTATAGGCCAATCTCCAACCTTCCTTTCATATCAAAAATCCTTGAAAGAGTAGTTGTCAAACAGCTAACAGATCATCTGCAGAGGAATGGTTTATTTGAAGAGTTTCAGTCAGGTTTCAGAGTTCATCACAGCACAGAAACAGCTTTAGTGAAGGTTACAAATGATCTTCTTATGGCCTCTGACAGTGGACTCATCTCTGTGCTTGTCCTGCTAGACCTTAGTGCAGCATTCGATACATTTGACCATAATATCCTATTAGAGCGATTAGAACATGCTGTAGGTATTACAGGTATTGTGCTGCAGTGGTTTGTATCATATCTAATAGACTCCATCCTCTTCACACACTGAGATTAATTATGGAGTTCCACAGGGTTCAGTGCTGAGACCAATTCTGTTTACATTATACATGCTTCCCTTAGGCAGCATCATTAGAAGACATAGCATACATTTTCACTGCTATGCAGATGACACCCAGCTCTATCTGTCCATGAAGCCAGATAACACACACCAATTAGTTAAACTGCAGGAATGTCTTAAAGACATAAAGACCTGGATGGCCGCTAACTTTCTGCTTCTTAATTCAGATAAAACTGAGGTTATTGTACTCGGCCCTGAAAAGCTTAGAAATATGGTATCTAACCAGATTCTTACTCTGGATGGCATTACCTTGGCCTCCAGTAACACTGTGAGGAACCTTGGAGTCATTTTTGACCAGGACATGTCCTTTAATGCACATATTAAACAAATATGTAAGACTGCGTTCTTCCATTTGTGCAACATCTCTAAAATTAGAAATATCCTGTCTCAGAGTGACGCTGAAAAACTAGTTCATGCATTTATTACTTCCAGGCTGGACTACTGTAATTCATTATTATCAGGATGTCCAAAAAACTCACTGAAAAGCCTTCAGCTAATCCAAAATGCTGCAGCAAGAGTCCTGACAGGGACTAGAAAGAGAGAGCATATTTCTCCTGTTTTGGCTTCCCTTCATTGGCTTCCTGTTAAATCCAGAATTGAATTCAAAATCCTGCTCCTCACATACAAGGTCTTAAATAATCAGGCCCCATCTTATCTTAATGACCTTGTAGTACCATATCACCCTATTAGAGCACTTCGCTCTCGCTCTGCAGGCCTACTTGTTGTTCCTAGAGTATTTAAAAGTAGAATGGGAGGGAGAGCCTTCAGTTTTCAGGCCCCTCTTCTGTGGAACCAGCTTCAAGTTTGGATTCAGGAGACAGACACTATCTCTACTTTCAAGATTAGGCTTAAAACTTTCCTTTTTGCTAAAGCATATAGTTAGGGCTGGACCAGGTGACCCTGAATCCTCCCTTAGTTATGCTGCAATAGACATAGGCTGCCGGGGGATTCCCATGATGCATTGAGTTTTTCCTTTCCAGTCACCTTTTTCGCTCACTATGTATTAACAGACCTCTCTGCATTGAATCATATCTGTTATTAACCTCTGTCTCTCTTCCACAGCATGTCTTTTATCCTGTCTTGCTTCTCTCACCCCAACCGGTCGCAGCAGATGGCCGCCCCTCCCTGAGCCTGGTTCTGCCGGAGGTTTCTTCCTGTTAAAAGGGAGTTTTTCCTTCCCACTGTTGCCAAAGTGCTTGCTCATAGGGGGTCATATGATTGTTGGGTTTTTCTCTGTATCTATGAAGCGCCTTGAGGCGACTTATGTTGTGATTTGGCGCTATATAAATAAAATTGAATTGAATGCTATTTTCTCTGAATACCAGACGATTCTGTTTTTTACAGGATGGTTGGCAACTCTAATAATTACCCTTATGAACAAAATAAAGTTCAACATCATTAACATCATAGCACCCACCCAGCTGTATAGAAACTTGGTCATGCTAGCTAGTAGGCAGTAGGAAAAAAGTCAGAATAACAAAAATAAACTCCACCTAAACTTGGTTTATATCTGACCCAGATAGACTGCAGGTCATAACTTCTTACCTGAAGTTCAGTTCACACTCGGACCGGCGGCCACCTCGGGTCTCTCCTCCTTCTGCGTCCCTTTTCTCTCATCCACCTGCTGGCCTCCACCACTTGCTAATGTTACTGAATCTGTGGAAGCTCCGCGATAGCCACCACATGAAGTAACGAGTAACGACCCTATCTAAATCCCAGTAACGACTAACGCATTCCTGATTTTGGCATAATAACTAGTTACCGTGCTCGTTACCACAATAATAACGTAGTTACTGTAACGCGTTACTTAATAACACGTTAGTCCCAACACTGATGACACATCAAACTTATTGGTAATGTCACAAGAAAAACAATGGTGTGCTTGGTTTCAACGTAATTTCATTCTTTCATGAGTTATTTACAAGTTTCTGACCACCTATAAAATGTGTTCAATGTGCTGCCCATTGTGTTGGATTGTCAATGCAACCCTCCTCTCCCACTCTTCACACACTGATAGCACCACGCAGGAGAAATGCCAGCACAGGCATCCAGTATCCGTAGTTTCAGGTGCTGCACATCTCGTATGTTCACACCATAGACAATTGCCTTCAGATGACCCCAAAGATAAAAGTCTAAGGGGGTCAGATCGGGAGACCTTGGGGGCCATTCAACTGGCCCATGACGACCAATCCACTTTCCAGGAAACTGTTCATCTAGGAATGCTCGGACCTGGCACCAATAATGTGGTGGTGCACCATCTTGCTGATAAAACTCAGGGAACGTGCCAGCTTCAGTGCATAAAGATGGAAACACATCATCATGTAGCAATTTCAAATATCCAGTGGCCTTGAAGTTTCCATTGATGAAGAATGGACCCACTATCGTTGTACCCCATATACCACACCAAATCATCACTTTTGTTGTTCCAACAGTCTTGGAGGGATCCATCCAATGTGGGTTAGTGTCAGACCAATAGCGGTGGTTTTGTTTGTTAACTTCACTATTCACATAAAAGTTTGCCTCATCACTGAACAAAATCTTCTGCGTGAACTGAGGGTCCTGTTGTTTTGATCTGTGTTGTTCAGCACTTTGGTCTGCCTGGTGTGTTCGTAAAGTGCTATACAAATAAACGATGATGATGATGATGATGATGTTCCACTTTTTGTTTTGCCCACTCTGCAAATTCTGTGCGCCAATCTGGGTCATGCTCGTTGAGATGCTGCAGTAGCTGGAGTTTGTAAGGGTGCCATTTGTGAGTAGCTAATATCCGCCCAAGGGATGTTCGACTAATGCCACTCTCCAGTGACATGCGGCGAGTGCTACGCTGTGGGCTTTTGCTGAATGAAGCTAGGACAGCCACTGATGTTTCTTCATTAGTGACAGTTTTCTTGCGTCCACATTTTGGCAAATCCAACACTGAACCAGTTTCACGAAACTTAGCAAGCAGTTTGCTAACTGTAGCATGGGAGATGGGTGGTCTCGTAGGGTGTCTTGCATTGAAATGTGCTGCAATGACCCGGTTACTGCGTTCACCAGATTTCAACACAATTTCAATCCGCTCCTCACGTGTTAACCTCTTTGACATGTCAATGGCTGTGAACAAAGAGAAACTTGTAAATAACTCATGAAAGAATAAAATTACGTTGAAACCAAGCACACCATTGTTTTTCTTGTGAAATTACCAATAAGTTTGATGTGTCACATGGTCCTCTTCCTATTGAAAAAACAAAAGTTGTATCCAAGATGGCCGACTTCTAAATGGCCACCATGGTCACCACCCATCTTGAGGAGTTTGCCCCCACACATATACTAATGTGCCACAAACAGGACTTTAATATCACCAACCATTCCCATTTTATTACGGTGTATCTATATAAATGGCCCACCTATTCATGCAGAAACATGTTTGTCTGAGTCTTCTCTAAATAATTACAGCTATCTTTATGAAGTTGAACCAAAACATCTTATATCACTGAGACAATGCGTTTCTCACCATCACATGCACTTGCAGTGGGTTATAAGCCATCTTTCTTGCCTAAAGACAAACGTTTCTTCATTTTGTGAATAACTTTAAAATCTTAGGTCAAACAGCTGCAAATACTGGTTGCAAACAACAGGTATACTGAATTCTATAGTATTCATGCAGAAATATGGTTGTCTGTATCTTCTTTTAATAATTACAGCTATCTTTATGAAGTTGTACTAAAACACCTTATTTTACCAACACAATATGTTTCTCACCTTTACGTGCACTCGCAGTGGGTTATAAGTTATCTTTCTCACCTAAAGAAAAACGTTTCTTTATTTTGTGAATAATTTGAAGGCGAGGCGGTCTGTCCGCAGTGTAAAATATGAGAGCTTCTTTTTCAACAGTAGAGTACTTTTGTTCTGTGGCAGACAATGTGCGGAAAGCAAACGCCACAGGTTTTTGTGTGCCATCAGGTTGCACTTGAGCAAGTACAGCACCTTGTGTGTTGTGATCTGTACACACAAGGCAGGATCAAAAAGTGCCAGTGGAGCATTATTTAACAGAGTTTTTTTTTCACTTCTTCACAGCTGGCTTGTGCATCTGAACTTCACAATATGTTCTTTTACTGTAGACAATAAGGTCATCCGGGTAGTTTTGGACACCTGGGAGGTCTTTAAAGATTTCAGCCACCATTTTCCGAAAAAGTGAGGGGGCAGAGACCAGTCCATAATCTGCAGAATCTGAAGAGTCCATCATGTTTAATGAATGCTGTCAAATCTCTGCTATCTTTTTAAGGTTCAAGGTTCAAGGTTCTTTATTTGTCACATGCATAGTTATACAAGTATAACACACAGTGAAATGTAGTCTGACACGCTCCTCGACATGTGCAAAAATTGGGGGGGGGGGGGGGGGTGTAGAGGAAGAACATTATATATATATATATATATACAGACATATAGTATATACACTGGGTGAATGTGCAGTAGTAGCAGCAAGCAGGTGAATTCTGTACATTAATATGAATAGACATCTGACTATTTTACAGGATAGACAATATAAACATATTTAAAATTAAAGGAATTGAAATGTACATTGTGCCTTGGTTTAGAGTGTCTGGAAGAGAGTCCTGTCTCAGTCAATTATAGATGATGTGAGAGTGTGTGTGTTTAGGGCACGGATGGCTTGGGGATAGAAGCTCCTCTTGAGTCTCTCTGTCCTTGCCCGGAAGATGCGGAACCTTCTACCAGATTGCAGAAGTTGGAACAGTTTGTTGCCAGGATGGGACGGGTCCTTCAGTATCTGCGCTGCTCTAGTCCGGCATCTCCTGGTGTAGGTGTCCTGAAGCGGGGGGAGAGCAATCCTGCAGCAGCGTTCTGCTGTACGGATCACTCTCTGGAGAGCTTTTGGTCCTTCACACAGCTGTTCCCAAACCACGATGTCATGTTCTGTGTGAGGATGCTCTCCACAGCGCCTGTATAGAAAATCCTGAGGATCTTTGGAGAGACCCTGAACTTCCTCAGTTGTCGTAGGGGATACAGGCGCTGCCTAGCCTTTTTGGTCTGGACCTGAATGTGGGCAGCCCATGTCAGGTCTGAGGAGATGTGGACACCAAGATACTTGAAGGACTGCACCCTCTCCACTGGAGCTCCATTGATGATGATGGGCTTGTAGTCTCTGTGCTGACCCCTTCTGAAGTCCACCACCAGCTCCTTGGTCTTGCTGACGTTCAGCTGGAGGTGGTTGTCCTGGCACCACGATGCCAGATTCTTCACTTCATCCATGTAGGCCGCCTCATCGTTGTTGGAGATGGCACCCAACACCACTGTGTCGTCAGCAAACTTCACAATGGTGTTGGAGCCATGGGTGGCCACACAGTCTGAAGTGTAGAGGGAGTAGAGCAGTGGCGAGAGGACACATCCCTGAGGTGCTCCTGTGTTGATGGTGATGCTGTTGGAGAAGCACCTGCCCACCCTCACCACCTGAGTTCTGCCAGTGAGGAAGTCCAACACCCACTCTTCATGCAGAGGCAGCAGGTAGCGTGCATTTGCAAGATCAATTGTAGAAAACATCTTTGCACCTTGTAAGATGGCAAACAATTCATCTACATGTGGTAAAGGGTAGCAATCAGTAATCACAGGTTTGTTTGGTTCACGGAGGTCCGCACACAGCCTTTTTCCGCCAGTTTTCCCAACTGTCACAACAATTGGGAATACCCATGCACTGTAAACCCCAACAGTCTACCTGACTTATAAAGTTTGTGGATATAACAATTAAAATTCCTCACAAAGTTGAAACAACTTAAAACTTTTCTGTTCGGTTAACGATTCAAACAGTTATAATTGTACATGGCTTAGAAGTTAAGAGTAAATACTGCTTTCTTAATTATGATTTTTGAGTAAATGTTTTTTTCCGAGCTCCGCATGTGGACGTCATGACGTCTTCTCTCTAACCTGAACGACGTTGACAGAAAATTCTGTTCAATATGGCTGCCCTTCTCGAGCGACTGGAGAACACATTTGGAGAAACTTGTAAGTAAAACGGAACCTTCGTTATGTTTATTTTTTCCGTAAAAAAGCAAGTATATTAATATGTTGCAGCCAATAACTTGTTTTCGAATGCGCTGTTGTGTTAAAAAGCACAGACCCAGGTGGTGAATAGTTGTTCGCGGTTGTTCGCGCTCTTTTTCAAACATAGATTATGTCGTCAGTTTTACAGTTTTAACCGATTAAAACACAGTTTTACAAAGAATCACACATAAAGAAAGGGTCTTAGTGATATTTTAACGACCCCTTGCCAACGCAAAAAAGTTGGCGTTTTTACAACAGCAGTCTCATTGTTCGGCAGGTTTTTGTTTTTTTTTCTTCTCATTAGCATCATTCAAAAGTGACTTAGCTAGCAGTGGCAACTTCTATCTAAAACAATTGAAATATAGCAAGGTGTTGTATATTTAGTGTGCTGATAAGGTTTTCAATATTTTTATTTTTTCTTCCTGGCTGAAGGCCAAAGACAAAAAGACAGAAGAAAAAAAAATTCAGACTGCAATTAATTTCAGGTGGAGACAGTAAACATCGGCAACATCGGCTGCAGACTCACCCACCCCCACTGCTGCTGTTTCACCTCTGACACCTCAGACACTTCACACCTCTTCTATTCACCCTGCTCACTCCCCCCCACCCCCAACAACAGCATCCAATACACACTCAACACAAGGCTCCAGCCTGTCTCTCTCAACCACCCAGGTTAGGAGGGAACTGAGGAGGATTAATGGCAAGAAGGCAGCGGGCCCAGATGGCATCAGCTCGAGGGTCGTTAGGTCCTGTGCGGACCAACTGTGTGGGGTGATGGAGCACCTCTTCAACCTGAGCCTGAGGCTGGGAAGAGTCCCACAGCTCTGGAAAACCTCCTGTGTTGTTCCAGTGCCAAAGACTTCACGCCCCAAGGACCTCAACAGCTACAGGCCGGTGGCTCTGACATCCCACCTGATGAAGACCCTGGAGCGGTTGGTCCTGGCTCAGCTTCGGCGCCTAACAAGCTCATCACTAGACCCACTTCAGTTTGCCTACCAGCCTGGCATTGGAGCAGATGATGCCGTCATTCACCTCCTACATCGTTCCCTCGCTCACCTGGAGACCGCTGGAAGCACTGTGAGAATCATGTTCTTTGATTTCTCCAGTGCCTTCAACACCATTCTTCCCTCGGCTCTGAAGGACAAGCTGGAGAACTCTGGAGTGGACCATCACCTCACTACCTGGATTCTGGACTACCTCACCGACCGACCACAGTATGTGAGGACTCAGGGCTGTGTGTCGGACAGGGTCGTCTGCAGTACGGGGGCCCCACAGGGAACGGTTCTGGCTCCGTTCCTCTTCACCATCTACACTGCAGACTTCTCCCACAACTCCACCCAGTGCTTCCTGCAGAAGTTCTCTGATGACTCTGCAATAGTCGGCCTCATCACTGATGGGGACGACAAGGAGTACAGAGGACTGACTCAAGACTTTGTGGACTGGTGCCAGCTGAACTACCTCCAGATCAACGCCAGTAAAACCAAGGAGCTGGTGGTAGACTTCCGCAGGCACAAGCATTCTCCACTGCAACCACTGAACATCCAAGGTATGGACATCGAGGCAGTGGACAGCTACAGGTACCTTGGTGTTCATCTGAACAATAGACTGGACTGGACTCAGACGCCCTCTACAGGAAAGGGCAGAGCAGGCTGTACCTGCTGCGGAGACTCAGGTCATTTGGAGTGGAGGGCCCACTCCTGAAGACCTTCTATGACTCTGTGGTGGCTTCTGCTATCTTTTATGGTGTGGTCTGCTGGGGCGGCAGTATCTCTGCTGGGGACAGGAAGAGACTGAACAGGGTGATCCAAAGGGCCAGCTCTGTCCTAGGATGCCCTCTGGACCCAGTGGAGGTGGTGAGTGACAGGAGAATGGCGGCTAAGCTGTCATCCCTGTTGGACAACATCTCCCACCCCATGCAGCAGACTGTGACAGCACTGAGCAGCTCCTTCAGTGGGAGACTGCGGCACCCACGGTGTGGGACAGAGAGATTTCGCAGGTCTTTCCTCCCCACTGCTGTCAGACTCCACAACAAAGACTTTAACTGAACAAACTCCCCACTGCTGTCAGACTCCACAACAAAGACTTTAACTGAACACACACACACATCCATACATATGCAATAATACTAAGTGCAATAATCTTTTCTGGCATCGTTGTATTTTCACTCAGTGTATATAGCATTTGTATTCTATTTTTATCTTATTGTATATTTTTATTCTATTTTATTCTACTGTATATAGTATATTATTTTATTCTATTCTATTCTGTACAGTTGTGTACTGTATTTATTCTTATCGTATTCTAATTTTTGCGTCATAACTTTTGCACTGTCCACTTCCTGCTGTGACAAAACAAATTTCCCACGTGTGGGACTAATAAAGGTTATCTTATCTTATCTTATCTTATCCTAAACACAGGTGAGTTGAAAGATCTACTGAAGAAACCATTCATTAAGTCCCTTAAGGTGAAGATTTCATATATTGATAATGATAAAATTAACACAAATTAAAAGTTTCACTGATAAACACACAATTTTTCCTTGCTTTGAACCCCATGTTCTATATAGATCACAGCTCTGATCTGGAGAACACTATTTTAAAATACTGTGTAGGGTTTTTGTCAAATGATTAAGAAACAGACTCTCTGTCACAAGAGACAGAAAGGTTGTATCTTAAAAGAAAAGTCTCCAAAATTTAGTAGAGTCTGATGTCATGCAGTTTCATAAACATGTATTCTCCCCAAAGAATGACACCTGAAAACTTTGCGTTAAATGAACTTTTCTTTTCCCTTTTTAGGAGGCGCCTGATATCAACGTGAAACGCACTGCAGTACTTCATGCCCTTCCTGTATACCTGCGGGAGGAGGACCCAGAATTCTTTTAGACATGTAATGTAAGTGTATTTTTGCATTACTTAAATTCTGCCAGTAAGATAAAATGCTATGGATTTTTTTAAATACAATTTAATACCCTAGCAGCTACCAAATTGTACAAACAAAATACCCTCTCTGTAGAAAACCCACACACACACACACACACACACACACACACACACACAGGTCAGGAGCAGGGCACAGGCGTATCACAGCACTATGGCTATGCTGCAGGTGGCCCAAAAACCAGGCTGAAGTCAAGATTTAGTTTCTTTTTGAGATAAAGTCATGAAATAAAAAATTACTTTTTTTTAGAAAAATAACAAAAATACATATTATGTAATGCAAGAAGCTAACACGTTAATGTACATTTTTCAAAAAAAGTAGAGTACCCTAACTCGTTACAAAGTAACCCACTACACTGCTGAATGTTTTGCTAGATTACAGGTCATGCTTGTCACATTCTCTCAAACCAACCTTACTTATTTAATTGGGGCGATCGTGGCTCAAGAGTTGGGAGTTCGCTTTGTAATCAGAAGGTTGCCGGTTCGAGCCCTGGCTCCGACAGTCTCGGTCGTTGTGTCCTTGGGCAAGACACTTCACCCGTTGCCTACTGGTGGTGGTCAGAGGGCCCGCTGGTGCCAGTGTCCGGCAGCCTCGCCTCTGTCAGAGCGCCCCAGGGTGGCTGTGGCTACAATGTAGCTGCCATCACCAGTGTGTGAATGGGTGTGAATGTCTGGATGACTGAATGTGTAAAGCGCTATACAAATACAGGCCATTTACCATTGATACTGTGTCTATTCCAGGCGGACGCATTGGATGAGTCGACCCTCATTGACACTTCAGTTGCCCTTCTCACAGTGGTTACCGATGGCGCTTCCCAGTCCAGTCCATTTTACTTCCTCAAGCATGGCTGTTTTGGTGAAAGGCGACTAGGTGATGCGTGATATTCCCAGATTTGCAAATGCATTTGCTTTATTGTTTGGCTTGATCTATGCTCTGCATTTAGACTACCCCAGGAAGCTGGTTCACA
This sequence comes from Aulonocara stuartgranti, assembly GCF_965226115.1. NCBI lineage: Eukaryota > Metazoa > Chordata > Actinopteri > Cichliformes > Cichlidae > Aulonocara > Aulonocara stuartgranti. The sequence goes on along the minus strand of NC_138947.1, from coordinate 34,242,521 downwards.
CATTTGCCTTAGTCCAAAATATCTTCATGGGGCTTGATGACGGCAAACCCCTGAAACCCCTGCCTACATGCTCTTAAGGAATATAAGGCAATGTTTGTTAGGACACGCACTCTGTTACTGAGCACTTTGTTTGAAGCATTTTAAGCACTTTAAGTTTACTACAGGCTTTGGGTGGATTTAACTCCATCAGTTTACCTAATTTTCCTATACTTGACTGCCTTATCTGGTTATTTGGAAGCTGATCGTCTTTGTACCCATTTTAAAAAATTGTTTTTCATTTCTATTTTAAAAAAAGTGATTAGTATTTGACTTTTTGTTTTGCATTTTTGTGTATTTTGAGAAAGATGCAATTAGGACTGATGTCGTCCTTTGTGATTTTATAAAAAGATAAATGTTCTACACAGAATTTATAATGCTCACTTTATGGTGCCGATGTCCATGTTAGTTGTTTTATAAAAACATTTGTGATGTTTTTAAATTTTCATGAAAAAATGTTAAATAAACAAAATGTAAAGTAACTGAATTTCCGTGCTTTTTTTTTTTTTTTTTAGTAGTCTACACTCAAACATTGAAACATAAATATCTTAATCAGATAATTTGAGTTTAGGTTGTAATATAATTGCATTGTGTTGCATCAAAATAATAAACTACAAGAAACACAAAAATATTGAAATTAAAGTATACAGTCTTTGAGTAAAGCTCAATTAATAAAATATAAAATATAATTAAAAATTTTTAGGTTAACAATAAATACAAATTTTGAGCACCCCATACTTAGAAGATATGAGTTTTTGTACTTAAATCTTTTGAGGTAATCAGTTTCCACAAAAGTTTGAAGTTCAGTCAACTTGTTCGGGTTTACAGTGTGGTGATGCATCAATTTGTTCAATGATGCCAGCTTTGAGTAAACGATTCAGTTATGCCAAAACTGAAGCCCTCACAGCAAATGGGAGCACTAGACAGCAAGGCTAGCTGACAGGAAATGCCAGACACCAACAACAGCCAGCGAGGATAATTGCTTGGCTCCACCAAGCTCAACCACCAACCAACGAAGCTCACAGGCAGGCCGAGCCGCGCTCCACCTACAGGCAGCGAGGCTAACTGCCAGGACAGGCTGGGCTTCGGCAAGCCACAGAGTTGATCCGGGCTTCGCAACTAACATAATAATAATAATAATAATAATAATAATAATAATGGATTGCATTTATATAGCGCTTGGGAGACCCTCAAAGCACTTTACAATTCCACTATTCATTTACTCTCACACACTGGTTTCCCCACCAGTTACAGTTGTAGCCACAGCTGCCCTGGGGTAGACTGAAAGAAGCGAGGCTGCCATCGGCCCCTCTGGCCAACACCAGTAAGTGAAGTGTCCTGTCCACACAACAACTAAGACAGACAGGACTCGGGTTCAAACCGGTAACCTACCGGTTACAAGATGAGCTTCCCAACCCCCTGAGCCACGGTTGCCCCCACCCTGCAACTAATGGGGCTTAAGACGCTGCCTAAGAGGAGCAGCCTCAATGAGGAGGAGCAATTTAAAAGGAAAAGAAAGTTAGAAAAGGATATAACAATGGTTCACTTAGTAGAAGCCTATATGTAAACTTTAAATCCATCAAAGAATGTTTAACACAGTTTAATCAGCCATTCAAACTCCTGGAAAAGAAGAAGACTTTGAAATAAATCAATAAGAATTCCTTCATCTAAATAGGATCAATAAAAAAGGAGGTGGGGTGGCACTTTACGTTGATAAAAAATGACTGTTATTGATGGAGTGATGGAATGTATAAACAGTCGAAATACAGTGGCTTGCAAAAGTATTCGGCCCCCTTGAACTTTTCCACATTTTGTCACATTACAGCCACAAACATGAATCAATTTTATTGGAATTCCACGTGAAAGACCAACACAAAGTGGTGTACACGTGAGAAATGGAACGAAAATCATATATGATTCTAAACATTTAACTGAAAGTGGGGTGTGCGTAATTATTCAGCCCCCTGAGTCAATACTTTGTAGAACCACCTTTTGCTGCAATTTCAGCTGCCAGTCTTTTAGGGTATGTCTCTACCAGCTTTTCACATCTAGCGACTGAAATTCTTGCCCATTCTTCTTTGCAAAACAGCTCCAGCTCAGTCAGATTAGATGGGCAGCGTTTGTGAACAGCAGTTTTCAGATCTTGCCACAGATTCTCGATTGGATTTAGATCTGGACTTTGACTGGGCCATTCTTACACATGGATATGTTTTGTTTTAAACCATTCTATTGTTGCCCTGGCTTTATGTTTAGGGTTGTTGTCCTGCTGGAAGGTGAATCTCCACCCCAGTCTCAAGTCTTTTGCAGACTCCAAGAGGTTTTCTTCCAAGATTGCCCTGTATTTGGCTCCATCCATCTTCCCATCAACTCTGACCAGCTTCCCTGTCCCTGCTGAAGAGAAGCACCCCAAGAGCATGATGCTGCCACCACCATATTTGACTGTGGGGATGGTGTGTTCAGAGTGATGTGCAGTGTTAGTTTTGCATTTTGGCCAAAAAGTTCCATTTTGGTCTCATCTGACCAGAGCACCTTCTTCCACATGTTTGCTGTGTCCCCCAAATGGCTTGTGGCAAACTGCAAACGGGACTTCTTGTGGTTTTCTTTTAACAATGGCTTTCTTCTTGCCACTCTTCCATAAAGGCCAACTTTGTGCAGTGCACGACTAATAGCTGTTCTATGGACAGATTCCCCCACCTGAGCTGTAGATCTCTGCAGCTTGTCCAGAGTCACCATGGGCCTCTTGGCTGCATTTCTGATCAGAGCTCTTCTTGTTCGGCCTGTGAGTTTAGGTGGACGGTCTTGTCTTGGTAGGTTTAACTGCTTGCTTTTATGTTGCTTTTGTTATTCTACCATGTACAGTGTCCTTGAGTGTTCTGAAAGGCGCTTTCAAATAAAATGTATTATTATTAATATTATTATTGTTTACAGTTGTGCCATACTCCTTCCATTTCTGAATGATCGCTTGAACAGTGCTCTTTGGGATGTTCAAGGCTTGGCAAATCTTTTTGTAGCCTAAGCCTGCTTTAAATTTCTCAATAACTTTATGCCTGACCTGTCTGGTGTCTAAATCCAATTGAGAATCTGTGGCAAGATCTGAAAACTGCTGTTCACAAACGCTGTCCATCTAATCTGACTGAGCTGGAGCTGTTTTGCAAAGAAGAATGGGCAAGAATTTCAGTCGCTAGATGTACAAAGCTGGTAGAGACATACCCTAAAAGACTGGCAGCTGTAATTGCAGCAAAAGGTGGTTCTACAAAGTATTGACTCAGGGGGCTGAATAATTACGCACACCCCACTTTTCAGTTATTTATTTGTAAAAATGTTTAGAATCATGTATGATTTTCGTTCCATTTCTCACGTGTACACCACTTTGTGTTGGTCTTTCACGTGGAATTCCAATAAAATTGATTCATGTTTGTGGCTGTAATGTGACAAAATGTGGAAAAGTTCAAGGGGGCCGAATACTTTTGCAAGCCACTGTATGTAGATTCTTCTGGGTCACTTGGGAAGTTTTGTAAGCAAAATTGGCTATTGCAACGCACCCCATGAGCAGCCACAAAAAACAAAAATACAAAAGTCTTAAAACAATAAATAACATGTTGGTAAAGATTGGTGAGCTTTTCTCTGGGAAAGCACACTTTGGAGATGTAGTCACTAAAAGAAATACACATATTTTTTCTTTATTAAAAGATCAACGAAATAATCAGTCCCTTTTCAGTAGCTGTGTGCAAACACTGGGGTGGCTTCTGCTCCTGAGGTAGAACAGGGGTTGCACACTTGGATTAAAATTAATTGAAACCAGTGTGGCTTTGTGAGTTCGCCTTTACTGTATCTGCTTGCCTGCAAATAGACATAGCACAACGTTACACACTTTTGCAGTCTCACACAACCCTTATAGGCGCACTGCCTTATGGTTAGTGGCTGGGCTTCTTTACTCCTGCTAGAGCTGCTCATTTTAGGGGATACTCCCTCTTGTGGTGTAACGGAGGAATACCCTTCCTGCACTATGCCACTTTTGGAGACTGTGGAACACATTATTTTACAACAATCAAAGAAAATACATATTTGAACAATCAGAACATTCAACTAACTATAATATTGTAACTAAAGATGATGGGGGGGGGGGGGGGGGGGGGGGTGTCCTGTTTTGTCCACAGTGTCTTTCTTGTCCTTACACTCTCCCCTCAAAAAGTTAATGGCATCCCGACATTCTACCAATATCAGTCCTTATGTGGCAACTATACGTTGGTTGTAGGAGGCTACATCTCTTTAGGAGTCAGAGTTCAGCATCACTGCTAGCCACAGTGAAACACATGACATGTATCTCCCCTTTATGTCGCAGCAGGTGTTATTGTGCACGATAACAGTCCACTGCTTTTTCCATCCATATCACGGGTATCTGCATCTTTACTGAGTAAGGTGCCCTCACCTGGACATAACCTCACTACATAAAATAGGGTGCCATTCTCATACCGGGTCACTACACTAATTCTTTTGACTCTTCTTTATGGCTAACAAAACAGAATTAACATTTCCATTTTTCTAATAAAGCAGTAATGAAAACCTGAAAATGTAACTGTTATAACTACTTTACTGCAGTATGTAACATATGACTGTGTCTGAGGTACTTATTCAAGTGCTAATGTCGGCTGTCCTAACTTTGTGGTAAGTAAACATTAGCTTTTGTTTTCTCATTCTGAAAGGATACTTTTTCACACTGACTGGTGACTGGTCAGTGTCCTCTTGGTTACTGCACTCCATCTCAAGCTGGTGCGTCTGCTCTGTGTCTTTATTGTTCGCTTATGCCTCTGTATCCTCGTCATGCTGGTCGCGTTGATGTTCTATATTGTCCACGCCCGGATTCTGTTCTTCGCAGTCCTCCTGGTGTTCCATGTCATTGTCATCACAGAGATCCTCCCTCCTGACAGCTCCACTCTCTGCATTGAACTCTGATGCTTCTGTCCACCAGGGCTGTCTACCATGTCCCCCTTGTTCTGCCGGCAGTCCTCTGATTGCTCTCCATTCATCCTTATCCTCTGAACTGTGCTCTTGCTCATGTCGCTCATGTCTGTCCTTGTTGTTTTTCTGTTTTTGCTTTCTCAGTTCTGCATGTGAGTTGACTTTTTCGACTGGCAAGAAGTCACATGGCAGCAGGAGGTTCCTGTGGACGACTCTGACACGTCCCTTGCTATTTTCTGGGTTAATCTCATATACTGGGCTATCCTTATGTTTCCTTTGTGTCACCTGAAACACCTGGTCCTCCCAGAAGGATCTCGGTTTCCCTGGTCCTCCCTTTTCACCAAAATTCCGGACCAGTACTCTGCACCCTGGATACAGCTCTGCACTGTGTGTTTTTCTGTCATAGAGCACTTTCCCTTGTCGACTCTCCTTACAGGCTGTCGCTGAGGCCAATTTGTAAGCGTCCTTCATGCAAATCTTCCACTTCTCAGCATAGTCTTGATGAGAAGGGCTTTGGCATTAGCTGTGAGACCAAAAATCATATCAATAGGGAGTCTGGGGTTCCTCCCAAACAAGAGGAAATAAGGGGCATATCCAGTGGCCTCACTGCGCGTACAGTTGTACGCATGGACCACCTTTGCCAGGGATGCCTTCCAGTCTGCTTTTGCTCCCTCTGGGAGGTTCCGAAGCATGGCCAGCAGTCTCCTATTGAACCTTTCTACCTGGCCATTTCCCTGGGGGTGGTATGGTGTGGTTCTGGATCCCTTGACTCCACTGTACACTCTAAGAAATAAAACTGATAATTACTTAAATATTTTGGTGCAACACTTTTACACTCAAAAATAATGAGTAGATGCAAAAACAATCACATCTCTTAAATACACCTTATTAATTGAGTAAATCCAACTAAAATGGAATAAGTTGTTATGAACAATTAAAGATGTTACAGTAACATACAAAATTGAGTAAATACAATTGAAAATGTAAGTCAAAACAACAGTAACCAAAAGTTCAAAATACATAAAATATTAATTAGGAAATGCTGAAATGCTTGGCACATTTAACCAACACCATTACAATTATTTGTTTTTAAATAATGGTTCAATTTACTTAATATTTTTAAGTTAACTTAAGCAAAAACATTAATTACAATTAAGTGTTATTTTTTTATATACATACACATATATATACATATATATATATATACACATATATATACACATATATATATATATATATATATATATATATATATATATATATATATATATATATATATATATACACACACACATATACATATACACACCCCCCCCCCACAGGAAAAAAGAGCCACGTCAGTTCAACATTGTTCACAATGATTTATTTTAAACAGCTTTTTTGTGAATCAGATTTTAGCAGATTCCTTCTCTGAACACAGTGAGCTGAAATCTGTTCTACATTCAGTGGATAGAACTTGGATAAAATTTCAGTCACAACAGCCTTATATAATAAAATTGCATCCAAATTGGCATGCTTAACAAAACTCTGTAAAACTGGCATATTGATGCTAACAACAAGAAAAATGTACCTGCCATACAAAGAATAAAAGTGGCTCAAGTGAACGCAGTGCTTTACCTTTTCAGAAAAGGTCAAATGACAAAAATAAAATTAAGATCCCAAAAAAATATAAATCCTGAAAAAAAAAAAAAAGAAATTTTGCACTGTGACATAGTTTTTGAACATCTTATTTTGATTCCAAAAAATTGGGAAGATTATAACTAAAGAGTGACCAAAAAACATCCATAATTTAAATAAAAAGGTTTCAAAAAGGATTGCGCTAAAAAAAACAAAAAACAAACAAACAGAAGATACTCTCCCATTTACACCTTAATGTGAATCTGGAAAGTTAATACAAAAACACAGTTTATGGTACAAACATTATTTATGAACAGGAATGTCAACACAATGTAATGCCGCAACTGAACCTTTTGATGAGCATTACATGTCACTTAACAAGTCTAACACTTTAAGAACAGCCCTGTGAAATTTTGTCTACAATGAACAGAGGTCATTTTTCAGTCTTTGAACCTTGACAGAAAGGTTTCCTGGATCCAGCTCCATGAACACTTTTTGAAATGCTTCAAATGTGCATTTGAAATTCTTGGGGTATTTCAGATCCAGAGCATAGCACAGTCCCAAAAGATAGCAACAGGCTTTGCTCAGATTCCCAAGTTTGCCCAGAACAGTAACGCCTTCAATAACAATACCCACATCAGTAGGTTCGCCTGACCTGTCTTGATTCTGCAGCAGGTAAATCTTCATCACCTCCTCAGCCAAAGCCTCTTCAACAAAGACAGCATCAGCACCGTCCTTTAAAAAGAGAAAGAACTGTTTTCAGCTCACATATTTCCAAACATTGAAACAAAAAGTTTCATTTGTATGACATCACCGGTACTCATAATATGTGGACACTGCTCCAAAATCTTTGAGCAAATGCTATTCTTTTGTATGCTTTGAAGTGTTTGCTTTTTTTCTTTAGAACAGTATCTTAAAACTTTTCTATGATCTCACAAGCTAAAATAAACTACTAATATTCCTAAAACAGATTTATTGCGCCAACCTCAAAGGTTTTGATTGAGGCACTTGGATCCTCTCCCAGATGGTCAATGAGACATTTGATGATGACTTCTCGTTTTTTCTCGATGGAATTTCCACTCTGTAAAACAGGAAGTCTCAACTGAGGCAAAATTTGCACATTTAAAACATGACTTACCATTTCTATCTTAAACATAACTATTTTTTTTCTGTTGTTGACCTGTTTTCACACCCACCATCAAGGTAAGAACACCTGTGGAGCTAAAATATTGAACAGAAACCTAAGAAAAGCCGTTTTTAGTGGAAGGGCCTCTTCAATGCTGTGTTGGAACGTTTTTGTGGTTAGAAAATGCAATCTTCCTTACCTGAAGCAGAAGGTTTAACTGTGCTCTGTGGCGTTGTCCAGCAGCACCTTTCTTGGCTTGAAACAAGGACAGGAGTTTGGATGAATACAAGTCCAACGATGACATGAACTTTGGTTCAAGGTTCAGGGTCGTGATCCTATGAAACTCTGCACTGACCTGGATGGGAGAGGACAAAAAACCAAGGACAAAAAATCTGAAGGCCAAAATTCTGATTCAATCAAAAAAAAAAAAAAAAAATCTTTAAGTGGAACTACCATTTTTTGCAACCTGGACCTTATTTTCTAACATGCAAAAGATTAATTTACTCATCCAGACATAAATCCATATAAGTGGAGTTGTTCAGTATGCAGACTAAAGCCTTAACATAAAGTATTATCTTCCACTAAGCTTCTAAATTTTATGTTATGAATTGCTTGCACTATTTCCCTGTGAGATTGTATACTCTTTGAGGGAAGAGGCGGAGCCAGGTTGCCCTCTGAACCATCGTCTGCCAGGCAGCGATGCGAGAGGAACACACCTCCACTGAAGTGGCGCAAATATTCAGAATCGCGTCAGCGGCTTTACAGAGAAAGCCTTTCAGCTCCTCTGGCAGCTCTGCTTCCTCCACCTTCCTGGAGATGACAAACGCTAGCAAGGCAGTGTTGTTAGTCACTGCAGCTGACTGAACAGTGCATTGATGTGCGCGATCAGTGAACCTTGCTATCAGCTGGTCAAGTTTGGCGGGATGGGCCGGTTGCTGTCCAACGACCTTGGTCATTTTGGTGCCGAAAACTGAAGCGAGGCTCGGCTCTAGAGGGGGAACAGGCGGAAAACTCCGGTCTGTGAAGCCCTCTGTGAAGCCCTAGGTAGAGACCGCGCTCTAATCTTCGCTGGCTCTGCTGCTGCCTCAGAGAGGTAGGTCATCACCGCCGGGAACTGGGGCCAGATGGGATCTGGGCAACGAGAGTGAGCAGAGCCATACCTTCCCGCCAGATCATCCAATGGGGGGGTGGAGCAGGCTGAGGGACGGAAAGTCCCTTCTCACCAGCTGCCTCCTGGATGATGCCAGGCAGATCCAGGAGCAGCGCACCAACAACTGGGAGCGGCGTCCTCGCCGACATGTGAAGGCCAGGGGTGGATGAGCATCCCTTGAAAAAGGCTGACCTCCACTGCTTTTCCTCTGGCGGGAGGAGCTAACAGGAGCGGCAATAGGATTAAGGTGTGAGGGCGAGGTCTGCATGGTGAGGACCGAGGCAGCCCACGCAGACGGCATGTCGGTCATACGACATGATGTAGCCGGTCTGGCAGGATGGACACAGACGGATGGTCTCGCTGGACATCTTCTGGCTGGCTGAAGAAAAACGGCAGAGTCGATTTCCTGGTCTCACCATAACTTATACTAGACCAGGGTGAGGCCCACACAGCAGGTGGGCGTGGAATAAAATACTTCAGTGCTGCGCGCACAAGGGGAATACCCACTTAAAGGGCTGCGCCTATACTCATAGAATCTGGGGTTACAATACGTAACCAACGTTTCATAAAAATATTAAATTACTCTTTACTCTTCAGTAAAATCTAGTCTGTCGTTATGTGCTCCAGAGTTAGATAAGTGAGACAAAGGCACTTTGCAATCAGCCCAGTCATTCTTCAGTCAGGTTACATTAGCTTAGCCTAAAACAAGTTAAGTGAACGGAAATTATTTATCGTTCCATAGGCTTGGGAATGGTTTCAATAAGAACCATTCTGGTTTTGATTCAGATTCCTCATTCTGATTCAAATTCCTAGCGATTCTAGAGTCTTATGACAAATTAAAGCAACCTGGCTGCTGCAAGATCATCAAAATCACTAGGATGGTAGCAACATGTTTTTTCTCACTTCTCTTATGATGGGGGATCTAACAGACCAAATTTTATTTACAAGTGGATATCCCTTTAAATGTACACTTACTTGGGAGACGTCAAACAACGCCGGCCATCTGTCCTTGATGTCGCTGACACTCAGCTGTTGGCTGATAATATCATGTCTTCTATGTGCAAAGGTTTTGCACATTAAATCCTTGATGGCTGTGCTGTTTTTCTTCTTACACTCATCAATCAGTTGTTGTCGCTCCAGCTCTTGCTGTTCTTTACCATCTTGTCCTGGATAGTGTGGCAGAAACAGCACTTCTCCTTTCCGCGCCTTCTTTATGTTCTTCGCTGGAGCCTTGTCATCAGGGTGCTTGTTCTTCAGTGAGTTGCAAGTAACCTCTGGAACTCCAAGACTTCGTAACTTTGACCTGTAATTTCCCATCTTGTATTTAAGACTATACATCCATCCCATCCAGCCATTACGACTGCCTGGCTCTGTCAGACACGGGTGTTTTTTGACCAGAGCCTCTGCCACTTCTCCAATCTGAAGGCCAGTAGGGTAGGCTGTGTAGCTGTACATATAATCAGCTAATTTTTCCATTATATCTGACTTGACTGAAGTATTGTTCAGCACAGTGCCATTTTGAACAAAGACTTCATTGGCATTTTTCAGTACAGTCTCTGTTGCCACAGAGAAAAGTGGAATGACAATTTCATCTGGCCATGTAGTCTTTAGAGGACTTTGAAGAGGGGAGAGTATGACAGTGTTGTCTGAAGACAGAGATGATCCATCTGTTTGGTCCTCTGTGGTTTTATAGGTTGAAGAGCTTGAACTTTCATTCAGTGAACTTACATCTGAGGGATTTTCACACTGAGGAATCAATGTAAGCACTACTGATGGAATGACCACAGCTTTGACTGTACCCCTATCTTTGATTTGGTTGGGAGAATGAAGTGTAAAGAAATCTCCAAATGAGTCATCATAATAGTGCAATATGAAATCCTCAACTAGCCCAAATGTCTCTCTCACTGTCTCATGCAACTCCTCAACAGTCCTGGGTATTCCTGAAGAGAGCACAAGCTTCTCACTCTGTTGTCCAAAAATTACTTTCAAGGCAACGGAGTCCATCTGCAGAATAAAAACCACAAGAAAAAAGAAAAAGAAAGGGGGTATCTCAGTCTTTCCCCTTACACTAACAAACAATGTGACGTTTTATTGACACCATTTGCTTGCCTTCAACACGATATGGTGTTAAGGGGTAAGTGTCACCAAGTACTCTGGGATGTATTAAGGTCATTTTCCCAGAAGGATCCAGAATAAATGCCCTAAAATGTTCATCATACCAGCTGTTGAGCAACTTCACAATGAAAAGAAATTCATTGCTTAAGACAACAATCTGTAAAATCTCCACAAAGTCAGGTAAGCCACAAGTAGATCCATGAGGCAAAACCATTCCTGAGGCATATTTAGTTCCATGATGAGTCAGAGAGTTGGTCAAATTCACATAGGCTTGTGTTGGATAAAGTTCCTTGAGACACTGCTGTATTTCTACATCAAGCAGTTCCAATGGAAGAGATGATACTTTAGTGACACACACTGATGGCTTCAATGCATTACCATCTGAATAGTATGCCATCATCATCTGGTGCTTTGAGGCAAGTGACAATAGTACATTTCTGAAGCTGTTTGTGTGTTTAACAACCTTCTTAAAGAAACTATGTTTACCCTCAAAGCGCATAGTCCAGAGGCATACTAATGGACCAAATCCTCTGATCAAGTCAGGATAATGCTCCAAAAAATGGTGTTTTGGAGTTAGTTTTTGCTCTGGGAAAACCTCCAATAGCCTGTTGCGATGTTCAGATATAAGTGTGTCCAAGTAGCAAATACTTTCCTCTCTGTGACTAGGGGACACAACAAGTTCAGTTATATCTTTTAGAGTCATAAGAACTTGCCATGCTTCATCATTTTTGGGAATCTTTTCCCCAATAATAAAAGGTAATAGTCTCAATAACGTCCAATTTTCATGTGCGTTGCCACCAATGCTTTTGCGAGTGGAAAAATTTAGGGGGATGATTTGGGGGCGATCTGTTTTATCGGTCCATTTGTAAGGAAATTCTGTTATGAAGTTATTGAGTTCAGTTAAGGAAAAGTAACGTTTACGGATAAACACATGAAGGCATAATGCTAATTCTAGTGGAATTATGCCTTCAAAAAGGTCGTGCAAAAGATCTGGAGGATACCCTGTGACAAAATGGAAATATTTTAATTTCCCCGTTAATGGACAACCTTTCTTCACACCACAAAAATGAACCGAGGAGGAATTTTCCTTTATGGTTTGGACATGTAGATCATAGTTCTCTTTTGTTCTTGGTGGAAAAGCTCCTGAACGAACTTCTTTTTGCTGAAAGTCTGAATGGTCTCCAAGGCAAAATCTACAGATGTAATGTCCAGAAAAGCTTTCCACGAGTCCACTAAGAGAATGAGCGCCAAGATTGTCAGCACAAACACAAAAAACAGTGCCCCTGATATATCTACCAAGCTGTGAACAAAAAATCCCGTCTCTCTCTAATGTTATGAGATCCTTTAAAAGTGGCTCGAGAACAGTTTCATAGCCAAAAGTTTTAACATCACTTGCCTTACACAGGAGAGCCAATTGAATTGATGTTAGCTGTGATCTCAGTTCAGTTGGTATATCAGCAAGTACCCAGTACACAGCTGTGACTTTGTGTTTTTTTCTTGAAGTCCCAAGTGGATTACAAATTTCAAAGTCATCCACATAGAGAACAAGGGAAATACTTAAGTCCTCAATAGCACAAAGTTGGTTTTGCTTGAAATATTGTCCATCGTGGAAAGAGGATAACTGTGAAGTGTTCAAATGTCTAGTTAATATACTGTTAACATCTTCTTTACTCAGTAACAGCTGCAAGGACTGAAGAATAGGCACATACTGAAAAGTGGAATTCTTTTCTGGATCCAAACAGTATTCTACTGGTTCAATAACACAGAAGTTTTCCTTGAAATATTTCTGTCTCTTATATCTTGAAGCAAAGGGACCATCAGGACTAAGGGCTGCACATAAAGGACTACAGTGACATATTTTTTCAGCCAATTCACTGACAAAAGACTGATCAATATTACAGTTATTCTTAATAAGAATATCACTTATTGACTTTGGAATATACTGAAGTGATAATGTGCAGATATAACTGAGCTGTTCTACCAAGTCATCCACACATTTACCAGAAACATTATAGATGCTTTCCAGTTTTAACAAGAGCACACCAATATTTTTCAAAATTTCATTTGTTGTTTCCCTTTCACAACCAAGTTCAGTGGTGACATCCAAGTCCTCGTGATCTTCTAATTCCAGTGCTGGTAAGACGATTTCATTAGATGTACTGACAGTTTGCTTTGAAATCAAGTTAGTTTTAAAGTGCTTCCATGAACAAAATCTGTGCTTTCGACTTCTGTGAGTCGCATAAGTCCCACAAATGTTTGTCTTAAACTCACAACCATCAAAAACACACTCTATGGTTTCATGGCTTTTCAAATGGGAATTTATATGTTGAAAATAGTCTTTTGTGTTTGGGTAAAAAGAGTCACAGATTTTACATCTAATAGTTGGAAGGACCTCACACTCTTCCGTTTCATGCGAACTGTGAGACCTAGACAAGTGTGAGCGTAAGGCACCCCATGTCTTAAAAGAGCAAGGACAATTCAAATGAAGACAGGGTATGGAATAGCCATGACCAAATGTACCATGTTTCACTCGATAATGTTTGAGTAGTGACACTTTTGATGACTCCTCATGTTTGCAGAGTTTACACTGCCATCTCATCACCTGTGACCTAAAAAATTGTGAGAAAATATGTCTCACAGTATGAAGATGACAGAATGGTGTATAACCATATTTACGCAGTTTTTGTATGATTAACTGATTGAATAACCAATACTCACTACCAATTCAGGTGGAGGATACAACTTACAAATAAGTCAACATGGAACAAAGTACAATACTTAACCACATTGAAATAATCTGAATCACATCACCATGCTGTATAAATAAAAAGATAGTATGGTGACACTAGATGACAGACCATGAACTCATCAATATATTTACCGAACTGAAAAATTCTCAAAATTTAGATTTGGCATTTGTATGACTAAAATAACCCACCACAAAACCAGTATAAATATTTAGGTGGTATCACCATCCACTACTCAGCTTGTATAAAACAATATCATATCATTCCAAAATTTAACACATCAAGTCCTCTGAGTAAAATTACCTGCTTTACTTTGTAGTTGATGCAGATTTTTTTCTCCTGGTGGTGAAGATGGTGCTGAAAAAATACAAATCAAAACTTTATCATTACAAAACATGTCACTGAGTAATCTGCCATAACATCAATCTCTTATAAGAAATTTTAGCTTGGATTGAAATAAACATTTATTTATGTAAATTGGGAGTAACTATACTGGAAATGATGGTACTTTTGGCTTGACCCAAAAGACCAAAGCTTTTTTTTTTTCCATTATTTTCTGGGATCTGAAAGGAAGTAGGGCCCCGAGTCTAAATTTACTTAAGGCCCCATAGTACTTTGGACCGGCCCTGGATGAGGTAATCTGACCCGGGCGGTCCTCTCAGCGTTCTCTCAAAAACTGGCCCTGTTCAGGACAAAGCTGAAAGCAGCGTCTTATATGCTCTGAAAGACCCCACATAGAACAAGAAAGCTAAGCAGCATGGTTGCTGCTATGAACTGTTCCGCGGGCAGGTCTTCTTAGTTACCAAAGCCATTGATGACGTCTGTTCATCTCCTCCTGAACAACCTGACAGAGTGAGTCAGGCCGCGTGACTACCGCAGCTCCCGCACCGTGACTCAACAGGGCCATTTTCTAGAAATGTCTGAGCACACCTGCTTTCACGTGGTTCCTAAAATGCCCCCGATTAAACGGTCAGGTCGCTGGTACCGGGACATTCCGGTCAAATTACCCGGAACGCAGATAGCGACTCAGAACGTAAAAGGATAAAAGGGCGCGGTTTCCCGCCGCCTTTACTGGAAGACGGGTTGAAAACTTAAATTAACGTGCACAAACACGCTGCGAAAAGTGAGCCACCATGACAAACGCTTTCTTCAGAACATGTTATAAAAGAACGGTGTGGATAAAGACAGCTAATGTAAGAATGGTCACTTACCTGAAAACGTTACCAAGTCTGCAGTGGATGTGTGTCTGTCTCGTTCAACGTGCAGAAAATCTCCCATGAGGCCATGCTCCTCGCGCGCGGTACATGCCAAAGGTCATTAGTCTTACTCAAAGTTTTAAGTTAGTATTGGGGGACAAAATTATATTGATTTTGAACCATTAATAATTAAAGTTAAAGACAATGATAAATATGAATACCAGTCTCTCAGTTATTTTGAGTACTTTCTATGAGATATATTGAGTAGATTTAAATAATGCACCCTGTGTTTCAAATACAGAATTTTTTCTTTTAAATAAACTTGAACAAAAGAACTCAGTTCAACTCAAAAACTGGTGTTGAAAATTTAAGCATTCTTTTCAGTATTTTCAACTCAAGATAACACGTTTGTGATTTTCAAAGATTTAATCAAGGTCATCTAACTTAGAATTATAATGATATTTACTAAGCCCCTGAATAATTTTTTAGGGTGTATTCTTCCAGCTTGGCAAAGAGTTTGTTTTCGAATTCTCTTCCCTGGTCATGATGGAGCCGTGTGGGAAAACCAAACTTCAAGACAAAGTCTCCAAATATTTTCTCTGCCACTTTTATCTCTGCAGGGATAAGCCTGAGCAAATCGTGTAAAGTGGTCCATGGCCACGAGGATATACTCATACCCTCCCTTACATTTCTCCAAATGCAAAAAAATCAATGGAGACCAGTTCAAACGGGTACGTTGTAGTGATATTGATCAGTGGAGCTCTGGTTGGCTTGTTGGGATGCTTGTTTTTTTTAGCTACACACCTGTCTTATGTAATGCTCCAAGTCCTCCTGCATGTGAGGCCAGTAAAAGCGATCCCGAATGAGGGCCAAAGCTCTCTCCACCCCCAAGTGGCCCATGTCTTCATGTAGTTCTTTATAAACGAGCAAATGGAACTTCTTAGGCAGGAGTAGCTGTGTTCGGCTGGGTGTTTTCCTGTACAGTAAACCATCCTCATCAAGGTGCAGTTTCTGTTTTTCCCTTGCAGGGCAGCAATCTCCTTGTTGCATGCCTGTTTTCTGCCTTTTGGCCACCGATTAGAGATGACATACTTCAGGACTTCCCCAATTACAGGATCCTCTTTTTGTGCATCTCTTAAGTTTGCCTTAGGGATATCCAGACCTGACATCCCTACCTCCTCACTTTGCTCTGCTACCACAGTTGAGATGTTTAACGGGCAGAGCCAGGGTTCACTTCCCTGCAGCTGAACAGCCAGAGCCTGAGTCACGCTGTTTAGGACCTCAGGTGTCACTGCTTCTGTACAAGTTTGTATGTAATGATCCATATCCAAGGGCATTCGTGAGAGACCATCTGCATCTCTGTTAGCTCTGCCAGGTCGATACTTGATGGAGAACTGGAAGTCAGCGAGTTCAGCTACCCATCTGTGTGTGGTTGCATTCAGTTTTGCCATTGTCAGCACATATGTGAGGGGGTTGTTGTCAGTATAGACAATGAAGGGTGGTGAATAGTAGAGATAATCTCTAAACCTCTCACATATGGCCCACTTCAGGGCAAGAAATTCCAACTTCCCTGAATGGAGGTGGTAGTTCTTCTCTGGGGCAGTAAGGGTCCTAGACCCACATGCAATAACCACTAGCTTCCCATTTTGTCTTTGGTAAAGCACAGCTCCAAGTCCCTCCTACGATGCATCACAATGAATGGTTGCTCGAAGTCGGGATAACCTAAAACTGGGGGCTGAATGAGGAAATTGACTAGCTGAAAGACCACCTGATGATGCTCAGCTGACCATGCCACTAGGTGAGAGGATGGTAGCTGACCCCCTTGATTCTTTGTCTTTTTGTTGTGTTTTGACTTCCTGTCTCTCCCTTCCCCTGTTTTTTCTGAGGAGGGAAAGGTCATAGAGTGGCTTTGCAATGCGTGAAAAGAATATAGTTGCGATAGTATGAGATGAATCCCAACACCTTCTTCACTTCCCCAATTGTGGTGGGGTTCCTTTGTTTTAAAGCTTGGACAGGCGCAATGTCAGCGGGGTCCATGGTGTGACCATCTTGAGTTACCAACCTCCCCAGGAATCTCACCTGATTTTTGAACAGTTCACATTTCCTGGGTGTTAATTTCACTCCATGGCTTTGATAACGCTGCAGGACCTGCTTTTGATCATTTAAGTGGTCCTCAAATGTTTTTGAATGAACAAGGTTGTCATCAAATGACAAAAATTGGCTTCATATGACTTCCGGTCGAGTGAACGCTGGCGCGCTTGGCTGCCGCTGCTCACCGGTTATTATTATCTTATTTTTTAAGTTGCTGACGACAATTTAAATCAAGTATCTAAGACGTGACCCTGTTTTGACTTGTTTTCGCAATATTTTCGGGCTTCTATTGCTTGCGCTGCAGCTGTCAGCGGTCCCTCCGTTTGTGTTCAGTGCTCGGCCCTGATTAAGATGCGGATCCACAGGGTGTTGGTGTGGCTTGTGCTCACCTGGGTTTTTTTTTCCATCATTCATCACCCGGCGACAGCTCTTCTCCAGTATTCTGCTACGGATCTTTTACGGCTCCGTTTTTGCCTGGCTATCTCTCCACCGGTGGCTCTATGCTTCTACCCGGACATCGCCTTCCAGCCCCGCCACAGGTATATCCACCGAGGGCTTCGGCGGAAGTTCAACATCAGTGACACTAACTCAATATTTTCCATCTGGTCAAAAACTCGTCGTCCTCCCTGCAAGACTGACCGGGCTGTTGACCACAGTGTGCTGGCCCACCTGGCTAGATCGACTAAGCCTACTGTCAGGCATGGTAACTCCAGCATCAAGTTTGGTCTATTAAACATCCGCTCTCTCACTGGTAAGGGACATCTCGTCCATGATCTCCTCTGTGATCGTAAGTTGGACTTTCTTTGTTTAACTGAAACATGGCAACTGCCTAATGACTTTGTTTCTTTCAACGACTCCACTCCATCTGAGTTTGTTTACACCTGTCAACCTCGCATCTCGGGGAGGGGCAGAGGTCTCGCGATAATTCACCGGAGGCACTGGAAAGTGCTCCCTGTCTCTGCCCCTCCCTCCCATTCATTTGAATACACTGCACTACAGCTCCCTGGATCTACCCCCACCATCATATGTACTGTTTATCGGCCACCTAAGCCAAACAAGGAGTTTTTAAATGAATTTTCTGCTCTTCTCACTCATTTTTCTGTACTTTCTCCAAATCTGATCATTGCTGGTGACTTCAATATTCATATGGACAATAATAAAATCCCTCTTTCCAGAGATTTTACCTCCTGCCTGGAAAGTTTTGGGCTTCTACAGTACATAAAATTTCCTACCCATTCCAAAGGTCATATCCTGGATTTGGTCTGTTGTTCTGGCATTACCCCCACCCATTGTAAAGCCACATTGTTTCCCCAGTCTGATCATATGTTTATTTCTTTTGATGCAAACATAACCGCTTCCAAAACCTGTATCTCTCGTAATATCACTTTTAGGAAAATTAGTAATATCAACCCAGCTGTTTTTTCATCTGCCGTCCATGACCTTCCATCTATCCACTGCTCCTCAACCCCTCATGAACTCGTTTGTCATTATAATGTCAACCTTCATAACCTTCTTAACATATTTGCTCCCCTTAAACATCGAACTGTCTCATTTTCCCGTTCAGCTCCATGGTTTACCTCCGACCTGCGTCACCTTAAAGCTAAAGGACGCCAACTCGAACGTCTATTCAAGAAAACCGGACTTACTGTACATAAAGAAATGCACAATGATCATGTTTTGTTCTATAAGGACTGCATTGCCTCAGCCAAATCTGCTTACTACTCTGGTTTAATTAGTTCTAATGAAGGTAACTCCAGGTCCCTCTATTCATTGTTCAGTAAAATTACAAAACCTCCAGACACATTCCCCTCCCAGATGTATTCTGTTGATTTTTGCAATTCTCTTATCTCTTTTTTCACTTGTAAAATCTCAGACATTCACCGTCAACTTAACTCTTTAGGAGCTCCTGACTCTGAAGTAGACTTCCTGGTTCCCCCACTGTCTTCCTGTCAGTTATTTTCAAGCTTTACTCTTCCCTCCATAACTGACGTATCTAATCTCATTAAAAAATCTAAGCCATCCACCTGTCAACTTGACCCTCTCCCTACTGTGTTAGTTAAAGCCTGTCTTCCCTCTTTAGCACCTCTCATAACCAATATTATTCATTCCTCCCTGAACACTGGGATTGTTCCTGAAGCACTGAAAAAGGCTTCTGTTATTCCAACTCTCAAAAAGCCTGGTGCAGACCCCAATAACTTTGATAATCATCGCCCTATATCAAATCTCCCCTTTATTTCAAAAATTCTTGAAAAAGTTGTTGCCGCCCAGCTTCATTCACATCTCAATGACCATAATCTCTATGAACAATTTCAATCTGGTTTCCGCCCCAATCATAGCACAGAAACTGCTCTGTTAAGGATTACCAATGACCTTCTGATGGCAGCTGATTCTGGTGTCCTATCCATTCTCATCCTTCTTGATCTTAGTGCGGCGTTTGATACCATTTCTCACAATATTCTCCTGAACCGGTTAGCTTCCATTGGTATTAGTCATACCCCACTTACCTGGTTTACCTCCTATCTCTCAGACCGCACTCAGTTTATCCAACTTAAATCCCATTCTTCAGCTCTCTATCCTGTTTCTGCTGGTGTGCCCCAGGGTTCAGTATTGGGGCCTCTTTTATTCATTATTTATATGCTTCCTCTTGGTTATATATTCCGAAAATATAATATAAATTTTCACTGTTATGCCGATGACACCCAGCTCTACCTTTCTTCTAAACCGAATTCATCCCTCCCACCTACCTCCCTCTCAGACTGTCTTATTGAGATTAGATCCTGGTTCTCCTCCAATTTCCTCAAACTTAACAGTAATAAAACTGAAGTTTTACTTGTTGGTACACCATCTATCTTAACCAAATCCCACAGCTTTTCCATTAACGTTGAAAATTCTCCCACCCTTCCCTCCCCTCAGGTTAAGAGTTTGGGTGTCATACTTGATAATACTCTTTCATTCCAGTCTCACATTAATTACATAACACGGTCTGCTTACTTCCATTTACGTAATATTCACCGACTCCGTCCCTTCCTTACTCCCCATGCTGCTGCCATCCTTGTCCATAGTCTTATTACATCCCGTATTGATTACTGTAATTCCCTCCTATTTGGTCTCCCTAAAAGGTCCCTTCATAAACTCCAACTTCTTCAAAATTCTGCAGCTCGGGTCATAACTTGCACTCCGTTAAGTGCTCATATTACCCCAGTTCTTCAGCAGCTTCACTGGTTGCCCATAGAAGCCAGGATAAATTTTAAAATCTTACTTCTTGCATACAAGTGTATCTGTAAATCTGCTCCTTCATATTTGTGTGACCTGCTCCATATCACCACTGTTTCCCGCACTCTCAGATCATCATCTGCTATTCATCTTACTGTTCCGTCCTCACACCTTATCACTATGGGGAACAGAGCTTTCAGTCGCTCTGCTCCTCCTGCACTAAGAAATATTGACTCCCTCTCCGTATTTAAGACACAGCTCAAAACACATCTGCTTAAACTGGCTTATTCGCTTTAATGCTGATTTTATCTGTTGTCACGCTCTGTTTTGTAATTTTAACTTATTTTATGTATTTTATGACTATTGTTCCTTTTATTAATTGTGTTTTTTGTAAGGTGACCTTGGGTTTCTGAAAGGCGCCCTCAAATAAAATGTATTATTATTATTATTATTATCCAAGTAGGGGCAGACATATGTCGTCCCGCAGCCCTGCAAGGCATTCTTCCATCACCCTCTGAAACTCAGCCGGCGCAGACGACAGCCCAAAAGGGATTCTTACCCATTCATACAATCCCCAGGGTGTGATGAATGCAGTGAGAGGGCGACTTGACTCCTCCAGGAAGCCCTGGTGATAAAGCCTTCCCTTGGTCTAAGACCGAGAACCAGGAGCTTACTTTCAATGTGTTGAGCATATCTTGTATGCGTGGTATGGGATGGCGGTCAGGGATTGACTGGTCTGACCCTGTGACTGGTCAGACCAGACCAGTCACAGCACAAGCGGAGGCTGCCATCCTTTTTCCGCACACATACTGGGCTGGAGTAGGAGGATTTTGATTTCTTTATCTACCCTCTATTAAGCAAGTCTTCCAGATAATCCTTTACTTCAATATGAAGTGGCTTAGGCACTTATGTATATGTTCGGCGAACACGTGTGGGGTCACTGAGGCGGATCTTAAGCTGCAGTGAGGGTATATTGCCAACATCCTGTTCATCACGAGGAAAGGCATTACTCTCCCCTCTTAATAGCTGTCTCATTTTCCGCTGCTGTGCCGGAGAGAGATGGTCAAGGGGAACTGGGGGGTCCCATACACCTTCACTGTTGCTTCTTGTTCTGTTTTCCTGTTCCCCACTTTGGCTAGCTGGAGGTGCAGCTGTTGCTTCTACAGTAGGTCTTGTTGTTTCCAACTGTTCTATTTCCACTGCCACTGTGTTAGCTGGGTAAATAGTTCGGACCCTCTGAGTTTGTCCCAAAACAGTTCTTGGAGACAGTATTATATCATAAGCTATGGTACTAGTGACTGGGAGACTAATACAGGTCCAGCTGCCTTGCTGTTAATGGACAACACTCATAGCTGGACTGTCCATGGGCCAATGATTTTAAAAATTTTTTTGGTAAAGGTATAAACAATGAAAGGTGGTGGATTGGCCAGATGCTGGCCGGTGTGTAAAAATAACTCAATTGTTTGGTGGTGGCTATCGCGGAGCTTCCACAGATTCAGTAACATTAGCAAGTGGTGGAGGACAGCAGGTGGATGAGAGAAAGGGGAGACAGGAGAAGGAGAGACCCGAGACGGCCGCCGGTCCGAGTGTCAGGTCCCTAACCCTCAGGTAAGAAGTTACAGTGGGGCAAAAAAGTATTTAGTCAGCCACCGATTGTGCAAGTTCCCCCACCTAAAATGATGACAGAGGTCAGTAATTTGCACCAGAGGTACACTCCAACTGTGAGAGACAGAATGTGAAAAAAAAATCCATGAATCCACATGGTAGGATTTGTAAAGAATTTATTCGTAAATTAGGGTGGAAAATAAGTATTTGGTCACCTCAAACAAGGAAAATCTCTGGCTCTCACAGACCTGTAACGTCTTCTGTAAGAAGCTTTTCTGTCCCCCACTCGTTACCTGTATGAATGCCACCTGTTTGAACTCATCATCTGTATAAAAGACACCTGTCCACAGCCTCAAACAGTCAGACTCCAAACTCCGCCATGGCCAAGACCAAAGAGCTTTCGAAGGACACCAGGAAAAGTATTGTAGACCTGCACCAGACTGGGAAGAGTGAATCTACAATAGGCAAGCAGCTTGGTGTGAAAAAATCAACTGTGGGAGCAATCATCAGAAAATGGAAGACATACAAGACCACTGATAATCTCCCTCGATCTGGGGCTCCACGCAAGATCTCATCCCGTGGGGTCAAAATGATCAAGAGAACGGTGAGCAAAGATCCCAGAACCACATGGGGGGACCTGGTGAATGACCTGCAGAGAGCTGGGACCAAAGTAACAAAGGTCACCATCAGTAACACACTACAACGGCAGGGAATCAAATCCCGCAGTGCCAGACGTGTTCCGCTGCTGAAGCCAGTGCATGTCCAGGCCCGTCTGAAGTTTGCCAGAGAGCACATGGATGATACAGCAGAGGATTGGGAGAATGTCATGTGGTCAGATGAAACCAAAGTAGAACTTTTTGGTATAAACTCAACTCGTCGTGTTTGGAGGAAGAAGAATACTGAGTTGCATCCCAAGAACACCATACCTACTGTGAAGCATGGGGGTGGAAACATCATGCTATGGGGCTGTTTTTCTGCCAAGGGGACAGGACGACTGATCCGTGTTAAGGACAGAATGAATGGGGCCATGTATCGTGAGATTTTGAGCCAAAACCTCCTTCCATCAGTGAGAACTTTGAAGATGAAACGAGGCTGGGTCTTCCAACATGGCAATGATCCAAAACACACCGCCCGGGCAACAAAGGAGTGGCTCCGTAAGAAGCATTTGAAAGTCCTGGAGTGGCCTAGCCAGTCTCCAGACCTCAACCCCATAGAAAATCTGTGGCGGGAGTTGAAAGTCCGTGTTGCTCGGCGACGGCCCCAAAACATCACTGCTCTCGAGAAGATCTGCATGGAGGAATGGGCCAAAATACCAGCTACTGTATGTGCAAACCTGGTAAAGACCTATAGTAAACGTTTGACCTCTGTTATTGCCAACAAAGGTTATGTTACAAAGTATTGAGTTGTATTTTTGTTATTGACCAAATACTTATTTTCCACCCTAATTTACGAATAAATTCTTTACAAATCCTACCATGTGGATTCATGGATTTTTTTTTCACATTCTGTCTCTCATAGTTGAAGTGTACCTCTGGTGCAAATTACTGACCTCTGTCATCATTTTAGGTGGGGGAACTTGCACAATCAGTGGCGGACTAAATACTTTTTTGCCCCACTGTATGACCTGCAGTCTATCTGGGTCAGATATAAACCAAGTTTAGGTGGAGTTTATTTTCGTTGTGCTGACTTTTTACCGTCAGTTACAATAACTCGTACTGGTACTAGCTAGCATGACGGAGTTTCTATACAGCTGGGTGTAGGGTTGCCAACCGTCCCTTAAAATACGGAATCGTCCCGTATTTCGAAACAAAAGTACACGTCCCGTATTGAGCTAATAAGGGACGCACTTTGTCCCGTAATACAGTGAGAATCAAACGTAGTCTATAACTTTTAATGGAATTAACGCTTTGTTTGAAAACATAATTCCCAGCCCCTCTCCTGCTTTGTGAC
Source organism: Aulonocara stuartgranti (assembly GCF_965226115.1). NCBI lineage: Eukaryota > Metazoa > Chordata > Actinopteri > Cichliformes > Cichlidae > Aulonocara > Aulonocara stuartgranti. Next base: position 34,218,716 of record NC_138947.1, on the reverse strand, counting down.
CAATGAGCTGACAGCACACTTACGAGTATGACAATTCAGATTACCGCTCATCTCATTGGTCGAGGAAAGGTCGCTTACGGAGAAAATACCGGAAGACAACAGATGACCACAACAAGAAGCATGGCCAACAGGGAAACAAACGCCGACACTGCGGTGCAAGTCTCGGACGACAGTAAACCTAAAGCTGGGCAAACACTGTGCGATTTTTTCAGTCACGTTATTCAGCTCCTGCTCAAACTGCACAATTGACTCGCAGGGGTTAGAAGTTGGTAGGTCACGATGCAGGGTCTCACACTATACCGCCCGATGCTCTGATGCAACCTGAGTGCTCACACTGTGCCTCCATAAAATGATGGTTATAACAGAAAATCTGTCGCGCTCTCTCTCTCCGTCTTACACTCACACAGACACACACACCACCACCATCAACTTTGCTAAATTGCTAATGAAAAACATTGATCGGGCAGCTGTGACTGAGCAGCAATGTAAATCCAACTATTTTCACGGTTGTGTGCCTCCATCGCTTGTGTCCAGATCACACGCTGCACAGCCGTGCTGCTCCATCTTTTACACCAACGTTTACGTGTTTGCGCGCGAGCAGTGTGAGCGGCTGTGGTGAGACCCTCACGAGCGATTGATGATCGGGAGCTGGTCGTGAGGTGTTAATCACTTCTCGTTACCCCACGTATACTACACGATGCACGATGAAGGCCAAAATCGGTCCGATCACTCAAAAATCGGCTCAAAATGGGCCTAAAACTGCACAGTGTAAGCCCAGCATTAGAGCAGCAATGTTTGTTCCCCTCAGAGAAAGGGAAGAATGGGAAAAGGAAAACACCTGGCTGGAAAAAGTTAATATGGGCATGTGCAGTGAATATCAGCGCTATGTGGCCAGAAGTGTGATAATATAATTTATTTTGTGTAATAAATAACTGCAAGGATAGATGATTACAACAAATAGATGACTAATACATAAAAGTAATACATATATGAATAATGATGATGAGTTAAGATGCGTAATCATGGGAACAAGCGGGTTTACAAACAGGAGCAGCTGATTAGCATTAGAAAAGCTGAAATAATACCTCAACTGAAGCCAATTGTACTAAATGCACTAAATGTGCACTGTTACAAGAATGTTTTTCTTTCTATTGTTTTCTATTATTTTAAGTTAAGCAGGACAGAGTTCTTTTAAAGAAAGATTTACTTATATTCTCAAAAGTTAAGCATGACATTCTGTTTAAGAAGGAGACCTGTTTTATTGTGTTAATGTTGTCATTTTGAGCTAAAAATAAATGGCTAAATGATCATTTGTTTCACATGTGTTCATATCACAAAGAATACACATCTACTTAAATCAAATTCAAGTCAAATGGTTAAAAAAATAATTTCACACACAAAAAAAGAGCTAGAAAATTCACCACACTGGGAAGGGTGAAGACAACTGGGTCGCCCGGCCCTGGCCACGAGGTGTCCCTTATTTATTTTTCAGGGAGTTGGCAACCCTAGCTGGGTGGGTGCTATGATGTTACTGATAGTGAACTTTATGTTATTCATAAGGTTAGTTAGTAGAGTTGCCAACCGTCCCGTAAAAAGATGGAATCGTCCCGCATTCAGAGAAAATATTACGTGTTTCATATTGAGCTGAAAAGGAGCAGTTTGTCCCGTACTTCAGGTAGGATGGAAAAAGACACAAAGCTGGAGTTATTCTGTCTTTACGCTGTCAGCTGCCTCTTCTTTGCTCATTCTTTCCCCTCCCTCTGCTGTTTCTACTTCAATGAACATGATCATGAAACTGATCAATGATCAGCTGATCAGCTTTTCTCTCTTGTTTGTTTATCGCCCACTTTGCACCAGAAAGAGGAAACCACAAACAACAGCTGCACGTTTAAGCTTGATCAGCTGTTGTTAGAATTTATTTAATATTAATTTCAAGTATCACCTGATGTTTGCTGGAGCCACAGCTGTTAAGCTGCTGGTCATGATATCGGTTTGGATAGGTGGTGAGAGGGAAACATGAAACCAGGAGATGTCCTTACTGAATCATAAGAGTTGAACAGGTGATGGACAAACTGGTTTACCTTTTAGGTGACATGAATGAGTTGAAGGGACGTTATGAACTGTTTCTGAGAGACAAACAACACCAGGTTCCTTTTTTATGCTGACTGTACAGTTTTTACTAAGCTAACTACCTTTAAGATAGTAAACTCCCACCGTAAGGGTGTGTTTTAACTGATGAAACTGTGTCGTACTCAGGCTGATTGCTGCCTTTTATAAGCTTTACTGCACAAGCATAAGCTAACACCAGTACAGAAGCCAGGTAATCAACTGAAAGACACAAAATAAAACATTAACAAAGCAACACTACAGAGGTGGGACCAAGTCATTGTTTTGCAAGTCTCAAGTAAGTCTCAAGTCTTTATCCTCAAGTCTCAAGTCAAGTCTCAAGTAATGTCAGGCAAGTCAGAGTCGAGTCTCAAGTCACTGGTGTAAAAGTCCGAGTCAAGTCACAAGTCTGAAACTTTGAATTTCAAGTCCTTTCGAGTCTTTAAAAAAAAAAAAAACGAAAAAATAATGTTGCAGTTATATGCTAAATGTAAATATTAGACCATGTAATTTTAAAATCTGTGTTTTTCTCAACACATGACAAAATAGTGAACTTAGAAAATATACACAAATTGTGAAATTGCACCTCTTTAAAATGCAGCTCAATTAAACCTAGCTCCAAGAATAATTTTCACCGACAGTTCTGAGATAAGCTGCATGTTATTCTTGGATGCGGTTGTAGGACCAGCTTTAAAATCGCATGACAAAAATATCATACACATTAAAAAAAACTGTATCACCAACGTAGCCTGGACAACATTTGCTAGTTAGATGAAGTCAGCTATCTCATCTTAGCATATTTATATGCATATTTATAATCATACGGTTCTTGGAGTGAGCGCATACACTCATGAAGTTTAGTAACTTCAGGTCACTGCAACAAGCCCAGGTACAGTTTACCGACGGATGGGTACAGGACCTTGAAATGCACCATGTAGAACGAAAGACCATCGTACGTATCATAAGTTTACCAGTCTCACAAATTGTCGTCATAAATACACATTCCTTAACCGTTTATTAATAGGACCTTTGAGCTCAACGGTAATTAATTAGTAGTGGAAATAATTTCTGGTACCCATCACAGAAATGTAGCAGTGACAACAATATTGTATGCTGTAATCGTACTGGGCAATTAGTGATACAAAAAACCTGTTTTATCCTGTGAATAAAAGTATATGTTTTTGTCAATGTACCATAATAACAGAAGCGAAACGCAATATTGTGTCAGGACAATTCACTATTTATGCACAATAAATAAAGGAGCATAGCGCGACAATTTCTGTTCAGCGCCAGACTTGCTTGTAACCTATATCACTAATTATGTTATGAAAATGACGTATTAACTACTAAAAAACACTGACCTTCGTGTAAATGCTTGGAGCAGACTAACCTGTGAGCTGGAGTGTTCTGGGACGTTATATTTGATCTTTGAATGGCTGCAATCCAGGCCATCCGTCGCGTCTTTGTTACTTCGGAAACATGGCTTGAACAATTTCTCTTCAACGACGTAATCCGATAACAACCGATCTCTTTACCCGTCGGCTTCCCGTGGCTGTCATGCGACCGGCTATTGCAGTTAATAATACAACGGCTTCTTGACATTTTTGTGTTTCTTTTTATCGCTGTATAACTGATTTTAATTGAAAGCCTGCGTGCGCTAGTACCGCTTGCCACGAGTTCCCAGAATCCTTTGCGGTTCTACCCGTGAATGACGTCACATTTTCAATCTCTATATAATATGCATGTTAAATTTTATATTTGGGGTAAAATATCAAGTCTTTTCAAGTAAACCGGTTCAAGTCCAATTCACGTCCCAAGTCATTGGTGTAAAAGTCCAAGTCAAGTCACAAGTCTTAGAACATTTTTTCAAGTCAAGTCTAAAGTCATAAAATTAATGACTCGAGTCTGACTCGAGTCCAAGTCATGTGACTCGAGTCCACACCTCTGCAACACTATTAATGACAGTACAGTTTGGTAATAGTCATATTTGTATCTTTAACACGTTATTTAGTTAACACAGAAACTCACCAGCTCGGCTTCATCAGTCATAACAGCAATATCAACGAAAAGAAGATCCTGCAGGTAGGATCTATGAGCGGCTGTTAACACGTACCATCCCAGACTTACATAAATCACTCTGTCTTAAATAAATTTGTCATTTAAAGCAAATATGGGTCTGGCTGATAATAAATCACAACAAAATTAATTGATATGTTAGAAATATGGGGAAAAAATCCACACTGACAGCTGGTAACTGTGCAGGGGTGGGTCTAGCAAAGTTTTGCCAGGGGGCCAGGTAGGGCATTAACTGGGAAAAGGGGGCACAAAGATATACGTTCTTATTCTCCTTTAAAATGTCTCGCTTTTATTAAATAATTATCTGAAGCTTACAACCAAAGTTTTAATCTGACGTAAAATGTATAGGAATCATATATATACCAACAAAACAAGTGTACATCACTGTCACAACAGCCTCTGTTTTCATTCAAAGGCTTTATGGCTTTTCCTATAATACCTGGGGGGGGGCGATCTCTAGTCAAAATACCCGGGCCGATTTTTTGTCCCAGTCCAGCCCTGGCAACTCTCTCTTGCACCTCCAATCCCTCTGGCATCTGGGAGTAGGGACTGGGCTCGAACAGGACATCCTGACCTGCTGGGAGTGGGCCTGCTCTCACACTACACTTGACAACTCTTGTCTGACCAGGTGGGATGCTCATTAATTCACTCCCAGTTTTCACTCTGCCCTCACCTCATCGTCTCCACTCTTCATCACCTTTATAAAGACCTCAGCTTTCTTACAGTCAATGGAGAATGCTGTGCTAACAGCTTCTGTTACAGCACGAGGTGACTCTATTCCCCTCTCTAGCATGTGTTCAATCACATTGAAGCCAATTATTGCCTCCTCCGCCACCCCATCTTCCTGAGCTGGCATGAGAAGCTCTAACTGCGCAGCCTCTTCTGTGGGCAACCTGAATTTGATTTCAACCCACCCAGAAAATGGGATTTGTGTCTGATTTACTGCCCTCCCATCTAATATACCAGGCCCAATGATTTCAGTTAAACTCCTAACTTTGAGGTGTGGGATGTTCTGTTGTCTCCATTTTTCATTTATGAGACAGACCTGTGATCCTGTGTCCCACAATGCTGTGCTTTTTACTCCCTCAAGCAGGCAGGTGATCATGTGCTTCCTCCCAATAAGATTGAGGAGCTGGGCTCTTTGTCTTGGGGAGAGGAGGCTGATAGAGACCGCTTCATTCCTCTTATCTTGTGTGACAGCTGCTACTTTTGTCTCCAAATGTTTTATACTGTCTGTCAAGAGTTTGTGAACATCTTGTTGTTGCTCACCTTGGTTTAGTAGCTGAAAAGTAGCGTGGGTTCACCGTGCTAGCTGACATACCAATTTGATCTTCCCTGTCTGGAAGTTTTCTCCGGGTGCAGCATCCCCTTGACAAATGCCCACTTTGTCCACATTTGAAGCAGTGGCCGCAGTTTTCTCCTCTATTGCTGTCCTGACAATCCCTGCAGCCACGTTTGAGACTTGGGCGGTGTGAGGGAGAAGGTCGGTGCGACTCACAAATAACTCCTTTTATTTCATCTATTTCCCCTTTTAGTTGATTGATGATTTCAAACAGCTCAGTTTCCTTCCGAGTCACTGTTGCTGGTGCTTTAGCAGCTTTACCTTTTGTCGAGGTGGAGAATGGCTGGTCTTGCCCACCCACTGCACCAACTGCTGCCTCTTGCACTGACTGTGCCTCTGCTTTTATCTCTCTTACTTTCATTTCTCGGGTAGTCTTTCTGAATTTTTGTTGCCTCTCCCACTCAAGGCTGGCCCGCTTCATTTGTCTTTGCAATCAGCACATCGTCAGTGACTGCTGGATCATCCAGGTGGGGATTGATCTGGTATTTCACATTGTCACTGATCAGACCTGTGCCAACGGCTCGCAGAAACTTTTTCTGAATCAGTTCGACACTGTATTGTTCATCTGTCCCTGGCTCCCTTGATGATGTTAGGAGTCTTTCTTTCAGCTCTGTTGCCCTAAATAGAAAGTTCTGTGGGGACTCATTACTTCCTTGAGTGATATTTAGCAGCCGATGATAGAGGTCAGTAGAGCTATCCTCCTTGTAGTGTCCCCTCAGCGTGGTACAAAGTTGCATGGGGGTGAGGTCTGTTTTAATCTCCAACATATCACGGAGACTTAGGCCTGGGCTTATGGCTCCTGTTTTGTCCACAGTGTCTTTCTTGTCCTTACACAGGTCATTTTGTTTCAATCCCTGGCTGCTCTAGTTTGCATGTTAAATATACTAACCCCACGTTGCTTACCAATGCATCCATTGGAGTGTGGGAGTATTATACCTTATAACATTTAAATAGAAAGTCAAATAGAAATATTAATAACAATAAGCATAGAAGAAAAAAAAATCTTGCACAGATGGGTGAATGCTGTACAAAGGGTTTGAGTGCTCAGGTAGAATAGAAAATTACTATATAAGAACCAATCAATTTTCCATGATGTTTTTCTTAAGTTATGCAGCTCTTATTTTTTTCCTGTCATTTGGCAACCCCATTTCTGCTTTTGATTTTGGAAATAAAAACCACTAATCTCATTATGCAATTTTATTAAGATAATATGTGTTTTTGAAAATGTATGGTTTCAATATCTAAAGTTTAAGAGTCAAATTCTGGTTAAAAATAATAATTAAAAAAAAATCAATTTGTCTATTGTAACAGATCGTGGACCCATGTACACATGCCCAGGCCATATTAGAAAGGACAGAACCCCGGGTATAAGACCCCGCATTCATGACCTGTGATGAGCCAGCGTATTAGAGTACTGTTGCCGCGCTGTCCCACTGTGCAAAACGAACACTCCTGTTTACTACAAATCGTCTGTTGACCTGGAATTGAAAGCATATCCTGCTCTGAAAAGTGAGGACGATAACTGTGGTTCAAAGCTGGTAGAAGGGGTAGCACGCTGTACGACCAGTCCCTTAAAATGGTCCAGTAAACAGCCACTACTAACAATTTAGCATTTGTAAATAAGAAACGACCCTTCCTCCAGCTGGATGAGCTGAAGGGAGACGCTCTGCAGTCGTACCAAGAACAACCTCCGAGTTTTTTTTGCTGTTGGTTTATTGTTTTCTTTCTCTCTTTTTTGAAGTGCTCTGCTTTTGCAGGAAGACTTTAGCGTTGTGAGAACAAGACTGGAGCTATTTTTGATTCGACTTCGAGGCGGCAGCTTAAGTTTGTGGCGCTGCTAAGAGCACGTTCGAGTTTTGATGCTAGTGTAAATCCATTTATCTGTCTGGACCATCAAAGCGCTGAAGTGTGACAGAGTGACTGTTTGGATTCCAGGAGAGCGATGAGAAGAGCGTTCGGATACTCAGGCTCGCTGAAGATAGCGCTTCAGTTTTAGGCTCCCCTTCGTCTCTTTTTTTTTTTTTTTTTTTTAAATCCGTGTGGGCTATTGCAGATCCGTTTGGTTGGCGATCTGGACACATTCAGTACCAGATTTACTCCTCACCCCCTTAAACGATTAAACAAGCCGGGAGCAGACCCTCGCTGTCCCACAGTAACGGATTCCTTTTTGGACTGAGGCAGTTGAATGGATTTTCCGGTACACTGCTAAAATTGGTTAAAACGAACTGTTCGAGATTCAAATAATTTTTCGGTACCAGCTTACTCGTAAATGCTCCACTTTGATCGTTGATAAAGGAATATATCTGTTTGGCGATATTCAAAGGCAAAGTGCTCTTGATTTTGTTTCCTGATTATTTATTGTGATATTTGAATACGCTGGTGGAGAAAATGAACGTGTATCTCGTGTGCCTTTTCCTTACTTTGGATATAGCCACCGTGGCTTTCAGTCTGTCTACGTGCAGTACGCTGGACATGGATCAATTCAAGAAAAAACGCATCGAAGCCATCCGAGGGCAGATCCTGAGTAAGCTGAAACTCGCAGCCCCCCCAGAGGACTTCCCCGAACCCGAGGAGGTGTCCCGGGACATCGTCTCTATCTATAACAGCACCCGGGACTTACTGCAAGAAAAAGCGAACGAACGGGCGGCGACTTGCGAACGGCAGCGGAGCGAGGAGGAGTACTACGCCAAAGAGGTGCATAAGATCGACATGCAGCGCTTCTACCCGTCAGAGAGTAAGTCTGTGTGCCCGCACTGATGCCATTTCAGGCCAAAAGGCACAACTTCGAATAACGCTGCTACGCGTGTTTGTGATTCTTTTGGAAAATCCTCTCCATCACGCTGTGCTGGGAGAGTGTAAGGAAAACCAGGTAGTGCTAATATTAAAAATAAGCTACACTTTTTATATATCGGTCGCTTCTACTCTTCACGAGGCTGTGTGTTGCCTTGTAACTTTACCATTACACACTTAGTCTCACTGGTGTCAAGCCAGCCTCCAATTCGAGACTTGCAGTCAAGCCAGCCTCCAGTTTGTTTTACGTTCCCTGTGTATTCAAAGTATTACGGGAATGGATGTGGAAACCGGATTTCGAAATAAAAGCCAACTTCGAGTGAATTAACAGATATGTTAAGAACATAATAACATATAATTTAGGCTTTTTTTTTTTACAAACTCTAATGTTAGATCTATATGACACAGCCTTGTACCCTAATTGTGCCCTGTCACTATCAAGGCCATCTTATTTTGGATTTCAAAGTAAAAGCCCTGTGAATCTTCATTTTTGAACTACTCTTTCAATGACTTAATAATGCTCTTAAAAGCAAAAGTCGTATTTCCAAATACTATTTGAACTTTATATCAACACTTTCCAACCACAGTCTTTTTCACAGTGATACCATATCAATATCAAGTCAGTCTGATTTTGCCTTTCATAGTAAAGGCCCTTTGAAATTGCTGATATTTGACTTAATCTTTTAACGATTCAAAATGCTCTAAAATGGAAAATTCCTGTTTCCACAGGGTAAGTCCACTCCAGATCAACAGTATACAGCCCCACAGTGATACCATATTAATATCAAGTCATTCTGATTATGCCTTCCAAAATAAAAGACTTTTTAAATTGTCCACAATTGACCTACCTTTCAGTGATTTCAAAATGCTCTAAAATGGAAATTTCCTGTTTCCATAGGGTAATTCCACTCCAGATCAACAGTATACAGCCCCACAGTGATACCATATCAATATCAAGTCATTCTGATTATGCCTTCCAAAATAAAAGACTTTTTAAATTGTCCACAATTGACCTACCTTTCAGTGATTTCAAAATGCTCTAAAATGGAAATTTCCTGTTTCCATAGGGTAATTCCACTCCAGATCAACAGTATACAGCCCCACAGTGATACCATATCAATATCAAGTCATTCTGATTATGCCTTCCAAAATAAATGCCCTTTCAAATTGAGCATATACGACCTACTTTTTTAACGATTTCAAAATGTTCTTAAACAGAATTTTGCTGTTTCCACAGGATAATTTCACTTTAGGTCAACAGTATACAACCTCACGATGTTACCATATCAATATCAAGTCATTCTGATTTTGCTTTCAAAAATAAAAGCATTTTCAAACTGCCCATTTCTGACTTGATCCTGGAACAATTTCAAAATGCTCTAAAATGGAAAATTCCTGTTTCCACAGGGTAATTCCACTTTAGATCAACAGTATACAGCCCCACAGTGATAACATATCAATATCAAGTCATTCTGATTATGCCTTCCAAAGTAAAAGCCTTTTCAAATTGTCCACAATTGACCTACCTTTCAGTGATTTCAAAATGCTCTAAAATGGAAAATTCCTGTTTCCACAGGGTAATTCCACTCCAGATCAACAGTATACAGCCCCACAGTGATAACATATCAATATCAAGTCATTCTCATTATGCCTTCCAAAGTAAAAGCCTTTTCAAATTGTCCACAATTGACCTACCTTTCAGTGATTTCAAAATGCTCTAAAATGGAAAATTCCTGTTTCCACAGGGTAATTCCACTCCAGATCAACAGTATACAACCCCACAGTGATACCATATCAATATCAAGTCATTCTGATTATGCCTTCCAAAATAAAAGACTTTTCAAATTGCCAAGATACGACCTACTCTTTTAAAGATTTCAAAATGCTCTAAAAGTGAAAATTGCTGTTTCCACAGGATAATTTCACTTTAGGTCAACAGTATACAACCTCACGATGTTACCATATCAATTTCAAGTAATTCTGATTATGCCTTCCAAAATAATGGCCTGTTGAAAATGCCCATAATTTACCTAACTTTCAGTGATTTCAGAATGCTCTAAAAAGGAAGATTTCAGTTTCCACAGGGTAATTCCACTTTAGATCAACAGTATACAACCTCACGATGTTACCATGTCAATTTCAAGTCAGTCTGATTTTGTTTTTCAAAATAAAAGCTTTTTCAGCTTCCTTTTACATCATCTTTATGATTCAATTCTGTTATAATCAATTGAGTCTGATTTTGCTTTTCAAAATGAAAACCCAATATGTGTTGAAACAGCAATTTTCATTTTTAAAACATTTTGAAATAATTGAAAGAGTATATCACATATGGACAAATTCGACGGGCCATTAATTTGAAAGGCGAAATCAGACCACCATGAAATTTACATGGTTTTACTGTCGGGTTGGATACTGTTGATCTAATCGTTAAAAGAGTAGGTCGTCTACAGGCAATAAAAAATACTTTTATTTTGGAAGGCAAAATCAGAGTGACTTGATCTTAACATCGTATCTCTGTGGGGTTGTATACTGTTGAACTAAAGTGGAATTGTCCTGTTGAAACATGAATTTTTCATTTAAGAGCATTTTGAAATCGTTAAAAGAGTAGGTCGTATATCGGCAATTTGAAAAGTCTTTTATTTTGGAAGGCAACATCAGACTGATTTGATATTGATATGGTATCACTGTGGGGTTGGATACTATTGATCTAAAGTGGAATTATGCTGTGGAAACAGCAATTTTCCATCTTAGAGCATTTTGAATTCGCTCCAAGAGTAAGTCATATATGGGCAAATTGAAAAAGCTTTTATTTTGAAAAGCAAAATCAGACTGACTTGAAATTGACATGGTAACATCGTGAGGTTGTATACTGTTGATCTAAAGTGGAATTACCCTGTGGAAACTGAAATCTTCCTTTTTAGAGCATTCTGAAATCACTGAAAGTTAGGTAAATTATGGGCATTTTCAACAGGCCATTATTTTGGAAGGCATAATCAGAATTACTCGAAATTGATATGGTATCACTGTGGGGCTGTATACTGTTGACCTAAAGTGAAATTATCCTGTGGAAACAGCAAAATTCTGTTTAAGAACATTTTGAAATCTTTAAAAGAGCAGGTCGTATCTTGGCAATTTGAAAAGTCTTTTATTTTGGAAGGCATAATCAGAATGACTTGATATTGATATGGTATCACTGTGGGGTTGTATACTGTTGATCTGGAGTTGAATTACCCTGTGGAAACAGGAATTTTCCATTTTAGAGCATTTTGAAATCACTGAAAGGTAGGTCAATTGTGGACAATTTGAAAAGGCTTTTACTTTGGAAGGCATAATGCGAATGACTTGATATTGATATGTTATCACTGTGGGGCTGTATACTGTTGATCTGGAGTGGAATTACCCTGTGGAAACAGGAATTTTCCATTTTAGAGCATTTTGAAATTGTTCCAGGATCAAGTCAGATATGGGCAGTTTGAAAATGCTTTTATTTTTTAAAGCAAAATCAGAATGTCTTGATATTGATATGGTAACATCGTGAGGTTGTATACTGTTGATCTGGAGTGGAATTAACTTGTGGAAACAGGAAATTTCCATTTTAGAGCATTTTGAAATCACTGAAAGGTAGGTCAATTATGGACAATTTAAAAAGTCTTTTATTTTGGAAGGCATAATCAGAATGACTTGATATTGATATGGTATCACTGTGGGGCTGTATACTGTTGATCTAAGGTGGAATTACCCTGTGGAAACACGAATTTTGCATTTTAGATCATTTTGAATCGTTAAAAGATTAAGTCAAATATCAGCAATTTCAAAGGGACATTACTATGAAAGGCAAAATCAGACTGACTTGATATTGATATGGTATCACTGTGAAAAAGACTGTGGTTGGAAAGTGTTGATATAAAGTTCAAATAGTATTTGGAAATACGACTTTTGCTTTTAAGAGCATTATTAAGTCATTGAAAGAGTAGTTCAAAAATGAAGATTCACAGGGCTTTTACTTTGAAATCCAAAATAAGATGGCCTTGATAGTGACAGGGCACAATTGGGGTACAAGGCTGTGTCATATAGATCTAACATTAGAGTTTGTTAAAAAAAAGAAAAAGAAAAAAAAAGCCTAAATTATATGTTATTATGTTCTTAACATATCTGTTAATTCACTCGAAGTTGGCTTTTATTTTGAAATCCGGTTTCCACATCCATTCCCGTAATACTTTGAATACACAGGGAACGTAAAACAAACTGGAGGCTGGCTTGACGGCAAGTCTCGAATTGGAGGCTGGCTTGACACAAGTTTAGTCTCTCACTCGAACGACAGCGTCAAGTGTGAACTTTATTGTTTGCCCGAGTAACATGATACCAAGTCAGCTGGCCACAATACATTTGTGAGCTTGAACTTGTGGCACAAAAACAAGCAAATTACTGGACTTCTTGTTCGCTTCATCATGTCGCTAATTGAACTTGATATGTTTTGCTTCCTGATGTACATATTGCACATGCAAGTTTATTTTCCTTCCTCCTTCCTTTATCTTAGGGCTAAAACTGTAATTTGAGACAAATAATTAACTAAATATATGACCAGATTCTCTCAGGATTTCATGATAGATTAGTGATAATTGATTAGTCTGTTAACTTATTAATTTGGCATTTACCATCCAGGTGGAATGTTACCCGCATTACTCTGACCACTACAGTTTATATTCAGTCACACACACGAATGATTTAGTCAAGTAGGGTAACAAAAACATACTTTGTATGTTAAACTTATTATTGACAGGATTATCAAGGTAACAACTTCCCAGGAGATTTTCCCATAAATATAAATTGTCAGTGCTAATGACTAGTTGAAAAAAAATAACATTTATGCGTTCAAGTTTAATTGTACAAATGGAGTAACACAGTAGTGCTGTGGATAGCACTGTCACCTTCAGTGGTGGGATTGTTAAAACCCTTTTATGTAAGAAACAGCATCTGCTACTGTCCCCACTTGCTGGACACGAATGGCCCAAAAATTTTGTTGTGCTTGCTGCTGCGTTCTACCTGTACATAATTTCTTTAAACCCATTTTATGTGTACTAGAGATGGACCGATCCGATATTACGTATCGGTATCGGTCCGATACTGACCTAAATTACTGGATCGGATATCGGAGAAAAATAAAAAAAATGTAATCCGATCCATTAAATATCACGAAAGCACCTCACAAAACTTGCAACACGCCGTAACTCACCTCAGAACGTTAGCACGTCGGAGCAGTATGCATCACGTGATAGAGCGGCTGTGGCATGCGGGACCTGTCGGTGGTCTGGATAGCATTTGGAGCTTCGCTAGCAACCCGGCATTTCATCTCCGACAAAGTTATCCCGAGAGAAGTAAAGCAAGTGTGTAAGTCCATCTCTGAATGTTTGTAAAGCATTCCTGCGTTAAGCTTAACAAGCGACTGACTCTCCTGCTGCTACTTCAATCATGAAACTGGTTAACGATCAGCTGATCGGCTTTTCTGTCGCGAGTCAGTGTCTCTAGTTTGCTTTTGGCCCACTTTGCACCAGAAAGAGGAAACCAGCGGCTGAACAACAGCAGCACGTTTAAGCTTGATCAGCTATTGTTAGAATGTATTTAATATTACTTTCTACTCCAGGATCTTTTTCTACGTAGCTGACGCTGGTAACTGTGCAGGGGCGGATCTAGCAAAGTTTAGCCAGGGGGGCCGATAGGGCATTAACAGGGAAAAGGGGGCACAAAGACATACTTTTCTTTCTTATTCTCATTTAAAATGTCTAGCTTTTAATAAATAATTATCTGACACCCAAAGTTTTAATTTGATGTAAAATGAATAGAAGTCAATTACTGTATATAGTAACTATTAAGTCTAATATATATACCCTAGTAAGCTATAGTACTTTTTCCTTTGGGAAGGTACCATCTGTGCAGTCTGCAATTTTGTTGAAGAAAGATGTTGAATCTATTTAATATTTCTTGAAAAATAATTGATTTCTGTGCATTTTTTTTCACACTGCATCAAATTAAGGTTGATTACGTCGATTAAGCATCATGAGGTGGAGCGTGAGGGGTGGTTCCCTATTTTTTATTTATTTATTTTTGTTGTTGCTGGGAGTTGGAACCCTATTAGTTAGGTTGCTTAATATTTATGCTAAGTACTCTTTAAAATACCAGAATAGGGAGGATGGTGTAGGTGTAGGCCTCATTGTTTGACAAACAGAAAGAGCAACTACACAGCACACTAACCATACACACCAAACATGCCAAATGTCACAAATCTTTGGGTTCTCTGAGTTCTTGGCTAGCTTAGCATTAGCATGCTGTCTGTTCATTTTGTTTGCATAAGCCGAGGTTGTATTAGCAGCATAATGCAGTTGTTTCTGCCCTGGATGCTGTTTTCACTTTACCATCATGCTTATGGCCTTATGTAGTAGTAATAATAATAATAATAATAATAATAATAATAATAATAATAATAATAATAATACATTTTATTTGAAAGCGCCTTTCAGAACACACAAAGACACTGTATACAGCAGAATAATAAAAACAAGCATAAAAGCAAGCAGTTTACACAATCATAAGAGCATAAAATATAAAACAAATTTAAAATAGCAGAGTGGTGAGGTTATGTGGGATAAGCTATTTTGAACAAGTGAGTTTTGAGTCTAGACTTAAAAAGAGAGAAGGAAGTGATATTTCTTATGTCAGGAGGTAGGGAATTCCAGAGTCGAGGAGCAGAGCAGCTGAAAGCCCTGCTCTCCATGGTGGCAAGACAGGGAAAAGGGAAAGAGAGAGTGCGAGAGAAGAAGAAGATCTAAGACCCCGAGATGGAATGGTGATCTGAACCAAATCAGAGAGATATGGAGGAGAGAAACGATGAATAGCCATAAATGTATACAAAAGTATTTTAAAATTGATGCGATATTTGACCGGGAGACAACGAGCTGTGGGACAGCGGTGATGTGGTAATTAGAAGGGGTCCTGGTGATAATACGGGCAGCAGAGTTCTGGACACGTTCGAGCTTGTGCATGGATTTTTGAGTAAGACCAACAAGAAGTGAATTGCAGTAATCAATCCAAGAAGTAACACGGCTGTGAACAAGAATGGCAGTGGCACGTGGAGTAAGAAAAGGACGGAGACAATTAATGTTGCGCAATTCAAAATATGCAAACCGAGTGACATTATTAATGTGTGAATTAAAAGATAGAGTACTGTTGAGGATGACACCCAAACTTCACAGAAGAAGAAACGGAGACCGGCGAGTTATTGATAGTAATAGAGAAACTGTTGGTTCTGGATAATGTTGATTGCCCAGAACCAAATAAAAATAGAAATTAAAAGTAATGTCCATGACTCTGCTCTAGATCACTCCACCATTTACTAGGGGTGCAACAATACTCGTATCGATATTGAACCTTTCGATACAGTGCTTTCGGTTCGGTACGCATATGTATTGAACAATACAAAATTTTTTATTTATTTTAGCAACTTTTCTTCTGACGATGCTGTCTGTGTTGAGCAATGACTGTATAAAAGACGGACGACGCGACACCGCCTCCTCCCATAGTGCAAAAATGAAGCCAAAATATCCCGCTTGTGGAGGCTGCCATCTTGCAAATTTGGAGCCAGAGTCTGCGCAGTAGTGACTTGAGGTGGAGTGACTGTGTAACGCTCCCGCCCACACACCCGCTGGACGTGACCGCAAACACGCCCCCCTACACTTTTTACGTAGCCCGGCGGCTCGAGTTTTTTTGCTGGTTTACCGCGACTGACGACTCGTTTAATTAAGGTAAATACAACCATGTCACTGTTATATAAAAAAAAAAAGACACACAGCTTTTCATCTTATAGTTCTAAAATCACCCTGTTATTAATTTTTGCTAGATTAGCCGCTAGCATACGCACTGTGTTGGAGGCTTGTTGCTAGCTAGTTAGGATGCTACACACCTGTTACTCTAATAGTCTGTATTATTGAAGGATTCAGCACTTCTTATGTTTTTTTTATTAATCCATTTTTAGACAGCGATAAGCTCAGCTGCACACTCTCCCGAGGCCCAGAGTTACTGTTAATATCAAAAATGTAATGCTGTCCTTTGAGATATTAACATAAGACTGTTAGTGTAATGGATCTAAAACGGTTTAAATCTTCAGAGCCGTCTACATCCTGGTAACATGGAAACTTTAAAAACATCAGCAGAACGTTTCAGTAGTGTAGTCTAATTTGTTCATTTCATTTAATAATAGAGTCCATATCAACAGCTACATTCACCCTGGAGAGAAACTAGTGAGGGAGACCATCAGGACCAAGCTGGGTTTCCTGGGTCCAGAGGTTTGGAGAAACTTCTTCCCTTTTTTTCATGACAGCTGTCCTGTGCCAGAAGTTCTGTTAACCCACTGAGAGAGGCTTCATTTAAGAAACACCAGGAACACTGAAGCTCATCGCATTGATCAAGCAGGACTCATGATCTTCACCAGCAGCTCCCTCACAGGGAAATCTTCAGCACTCCTCCGTAGGCCTGCCCTGGGAGATGGATAAACCCAGCATTTCATGAACACTGTGATGGAGACCTTTGGTTTGTGTAATGTTGTAAATACTCCCCAGAGGCTCCGGACTTTTACATAAAGATATTATATTCAGTCCTGTAGAAAGTTATATATTTAAAAATATATGATCCTCTCTGGTTACTCTGGTATGAATAACTCTGCAACTGCAGCTGCAGTTTTCACTACAGCACATACAAGGGAGTGCAGAATTATTAGGCAAATGAGTATTTTGTCCACATCATCCTCTTCATGCATGTTGTCTTACTCCAAGCTGTATAGGCTCGAAAGCCTACTACCAATTAAGCATATTAGGTGATGTGCATCTCTGTAATGAGAAGGGGTGTGGTCTAATGACATCAACACCCTATATCAGGTGTGCATAATTATTAGGCAACGTCCTTTCCTTTGGCAAAATGGGTCAAAAGAAGGACTTGACAGGCTCAGAAAAGTCAAAAATAGTGAGATATCTTGCAGAGGGATGCAGCAGTCTCAAAATTGCAAAGCTTCTGAAGCGTGATCATCGAACAATCAAGCGTTTCATTCAAAATAGTCAACAGGGTCGCAAGAAGCGTGTGGAAAAACCAAGGCGCAAAATAACTGCCCATGAACTGAGAAAAGTCAAGCGTGCAGCTGCTAAGATGCCACTTGCCACCAGTTTGGCCATATTTCAGAGCTGCAACATCACTGGAGTGCCCAAAAGCACAAGGTGTGCAATACTCAGAGACATGGGCAAGGTAAGAAAGGCTGAAAGACGACCACCACTGAACAAGACACACAAGCTGAAACGTCAAGACTGGGCCAAGAAATATCTCAAGACTGGTTTTTCTAAGGTTTTATGGACTGATGAAATGAGAGTGAGTCTTGATGGGCCAGATGGATGGGCCCGTGGCTGGATTGGTAAAGGGCAGAGAGCTCCAGTCCGACTCAGACGCCAGCAAGGTGGAGGTGGAGTACTGGTTTGGGCTGGTATCATCAAAGATGAGCTTGTGGGGCCTTTTCGGGTTGGGGATGGAGTCAAGCTCAACTCCCAGTCCTACTGCCAGTTTCTGGAAGACACCTTCTTCAAGCAGTGGTATAGGAACAAGTCTGCATCCTTCAAGAAAAAACATGATTTTCATGCAGGACAATGCTCCATCACACGTGTCCAAGTACTCCACAGCGTGGCTGGCAAGAAAGGGTATAAAAGAAGAAAAACTAATGACATGGCCACCTTGTTCACCTGATCTGGACCCCATTGAGAACCTGTGGTCCATCATCAAATGTGAGATTTACAAGGAGGGAAAACAGTACACCTCTCTGAACAGTGTCTGGGAGGCTGTGGTTGCTGCTGCACGCAATGTTGATGGTGAACCGATCAAAACACTGACAGAATCCATGGATGGCAGGCTTTTGAGTGTCCTTGCAAAGAAAGGTGGCTATATTGGTCGCTGATTTTTGTTTTGTTTTTGAATGTCAGAAATGTATATTTGTGAATGTGGAGATGTTATATTGGTTTCACTGGTAAAAATAAATAATTGAAATGGGTATATATTTGGTTTTTTTTAAGTTGCCTAATAATTATGCACAGTAATAGTCACCTGCACACACAGATATCCCCCTAAAATAGCTAAAACTAAAAACTACTTCCAAAAACATTCAGCTTTGATATTAATGAGTTTTTTGGGTTCATTGAGAACATGGTTGTTGTTCAATAATAAAATTATTCCTCAAAAATACAACTTGCCTAATAATTCTGCACTCCCTGTATGGTACTTTAACCTTTGTACTGTTTTCATCAGTTAATTTTGCAGTTAACATGTGAACATGTTGGATGATCTGTCTGCTGTCACTGGGTGGTGCTGAGGTCTGAATGTGAGGGCAGCTCCTGTAATCACAAAGAGAACAGAATCATCAAACTCAAATCTAAATTTTATCCCTCAAAATTGAAATAAAGCTGATCCTTCTGTCCTCACACACTCAGGATCTGAAGTTCTTCTCTTACATTCTTTTCAGTATTACAGTACACTACAGTACTTTAATCCATAGTTCCTGATTAATGAGGAGTTACTGAAGTACAAGCTTTTAAAAAAATGTTACTGTCTTTACAGATGTGGCAAGAGACTGAAAATCTACTGTTGTTTGCACATATTTAATATTCAGCTCTGCACAGGAGCTGAAGCAGAGTGCAGCCTGTTGCTTTTACAGTATAATACTTGTAATAAAAGTTTCTCTTGATTTCTTTAGTCAGGGTAAATTCATTCACCTGCACAGATTAGCTAAACGAACCTCAGTGCTCATTTTAGCTAGTGAGGTCTTGCTAAGGACGGTAGTTACGGATTAGCTTACAAACACGTTTAACTTACCGAAAAAGTGCAGCGGGGCCTCGGGTCCTTCTGTCGGGTAGTCCAGTTTACTGAAGAACACCTCAGGCTGTCAGTTTAAAACAGTCGGTCATGTTTTCGTAATGTAAATGCTGGTCCTCCTCTCAGAGCCTACGCTCTATCTGCTATTCCCGAACAGAGATACGCAAGTTTCTCCGTGACTGCAGCTGCCAGTCAAAGCTGTTATGATGACGTTTCACCCCAATTTAACATCACCGCGGTAGGAATTAGAATCAAACTTATGTGAGAGGAGACCCCTTGGACATAAATCAGCGTGATGAGAACTATTGAAAACAAAAGAAAGAATCTTTGGAAAAAAAATTTCTGAGGAGAATTAATTAATTTTAGTCTGACCCCAATCCCATCGCTAACATGGAGGAGACGGGGTTTATGACCTATACTGCAGCCAGACACCAGGGGGCGATAGAGATGTTTTGGCTTCATTTTTGGGAGCTGTCGCGTCGTCCATCTTTTATACAGTCATTGGTGTTGAGCGCTGTCACTACCCGATTCGTACCAGAAACCCGATCGGTACCCCGCATGTGCGAAAGGTGTCTACTTCCGGTCGTAGCGTTTTACGATAGTTATGGGTCATGCACACACATGCACCGTTATACAAAGATGAAGAGGAAACTTTTTCTGGCTTGTTCCATTTCAGAAGCTGAAAAAGGTTCATGTCCTCATATCCTTAAAAACAAAAACTGTGTTTCATCTTATATTTTTTAATTGGTTGTCCCACAAGAGCGGTGGCAAGCCCCACAATCTAGTAAAGCAAGAGTAAACTCATAAAACAAATTTCCCACGTGTGGGACTAATAAAGGTTATCTTATCTTATTTTCTAAAATAATACTTTTTGATCCCTAGAGTAGAGTTACAGATACTAGGAGAATCAATGCCAAGGTTTGCCATTATGCCATGATGTTGTGACCCAACACCTTTTGGCTATTTTTCTTAAATACTAACCCACATGTATTTTCTAAATTCTATCAACTTTGTAGTTTTGCTTTCCCTACAGTATCCAATACTGACAGACCACAAAGTGAATTGTAATATTTGGTAAAACAAGCAACTTTCTACAAGTAATACAAATTGGCTAGTAGGCATAATAGAAATGTAAGGAATTACTAGCAGTGTGCTCCACATACTTTTTTGTACTACATTTTTGTTAAGTCATGGTCTAGCATGCAGGACGTGAATGCTATTGCTATTTGAACTG
This sequence comes from Aulonocara stuartgranti, assembly GCF_965226115.1. NCBI lineage: Eukaryota > Metazoa > Chordata > Actinopteri > Cichliformes > Cichlidae > Aulonocara > Aulonocara stuartgranti. Next base: position 34,198,275 of record NC_138947.1, on the reverse strand, counting down.
CTCAGCCACGGTGGCCAGCATTGCAAAACAGAAGGGAGAGAAAAGGGGAGATTGAGTGAGAGAGTTAAGAATACTACATTTTCCTCCAACAATGCATTGTTTACAGCAATGGCACCAGTCTGGTGTAAGATGATGGTTTTTGCAGAAGTGCTGGGGAAATGGGGGGGAAGATGTTTGATGCTCAGGCTGAGCCTGGGCTGCGGAGCATTTCTCATGCTACATGGGAGTTGGAGCTTTGTTTTTGGCTGTGTCTCAAGTATGGCCTAATTTATTGAGCCAATATTTGTCTGCCATGCTGTGATGTGTGTGTATACTGCCCTCTAGGAACTTGTTGCTATACAATACCAAACCCTTTTTCCTTTTAGTGTTTTTGCTGCACACTTTAATTTCTTGCTACAGGGCTCGCAAAATCGCTAGCCCGACGTCCCGGAGCTAGCGATATCTCCGGTCGGGCGACCAAAATCTGTCTCAGCCCCGCCCGTTGGGTTATCATATAGCCCGACGGGCTATATGACAGCTTTTCTTATGTTGGTATGGACATTTGTACAGTTAATGATGTAATAGAGGTGCATCAACAACTTTACATTGACAACCTACAACCGGTTCAGTTACAAGCAGCATGGGCTGTACAGGGGGATGCTTCCTTAAGTGAAACAGAACGGGAGCAATTCAGGTCAAAAATAGGACAGATTTTGTGGGTTGCCAAACAAACGAGGCCAGATGTTATGTTTGACATATACAGCCTGGCATCTAATATTAAAGATGCAACTGTGCAGTCCATTCATGATGTGAACAAAGTTATCCGTAAACTTAAGGCAGAGAAAGTGACTCTTAAGTTTCAGCACTTGGGTAACAGTGAGGATTTGGCATTGGTTGTTTTCAGTGTCGCATCATTTGGCAACCTTCCTGATGGCGGTACTCAAGCAGGGGCATTAATTGCCCTTATGGGTAAAGGAGGAAAGTTTTGTCCTCTCTTTTGACAGTCTAAAAAAATCAGGCGTGTGGTCAGAAGTACACTGGCAGGAGAAACTCTTGCCATGTCAGATGGAATAGACAGTGCAGTCTTCCAGGCAACACTTTTTTCTGAGCTTACAACTGATAACACTAGTCTGAATGCTCTTCTGTTGATCTGTGTGACTGACAATCATTCCTTGTTTGATGCACTCAAGTCCACTAAGCAGGTTACAGAGAAGAGACAGAGGCTAGAAATGAGCAGCAAAAAGAGCTCATACAAGCCAAGGAAATCAGACTGTTGGTCAGATTCCAAATCCCAACTTGCTGATTGTCTGACAAAAAAGGGAGTTTCACCTTTAACCCTCCTAAAAGCACTAGACGAAGGACTCTGGATACTGTGATCCTTTGTTTACTAAGTTTTCTTTGCATTAAAATGCACTATTGTTTATTTTGTGCAGTGATAGTATGCTTTAAGTAAAGTACATTGAAATGTTTTCTGAATGTTCAACAATGTTGACAATTTTTTTGTTTACATATATATTTATGCAAATGTTTTAAAGAGGTGTTTATATTTTTATTTTAAAAAAGAAAGAGGGAGATTGTTAACTTGTTATTTTCTGTTATATCGCGAGAGTACTGTTGCCCGCGAGGAGTTGTTGTTTTGTGTACGTGGTGTATGATGGCATAAAGAATAAAGCGCTTGGAGTGAGACTACGACGTGTCTTTTGACTTTACAATCTGTATGTCAAATCATGGGCGAGATACTAACATGAAGTTTCTCTCTGATACGTCTATTGGAGTTTGAATGTTAAAGCACTTAAGCATGGAAAAGAGTCCTTGTGTGAATGAGATAAGTATAAAGTACTTTGAGCGCTCAAGTAGAATAGAAAAGAGCTATATAAGAACCAGTGGAAAACCTAGTTCATGCGTTTATTACTTCTGGCCTGGACTATTGTATGTCACTATTATAAGGATGTCTTAAAAACATTTAATCCAAAATGTTGCAGCCAGAGTATATCTTTGGTTCCTCGTTTCAAGGACATTGAAGTGCCTCCCCAAGAGTGTAAACATTTATCCACTCTCTCTGTCAGAGTTTTTTGTTAACATGAATGTTCAAGATGTTCAATAAACATGTTAAGTGCATATATTTTCCCTTTTTTCTCCAGTCTGTTTGCTCATGCAAAATGAAATGTGATTAATATAGAATAAAAATGAATGATATTTAATCGTGATTAATCAAAATTAATCCACAGTAACCCTGTGATGAATCTGATTAAACATTTTAACTGTTTGACAGCACTAATATATATTATATATTTGTGTGTACTTTTTTTTTTTAAAGTTGTATTTCACAGGAGAGAACCTGTGCTAAAAGATTAAAGAAAACTATTCAAATTCTCTTTGAATTTAAGCATACATTCTTTGTGTTTATTCTGCATTTACTTCCTTATATTGCATAAATGTCAGTTACAAGCTTAAATATAAAGTTAAAAAAAATGTAACTGCAACCATGCTCTTGATCAAGTAATTGTGATTAATTACAGAAAATTGTGAGATTAATTAGTTTTTATTTTTTTATTTTTTCAAATCTATTGACAGCACTAGTTTTTAGAATTAATGAATCAATATAGCATTATTCAAACTAAAATCGATTTAAATCAGGAAATTCACTTTATAAAGCCAAGAGTTGGAACACCTCTAGGAATTAGTAGCACCAACTTTCAATAGATTAATATAAGATATGATGGGTCCTGATTATTCAAGACCTTGTATGCAAGGAGAAGGATTTTAAACTAATTCTGGATTTAACAGGGAGCTAATGAAGAAAAGCCAGGATAGGAGAAATATGCTTTCTCTAGTCTGTCAGTCTGTCTAGTCTGTCAGTATTCTTGCTGCTACATTTTGGATGAACCAAAGCCTTTTCAGGATATTTTTGTGGCAGCCTCATAATAATGAATTACAGTAGTCCAGCCTAGAAATAATAAATGTATAAACTAGTTTTTCAGCATCCCTGAGACAGGATGTTTCTAATTTTAGAGATATTGCAAAAATGGAAGAAAGTGTTCCTAGGCATTTGTTTAATATGCGCATTGTAGGAAAAAAAACAATTTCAAGATTCCTCATTGTTACTGGAGGTTATAATGCCAACCAAAGTAAGCATCTGGTTAGATGCCATACTCCTAAGAGATCTTTTATGCCTAAGTTTAATACAATAATCTCAGTTTTATCTGAATTCAGAAACAGAAAATTAGAGGTCATCAAGGTCGTTCCCACTAAACATGGGATGTGTCAGATAGATACGTGGATCATTTCTATATTGGGCCCGTTGCTCCATGACCAATTCTGGACATAAGTTTTCTAAACTAAGCCCACAATTTGGACATCCAACCATGACCCAACCTGGTTGTCAATATGATGTTCAATTTAAGATATGTCTGAAAAAATCTGATTTCCTGGCTGCTTGGGACGATCTGCGTGTTTGGGCGTGCTCTCTGCAATATCAAATGTGGAGCTACCCAGTGTGGTAGTTCCACACTGAGTAGCTTGTGAATAAGGTAGTAACCAAAAGAAAGAAACCACATGAAAATTGTTCTGCTGAGGAAATATGTTTTAATTTTGTACTGATCTCTGTGTAGAAATGTGACAAAAAACTGCAACATCTCAGTTAAGGTTGGTTTCAGTAAAATATGAGTATTACTATAGAGGAACAGAAAGGGACTTAAACATGCAAGGTGAGGACTCAGTGAAGAGTTACAGGGCAGGGTCGAATTTTTGGACTATGTTCAAAGCATTGCACCATCTGCCTGGGACTATTATGCACTAGTTCTGAAAACATTTCCCACTCTCATTCCCAATAAATAAAACACCTCAAATGTCACAAGCCCCATATACTCTTGGAACCAAAACTTTTGTAGGTTTAACACTAAACAGAAAAATAGTACATTTAACACTAATCTTCATAAATCATATTTATGTGATTTAAATACTCTTCCCCCCAAATTTTGTGCCATGAAAGGGACACTCCTTATGGAAAAAGCCCAGCCACAAAATATATCTGTCCATGCTTTTCAGCTACTCTTTACTGTTTTTCTATTCTCTATTCTATTCTATTCTCTTCTGAGTTGTACCAAGAATCTGGTCTTCTCTGATTCAATGCTTGTTTTTTCAAAGGGACCAACAGTATTGAGTGTCATACACAGTGAGGCTGCAGCACTGTCAACAAGATAGCTGACTTGTGTGGGAATTGTAGGTAGGTGTCCTCTACTGTAATGGTACATGAAATGCAAGTAAACAATAGGTTCATGACTTTCTTAGATGTGGTTACAGCACTTTTGATATCAATTGTAATAACATTTCTCAAAAAGTAACATAGTCCACATATAAATACTAACATTTAAAAAAATGGTAGGAGCAAAGAAGATTTGAAGAAGTACTATTAAATGTTTATTTTCTGTATGCCAGAAAGGTGTAATTAAAATAATGAATGGGTTTATTTATATTTGAGAGAAGTCAGTTGACTTTATTAATAAATTAAATGTTTTAATGAAGCTGCCCTTGTCAACATCTTTATCAATAGCCACACACTGTAATGACTGTAGTAGGCTTTGTGTTGGTTCACCTGATTTGAGGAAACTTGACACAACACAGGGGTGTTCAGCTTGGTGCAAGACCATGTCTTTTTAGTTCTTTTTGTATTTCCCTTTGCATTTTCAGCTGGTTATTTGCTTACTATACTATTGTTCTCAAAGACAGGGGGAGGCATAATTAAGCAACTGGCCACAGCTGCAATAACCAGCCTCACTTCATTTACGTGTGAATTATATTTCTGCATCAGATCTACGTCATAACTTAAGCCATAACTGGGAGTCCCATTTTAACCCTTCGCCACAAGCTTCTACGTAGCCTGGTGTGCAACTCTTGAGAAATGTAACTACATGTCAGTTTGATGCATACCACAACAATTGGAATGTAACGTTGCAGTATAGGGATTAAAAGGCGATTCTGGTTACCATCTAAGTTTGGATGTAGATTTCCTGAGAAGTCTAAATCAAGCATTTAGGCCAGGGAGCCATCTGGCCTAGCCTACTGCTACCCCTAGTGCCACAAGTGGGAGAAAAAAAATCTGTGGCCGATTTTCTCTAACCAGTCTAGAGGGAAGACCCACCCCGAAGTCAGCATCAACCTAGCATCACCACTGAGTGCAGCACAGACACTACATGTCCCTATCTGTTGTGAGCCCACCACTAAGCATTGTCCCACCAAGTTATCCTGCCTAATCCATTAATCTTGAAAGATTAGGGGTGGACAAGGTGATAGCTCTTGTTAGTAAGAGCAAAGGAACCTGCCATAGCACCCACTATTCCCTTGGCCACTGGTATGCCTTGGCTGTGTCTTTGATTAATACAATGGAAGACTGCTGCCCCTCCCTTTCTGCTTGTGTTTAGAAGATAATGACAAAGTATGTGTAATTTGTGGGCGCAGTTGTAAATGGTACATGCACTAACATTCATACAGCACTTTTCTTGTCTGGTAACCACTGAAAGCACCCCTTACAACACTTTATCAGATGCAAACTAACACTAATTGGTGGTGACAATTTTGTAATGTCTTGCTGAAGAACTCCTCAAGCAGGCTTGACTAGTAGGGGATTGGACCATTGAACTTCAGTCCCACAACCCTCTCAGGCTGTGATGTCTTTCCTTAATTGTAGTTTCATTTTAGTAGTTGGAATTGACTGCCTCAGTCCAAAGCAAGCGTTCCATTAGCAGTCATTAAGTATCCAATCCTTATTCACACAATTCCTTTACATTTTTTTGCAGATGTTATTTCTCCTACACTCTTCAGCCCTTACTTCCGGCGGCTGACTTTTGATGTGTCCTCTATGGAGAAGAATGCCTCCAACTTGGTGAAGGCAGAGCTCAGGATCTTCCGTCTTCAAAACCCTGGGGCCCGAGTGTCTGAGCAACGAATTGAGCTCTATCAGGTACAAACACTTTTGTCTGGAGTAACATTCATTATGCCATATTTCCTAAATATGAGTTGCTTTGTGTTTTATAAAGACTAGGAAGGATTGCTTAATATAATTTTAAAATGCAAAGATTTTTTACATTGCAAAAAAATATATTCTGATTTTTGTAGGTTCTTTTTCATAAACTTTGAAGATTCTTAATGATTAGTATAATGAGATTATCAGAATGGGAGCCCTGTGGAATTGTATAACTAACTTTTGTGTGTGGAAGGCTCATCATTTAAATTTTAAAAATTAATTAATCCAATAAATATGACTCAAATCACTGTAGTATAGTTTTTATTCTCAGTTGTTCCAGTGCAATTCAATTTTGCGATTACTGGTGTCAAAAGCAACAATGATCCAGCAGGACATGCATAGAGACAGTCCATTGTCTGGCGCCATTAGGAGATTGTTAGTAACTGACTGGACATCCGTTTTTGTGCTAACTGAAACTTTTCAAACAATTGATTCCTTTCACAGACACAGGGATTTTAAAGGACTTTATCAGTAAAAGGAATGTTGGTTGTAGGTCTAAAGCACTCAATTACACTCAACAAAAATATAAACGCAACTTCTGTTTTTGCTGCAATTTTTCATGAGCTGAACTTAAAGATCTGAAACATTTTCGACATACACAAAGGACCCATTACTATCAAATATTGTTCAGAAATCTGTCTAAATCCGTGTAAGTGAGAACTTCTCGTTTGCCGAAATAATCCATCCCACCTCACAGATGTGGCATGTCAAGGTGCTGATTAGAAAGCATGAATATGGCACAGGTGTGCCTTAGACTGCCGCAAATCAAAGGCCACTCTGAAATATGCAGTTTGATCACACAGCACAATGCTACAGATGTCGCAGCTTTTGAGGGAGTGTGCAATTGGCATGCTGACTGCAGGAATGTCTACCAGAACTGTTGTTTGTGAAATGAATGTTCATTTCTCTGCCATAAGCCATCTTCAAAGGCGTTTCAGAGAATTTGGCAGTATATCCAACCGGCCTCACAATCGCAGACCACATGTAACCACACCAGCCCAGGACCTCCACATCCAGCATGATCACGTCAACGTTGTGGATTGAGTGGCCCATGATGGCGGTGGGGTTATGGACAATGAACACAAGTGCATTTTATTGTTGGCATTTTGAATGCACAGAGATACCTTATTGAGATCCTGAGGACCATTGTTGTGCCATTTATCCATGATCATAACCTCATGTTACAGCATGATAATGCACAGCCCCATATTGCAAGGATCTGTACACAATTCCTTGGAAGCTGAAAACATCCCAGTTCTTTCATGGCCAGCATACTCCCCAGACTGTTTGGGACGCTCAGCTCAGCATATATGACAGCATGTTCCAGTTCCTGCCAATATTCAGCAACTTTGTACAAGTATTGAAGAGGAGTTCACCAACATTCCACAGCCCACAATCAACAACCTGATCAACTCTATGCCCACTGCACACCATTTTCCTTACTGTGTGAGGCACCATTGTGAGAGAAATGGTGGCCACACCAGATACTGACTGGTTTTGCGACATCTGTAGCATTGTGCTGTGTTATCAAACTGCATATATCAGAGTGACCTAAGGCGCACCTGTGCAATATTCATGCTACCTAATCAGCACCTTGACATGCCACACCTGTAAGGTGGGATGGATTATCTCGGCAAACGAGAAGTTCTCACTAACACAGATTTAGACAGATTTGTGCACAATATTTGATAGTAATGGGTCCTTTGTGTATGTAGAAAATGTTTCAGATCTTTAAGTTCTGCTCATGAAAAATTGGAGCAAAAACAAAAGTGTTGCGTTCACATTTTTGTTCAGTGAAAATACTTGATTACAGAAGGTCTAAAAGCCTGTGGTGTGCAGCCTGCTATATGACCCTACTACCGTATTTTTCGGACCATAAGGCGCACCGAATTATAAGGCGCACTGTCGATAAACGGGTCTGTTTTCATACATAAGGTGCACCAGATTATAAGGCGCATTAAACGAAACAAAACAGTCAGGTAAGCCAAACTTTACTCAACTTATTCTTCTTGCTTCCTCCACTTCTGTACCATTGATTCATTAATGTTGAATTCTCTCACAGCTGCTCTATTCCCATGTTGTTACAGTATATTAATGACTAACGTTGTGTTGTGAATGGATTATCTCAGTTTTCTCCTGACTGAAGTTTGGTCCGTTTAAAGCATCCTGCCATGTGATTGCATTTGTCCCTAACCTTCTGGAACCCCCCCATTAACTTTTATCAAGTGGAAAAAAGTTAGCATTCATCTTGAAGCTTCACTGTGTTCGTTATGATGTGTCGCTAGTGATCACGTAGCATTATATACCAGCTAGTCCAACCCTACAAAAGTCACTGCTGTTAAGTTTTCTGTCGGAAGCAATAGCAGAGCTGTAGGTTTTAATTTTTTCAGAAATCTTTCTGTCAGAACATGGTATATCATGTTTAGGTCGAAACTAGCGAGCTAACTTCCTGCTAACTTCTAACTCTATTAAATTTAATCAATTCTGTTGTCATGGATGCCTGGATGTTTAACTTAATTCTTACACCTGGTAAAGCAGCAACACTGATCATTCTATTAAAGATGGGGTGGCTGTAGCTCAGGTTGCAGAGCAGGTCAGCCACTAATCAGAAGGTCGGTGGTTCGATCCCAGGCTGCCTCCTGACTGCATGCCAAATATCCTTGGGCAAGATACTAACCCCATGTTTGCCTACTGGTGGTGGTCAGAGGGCCCGGTGGCGCCAGTGTCCGGCAGCCTCGCCTCTGTCAGTGCGCCCCAGGGTAGCTGTGGCTACAATGTAGCTTGCCATCACCAGTGTGTGAATGACTGAATGTAGTGTGTAGCGCTTTGGGGTCCTTAGGGACTAGAAAAGCGCTATACAAATGCAGGCCATTTACCATTTAAAGATGAAAGAATTTAGACAGTTTTTAACTCTCAGTGATGCCGCAGTGACTTTGGGACCTAGAGCGGACAGAGTTTTGAACCCAGATTACTCAAGGCTCCTGACTACAGTAGCTGTAATGCCTCAACAATCCATCAAGCGGTGCGGCTTCATGGCTTACCAAAGTCATTTTTGACAGATTTTTGCGCCGTGTACCACATAAAATTGGTTCGACGTCCGTAAGCACAACCAGAATTCATACATAAGGCGCACCGCAATATAAGGCGCACTGTGGATTTTTAAGAAAATTAAAGGATTTTAAGTCCGCCTTAGTGCGGAAAATACTGTAAATATTGAATTGTTTTAGACATGCTAAATAAATGTTGATGATTTCGATCAAGTGACAGTTAAAGCTAGTTTAGTGAGGGAGTCAATAGGACAAAGGTGGTAAATAGATTCGGTCATATATAGCATTTATCTACTGTCATAGATCTTACGGTTGCCTCTTGTTGTTGTACTAGATGAAAGAATGGAAATGTTTATTAATCATGAATAATAATAATAATAATGATAATAATAATAATATATAGGTTTTTTATCATAAAGACATCCATGCTAGGTAACATTTTTCTAAATTAGTGGAAGACCAATTTCTTTTTAGCTTCTTTCACATTTACTGTTGTCTCGTATAAGGTGTATATTAACAGTCAAGAGCAAATTATATAATCTTTAAAAGTTTGTAAAAAAAATCACATCATGAAAACTTTGCCAAGTATTTTTTCTCTGTTTACTTTTTGTATTGTTAGTCTGTAAAGTTTCTCACTCAAGTCTTAACAGGAGACCAGAGCAAAAAACTAAACTGTGGCTTATAGACACTCAAAACCCTGTACGCATTTCCTGACATTGTCTCTTACAGTATCTGCAGGTATCTGAAAATGTCTCTCCCTGGTAACTTGTGTATCCCTTGTAACTGATTGAAAGAGGCAAAGATACCCTCCCAGTACAGATTACTGATTGTGCAAAACTGATTGTGCACCTGTTTCCAAAGTCTAAATGTATTTTCTAGAAAAGATGGATTGCCTACAGTGGGTGTGATAGAAGATAAAGACTTCAAATTAAAGTATAGTTTAGTAGCCGTCATACATCGACTTATCAATGGGCAGGGAAGACAGCAGTAAAGCTCCTATACAATAAGGCTGAGAAGCTCCAGCTGCAACCACGTGAGGGGACTGCTGTTGTCAGCTAAGCAGAATGTCATGAATTTTATATGCGAAGCCCAGTAATAGAACAGGAAATTTGGAAGCACTAACCCTCACTCTATTTTAGACTTGAAAAGATGTTTCCTAGCAAATTCTATGTGTTTTATTGCTCCACGAAAAAGGTAAGATGAGTGAATTCAGGTTTTTAAAAAATGATTTAGGAAGGAACATGGGGAGATTTTATAATAAGTACAACCACTTGGGCAAAATTATCATCTTTATAGCATAAACTCTACCAATGAGTAATATAGGGAACATGTTCCAGAACTGTATACTTGACTGAAGCTCAGATATTAAAGGAGAGAAGTTAGGTTTTAATAGAGAGGAACAGCTGAGTACCCAGATAAGTGAGCTTCTCATAAACTCTGTCTATACCATGCTGGATGGGAGGTTTTGTAGCCAAGATGGGTTACTCACATGTATAGGGATTAGTTTACTTTTATTCAGATTCATCCTATATCCAGAGAAGGACCCAAATAACTTAATTTTGACAAATACAGCAGGAATAGTCTTTTCTGGCTGGGTGATGTATAATAACACATTATCCATGTAGAGTGAGATTTTATTAGTAGTTGTGTCAATATTATAACCAAAAACGTTGTAATTGGATCTTTACATATGCTTTCAGCAAGGGGGCTCTATTACTAAGGCAAATATCAATGGAGGGAAGGGGTCTCCCTTAGCACTAAAACCTTAGAAAAGTGCTTGTGTGAATGGGTGTAATTGAGTGAACGAACGAGTTGTATAAAGTGCTTTGAGTGCTCAGAGTAGAAAAGCGCTACATAAGAACCATTCCATTCACCATTTACAGAGTAAACCAGAGCCAATTACTCTGTCTTATCACCTTCACTGATGCATCCAACATCCAACTGCAGAGTCTGCAGAAAACTCCTGAAGATGGCAGGTCACTGTGCAGCTGCTGAAGTCTTATGGTGTAGAGGATGAAGAGAAAAGGGGAGTGGATGGTCCCTTGTGTTGAACATGCACATATTTTGGCCTTACTGTCAGGTATTCAAACAATCCAGGACACAAGGGGCATCCAGCTGCATCACTGTCAGCTTATCACCCAAGAGGGTCGGCCTGACGGTATTGAATGCAGGCCTGTAATCCTGAGGGCGACTTAATTTATGCTTCAATCTTAAATATGGTCAACATAACTCAATTAATGGGCTATGTACCAAAGGCATTTAAGCTGGTAGTAATTAAACCACCAATATACAGTACCAGGCCAATCTCCAACCTTCCTTTTATCTAAACAATTCTTAAATGAGTAGTTGTAAAACAGATGCCTGATGATCTGCAGAAGGAGGGTTTATTTAAAGAGTTTCAGAGCTCATGAAAGTACAGAAACACCTTTAATGAAATTTACAAAGAGATGTTCATATGACTTCTAACAGTGGACTCATCTTTGTGCTTGTCCTACAAGACCTTAGTGCAGCATTTGATACCGCTGACCATAATATTTTTGTCATGGTCCTGGGCCGTGTTGGCCCAGTATTCTTAGTTCTCTTGTATTTTTGTATTCAGTTCCCTGTTTAGGTTCTGTTTCCTGAGTTACCCTGTTATGTTGTTCCCTGTGTGCTTTCCCTTTGTGACTCTCACCCCCTGTGTGCCCCTCTATGTATTCATGAGCCCTTGTCCCCTTTCGTGTTTTATTCCATGTTTTCCCCAGCCCGTTATGTCTGTGTTTTCCCCGTGCTCTCTCCTCCTGTCTGAACCTCTGTACTTCCTGTTTGACTCTGCCTGTCTCCCGTCAGTGTTATGTTCACCCCGCCCTGTCTCGTTATGGTTATCTGTGTCAGCTGTGTTCCCCGTGTGTTCCCACTTTCCTCGTTAACCCTCTGTGTATTTCTGTCTGCGTCTCCCTCTGTTCGGCGTCGCGTTCTCCCTCATGTTGTGTGGATCTTCCTGTGTCTACCTGCGAGTGTTAGTTTACTTTTCCCCAGTTTAGTTTTGTATTTCCTGTGTTCAGCATTAAAGCTGTGTTTCTCGAGTTCATCCCCGTGTCTGTGAGTTTTGCATTTGGGTCCTCCTCCTGCTTGCCACACAGCGATCCATGACAATTTTATTATAACAATTAGAGCATGCTGTAGGATTTAACAGTAATGTTCTGCAGTGGTTTCTTCATACACTAAGGTTAATTATGGAGTTCCACAAGGTTCTGTGTTTGCACTAATTCTGTTTACATTATAGGTGCTTCAGTTAGGCAGTATCAAAAACATAGCATTTTCACTGCTATGCAGATGATGCCCACCATATATATTCATGCTGCCAAATTACACACATGTACAGCCTGATGCAGGGGTGTCAAACGTACAGCATGTGGGCCAAAACCAGCCTGCTGGATGAATTTTGAAATATAAAAACAAAAAATCATAAAAGACAGGAACTCAGAATTTGTAACAAAATGCCATTCCTAAATCGTCCACACGGATGTTAGTCAGAAGAGAGGGGAGCACTGTGTTAGTCAAAGGGGAGGAGCGCAATGTTTTAACTAGAAAAATTTGTATACCCTGCGAAAATGCTGTGTGGATGCCTCAACGCTGAAGATGTCTGCTGAAAAAGAGGTGAATCAGCATAATTTCTACTGAAAAGAGGTTTTTGCTGAAAACAGCTGAAAAAACTGGAATTTGTGCTGAAAATGGGTGAAGAAGCTAAAATCTGTGTTGAAAAGAGTTAAAAAAGTTCAACTGTGAACTGAAAGTATTGTTGCCAAAAGCGGGATTTGAACCCGGGCCTCCTGCCAAAAACAACCGAGAGAGCACAGACTTTACGCCTGTGGGTCCACCTCCCCTGCAGCGGCACTGCAGACCACGCCCTGCCACACACATCAAACACGTAAAATAAATATTTATGCACTTTTGCATTTACTTTTTATTTTTTGTTATTTTTACACAGTGTTCTGAATGATTAACAATGGTCTACAGCCAATCTTGTGTATTATTGGTTGTAAGATTCAGATAACTATTTAATAAAAGGTAAATATTTTATATGAGAGCAAGAAAGAAAAGTATATCTTTGTGTCCCCCTTTCCCTGTTAATGCCCTACCTGGTCCCCTGGCAAAGGCTTTGCTAGATCCGCCCCTTCACAGTTACCAGCTGTCAGCTACTTAGAAAAGGATCCTGGTGTTATTTGTCTCTCAGAAACAGTTTATAACTTCCCTTCAACTCATTCATGTCACCTAAAAGGTAAACCTGTTTCTCCATCACCTGTTCAGCTCTGATGATTCAGTAAGGACATCTCCTGGTTTCGACCAGCCCTTTTTTACAGCTGTGGCTCCAGCAAACATCAGCTGATACTAGAAATTAAAATCAAATGAATTCTAACAACAGCTGATCAAGCTTAAACGTGCTGCTGTTGTTTAGCGCAATAAACAAACGAGAGAAAAGCCGATCATTGATCAGTTTCATGATTGAAGTTTCAACAGGCGAGAGAATGACAGGGGAGGCTGTCATAAAGTTCAACATCAGTAACTTAGCGCGCACACAGCTGTATAGAAACTCCGTCATGCTAGCTAGCAGTAAGTGATTGTAAAAAGTCAGCACAACGAAAATAAACTACACCTAAACTCGGTTTATATCTGACCCAAATAGAGTGCAGTTCATAAGTTCTTACCTGAAATTCAGTTAACCTGACGCGCCGACCAGCAGCCGCCTGCTTCTCCTGCCTTCGGTTTCCCTTATCCACGATTGAGCTCCGTGTTAGCCACCACCGGTCAATCGGCGGCCGCCTTGCCGCCTCGCATGTGTCTTTCCCCGCATGCCCTTTCTGTCATACACCAGTGGCTAGCTGCCCTCTCTTGTAGCTCCGCGTTAGCCACCACCAAGCAACTCAGTTAATTTTTCCACATCGACCAGCATCTGGACAACCACCTTTCACTGTTTATACCATTACTAAAATGAATAAAGGAATCATCGGCCCATATATACGTAGACACAGACTATTTGTGAGCGATCGGGGGGTGAAATGAGTGTAAGCCGCCTCACTGAAAGCCAAGCCTGGGTGCTTTCGAGCGAAGCGGCGCTAGCCGGCTAGTAGCAACATTGTGAGAGAACTGTTGCTAATATGGGAAGTCTTGATAAAACGAGCAGATATTTGAAGTTTACAAAATTACATTCTCGCCTGAAAATATCTTAAATGTTTATTTTGTGACCTAGAAACACGAATAAGAGGAATATAAAAACGAGGTGGCAGCCGCCATTTTTTCACTCGGTAGAGGCGTGCTATGAATTGTGGGATATGGAGTTTTCCACCAAGCATACTCCCTTTCGCTTACCGTAACTATTCAATGGTTCGCGCAACCTTAAAAATGCCAATGGCTCCTGAAAGCAGCGATGCCGTGCGCGCCGTTGATATTGTCATCACTACGGTAATCCAAATAAGGGTAGACAGGCCGTACTACTCCTGACATACCACTAGAGAGAGCCAGCACACCACAAATGAAGTTTGAAATCTGTTTCTATGGGGCCAAAAGTTGAATCTTTCCCATTGGGCCTAGAAATGGGTCAAATTTGCACTAAAATCGAAATATTTAAAAAACTATAAAAGTCATAAACACCAAAAGTCATAGGATACTAGTCCAGATCCAGCCGCACAAAATGATATAACATATGTAACCCTTGTCTCAAAACTGGGTCAGATAAGCGCGGGAAAATTTGAACTGAAATATTAATATTTAAAAAACTATAAAAGTCATAAACACCAAAAGTCATAGCATACCATTCCAGATCCAGCCGCACAAAATGATATAACATATGTGAACCTTGTCTCAAAACTGTGGGGCGAGTTACGCGGCGAAATTTAGGCGGAAGATGGAGAATAATAGTAAGAACTAGAAAAATTTGCATTTCCTGCGAAAATGCTGTGTGGATGCCTTAACGCTGAAGATGTCTGCTGAAAAAAGCTGAAAAAGTTGCAAAAAGTTGTATGGCAGTGAAGAAACTGAGAATTCTGCTGAAAACAGGTGAAGAAGCAGAAAATTTTTGCTGAAAAGTGGTGAAAAGCAAAAAATTTTACTGAAAGGGTAAAGACAGAGAAATTTTTGCTGAAAAGTGGTGAAAAGAAAATGTTGCCCTGAGCAGGATTCGAACCTGGCCCACCAGTGTAAGTGTGCCTCTTGGCATAGGCACACTTAACAAAGTATAAAGAGAAACAGGAACTCAATAGTGTGGATGTCTTTGAGGCATCCACACAATTAGAGTAAAAGAAGCAGCAAGTCTGCCACTGTGAACAGCAGATGGTAGCAACACGACTTCTGCAAATTTGGTGTAGGCTACCTTATTCCCTACTCACCTTGACACCCTCATTAGCCAAAATGTTTTTGTCAAAAAGGAGAAAAGTGGATAATGGGGTGTAGGGTTTTCCAAGAGAAATACATGCTTCCTATTTATTCATACAGACCTGTGTGCTTTGAGTGTAATCAACAAGTGTGTCTGTGCCTAAGGAATATAATATTTATATAATATATTCACTATAAGACTCATCATGGTAGAAAATACAACATCTTGCGAGGACAACTGAGGAGAGAGGAAAAATGAATTGCTGGGGGGTCAATTATTACCCGGAGCCGAGAGGTCAGTGAAGCAGCAGTAAAAGCCACCTATGTAATTGTTAATGAAATAGCATTAACATCAAAGCCGTATTCCGACGGTGAGTTTGTTAAAAGATGCATGACCAAAGCTGCAGAACTCGTGTCCTGAGAAGAGACAAGCATTTGCCAACATTAGCCAACAGCTGTAGGATCTTGCATTTCTGGTGGATATTACAGAGCACTTGAATATTCTGAACAAAATGTTCCAAGGCTGCAAAAAAGTTGTCACACAGTTTTATGACAGCATACGTGCATTCAAATTGAAGCTGACTTGTGGGAGACACAGCTGTCAAGTGGTGACCCTGCACAATTCCCTTGCCTAAGAAAGGTATGTGCAACAGGCATTAATGGTGACATTAAACAGGATAAAGACAAGATTGCAGGATTGCTGTGTGAGTTTAAGAAACTGTTTCAAATTTTTGATGAACTCGAGACAGAATTTGCAGTTTTTCGCTTACCCTTCACACTCAAAACTTCTGATGTGCCTGTCGAAATCCAACGGTTGATTTGCAATGTAATTTAAAGGACAAGTTTGCCTCAATAGGTTTGGACACATTTTATCAATATCTTTTGCCAGGGTACCCAAAATTAACAGCCCTGGCTGCAAAAATGTTGTGCATGTTTGGGACAACCACCTTTGTGAAGAAGTTTTCTCAGTAATGAACATCAATAAAACAAAATTGCACTCAAGCCTAAGATTGACTGCTAGTCAAGACATGACACCTGATATTGATGCACATGTGCAAACTAAAAGATGCCAAGTTTCAGAAGCAAAAATAAAATAGCCCAGAAATGACTAACTCCTTTAAAATGTTGCTTCAGACACATATTACACTTAAAGAAAACAGTTCTGTGAAAATGAATTTTTGCTGTAGTTAAAAAATATTAAATTTAATGTAAGTCAACAGCTTCACTGCGAAAGAGTTTGGTTTGGTGGACTCCTATTGTTCATGCAATGCCATGAATTTTAAAGTACAATACTACATTTTCCATTTCCCAATGTTTTTGTCTTATAGTTATGTTTGTACTTGTGCAAACACTTACTTTAAGAAATCAGAGGTTGTTATTTGTTTTCATATGTTTTGTAAAAGGATATTTGATTAAACATGGAGGTTCTTTAATGTACTACTTCTTTGCAGGAAAAAAAACATGGACTTATTATTATTTATAGGTAATTATGTTATAATTGTACTGCTCCGGCTCTATGTGGCCCCTGAACCAAAATTAGTTGTTTTTTTTTGTTTGTTTGTTTTCCGCCTGTCCTGTTTGGTTCTTTTGCCATCAGAATTATTGTCTAAAGGCAAAGAAAGATGCCCAAACCAAAATGAGTTTGACACCTCTGGCTTAAAGACTTAGAGACCCTCATATCCTCTAATTTTCTGCTTCTAAATTCAAATAAAACTTAGGGTTAGTGTTGTATTGTCTACTTATTGTCCACTGATCTATAATCTATCTATAATTGAATATCATCTGCAAGGGATGTCCTTAAAGGTTGATAAAACATGCCCAAGGGGGAGCAAATATAATAAGAACAACAGAGGCCCCCAAACAGAACCTTGGGTTATACCAAAATGGACTGGATAAAGGGGAGATCTGTACTTTAAAAGTAGCTACAGAAAGGGATCTGTCATATAGGTATGAAGAGAACCACTCCAAGGCAGTTCCTGATACCCCAATCAAGCACCTCAGCCTGTTAAGCAGAATATGATGGTCAACTGTATCAAAAGCTGACGTAAGGTCCAACATGAGCAACATAGAACAGTTACTCTTGTCACTCTGCATCAAAATGTAATTTCATACTTTTAGAAGTGCTGTTTCAGTTGAATGTGACCTAAGAAAACCTGACTAAAAGTAGTCAGAGCAGCAGTTCAATGGTTGACCGCAACCTTCTCTAATACCTTAGCAGTAAATGGAAGCTTGGAGCTGGGTCTATAACTGCCAATGAGAGAAGGATCCAAGTTGTCTTTTTTCAAAAGTGGGTGGATGACAGCATTGAAATAAGTAGATAACTTACCACAGGCCAGGACACATTTAGAATATTGAGCAAACTGGAACAAATCCACTGCAAGACATTTTTGAACAAAGATGTACTGTAGGTGAAACATCCAGGGAGCAAGAAGAGTCTTTCATTGTACCAATAAGCTTCACTAGACCAAGATAACAGGCTGACTGGTGTGGGAACCATCAACACAGATGCTGAGGAAGAGATTATTTCTTACATTTTTGACCTTGTCAACAAAAAAGGAAAGAAAACACTGACACTCCTTATTTGACAATATAGGAGCAGTAAGTGTAGCAGGAGTAATGATGCCACTAATAATGCTGAATAACAACTTATTATTACATGTATCGAGGAGTGGCCCTAAGGGTACATCAACATTCACCATCTTACAATGCTGTGAATGCAGCCAAGTATAATAGGAATATATGTAAATTAATTTCTCTATAGACTTTCAATTTTTCTGCAGGAACACTTTAAACAGCGTATATAATCATGGACCTATGGTGAGGACTGTAAAACTGTTAATTAAGGCTGGCTGATAAAAGAGCCCCTCTCTTATCCCCTTTAGTAAAGGGGACCTTACTGCGGACCGAAGCAGCCAGCTTTATTTTTTACAATTATTATAGATGTTTTAAGGCTGTAAACCCCTCACTACACACTTTCTACACTTTTCTCAGACAGGCACGAACATTTTCACACTTTTCTCTCTTGCTTAAACACTCTCAAAGTTCAAACCTTCATAGAAAAATAAGTCCAGTATTAAAGAATGAAACCAAAGGCACCCGCAGGTGCCGTTGACGGTGCAAAGCGTTTTGTTGACATTGTTGTGTTCGTTGGGGAGAAAACTTACAAACATACAGTACAGCACTTCAGAGTCACACTGTTAGCGATCGAAGATTTATGTAAATTTGACAAACTGAACCCATTCTGTACTGTACAGGAGACACAGCACGAGATTAACTGACAATGGTCTACAGCCAATCAGGACCAGAGTTGGGCAGTAACGCAATACAAGTAACATGTTACTGTAATCTGATTACTTCTTTCAAGTAACGAGTAAAGTAAGGGATTACAAAAATGGTAATTAGATTACTGTTACTTTCCCATAACTAAAACCGTGATTTTTTTTTTGCGAGAGTGTCTCATGACAACGTAAGCGAGTGCAACGTTCGTGGCAACAGCTGTGTGCAGATGAACAATGGATAATATATATGAGTGCGGAAGAGAGTATGAGCGTTTAAAGCATGGAAGTACTGACCTTACTTTGAGTCTGATTCCGTAAAAAGAAAAACATTAGCGTCCGCTGTTTACTGTGTGGGGCAAACATCTGCCTGCTATACAGGTGAAAATAGAGCAACAGGACCGCTGAGTCTTTGATTTTATTTATTTTCTGCTGTGTTTCACTTGAATTTATTTGAAAGACTGAGTGTAAACCCCAAAATTTTTTTATTTTATGTGCTGGAATGTGCAGAAAATAGGTCTAAATGTTAAACAAATTTCTTCCTGTCAGAGAATGTTGCATATAATTAAATTTTTGCTTGATGCATAAAGTTAAAAAATTAAAACTAATAAAACCAAGCTTTAAAAAGAGACTTTTCCATTTGATTACATTTCATATGATGGATTATGCAGAAAAAGTAGAATTGGGCTGAAAGATGTATTGCTTTATTACCTATTCAGGTTGTAAATCGTGTTTTTAAAAAATAACTGAGTAACTAGGTAATTAATTACTTTTGAAAATAAGTAATCAGTAAAGTAACGGGATTACTTTTTGGGGAAGTAATCAGTAATTAGTTACTGATTACTTTTTTCAAGTAACTTGACCAACACTGATCAGGACACAGAACACAATGTGCTGTGAAAAAAAAAAGAAAAGAAAAAAAAGCATGCAAAATTGCACAAAAAAATCTGTGAAATAACAAAGCTGCAAAAGTTGAAATGCGTTATAGCGAGGGACCACTGTAGTGTGTTCTCTTCAGTGGCTGCCCGTTAAATCCAGAATTGAGTTTAAAATCCTTCTCTTCACGTTCAAGTTTTTGAATAATCAGGGCCCATTTCATCTTTAGGAATTCATAATACCTTATCTAGTCATTTCAGAGAGTGAATTATACTCAACAGAGCACTTTACTGTCAGACTGCTGGCTTACTTGTGGTTTCTGGGATAATTAAAAATTGAATAGGAGGCAGAGCCTTCAACTTTCAGTCCTCTGTAAGGTGGAACCAGCTCCCACCTTGGATTTTGGAGACAGACACCCTCTGTTTTTTTCAAGATTAGATTTAAAACCTTCCTTTTTTCAAGGATATAGTTAGCACTGGATCAGGTTACCTTGAATCCTCTCTTAATTATGTTGCTATAGGCCTTGGCTGCTTATTTATCCTGTATTAATAATTACAAATGAATCAAAATTGCTAAACAGTAAATCAAATTTGTTTAATAATTACATGCATTCAGGACTCAAAATAATGGCTGAAAACCTGTGTAGAAATTATATTAACATGACATCAAAATGGATAGTTTTATCTGACATAAAATGAAGTGATAATTCAGGTTGACATAATGTTTTTAAACCATAACTTTTAATTAGGGCCCGAGCACTAAAAGTGCGAAGGTTTGATATGCCCATTGTCAGGAATACGCAGAGCAATACCTAGTGGGAACAGGAAATGTCATGTCTTTCACTTTGATATACTGATTTTCACAGGTTCATGATGGCCACCTCAAAAGCGGTGAATATTAACATCCGTCCCTCATGATGCTTCAGTGAGAAAATTGTGAGTTTAAACTGAACGGCGCACCCTGGTGGCATGGCGGTTCACCGTGAAAGATGAAGTAGCTTTTGAGGGGCTTAGAAAGTTTAAAAAGTCTTGAAATTTTGCCCACACCTCTAATGTCGTGAAGGCTTTCTTGTTATGTGATCATTTCCATGGAATATTGCAAAATGGCTCCACAGTGCCCTCTATAAAATTTTAAAACATCAACCTCTGCTCTGTTTCATCTACGAGTCTGAAACCTGGGAAGCTTATGGAAGGATATCAAGATTTACAAAAAAGTATCTTGGAGCAATATCCCAAATCCAACAGGAAGTCAGCCATTTTAACATTAATGTGTAATTTTGGCGACATTTTCCCTTCTTTTCAGGTCTCGTACTTTGACGAACTCCTCCCAGGGATTTCATCAGATTGACTTGATCTCCAGTGCAGGGAATCTAAAGAGCTTTGTGATGTTAAATTGCAAAGCTTTTTACGTTCAAGGAAACGGGTGGTCACAACGGCATGGGGAGTTTCAATCACTTGCCAAAAAGCAGTAATCTGCTGTCACTAAGAAACACAATGTCCAACCTCTCCCAAACTTCATAGGCATGAGTCGAGAGTCAAGCTCGGAAATATTTGATATGCCATTCGTCAGTAATGGTTAGAGCACCACCTAGTGGGACGACTATACTCATCATTGAACGAGATGAAATTTTAGCTGGTGGTTCTACGCATGAATTCCATCAATGCTACATCAGATCGGACATGATGGGTGTAGGTGTTGGACATGGCTCGATGTGCCAGGGTGCGAGGGCCAACTTAACGCTGCTTGCAGCTTTAATTTTAACTATTTATGTCTTGAGGGTGTCTAATTCTAACAACCCTTAGCCCCACAGATGCCATCTGCAAACCTTTATAGATATACATAGGTCTAAAAAGACCTTTATAGGTAATTTTAGAAACCATTTACTAATATTTTTTGTAAATTGTTGGCCATGACTACAAGGCTACAAAATAATTTTATTTAAATTTTGGCACAGTTTTAGTATTAATACAGGTATTTTATCCATCTTTTGTATTGCTGTGTAAATTAGTACTATTGAACATTCAACATTTAATTAATCAGAACTTTGACTTCACATTCCTTTAATTTGTCAACAGATTTTAGGATATAAAGATGTGACATCCCCAACACAGCGGTATATTGACAGCAAGGTAATACGAACACAAACAGAGGGGGAGTGGTTATCCTTTGATGTTACAGAGGCAGTTAGTGAATGGCTAAACCACAGAGGTGAGTACATTCTGTCCCATCAGTATTGCCTTTTCCCAATTGTTTATGCTTTGTGTTAAATAACTTCTCATTACTTTTGTTTTTCCATAGACCGAAACAGTGGATTCAAGATCAGCCTGCACTGCCCATGCTGCACTTTTGTACCATCAAATAACTACATCATTCCTAATAAGAGTGAGGAGCTGGAGGCACGATTTGCAGGTTATTTGAAAAATGTTGCCTCAAGGCACTTTTATGTTGTAAGGTAGGGCTGCCACAAACGATTATTTTGATAGTCGACTAGTCACCGATTATTTTTGCGATTAGTCAACTAATCAGATCATCATCCATTGGACGTAAAACTACAGCTTATTGCACCAGCAGCATCTGCTCTTATATAACTATCATTAGCTTACAGCTTTAAGTGTTTAAGGTCTGTGCTAACTAAAAATAAAGACAAGATGATAGTTTATTAAATTTTAATGAAATTTGCAGATTGTTTCGGTGAAGTTTAATAAACTCCTTGCTATCTAAAATATAACAGGACACTGGAGTATATTCTGGAGCATCTCACACTTCTGATAATCAGTTGTCTGCTTGACGTTTATTCAGCTGTGTAAAAACTATAACTTTAATCTCAGACAAACTGATTTACTCAGGAACAAATAAAATACAAAAAAAAAAAAAAAAGCCAAACAATAACATTTTAAGTTATCTAAGTGACTCATATATATTTAACCTGAGGAGTGAAAGACGGCGGTGGGTTTGAAAACGATTTGCGGGGAGTCCGGTGTTCTCACGGCGCTAGTGAGCCTAGCCCCCGGCTCGCTAACGAGCTAGTGGGTAACAGATGTCTCCGAAAACGTCAGAGCGCTTTTGAAAATATGTGGTGTCTTGATAAACTGAGCAGATATTTGAGGTTTACACAGCTACATTCTCGCCTGAAAATATGTTAAAGGTTTATTTTGTGACCCAGAAAGAATAATAAGAGTAAAGTTAAAACTAACTAGCTGCCGCCATTGTTGGAAACTGCGCTGGGCCGCGCTATGAATTCTGGGACACAGCTGCTTCTTCTTCTTCTTCTTCTTCTTCGGGGTTTAACGGTAGCTGACATCCTTGTACATGCAATGCTGCCATCTTCTGTTTCAGTCCGTTATTACACTCTTAAATCCTGCCACTTATTCCTGCGTCTTTTGTGATCTTACAAAGCTTCAAACGACGCGTCGACTATTAAATCAGTCGTCGACGATTTTGATAGTCGACGTAATCGTGACTAGTCGACAAATCGTGGCAGCCCTATTGTAAGGTAGACCCTATAATAATAGTTCACACTAGAAAGCTGTTGTGGTTTGGCCCCCCAGTACAGCTTAGAATTAATCACCATCTACAACCCAGTCAGACCTCTCACATCATCAGGTTTAGATTTTTTAAATGATCCCAGAATCCGATCTCAGTCTGCTGAGGGTTATTTCAGTTACTGTTGTCCTGTTCTTTGGAACAAGCTGCCTGCTGACGTGAGATCAATTACATCTGTGCGTACATTCAATAACAGATTCAAAATCTTTTTATTCACACACATTAATTAATAGGTGTTGTCATTTTCTTTTGTGCTATTTAGCCATTTTCACTGTGTCAAGGCATTGCAAATCTATGCAGGTTTTGTGTTCTGTGTTAAGTAGAGTACATGCAGTCATTATTTCTGTCTGACCCCCTCTCCCTTTAACAGAAATTTCACCTTTCTATAAGCACTGGAGCTATGCTGATAATTTTACTCTGAATACTTTGATAATGTTTTTTTTGTAATGAACTTTTCTGTCATTACCAGCCCTTGCAGTGCTGCTTATTAATCTCTTATGTTTTCTGGTATCGACGACAACCTAATCCGTGGTCGTGACCTAAAGGTTTTTAGGAAGTGGCAGCACAGTGTTCGGGGTCCACATCTTCTCCTCATGTTGCTACCTTCATACCGCCTGGAGTCCCAGTCCCAACATAAGAACCATCGATCCAAGAGAGCTCTTGATGCTGCCTACTGCTCCAAGTACTTGTCTGAAAACCAAATTGCCAAATGCAAAGCAATAACAATGTCCCTATCTGTTGTGGAGATTTTCAGAAATGAGTCATCAAGTAAAAAGGGGCCAAGCAACACTAATAGCACTAGGCACTGCACAGAATTGGTTGTCATTAGGTACAAAGATATAGAATAACTGTTAACACTCTGACTTCTTGGCTAGAGCCCATAGTGATGTTAAAGGTGAGTGCGTGTTTTAACCCACAGCCCATCAACCACAGCCTAAACTTCAACAAGTAACAAAAGGCACTGATCATGTTCATGTTTCTAAAGTAGAATCACCGTGGTGATTGGTTTCAGTCTCTTTGTGCTTGTTTTCATCTTTGCTTTGAGTTCATAAGTGTAAAAGGAAAAATATTATGTGTATCCTCATTAGGATAGGGTTTTGTGTTGATGTGTTGGATTGTGCTCAGGTTTATATTGTTAACTGGTAATTATGTGACAATGCATTAATGTAACTATAGTGTAACAAATGAGTTTCATTGTTACTTTTGAGTGATGACCCCTACGCAAGCTATATTTTTCTTACCACTGTGCAATACTTCATAATGCCATGCAGTCCCTATTTTCAATAAGGAAACATCTTTACCTCCAGGTGAAGGGGAAAAAGTAGCAACAGTGTTGTAAGAAAAAAAGTCTGTACCAGTTCAAGTCCAACTGAAGAAACTGGAACAATTTTGTTAAACGAAGAAGCCAGGAAGAGCACAGCTTTCCAAAGTTTTTTCCAACAGAATGCTGACAATTTGAAAACAAACAAACAAACAAACAAACAAATAAAACAAGATTCTGGATATAGCTTTCCTTTTCTTCGTGAACTACGCTTGATGTACCCTTTCCTGGTGAATTAAAATGAAAAACTGTGCATTGGTTCAGTTCCCACAGTCCCTCTCTCTGGACAGCCAATGGGGCATACATACTAAGGCACTGATGCTTGGCAGCATGCAGAGAGTGTCAACAAGTTGACCACTAACTGGTATTGCAAACTGCTTTCAAAACAGGCTGAAAGCAGAAGTGAAAGGCAACACCCTGGACAACTTGTTGGCTGATCTGTTTAACTATGTATATTTATCTTTTCTGGTTCAGTGGTTGCCCACAATAAGTAAAGAATCTAATCTGAGCGCATCTTCACCTATCTTCATCTCTCCATCTGTGACTTTTTATAGACTGCACACACTAGTGACGAGAGGATTCCCACAGCTCTGTTATTCACTTTTCCACTTTATGTCTTTACAGAAATGTTCAGGATAACTGCTGCTTACGATCGCTCTACATTGATTTTAAGAGGGACCTGGGCTGGAGGTGGATCCATGAGCCCAAAGGCTATGAGGCCAACTTTTGTGCAGGGGCCTGTCCATATCTGTGGAGTGCAGACACCCAGCATTCCAAGGTACTGAATGAGGAAGTTTGAAAGGCTACACAGTAAACGTAAACATGAATGCAGTCGCACTGCACTGTAAATCATATTTTATTTTATGATATGGTTCTAATATGTATATTCCAGGTGTTAGGTCTGTATAACACCATCAACCCTGCAGCATCGGCATCCCCCTGCTGTGTCTCCCAAGACCTGGAGCCTCTCACTATCCTGTACTACATCGGCAAGACCCCCAAAATAGAACAGCTCTCAAATATGAAGGTCAAGTCCTGCAAGTGCAGCTAGAGGTCCTTAGAAAATACATACTCTTCTTTCATCCAGAGTGGAGTGAGTTAACGTACCGTCAAAGTGCCGCTGCACTCATTTACTAGCAATCCTACAGCAGTCGTTTCACACAGGCATGGCCAGGAATGGTGTATTAGAGAATAAAAGGAACAAGTCAATGTGAGTTCAATGCATATTCAACATACAGGACCAGAGCAGTTATAATACCAAAAACTTTAGTTCGATGCACTGTATGGACAAAAATGTTGGGCCTTCATGTAAATTCATGTGTGTTCAGTCTTGTTCCTGCAGGTGTTAATAAACATTCACCTAGCCATGAAGTCTGCCTTTAAAAGATCTGTAAAAGAATTGGTCATTCTAAAGAGCTCATTGACTGAGTATGGTACTATAATAAGATTTAAAGATTGCAACGAGTCATTTTGTTAAATTTTATTTGTCATAGATATGAAGTGATCAACTGTAAGCAGTTTTATCGCAAAGCGAAACAGCAACTCATCCAGGAAGTGAAAGACCGTGTAAAGTTACAACGGAGTTCTGAAGCATGTTGTACATAAAAGTCGCTAACGCTCTGTTGATTCAATAACTACAGAGTTAATTTATTATTTATACCAGAACTGCATACCAGAGCTGTCAGAAGCTTCATGTATAGGTAACCCATTACTTTTGTTCATATAGGAAGAATTGTATTTCTGTATTGACACAGGTTTGCAAGTAAAATGAGCTTGTGTGCTGTTCTCCTAATAAATGGTCAAAGAAGAATAATAGTTCTTAATAATATTTCTTAGTAAGGGTAATTTACACCATGAAGGCCTGCTCTCAAAAACTGATATAGATAAATCCAGCTACACAAACACTTAAAAGTTTTTTAGAAAATGTTTAGTGCCATCTTGTGTCAGTACAGAACATGTCACCTCGTTGGTTTGTTGGTTGCTGTTAACAGACTTGCACTGAACCAACCAACTCAGGTGAAAATAAGGACACTAAAACTAACCCTAACCCTTTTCTACTCTCCCGGAATACTCAAAGCGCTCTATACAACACGCCACATTGCATATTTGGCATGCAGACTGGGATCAAACCACCGACCTTCCGATCAGTAGATGCTCTACCTCCTGAGCTATAGCCACCCTACAGAGTAGGCAGCACAAAAGTGAACCCTTTAAATGAAATTTTAGTTTTAGCCTCCTCATATTCCACTGAGTTACTAGTTTGCTGAAATAAACGGAAGTCAAACAAACCAACCAACTCGGTGATGTAGCATTCTGTATCACAAGATGGTGCTAAACATGTTTAAAACAAGCACAAGTATCTTAAATCCAGCTACAAGGAGTGTTAAATCCATATCAGTTTTTGAGAGCAGGGCTCCATGGTGTAAATTAGCCTTTGTCCACTTTAATCCATCAGAAAAATAAATAATGAATAATTCACATAGTTTTTTTTTTCCCTCACCAATATGCAATACTGAAATATTTTCCTCAATAACAAAATTATCAAGTCTAGTATTTACAGTTAATTTTATTATTGAGTCTTCGTCATTGACTTTTTAGGAGTCTTGTTAAAATCCAGTGGCGTTTTAGATCATAACAAACTTTCCACCAGTTTTGTTTGTTTTTGGTTCACTACATGAGGCTAGAGATTTGCTTGTTTGTTTGTTTTTTAAATCATACACTTGCAGAGTTCTGAATTTAAAAAAACTGAAAAGTACTGTCATCTCCAATATCTTTTTGAAATGTTGTGGCGCTAAAGTGGCACACATTCAAAAAATCCAGGCCGATATAGTATTCAGTACCAAGTTATGTGAGAATACAGCAAACACTGGAAATGTAAGTGATATGTGTATATATGTGAAATAAGTCCTTGAAAAAACAGATCTACTCAGACCTACCTAACACTTTGCTTTCAACCTTCAGCAGATATCAAAGGCACAATATCACATTCTTATACATCATTATTTATTTTATTCCTTAAGAATTATTCTTTATTTTTGCATTTTCTGATTCTGTACAGTAAAACATTGCAGTAAGATGTCCTGCAACCTTGCAGTGTTGACATATATTATCTACTCCATTTTGTAGTTTATATAATACACACGCACAACTTTTATTAAGCCGCCATAAGAGAGAATAAGATGTTGCATTAGAATTGTAAAGGCTATTTTGATTTATTATGGCAATAGTATTAATTTTATAGCTTCCCATTTATATTATAAAACACTTTTTTAAGGGGTAAGAAAAACAGTGTTGTATGTAATAACTTTTAATTGCTAAATTGGCATACTTTGTTAACAGTTTTAAGCAGTAATGGAGCAATAGTCTCCTTCCAGAATTTCTTATGAAAATTATTAGTTTTGTTTGTTTGGATGAACTGGCAACTGGCCCTTTTAAATAGCCCAGTGTAACAGATGCCATAACACGTTTAAGTAAAAAGCTTAGATTCTGAATCATTACAACCCCGAGTCTGCTGTCTGTGTTGTTTAAAAACGAAAATACATGTTTATTTATGATGTTCAGATTTCTGAAACAGAAAATTCTGTAAATGTGTAATGGCAATGAATAAAATGTGTTTTCATCATTAACAGGTTACTTGCTGAAATTAGTTTACAATGTGAGGTCACATCCTATGTATAATTGTGACAGTAATACTGTACGGTATTAGTGACAATAATACATACAGTAAAACTGTTGACAACAGAAATATTTCTGACTTTATGAATAACAACAATACTACTAATAATAATAATAGTAATATTTTTTAAATTATTATCATTAGTATTATTATTATTATTATTATTATTATCATAGCAATTTTAAAGATATAATTCTTTGCGTCAGTTCAGCAGTGTGTGAATGGGTGAATGGCTGAATGTGTAAAGCGCTTTGGGGTCCTTAGGGACTAGTAAAGTGCTATACAAATACAGGCCATTTACCATTTACCATTCAGCAATTTGAGGTAGGTTGGGATAGAGAGAATATAAAACATGGATATTAATGAAATAAAATCAAATTCAAACAATCTTATTGAGCTGAGTACTGCACTTCAATGGAATGGAAAAATGGAAACAAATGTGAAAAAAAGGCCTGCTGCTCAGCTCAATGAAATATCCAGTTATTAGTGCTTAAAATTAAAATTAAATTAAGATTGTTGAAATATGCAACCCTAAGCTCCACCACATTTTATATTATAATGGGGAAAACTAAAGATTATCCAGAGGCCATCCAATTCATTTTCATTTACATAGCACCAAATAACAACAATAGTCTGCTGGTGGTGCTTTACATTGAGGGTTACCATGGTAAATGATTCTTATATAGCGCTTTTCTGCTCTCCCGGAGTACTCAAAGCAATCAATACAACATACCACTTTCACCCAAGTTCCTTGTACCATGTAAGGTACAAGGTACAAGGAACTTCCTGTTTTTCAGTCTGGCTGAGCACTTAGTTTATGAGTCAAAAGCGGCCTTGCTTTACAAACCTTCATTATTAAAGTACATAAAACAATATAATAAACAAAATAAGCACTAAGGATATATTAATTACATGACACTACATGTTAAAGAAAAAGCTGCTGTGACAAAGAAAAGAATCTGTCAAGCACAACTCTTTGGAATTTAAATTGTAAGAAATAAATGTGTAAAATTACACAAGAAGTTCTGGTAGCTCGTTGCCCAGACTGTCCATTTTGTTGTTTTAGTTTGGGTTTTTTTTAACTGTAGTCATAAAAAATAGAATTATATAGCAGAAAGTGGGAAAAAAAACTTTTCTTTTTTTCACAAAGTAAGAGAGGTTTTATTAGAGACATAGCTAAAAGGTTTTGCAAAATTTTGCATAAATTGTGATTTTCTTTTGGTATTGAATAGCAGAAATTAGGCTTTGCCAGATGTAATTTTTTGGGGGGAGGAAAAAAAAGCGGTATACAGCGGCCGACAGCGCTGTATACAACGCTAGACTGGTGTCTAATAAGCAAGTAAATAAGGCAGAAAATAGAGAAACGCACTGAGAGATAGAGCTGTGCGATTTTATTATCTGCATACTTACCGTGAACCCTTTACATTGTTCTTCATTTTGTCAGTAGTAATATAGGTGCTCTTGTTTAGCAGGCAAAAAAAGAGCACCTATATTACTTCTTTTGCCATTGTTCTATTATGTATTTTTGTTCTATTGTTAAGTGTCCTTGGGTGTCTTAAAAGGCACTTTATAAATAAATAAATATGTCTGTGAAGGTTCTCAGTCATCCGGGTCATCGTAGTCTAAGGAGTTTGGAAAGAGGAAAAGCGTCTGGACTTCTTTAAGTTGCTTGAACACGTTTCACCTCTCATCCGAGAAGCTTCTTCAGTTCTAATGGTCAAATGGTGGAGAGTCCCAGATTTAGGACACCCAGTGGGAGACAAGAGGGACAAAGGGAAGGTGCACCGTGGTCCTAAACACAACAGATTACCACACAAAGATTACTACTCTCCTCAGTGACAACAATACCTACGAAGCCTTAAAGCGAGACCCCACAAGCAGCTACAAAAAGAAAGTTATAGCTTGCCTTCAAGACCTTGAAAGGGACAAAATCATTGACCGCCTTACATATCACCGCCTTTACCCAGGGGATGCCATACCCTGCATTTACGGACTTCCTAAGATCCACAAAGAAGGTGTCCCACTCAGACCCATTGTAGGTGGCATAAACTCAGCCACTTACAACATCTCGAAACACCTTGCTACCATCCTAGCACCTCTTATGGGGAACACCCCACATCACATCAAGAACTCCACCGACTTCATCGACAAGGTCTAGAAACTTACCCTGGACCCAGATGAAACCATGGTGTCCTTTGATGTAGTCTCCCTCTTCACTTGCATACCCACCACGGAGGCCGTGGAGACTGTCAGAAAACGACAACAAGAAGACAGCTCCTTGGAGGACAGGACCAACTTCACACCCGATCAGATTTGCACACTGTTACCCTCTGCCTCACCACTACATATTTCAAATACAACAAGGGTTTCTACAGACAAAAACAAGGCTGCGCCATGGGCTCCCCGTGTCACCTATTGTAGCCAACCTTTACATGGAGGAAGTGGAAAGGAAGGCTCTTGGCTCTTTCAAAGGAAGAGTAACCAGCCACTGGTACAGATATGTAGACGACACCTGGGTCAAAATCAAAACACAAGAAGTGGAATCCTTCACTGCGCACATTAACGCTGTGGATAAAAACATCAAGTTCACCAGGGAAGACACAAAGGACGACTGTTTGCCTTTCCTGGACTGCGCTGTGCACATCGAAGAGAATGGCAACCTCAACATTGAAGTTTACCGGAAGCCCACACACATGGACCAGTACCTCCTCTTTGACTCCCATCACCCTCTGGAACTCAAACTTGGAGTAATTAGGGGCGATTGTGGCTCAAGAGTTGGGAGTTCGCCTTGTAATCGGAAGGTTGCCGGTTCGAGCCCCGGCTCGGACAGTCTCGGTCGTTGTGTCCTTGGGCAAGACACTTCACCCGTTGCCTACTGGTGGTGGTCAGAGGGCCCGGTGGCGCCAGTGTCCGGCAGCCTCGCCTCTGTCAGTGCGCCCCAGGGTGGCTGTGGCTACAATGTAGCTTGCCATCACCAGTGTGTGAATGTGTGTGTGAATGGGTGGATGACTGGATATGTAAAGCGCTTTGGGGTCCTTAGGGACTAGTAAAGCGCTATATAAATACAGGCCATTTTAATTAGGACCCTACACCACCGGGCAGAACATGTTCCCTCTGAGCCTGAAGGGAAAAAGAAGGAACACACACATATAAAGGAAGCACTTAAAACATGCGGCTATCCTAATTGGGCGTTTATAAAGTCAGCAAAGAGGCACAGAAAAGAAGATCAGACACCAGCGAGGGAGGATAAGAAAGACAGACGCAACAACATTGCCATCCCCTATGTAGCCGGTGTATCAGAGAAACTCAGGAGGGTTCTCTCCAAGCATGACATCCCAGTGTATTTCAGACCCAGCAACACGCTCAGACAGAAACTGGTTCACCCGAAAGACAAAACGCCAAAACACAGACTTAACAATGTGGCGTATGCTGTACAGTGCAGCGAGGAATGCCCAGACCTCTACATCGGAGAGACCAAACAGCCACTTCACAAGCGCATGGCACAACATAGAAGAGCCACCTCCACGGGACAAGACTCAGCTGTCCATCTGGATCTAAAGGACAAAGGTCACTCTTTCGAGGATGCCAATGTTCACAATTTGGACAGAGAGGACAGATGGTTTGAAAGAGGAGTGAAAGAAGCCATCTATGTCCACTGTGAGCGACCATCTTTGAACAGAGGCGGTGGTTTATGACACCAACTGTCTGCCATCTATAATCCAGTTTTGAGATCCCTTCCCAGACGCCTTAAGGCCCACTCACATCCTGGGTCATCTGACCTCAGGAAATCACATGATAGGGTGGGGCCAGGTTTCACAATGAGCTCACCCGAAACCCTGGCTGATTGTGACCCACACCCACTTTCGCACCTTGGCTCATGTGATTAGGTAGAGGATCACCAGCGTGTCCTAAATCTGGGACTCTCCACCATTTGACTCTTAGAACTGAAGAAGCTTCTCAGATGAGAGGTGAAACATCTTCAAGCAACTTAAAGAAGTCCAGACGCTTTTCTTTCCAAGCTCCTTAGACTACGATGACCTGGAGAATCTTCACAGACATTTAGACATGCTCAGTGTTTTATGAAAAGCCACGATAGCAGAACAGGTACTTACTAAAAAAGCTATGCATGCTTTACGCTATGTTGTGATTAATACAAAATGTAAATAACTGAGTTTGGATATCTGAGGGGTTATTTAAAAAATTATTAGTTCTCTTT
This sequence comes from Aulonocara stuartgranti, assembly GCF_965226115.1. Classification (NCBI taxonomy): domain Eukaryota; kingdom Metazoa; phylum Chordata; class Actinopteri; order Cichliformes; family Cichlidae; genus Aulonocara; species Aulonocara stuartgranti. Next base: position 34,165,969 of record NC_138947.1, on the reverse strand, counting down.
ATGCATTTTATAGTGAGCTTAGAGCATACCGCCCTGAGCACACCCAATTTTGTCTGATCTCAAACGGAAAGCAGACAGTCAATCTTCAAGCTGGCAGGAGTTAAACATACTTAAAAACACATCACTTGACTGTCTTAGGTAATTATAGGCCAATCTCTAACCTTCCTTTTCCTTCCAAATTTGTCAGACAAGGAGACTTCTTTCATGTCTCTTAGGAGAGAGAGTATTGACAAGAGTATTGACAATTTAGTGATCGTAGATCAAACATAAATTTGATTTAACTTACTTATTGTTTCTCACATTATTGTGGGTGAAGTTTGGCCCACTCATCTTTATGATGTTGCTTCAGTTCAGATCAGTTGAGGTTTGCTGGCATTTAATTCGGCTCTCTCCTGACACAGCATTTCAGTCAGGTTGAGGTTTGACTGGGCTACTGTAACACATTGATTCTTTTCGTTTTCAGTCATTCTGTTGTAGATTTATTGATGTGCTTGGGTTGTTTTCCTGATGTATGACACAGTTTTAGTCTGTGAAACAGATGGTGTTACATTTGACTCTACATTACTGTGGTATACAAAGGAGTTGGTTGACAGAATGGCTGTACAGATCCTGTGGGGGCAAAACAAGCCCAACAAGCTGTGTTAATGTGTCATATTCTTTTTAAAGAGAACAGGCTTTCTCCTGGTAACCCATTGAATAAACCATAAAATATAATTAAGAGATGTAGGTCCTGGGTTTTTTGCTTTTTCTCTGATCGTTTTTCTCTGTCTTGAATCCTTTTCACTTGTGAGTAATCTATCTTGAATTTAAAAGTGAATTGAATTTCTCAGTGTAGAATTAGATAGTTCACATTTTTTCGATATGACCTTTTCCACAATGATGGGAAAAATTACTAATCTAAGGTCACTGGTAATGTCTTTCCTTGTTGGTATAGTGTTTACTGAGTGCTCCACATCAGCAAACTGCCAAAACTTTCTTCGATGAGCAGTTAAACCAAGTGCATAGCAGCAGCTTCTACATACCCTCTTAATTCCTATGCAAGCAGTAGGAGTCTGCTTAGTTTAGGGCTACATTAAAAAAAACTTCTTTTTGACATGACTGTATCAGCTCATTGTGGAAAATAAGAAAGACCATAAGAGCATTAATGAATATAAGTAAACAAAGTAAGAACTAAGAAGTTGGCAGCTGTCTTTGGCTTTCTTAAACACCCCCCCCCCCCCGTACATTTTTATTTCAGTGTAACAACTCCTGAGTCTCTTTTCCTGTCTCACACTGAGGCACACAAAGAGAAACAGGATGTTGTGAGCGAGGACAATTTATCCAATGAACAGGAGGTGGTGACGGGATTAAATATGTTCAGACAATCCCAGCTTAGGTTAATAATGTCAGGTAGAAATGGCTGACATTAAGTTAACCACAGTGGGACACCAGGCTAATATGGAACAACAAAAGCTTTGCTGAGCTCTGCTTTTGTCCTCACAGCTGGGTTTGCTTGGAGATTCCAAAACACAAACAACTGGACTTTCACATGCTCCTTTGTTCCCGCTGACCCTGCATTCCTAAGGTCCACTCTTCGCCCACAGGTACACATACTTGGAGTCAAATCAATAGATCAGAGTTTAATTCCTGCACTTTTCAGCAGAAAAAAAAAATCACTTTGTCAGCTGTCCTGGCTTTATGTCAAGAAATGTTTCACTGCTTGACCCTGGGGCTCGGTATAAAAATCAAGTCAACAGCACAGGACCACAGTCTGCGAGCCTGAGGAAACTATCTTACACATTTCCAGCAGAGAAAAGGTAAGACACAAGTTAGCGGACAGTAACTTTCAGAATGCTTGTAGGTGAATTTTATATCAAACTAAATTAAAACATGCATGATTTCAGGATACAGTCCTCCCATTCAGCTTATATTCTAAACTGATGGGGAGATTAACAAAAATGTGACAAAAATTTAAAATAGGAAAGTTTTAATCTGTTGTGTTTTGGCTGTGGGAGCTTTCGGAGTACACACATCTAGTGTAATAAAGTAATAATCTTTTTGTGTGTGTGGTTTTGCTGATTTTGTTTCTGACTCTTGTAACAGATGAACCCTCAAGTCCTGCCTTCCATCCTGCTGCTCATTTCTGCTGCCCATGCTTTCCAGTACACGGAGCTAGCGCAGTATGTTGACAGCCACCAGGACGAATATGTGGAGGTACAAATATCTGCTCCTTACTCTAGCAGCACTGAACTCTGAATGCTAGAACTGTTGTAATCTATGCCGTTAGGTGTATTGGGTTTAGACAATTTACTTTAATATCTGAGCTTGTGAGTCAAACAAAATCTCAATCATCATCAATAATGACCCTAGTGCCAGCCCTAATCCTAAACCCTACACAGATTCAAAATATATGAGTTTTGGTTTTATTAAATTATTCTGTCAAGTCGTCAAGGTTTATTGTCATTTCGTATGGTATCTACAAAAATACACAGACTGAAATTAAATGATTATTGCAGCCTATATACTGCAATAATCAGTAAAAAATAAAAGTACTGTATAACAATCAGCTTGCCGAGATACTCAGCAAACTCAAGTGTAAAACAATCACACTCATTCCGCTAGCAGCGGTAAGCTCAGAGAGGGATTCAGTTAGATCAGCTAAGTGTTTTTATGAGGAGAATGGTGTATGTGTGTGCCTGTCACAGTCCATTTGTTGGTCTTGCAGTGTGGCTTCTGTCTGTCAGTGTGTCATACAGTTTGACAACCTTAAAGACCTTGGCCAAAAATGGCCTCCATCCCCAGTTCATGCAAATGCATAAATGTATCAATATTATCTTCAAACCAAAATGTAATTATTTTTATTTAAAACAACAACAACAACAAAAACACCACCAATCGGCTGAACTGACCCTCTAGTGTATATGTATATATATATATATATATATATATATATATATATATATATATATATATATATATATATATATATATACATATAATGCATGTAGCTGCATATTTGGCAGCTACATGGATTATTTCAACTAACTTAATTTCTGTGGAGACTAGGACTTACAAACTGCATGTACACAGTCTCCAATCAAATGTAATAATTAGCGTAACTAATAATAACAATCGTGGAAAGCAATCTATGTTGTTACAAAATTCTCCCATTGATCTCAATAGAGCATACTTATAGTTCCATATTTCACTCTAGACCATTATTAGACAAGAAGAAAGAATATAATTTAATACCAATAGATAGGCCATTAGAATAAGACACCAAATAAGAAATAAAAGTAAGGCTAAGCGTGCTGTATATAATCACAAACTACAAAAGAATCTGCATGTGATATAAGTGTGACTCCTTGAAGATTGTCGGGGCTGAGGTCAAAAGTACACTGTAATGATTCTGGATCACTTTCTTTACTCGGCATCAACACGGAAAGACAGTAAGGTGAGGTGTTGACTCTGAAGTAACAACCACAACTTTTACCTGTACAATATCAGCTGTTGTTGAGAAAAATAATAATACTCTGACTACTTGAATATGAAAGCAGTTATTCCAACTAAAGAGACATTAAAATGTATTTTTGTCAAAATTTTGACAAAATTTAAAACAAAAACATCAAATAAAGGCTCAGGAGTTAGAAAAAAAATGGGGTAGAGTTAGGGCTGCTCAATTAATCGAATTTTAATCTCGATTACGATCTGGGCTTTCAACGATCATTAAAAATGACTGAGCTGATTATTAGCCCCTCCCTTGTGCTTTACTCTCGCGCTGCTCCGTGTGGCAAATCGAGCGCACCTCTCTGCATTTCGAACACGTCACAACAATTAAGAGCAGTGGTCCCCAACCTTTTTTGCGCCACGGACCAGTTTATGCCCAACAATATTTTCATGGACCGGCCTTTAAGGTGTCGCGGATAAATACAACAAAATAAAACTTGTACTGGTACCGAAAAAAAGAAAATTTATTCATAACACACGTGAAAAGACCAAGGAAAACCGAGTAAACGATAAAAACGATAACAAAATAACGCTGAAAACCGATAAAAACCCTGAAAACTATACATTTCACACCTGAGCCTCAACTCTCGCGGCCCGGTACCAAACGACTCACGTACCGGTCCGAGGCCCGGGGGTTGGGGACCGCTGATTAAGAGGACCCGAGGGAAGCTCGGAAAGCTAAGCAGAAGTTATTTGGAGAGGAGAGTGACTGCCGTTGGTTGAAAAGAGAGGTAAAAAAAACTTCAGTGGTGTGGAAACATTATGGGTTCGCGGAGTCAGACGTGGATCAAGTAGACATAGTGTGTAAACTTTCATTTATTTTTTATATTGCAAACATTTGCACTGTTATCAGTATTTGCACACTATTTTATATTATTTTTTGACAATCTTTAAAGTCATTATTCAATACATTGTTATTGTTAAATAAATATCGTCAAATAATCGAGATCTCAATTTCAGTGAAAATCGTGATTATCATTTTTGCCATAATCGAGCAGCCCTAGGTAATCTCCAAATATCATGAATAGTCACAACTTTTAAAAATTTTACTATCCATTAGTATCCACGAATACATCCGCTGAGGCACAAAGCAAGTTTGAAGAAGAAATTAGCCAACTCTCACATTCAGCTTATTCCAAGACATTGCAGGAGACTTGAATAAATCATCAACAGTATTTCACACTTTTTGTGTGTTTTTTTACATATTGAACGCAGTGATTTTCCACAGGGGGAAATGTAATATGTAATGTCTTATGAATGAGTGTTGGTGGCCAAAGTCAAAAAGTGGCAATATAGCAACTGACTATTTCTGAATGTCAGTGTTGCAAATAAAATATGTCTTTAGAATCAAGTGCACATTTTGCGAACTGGACACTAGTTGAGGGCAGGAGTATTAAATAACATAAAACTCAGTGGCAGGTGGATTAGATCAAGTCCAGTGACAATGTTTTGGATCTTGGTTGTGTGTTTCAGATGCTGAGGGACTGGGTTGCAATCGAAAGCGACTCCAGCAATGTCCAAAAGAGACCAGAGCTGCACCGTATGATGGAGACTGTGGCTCAGAAACTCCAGTTGATGGGGGGGACTGTACAGCTGGTGGATATCGGAGAACAAGAAGTCAGTGAAAGAACCACCTATCTTTGCAATATTACCCCTCCCTGCTCTTTAGAAGTGCTTGTTGATATTGGAGCTTTGTATCTAATTGTCAGTGTAATTGGCTGGTAAATGTGGTGGATTTCTCACAGAGGTCAGCTCATTGGCAAACTTCAAAAAAAGCAGGAGAGGGCTCAGGACTAGCTTTGCCTTCTTATTACTGACTGGGCCACAACAAAGCCGCTTTCCACACTCATTAAACACACTGTGTGTGTGTGTGTGTGTGTGTGTGTGTGTGTGTGTGTGTGTGTGTGTGAGAGAGAGAGAGAGCAAGAAAGAGGCCATACTAGAGGGCCTAGCTTTTCACCATTAACCATTAATTAGGTGCCACCCAGTGTGAACTGTTACTGTACTATAATGCCTCCAGAAAAGCAGATCTTCTGGCCTCCTGGAGGAGTATCCCTTTTATAGTCTTACACACAGTGCAAGACTATAAAAGAAATTGCATTGATATGTGAGAGAGACATAGACCAGCTGAATACTATTGCAAGCGTTTTGAACACACTTTAAAATCAGAAGGATTGATAGATTGATGGAAAAGAAATTGTGTGCTGATCTCGACTGTATGTGCAGCTTCCTGATGGCCAGACATTAGAGTTGCCTAAAGTGGTGACGGCTCAGTTTGGTAATGACTCCAGCAAACACACAGTGTGCATCTACGGCCACGTGGATGTCCAGCCAGCAAAACTGGAAGACGGCTGGGCAACAGATCCATACAACCTGACTGAGATCAATGGTAAGAGCCTTTAAGCTAATTAAAAATACAAAGGAATGCTATCCAAACTCACAAATTTCATTTGATTCTAAAAAAGAGGAACATGTCTGGGTAAATGTCAGGGCTCTGTGTGCGGGCAGGTGGATATGAGGATCCAAATGCAGCACTCGAAAACAGAATGCAACTCAAAACCTCAGCTTTATTGCTGGCATGAAAACAAAACATGAAGTGAACACGGAATGCAGAGACCAAAAACACACAGGCATAATCTGAGGGTACGACGCGACACTAAGGGCATACACAGTAAAACTGAACACATTCACCTGAGTCACAGACCTTCACAATAAAACAGGAAACAAGAAACCACTAAACAAGGACACAGACTGAGAGGCAGACAGAATATAACACATGGAACTCAAACAATACATGAGACAACAAATCCTTAAACACGAATAAACAGAAACATGGAACTCTAATAATCATCATCATCATCACTACAAGAGAATAAGAAAACAATCCATTATGCAAAAACACACCAAAACATAACAACTCAAAATACTGGGTCAAACTGGCCCAGAACCGTGACAGTAAACCTTTGGTGAAGTACAAATGCTGGACTTGTTGCCTTCCTAAGATGATGACCAGAGGGGCAACTGGTTTCCTGTTCAACAATGTGTGGTGCTGTGATAAAGAATAGAAAAAGGGAGCTGATGTCGGTTTCATAACAGGAAGGTTTATTCTTCACAAGAGCTTCAGGTATCACCACACTAACTGCAAAGAAATGTCCATATGCTTCAGTCCAATTTACAGTACATGGCCACAGTTTCCTGAGCTAGAGTCTGTATTAATCTCTCAACACAACTTTGACAAAGCATGAACAAAATGCTGCTTAAATCCATTGACAATATCACATCCACAATAAACACATTTGTTTTACAAAGATAAACAAAATGTCATTTTTAAACATTTTAATTCTCGTTTCAGCACTAAATTATTTATGTGAAATGTATTTCCACTGTACTGATGATAAACGTGACGAAACTATTCAGAAAAAAACACACGGCGTATATATTGTTTATCATGACCGGAAGTAGACACCTTTCGCACATGCGTGGTACCGATCAGGTTTCCAGTACGGATCAGGTAGTGACATCCCCATTAACTCCAGGTGTTGTGCCAGAAAGTGATCATGATTGCCGTCCGCGGGAGCGCGCGCAGCTGCTTACAGCGGCCCGGGCATTTTGACTAGAGACCGGCCCACCATTATAGAAAAAATCATGAAGCCTTTGAATGAAAACAAATGCTGTTGTGACAGTGATGTACACTGTCTTGATGGTATATACAGTGGGGCAAAAAAGTATTTAGTCAGCCACTGATTGTGCAAGTTCCCCCACTTAAAATGATGACAGAGGTCAGTAATTTGCACCAGAGGTACACTTCAACTGTGAGAGACAGAATGTGAAAAAAAAATCCATGAATTCACATGGTAGGATTTGTAAAGAATTTATTCGTAAATTAGGGTGGAAAATAAGTATTTGGTCACCTCAAACAAGGAAAACCTCTGGCTCTCACAGACCTGTAACGTCTTCTGTAAGAAGCTTTTCTGTCCCCCACTCGTTACCTGTATGAATGCCACCTGTTTGAACTCATCATCTGTATAAAAGACACCTGTCCACAGCCTCAAACAGTCAGACTCCAAACTCCGCCATGGCCAAGACCAAAGAGCTTTCGAAGGACACCAGGAAAAGTATTGTAGACCTGCACCAGACTGGGAAGAGTGAATCTACAATAGGCAAGCAGCTTGGTGTGAAAAAATCAACTGTGGGAGCAATCATCAGAAAATGGAAGACATACAAGACCACTGATAATCTCCCTCGATCTGGGGCTCCACGCAAGATCTCATCCCGTGGGGTCAAAATGATCAAGAGAACGGTGAGCAAAGATCCCAGAACCACATGGGGGGACCTGGTGAATGACCTGCAGAGAGCTGGGACCAAAGTAACAAAGGTCACCATCAGTAACACACTACAACGGCAGGGAATCAAATCCCGCAGTGCCAGACGTGTTCCGCTGCTGAAGCCAGTGCATGTCCAGGCCCGTCTGAAGTTTGCCAGAGAGCACATGGATGATACAGCAGAGGATTGGGAGAATGTCATGTGGTCAGATGAAACCAAAGTAGAACTTTTTGGTATAAACTCAACTCGTCGTGTTTGGAGGAAGAAGAATACTGAGTTGCATCCCAAGAACACCATACCTACTGTGAAGCATGGGGGTGGAAACATCATGCTATGGGGCTGTTTTTCTGCCAAGGGGACAGGACGACTGATCCGTGTTAAGGACAGAATGAATGGGGCCATGTATCGTGAGATTTTGAGCCAAAACCTCCTTCCATCAGTGAGAACTTTGAAGATGAAACGAGGCTGGGTCTTCCAACATGGCAATGATCCAAAACACACCGCCCGGGCAACAAAGGAGTGGCTCCGTAAGAAGCATTTGAAAGTCCTGGAGTGGCCTAGCCAGTCTCCAGACCTCAACCCCATAGAAAATCTGTGGCGGGAGTTGAAAGTCCGTGTTGCTCGGCGACAGCCCCAAAACATCACTGCTCTCGAGAAGATCTGCATGGAGGAATGGGCCAAAATACCAGCTACTGTGTGTGCAAACCTGGTAAAGACCTATAGTAACCGTTTGACCTCTGTTATTGCCAACAAATGTTATGTTACAAAGTATTGAGTTGTATCTTTGTTATTGACCAAATACTTATTTTCCACCCTAATTTACGAATAAATTCTTTACAAATCCTACCATGTGGATTCATGGATTTTTTTTTTCACATTCTGTCTCTCACAGTTGAAGTGTACCTCTGGTGCAAATTACTCTGTCATCATTTTAGGTGGGGGAACTTGCACAATCGGTGGCTGACTAAATACTTTTTTGCCTCACTGTATGTATCAATTTATCAATCGTTTGTTGTAAGATTCAGATAATTATTTATTAAAAGCTAGATATTTTAAATGAGAATAAGAAAGAAAAGTATTTCTTTGTGCCCCCCTCTTCCTGTTAATGTCCAACGTGGCCCCGCTGGCAAAACTTTGCTAGACCCACCCCAGCACAGTTACCAGCTGTGAGCGTAAAAAAGGATCCTGGTGTTATTTATCTCACAGAAACAGTTCATAACTTCCCTTCAACTCATTCATGTCATCCATCACCTGTTCAGCTCTGATGATTCAGTAAGGACATCTCCTGGTTTCATCTTCATGTTTCCCTCTCACCAGATAACCAAACCGACATCATGACCAGCAGCTTTACAGCTGTGGCTCCAGCAAACATCAGCTGATACTAGAAATTAATATTAAATAAATTCTAACAACAGCTGATCAAGCTTAAACGTGCCGCTGTTGTTTAACGCGACCTCCACTGGTTTCTTCTTTATGGCGCAAAGTGGGCGATACACAAACAAGAGAGACGGGACTTGCGACAGAAAAGCCGATCAGCTAATCATTGATCAGTTTCACGATTGAAGTAGAAACAGGAGAGGGAGGGGGAGAGAATGAGAGAAGAAGAGGCAGCTGCAGGGTAAAGAAACAGAATATCTCCAGCTTTGTGTCTTTTTCATTGTGGCTGAAGTATGGGACAAACTGTGTTCCTTTTCACCTCAATACGAAGCGCATAATATTTTCTCTGAACACGAGACGATTCCGTTTTTTACGGGATTGTTGGTAATAATTAACCGTATGAACAAAATAAAGTTCAACATCAGTAACATCATAGCACCCACCCACCTGTATAGAAACTCCATCATGCTAGCTAGTACCCAGTACGAAAAAGTCAGTATAACAAAAATAAACTCCACCTAAACTTGGTTTATATCTGACCCAGATAGACTGCAGGTCATTAGTGATGGGATTTCCAGCTCTTTTTAGAGAACCGGCTCTTGCGGTTCGGCTCACTAAAAAGAGCCGGTTCTTTCGGCTCTGAACCGGCTCTTCAGGTTGTTTTGTTGCTTTAATTTATTATTAACAATAATATAAAATTATGCACAAAAGGAATTACTAATGTAAAAAAAAAGTGGTTTTATTTATATATGTTTATATATAAATATATGCGGTGGCCCCTAGAGACAAAACACGTACAAACTCCAAAACACATTTCTAGCATGAACTGAACTTCCAAAACAGAGCTACCTAGATCACTTAAAGTACACAATTGAAAGCATGAAAGCATATGTGTATTGTTTGTGTATTTATACACAAGCATTCATATATAGTCAAATAATAAAAAAAAAAAAAAAGTTCATTTACCTGTTATTACCACACACCAAATCCGGTCATTGGTACTTGCTGGCTTGTGTAGCCACTACGTAACAAAAGCTCAACACTGCCCCTAGCATCCTGGAGCACTTCTGTTGTCTTTTGTACGTGTTTTGAGTTTTTATGTGCTTCTGAGTTTTTACGTGTTTTGGAGTTTGTACGTGCTTCGGAGTCTGTACGTGTTTTTATGTGTTTTGGAGTTTTTACGTGTTTTGGAGTTTGTACGTGCTTCAGGGTTTGTACGTGCTTCAGAGTTCGTACGTGATTTTAAGTTTGTATGTGCTTTGTCTGTAGGGGCCACCGTAAATATACTTTTATTTATTCACTCCACATAAAATGTAATAAATAAATCATATAATACAAAAATCAACTATTCACATTTCAACTTTTAACTATTTAAATTTTCAGCTTTTTCCTTTTACAAATTTAAAGTGAAACAACACAAAACACTGCAAACCACAACACAATTAAATATAAATTATAATATGAAAACAAAAAGAACATGTATATTCTCTGTCATATGGGCCTGCGTGAATAAACTTTCTGAATCCTTTATCAGCTGCTCTCACACTGCTCATCACTGAAAAAAGTAACGCCGTTAGTAATGCCGATATTACTAACGGCGTTACTACTGGGGTCAGCGGGGGAGCTGGCCCCAGGGAGGGGTCACTTGCCCCTCCCTTCCCTCCCCATCTCCAGCTGCCTCCCCCTTCCCGCTCCACCACAACCACCCACACATGCAGGACCTTGGAGTAGGGGTATGTCACCAGGGTGCAGAGGAGGCTACCCCCCCGTCCCCTTCTGGCTGCCTCTGCCTCAATTTTATCCCACAACTTAGACATTCACATTACTCACACTCTCATTACACATACATATAGGATCTTGGGGGTGGGCACGATACACGGAATCCAAATTACCATCAGGGTGTACACCTCACCCCTGGCGTCGTTGCCCACCTCTCAATTTTAAATACACGTAGACATTGAGGGCTAGCAGGAGGGACCATGCGCTTACCTGCTGCTCTCTGGCAGGTAGCTCCATGCCCTCCTGGGTTTTAAATGCACCTTAGAACACACATGCATCAACACTACAATGAGCGGGTGGAGGGAGGTTTGGAGTCTTCTCTCACCCCCATTCTCTGCGGCCTGCTGGAGCGGGGGGGCTAGGAGGAAGAGTTGGCCATCCGACTGCGGTCTGGAGTGTGGGGCCTCCCTGCTGCTGTGGAGTCGGGGCGGTCTGCCTCCCCCCACCGCAGGGAAAAGGGTAACACCACCTGGGTCTGGGTGCAGTTCCCCCTCCAGGGGCAAGGGTACCTAGACCCGGTTCGTAGAGTACGCTTGGGGAGTGTGATCGTGTGTACAGCGTCTCTTTATGTCTGTCTCCACGTTGGTTGAGTGTGGAGTAAGTGCATATGAGAGCATGAGGGTGGGAACTTCCCCTGCCAGTGGCGGACTCCCTCAGGTGTCGGTGCGTTGGTGGTTCTTTGTGTCCGGGGATGGGCGTCCAGGTACACACCGGCTCACTCCTTGGCAGCCGCTTATCGGGGCCTGGAGCCTGGGGCTCGCTCGGGCCACTTCGGAGGTGGGGTGCCCCCGGCCTCTCGGCCTGGGGCTCGGTCACTCAGGCACGGCTGGCTGCCGGCGGAGCTCACGGGCGCGTCACTGCAACTCCCCCTGGCTTCTGCTCCGCGGCTGCTGAGTGAACCCTCATCTGGGACTCTCCTCAGCTCTTTCTGGGACAGTGGCGCGGCTGCCCCTCTGTTGGTCTTCCTTGGTCTCTTGTGTTCTGAGGGCCTCTGGATGTCTGGAGTTTTGATCTCCTCCATACCTGCTTCATGCCCTGGAGGACGGGGCTGTGGCCCCCCCCCCCCCACACACACACACCCTCTAGCAGATCATTACATGAAGGAACCTTTTAAAAAAAAACAAGCATGTCCATGCTCACAGGTGTACACACGGGTGATCACACCCACAAACTACACCCTTTTTGGCTCCTACCTCAAAGCACACTGTGTTCTGTCGATCTTATGTGCTGCACAATAATGTTTAATATTTAGTATTTACTGTCATATTCCCATATATCATTGTGATGTTGTTTATTCTATTACTCTTGTTCTCTTCTGCTTGTTTTCTTTTTTCTTTCTCAGCAGGTGACCCAGGTGATCGATATATGTATTTTTTTTTCTTTTTTTCCTGCCCGTTCTGTTGGTTTTTGTTTTTTGCCCTTCTCCCCCGTCCCTCTTCTCAGCTGTTTCTCTTTCCCTCTTTCTTTCTCCCCTTCTTTCCCCCAGTCAAGTCTGTCCCGTATTCAGTAAGTGAAAATAAAATAAACAATAAAAGGTGAATCAAATGGACCATTACGGCAAGGCTGGGATGGTCAATTTGGTAAAGTAAATCCGTTGGGCATCTTTCTTTGCCTTTAGACAACAATTCTGATGGCAAAAGAGCCAAACGGGACAGGCAAAAAAAAAAAAAAAGTAATGCCGATATTCCCATCACTGATCATACCAAAAAACTTTTTCCCAGTCTATTTCTGATACCAGATTTTAATAGAAAGCTATTTCCAACTTTCCAACTAAACAGCTAGAATATTCTCATGTGATGAAATGGTACAGCCAAAAAAGCATAAGAGAAGCATGTACAAGGAAATTATGGGTGCTCCATGCCAACTGTGTAGGGATAACATACAAATAGTAAGACAGCAGGAATAAATAACAAACAGGATAAATATATGCAGTTAAGAGAAATATATACAAACTAGAGGAATATACACAAAACAAGAGAAAAGACACACATTGGAGTGCAAAGTTGAAGTAGTGCAAAGAACTTGGTCTGAGTATAGTCCACATATGAGTGGCTTGAGTGATGAGGGTTACTCAGACCATGACTCAGATTGGTGAGGTGAGTCGGGAGGGTAATAACTACTCATCACAACCAAGCTATGTAGAGTATATCAACCCGTAGGGCACCTTTGGGACTGTTCATCTAGATGTAGCGTTTTCAGTGGGAAAAACGTTTTGTCACTCATCTAAGTGACTTCTTCAGTCTTAACTGACTGCAGCTTTCTCCAACCTTATATACAGTACTTTTGCACAATGGCCGAAACTAGCACCCCTGGTGAACAATGAGCAGTTGAGTTTCTTGGTGAAACCTTGAGCTGAGACTGAAGAAGTCACTTGGATGGCTTACGAAACTCTTCTCCCACTGAAAATGCAATGTCCAGATGAACAGAATCAACTTTTGGCGTTTTATGTAAAGAGTCAAAACGAATTGGAAGGTGATACTTTTTTCATATGAGGCTTCATGGATGCATGTAGATACATTTACAAAATAGGATGAAAAATAGAATGCAAAAGTTTTATGTACATCATTAATAAATACAGTGATATTGTAATTTTTATACTTTTAGGCAATCTGTATGGACGAGGAGCATCAGACAACAAGGCCCCAGTTTTAGCCTGGATCCATGCTGTAGAGGCTTACCAGGCTCTCAGTATGGTAAGAGACTGAGTTCACCATATTGTTAGATAGGCTTTCATGTCCCAGCTGAATGGAAACATTTAAAATGCAAAGAGTGGGAACAGAGAGAGATGCCTTCGGCAGGCTAGATTCAAGAGATAACTTCTATTGCTGTAGCAGACTTTTTTAAGTTGAGTGAAGTACTCAGCAGATATATGGGGAACAAAGTGCGTACCCTCAGGCTAGTGAGACAGCAGAGCCAAGTCTAAGGCAGACTAACTTTCCATGTCAGTGCTAGTTGTGTGGAGTCACTAGAGCAGTCTGTTCCATCCATGCTGCTTTGTTGTCATGTTAAAAAATATGGTGCAATATGCACACATCAGAAGGCCTCAGCCACATGCTGAGTGCACTGTGGAAGGAGAAATGCGTTGGTGTGGACGCTGAGAAGACTGATTCAAACAAAGCTAATCACTCACAATGTCAAAAAGACAATTTAGGTTTTTATGGAAACAATAATTTTCTGCCCAGAAAGCCTGTTTGTTTGCTTCCTACCAAACATCATGGAGCTGTTCCCCCCATTCACCAGGATCTGCCAGTGAATGTGAAGTTTGTCATAGAGGGCATGGAGGAGACGGGCTCTAACGGCCTGGATGCCATGATCATGGCCCAGCGAGACACCTTCTTCTCAGAAGTGGATTACATCATCATATCAGACTGTGGCTGGCTCAGCAGACGCCCCGCCCTCACCTATGGCACCAGAGGCAACTGCTACTTCTTTGCTGAGGTGGTGTATTAAGAAGCATCCATCCATCCTTTATTCAAAGAGTCACCCTCCAGTCTTTGATTTGTGCTGCCATGTTTGCAGGTAGAAGGACCGAAGCAGGACTTGCATTCTGGTGTTTATGGAGGGACTGTGATTGAACCAATGACCGACCTCATTGGAATTCTCGGTGAGTCTCATATTTGAATGCGCGTAAGCAAGCAGCCTTTGTTCATAAACCGCATAATTCAGTCAAATGTATGAAGAACTTCTCTGAATGTCCAACACATCAGACCTTGAAGCAGATGGGTTACAGCAGCAGAACTGGGTGCCACTCTTCAACCAAAGAAAATTGGAAAAATGTTGCCAGTTCTGATGAATCTTAATTTCTTCTGTGACATTGATGGAAGTGTCTGAATTTGGCATTAACAACATTAAATGATTCTTAATCCTGCCTGTTATCAGCATTACAGTATTTCAGTAGATACTGCCTTTAGTACCAGTGGAGCATAGTTTAAATGCCGATTTTCTGTACTCTTCTGCATAATGCACCATGTCATAAGCTCACATCATCTCATACTGGTGTCATGGACATTATAATAACTGAATTTTACTCAAATGGCCTCCAAATTCACTAAATCACAATCCAATAGAGCACCTTTTTGGGATGTGGAAGATTCACAACACTGTGAAATGCCATCATGTCAATACAGCCCAAAATCTCAGGAAATTCATGAAGAATTAAAGCAAAACTGGAGGCAAAAGTGGGTCCAACTAGCAAGATTTACCTAATGAAGTGGCCAGTAAGGGTATATACTTACTGTAAAGGAAACTGTTGTTTTAAAAGTACTCTTGGCTCATCAGCAGAATACCAGTTATCCCCCCCCCCCCCACCCCCACCCCCGCCCAAGCGCCCTGTTCTATTAAATTAGACTTAAATTAAATAATCGAGGAACTGATCTAACAGCCCATTGTTCATTGAGTGGACTAGTTTCAGTTATCATGCAAATGTACTGTTATATGGTTGGGGAAACCTGCAGTCAGCTGCAGAAGTCAGTTGGATGAGTGACAAAAAGTTTCCCTCACTGAAAATTAACAGAATCAGCCATTTTTTTAGGATTTACCTACCTAAATGATTGAGCATGCATCAATACATAGACTTAAAGAAATTGTAGAAGCTAAATTGTTATCAGAAAATATACCCAGTACTCTCAACATTGCATTTCCAGTTCCCTGGAAGCAATAACTACAAATGGAAACTGGAGGAGCTCTCTGCAACAAGAAATCTTTTTCCTACCTTCAGATAAACAGAGATTGCCAATCAAGCGTTCTGTCTGTTGCTGACCAGTCGCTGTTTCATTGATTTTGTTCAGCAGGGTTTATATGAACCCAGTGGTGATAAGGTTAACCCTTGGTGCTTTCAAACATTTTGAACTCACTATGATAAGGAATCCCACTATTCCAGCCAGAAATGTGAAATGAGACCACATTTCCAGAAAGATTGTCTTCTTAGGGTGCCGTTTTAGCTCAGTGCGTTGAGCAGGCGCCCACTTCAGTCCTTGAGCATCAGAGCAAAAGAATTGCAACGAGAGTTTTTTATTTACAGTTTGATAAATCTTTGTAGCCCTATGACAGGCCTTGGTTGCCTACTGCAGCCAAGGCCTGTCATAGGGCTGCTGCAACTTTAAATCTCAATGAAGTTTGAAGTTTAAGTTTACTTTAGTAATTACAAACATGCATTTTTTAACCTCTGGCTCTAAGTTGGCTATTTTAAATTGAAGAAGATGGGGATTTTAATAGTAAGAAAATGCTCTTATTTCATTTCAGTTATCATGCACTCATTAATTTTGTTCATTAGATCGTATTTAGCACATTCACAAGCAAATTCATGTTTTGTCAAACTGACAAAAGTCAGGTGACAATAAGCAGTGCTGGTGTCCAGTCACATCTAACAATATATTTATCATCTTTGTCCTGTGTGTTTTCAACAATGCAAGACTTCCTTGTTGACAACTCTAGCTGACATTAAATTTAATAAAAACATTCAGTAAGCTACATTCTCTTGGATCAGGCATAAGAGGCATGCGTAATAATCAGTGGGACTCAAGCATCAGGAGGATCGGGTCTCATCAGTGCGTGTTTAACCCTGTGAGGCCTAAGTCAGTGTCAAAGATAAATGTAATATAAATATAAATAAAATCTAAGATTTGGTTGAAAAATGTTAAAAGTGTTCGCTGATTTGGGAGTGGGAGAATTTTGTTACATTTTCAAATGTCATATACAGTAATCAGTAATCATAATAGAGATTTTTTTTAGTCCTTACAGCGTTGAAAGAATCTTCCCTACTGAAGTCCTTGAGCAAAGCATCAAATAAGTATTTGCAATAAACCAGTCCAGTCTTATCTTTGGAAAATCTAAGTTTAGTTCCATTAACAATAGCATCATCCTATTATTACTTCATTAGACACACTGATCAGCCCCAGTGGCAAGATCCTGATTCCTGGGATCAGAGAGGCTGTAGCTCCCCTCTCTGATGAAGAATGGAAAATGTACCAGGATATCCAGTTTGACATGGACAACTACAAGAATAAGATTGGTGTCAACCAACTCATGTACAGCAATAAGGTAATGTAAGGCATCCTTGGTGTCAGAAGATCATTAAGAGCAGGTGAGTACAATCCAGAATTTAGATTGTCATTACCCTTGCTTCCAATGCTACTGTGAAGAACCTTTTTAACTACTGTTTAAACAAGTCTCTCATATGGCTTTATTTCTTACGTAAAACATTACCAGAACTAGGATGATCCTGAAAAAATAGTTCATCTATTTGCTTCTCTCCATGAAAGTGCTTGGTCATAGGAGATCAACGCTTACAATCTCGTGAGATCTTTACAGGATAAAGCTCCTTAAAATGAGTGTTGTTTTCATTGACAATATATAAGTAAAATTATTAGTGAAAATAAAGAATTATATCCCTCTCCCAAAGGTGGACTTGTTGGCTCACATGTGGCGCTACCCCACAGTCTCCATCCACGGTATTGAGGGGGCCTTTTCAGACCCTGGGACTAAGACTGTCATCCCTGCTAAGGTTACTGCTAAGTTTTCAATTAGGCAAGTTCCTGACATGGACCCTGCTATGGTCAAGAAACAGGTAAAATACATGAAAAGTATGTACGTGCTCTGTTCTGTTGCATTTACTTTTTGTAAACTGCTTCTGCTGTTTTCTTGATGTGCTCTTCTTCAGGTAACAGACTACCTTCACTCTGTGTTTGCCAAAAGAAAGAGTCCCAACAAGCTCAAAGTCACAATGGTGATAGGAGCCAAACCTTGGCTGGCTGACACTCACCATCCACTCTACGAGGCTGGAAAGGTTGCTATTAAGAGAGGTATTGACCGTTCACCTTACTTTAATCACCGGTGATGTTGCTATCAGAATGTCGGGTCTCGGGTTTGATAAACTGCAAATAAAATTTCACCAAAACTGGCTCTTACAAGCCAGACAATTACTGACAGTTTTTACCCAAATAATCTTCATTTTCATATGTTAACATTACTAGGCAATTTTTTTCATTTTTCGGTCATTTGAATAGACTTTAATGAAACGATAAAGAATTGGGACATTGTGTTGATACTGATTTTCCCTGTCCCACAGCAGTTATAAATGACTTTTGTTGGCATAAGGCCACTCTGTTTTGACAGGAGTACATCCTAAACCTAGTGGAATTAGTAGTAATAATAACAACGATTTCTTAGTTATGATTATGATCACATTGGTGTTTTGGATGGCAGTCTTCAGTTTCCCTTACATAACAGTCTCCTCAAGGCAAAGACTCTAGAGTATTAACGAAAACTGATGACATCAAAGAAGTGGGTTGGAACAGTGGGAATGAAGAACTCTTTTTAATAGGATGAAACTTCCAGAACCAGTCTCAGGGAGGAGCAGTCATCTGCTTTTTCATCATATTTGAAAATGATTCTTGGTGGTTATAGTTATTGTATAAACTAGTGCTGTCAGCGTAAATCTCGTTAAAATGATGTTAACGCCATAACTGCGTTAACACGGCAAATCTCCGTTAGTGAGTTAACGCGGATCGCCCCGTGCAAGGGCTGCACGGCGTCAACGTGTTAGCGCAGTTAGCCTGTTAATCCGTTAGCGCTGTGCAGCCCCTCGCACGGGGCGAGCCGCGTTAAGTCGCCGACGGACATATGCCGCATTAATGCAGTTATGACCTTAACGTCATTTTAACGAGACTAACACTGACAGCATTAGTATATACACAAAGTATTGTAGCGTCTGTTGTATGACAGAGAACTAGGCGACAGGAGTTAGAAACTGACATGATATAGGTGTATGTACTAAAAATCTTCGATGAGATCAAATCCCAGTGACCTTGATCTCAAGGCCAAGGTCAGAGGTCATGTTTTCGAAAATCTTGCGAATGCAACAACGTAGGACCTAGGTGACTTAGGATTTAGAAATTGATACCATGGGCTGAGGGATAGCACTATAAGGCCACCAGTATTTTACACCAGTAAAATACAAAACCTGGAGCTCTTAGTTTAGTAGAAACACAAGAAATGCATTTTCAGTGGTTTTGACACAGCCTTAAGATATTGGCTAACTTTTAACTTTTGTATCCTTTTATTATTATTATAGCTTCATTCCTTTGTAGTGTGCTTTGTTGCATTTATATCCTGCAGGAGTTTTGAAAGGTTACCAAAGAAACAGTGTATGTTTTCACCTGTCCTTAATTGTTTAGTATTATAGGAATATAAAAAAAATGTGAGACAATGTAAAGAAAACAAGTTAGTCTTTCAATTTTCACAATTAGTCATTCAAACATGCCAGAATAGTTCCCACTTAATGTTCATGTCCACTTTACTAGCAGAAAATATTCTGTCTTTGCTCTACCTTTAGTTTTCAACATGGACCCTGATCTAATCCGTGAGGGTGGAACCATCCCAATTGCCAGGACCTTCCAAGATGTGACGGGAAAAAGTATCATCATGATGCCCATCGGAGGCTTTGATGATGGTCTGCACTCTCAGAATGAGAAAATGAGCAGGTTAGACTGTCTGTACACTCCTGCAGTTTTATTCATTTCACAGGAATGTTTAAAGAAATTAGCTTGTACTGAGTCTTTCTGAGTGTTCAACACAATATTTAAGAGAAAAGCTTGAGGGAGAAAGCTTTGCAGTCTGTTAGAACCATCCACAACTGAAAAATAATTTAACTACCATAGAGACACCATACAGGACCTGGACACAGGAAATTATTTTAACACTGAAACATTAAGCAGACCCAAGTAGACAAATTTTAGGGGCAGATTTGTTGGAATCCAGCATAAGACAACAAGGGTAAATGGGCAAATTCTGGAGAAATCAGAAAAGATGGTTAAAAGCAGACTTCTCCGATTATAAGGTGGATGCTGTGAGACTTAAGCAGCAGATATAAAGACATACTGGTCTGTTTCCAGAGGGCTTTGTAAGTCTTACAAGCTGCTGGCAGCAGAAAAGTGGAACAATGCTTTGGGGACTTCTAAGAAGGTGTAATGTAGCCATCTACTGCTGCAAATAATAGTGTATGTGAATTTATTGTATTTATGTTAAGGAAACTTGGAAATTTGCAACCCAAACAAACAGGACCTTTAACTCTGCCAACCATAGTTTTTCTCTCTCTCCTAGGTACAATTA
Source organism: Aulonocara stuartgranti (assembly GCF_965226115.1). Taxonomy (NCBI): domain Eukaryota; kingdom Metazoa; phylum Chordata; class Actinopteri; order Cichliformes; family Cichlidae; genus Aulonocara; species Aulonocara stuartgranti. The sequence continues at coordinate 34,145,896 of NC_138947.1, read as the reverse complement.
TATTGAAGGAACCAAGTTATTCATCGCATACCTCAATGAAGTGTCCCAGATTAAGAGGACTAGTGTGTGATGTTTTATGGTATGATCACATGACCTCTTCAAAAACATTCCAGCTATAGAAAAGTGTGTTTTGATATTTTTACTGTGCCTTTATCTTTATTTCATAAGGTTTTGAAACTTGTGGCGCATTTACTGATCTGCACCTCAAGTCTATCTATTTTTGCATTATCTCATGGTTTTTTGGCTGTTTCCATCTCTTTTGCCAGTGTTTATGTTCACATAAACTTGGGCAGCACTGTGAGTGTGTTTGTATGTGTGTCATGTAGTAAAAGCTGGACAATGCAATATTACGAATACGTCATTTATTTTATGAGAAATACAAAATGTTATTTTATGAATGTTAATAATACGAGAGACATATACAAATACTGTTTCTTTAGCCATTAGTCATTTATTCACTCCTGAAAAATTCACTCTTATAGTATGTCATTCCTTAATCAAATGATTAGTTCATTACCAGGCCTCTGGAGATCTCCAAAACATGTTGAGGAGGTAATTACGCCATTTACAGTCGCTTTGGTGCGTTTCTCACATCACTAGTAACATTTGCACAGCACTTAGTGTATTTCTCAAAACAATTGGTGCAAACTGCAAAACCTAGTGGATAACCTGCAAAAGCAGGTCACTTGCTCAAAATCGATAATCCATTCCTCAAAAGCAAGTATTCATGTCAATGAAACTGCCAGTGTCATCAAAATGAGAAGTCGTGACACCATCTTTATGAACAAGATAGTCAAATGGCTTGTCATGTTTTCATTATGACAGTGTACAGTATTCTCTCAGTGTATTCCAATGCAAAAGAAGGTCAGAACTTGGTGACACTACCTGAAAATGCTCAAGAAAATGCTCCACCCTCTCCATGACTCTGCTGTGATGTTGTCACATGCTGCATCCATGGCTGCTAGCAGGGCCATTTGCACATGTGAATGCCAGTCATAAAACTTCCACCTCCAGGCAGAGAAAAACTCCTCTATCGGATTAAGAAATGGGGAGTAGGGAGGGAGATATTGAACCAGCATTCTGTCATGTGCTGCAAACCACTGTCTGACCAGATGTGAGTAGTGAAAACTGACATTATCCCACACAACAACATACTTGTTGAGTTGGCCTCCACCCCTCTCATTCTCAGGGACTATGTCCCTGTAAAGAGTGTCTAAAAAAGTCAGGAGATGTTGTGTATTGTATGGGCCAAAAAGGGGAATATGGGAGAATGCCATTGTCTGAGATGGCTGCACACATTGTAACATTCCCTCCGCACCGGCTTGGGACATCAGTGGTTGCTCTCTGTCCAATGCGATTTCTTCCACGCCTTCTGCCTTTGGCCAGATTGAAACCCGCATCATCAAAGTATATTAATTACAGCGCTTTGAATTTCTTTCAACTTTATTGCATTGTTTGCAATCACCATTGCACAAATGGCTTCATCTTGCTGCGGGGTAAAAAAGGGCCCTCTTCTACCTCTGCGAGGTTGTCTTTCAATCCGTTGTGGTGCAGATTACAGTAAAATTACAATAATGTACACTAAACATGAGATATTACGAGATGTTGGATTACTGTCCAATACTATACATACCTGTTCTCCCTACGAAATGTTTAAATGATTAAATTCACAGTGGTTCTTCCAACACCCTCCGACCAGCCTCATCCAGGCCGTGATTGACAACATGATCAACAAGTGTTGCCCTAATTTAATTAGGAATCTGCCTGTATTTGGCATCTTTTCCCTCTTCCCCTGTTTTGTCCCCCCCGCATCCTCAACCCTCTTCCACGATGCTGACCTTCCATTTCTGTGTCACAGAATTGTAGAAATGGTACACACTATGGCTGTATCCCAATTCAGGGTCTGCAGCCTTAAAGTACGCATTTCAAGGCCGATTACGTCACAGCAGCGCGCCGAAGGCTGTCCCAATTCAAAGGCTGCTCGAAATGCGGCCCTGAAATGTGTCCTTCATTTCCCTGAATTTTAAGGCTGTGGCGGTGTAGACTTCGTGGCCCAACATATCCCAGAATGCATAGCGCGGCGGCGGGTGTGGATAATTTTGCCGAAAAAAAACGGCGGATGAGGGGCGCCCGAAGAGTAAACTTTAAGTAAGTACTAAATATCATGTCACTTATTTATGTGCAAATGTTTAATGACGAAGAACATTAAAACGTTACTTTTGGCCACATGTCGGCAAAGTTATGTGACATTAGTGACGTTTTTACTAACTTGGTTTTAAAGCCTTTACTTTAAAATATACGCCGTTCAATAGCTGAGCTTAATCTTACAGAGAATGATCAAAGCTCATGTAGAAACAAACAAACAAATGAACAAAAGATTTTCTCCTTCATTTCTGTCAAACAAAGCTGTATGACACGTTTCCAGCTGTTAGTATCATGGTTGCTGGGCAACCTGGGCAGCGCAACGGAGGCTAGACCGTCCCATTTCACAAGCCTCGCACTTCCGGCCTTAGCGGTCTTTGAGTATGCGGCCCTTGAGGATCGTTAAGGCTGCGTACTTTAAGGCTGTAGACCCTGAATTGGGATACAGCCTATGTCTTGCTCGGTTCATATATGCTTGCCAGTTGAGGGTTCATGGGATTGATCCATGATTGATCCATGAGTGGCTTGTCATTGGTTACAACTAATACTTTCCACACCTCCTCATCAGTGAAAGCTGAAGTTCACCTGAGAGAAATTGTTCTATTTAGGAGACATTTCCAGGAAAAATAATAACAAAAGGTATAAAATTTTCTGGGCAGAATTTGATAACTAAGTCAACAATTTTGTATGTAATGACTCCAGCAATGAAATGAAGTCTATTAGTTTTATTGGGAACGACTATTCAGCATCCGAAAGTAGAGTTCATTTTGACTGACATGACATAAGAAAATGATAATGTTATAAAACGGCAGAGAATTGTATGAAAGCAACTAATACATGTACAAGAGCATTTGCAATTTGTTCAGAGGAAGGAGAAATTGCAACTATGATGTGTACAAATGAATAAATGTTGTGGAGGTTGCACTAATGGTTTTGAGAATTTTCTTGTTCAGAGGAAGGAGAAATTGCAACTATGATGTGTACAAATGAATAAATGTTGTGGAGGTTGCACTAATGGTTTTGAGAATTTTCTGATCTGAGAAAAGCACCAAAGGAACTGAGAAAAACTGTAAATAAACTGTGTTGGATCAAGGACACATCTAAAACCTGCAGGACACCGGCCCTTGAGGCCTGGAGTTCCCCCGCAGCTGGTCTAGATTGAGAGTGGCTGCAAAGACACATGCTCTGCTCCAAGCAGTCGATGTGCAGACTGACAGTCCAGGCATTGTCTGAAGTTCCCCATGAGTCCCGTTGAGATAAATGCAAATTCTTCATGCATCTGACAGTTGGCGTTGTTCACTAAGATCGCGGCAGATTTGCTTAATGACTAAGACTATATCTTAAATGTAACATTTAAAATGTGTTTGTTCTTCTCCTAGCACAAGAAACAGTTATGCTATTTTTTTCTTTATAGTTTTAGAATTTAAAAAAAATTAATGTCAGTAGTTCACTGTAAAATAGACTCAATAATATCCAGTCAAATAGATTGGCTTTATTAATTAGACACATGGATTTGTGTCTTAAATCTCTAGTGCATATACAGCATATCTGGCCCACCAGAGCATTAAACCACAGGTGACACAAATAACACCAGCTATCAGGATTGAGGTGCCTTTCCAGGCACCTCAATCCCCATTCACATCTTGTGTCAGGTGATCTGAATGGGTCATATGATAGGGTGAGGTAAGGTCTCACAATTTCTTCACACAAAGCCTCTGCTGATAATGACCCACACCCTTTTTCACACCTTGGTGCATGTGGTGAGGCACATGGTGAATAGTGGGTCAATGACCCTCTTAAGGGACAACTCCTACTAGGGATTAAATACCTGGGACTCACCAACACTGGGTTTCTGATCCAATCCAATCAAATCCAACTTTTATAAAGTGCTATAAAATACCCAGCACAGGACCAAAGGGCTGTACAGTAAATAAGTTAAGAACAATAGAATAAAACAAAACAGCAAAAAATAAAACACATAATATATAAAATTAAAACAGCCCTTTATTAAAAAACAAGATAAAACAGCATGGAATCAACTTAAACAGTTGAAATAATAATAAACTAAAACCAACATCTCACAAGGCGCCAAGGCCAAGGTGAAGAGATGCGTTTTCAGAAGCGATTTAAAAACAGGCAGAGAAGAGCCTTTCTAATCTCTACAGGCAGATCATTCCACAGTTTTGGAGCTGCTACAGCAAAAGCATGATCTCCTCTAAGTTTACACTCAGTCCTGGGTACATTCAGGAACAGCTGATCAGCTGATCAGAGAGCAGGTGGGCATATAAGGCTGTAGCAGTTCAGAGAGATAAGATGGGGCTAGGCCATGGAGGGCTTTAAAATCAAAGGTTTTAGAACTGAAGAAGCAGACAGAGAGGTGAAATGTTTTCAAGAAACTTAAAGAAGGCCACTCGCTTTCTTTCTTTCCCTTATACCAGGGGTGGGCAACTCCAGGCCTCGAGGGCCGGTGTCCCTGCAGGCTTTAGATGTGTCCTTGACCCAACACAGCTGATTTAAATGGCTAAATTAGGTCCTCAACATGTCCTGAAGTTCTCCAGAGGCCTGGTAACAAACTAATCATGTGATTCAGGTGTGTTGACCCAAGGTGAGATCTAAAACCTGCAGGGCCTGGAATTGCCCACCCTTGCCTTATACTGTCCAGTGGTTCCCAATCCCAGTGAACAGTAACACACACACACACACACACAAAAAAAAAACAAAAAACTGTTGTGGTTGGTTGTAGCCACACTGTGCATTATGGTCAACCACGTCCACTTGTCTGTCCAAACATTAGTGTTCCAGAAATCTTGTTAATTGCAGATGTAACAGATGTAACTTTGCAAATCTAAGCTGTATTGCGATCTTCATTTTTAGCGAGAACAAGCATCCTGGAAACCATTCCTAACAAGTCAGTTTAGTTTTTTCTAATTGCACTGTCATGAGCTTTAACATTTAATGTGTTAACTGAGGTCTATAGACGACCAAATGAGTTTTTATTGTGCCTTGATATGAAAACTCTTAAAACTGACTTTCTTTATGCCATGACTGTACTGTAGCAATACAAATTAAATGAAAAGACAATACAAGACTGCTATGAAAGTAAATGCTGAGGAGCATGCATGTCTCTATTCTAAGAAATGTTAAATGTGAAATTGAAGTATAATTGAAATTATAGTAAATGAAAAAAGAAGAAAATGAAAGAAACTCCCAATGACTTTAGATCAATTAACAAATGAATTTGTTCAAAATCATTCTTTTATTCTTTACACTCTTATGCAATACTACTTACACCAGGACATTCAGAATAAACTGACAGTCTTGCATGAAGCAACCCTACAAGCATTTTAGAGAAGAAAAAAGAGATACAAAAATATATACAAAAAGTCTCTAGCCACCCCTCATTTCCTGATATTTTTCTTTCAATTTGCTAGACTTCCATTTTTGGTTTTTATTTTTTAATTTTTTTCTTTCTTTCTTTGTTTTCCAGGCTTTCTGAAAGTCTCTCAAAGCTTTTCTTCAGACATTGCACTGGATCATTTTCTGAATTTTTGGATTTCTGAATTTTTTGAATGTTTTTAAGACACTTGTCTAAAAAGGTACAAGTGAAAAACCATTGTTGTGTCTACACACAACAGACAACTTAGCAATGAACCTATTTTACGCAGACATATTGTTATTAGAACCTCCCACCCTGTTTCTTTATTTAAAACTATGAAAAATGCCAAATAAAATACAATTTGACAGACAGAAAATAATATTTCCAGAGGTGGTGAAAGCTTGACATGAGATGCGGTGTGTCCTGTAAAAATCTGAGGAAACTGGACAAGCAGAGCACAAAAACACAAGTGGCAGGGCTGAAACAGTTAAACTGATTCTGAAAGTCATGCCCTTAAATAACTGGAACAAATCCAACAAAGACCTAATACAGAACCTGAGAGATGCACCTGACACCTGGTGATCCATCTACTGTTCACCAGTGTTGGGACTAACGCGTTATTAAGTAACGCGTTACAGTAACTACGTTAGTATTGTGGTAACGAGCACGGTAACTAGTTATTATGCCAAAACCATGAACGCGTTACTCGTTACTGGGATTTAGATAGGCTCGTTATTCGTTACTTCGTGTGGTGGCTATCGCGGAGCTTCCACAGATTCAGTAACATTAGCAAGTGGTGGAGGCCAGCAGGTGGATGAAGGAAAAGGGAGGCAAGAGGAGAGACCCGCACAGCAATGGCGCCTGTGTTTGGCTTTGCCGCTGCTGCTACAGCTCGTTGGAGGCGACAGTGTAGTTTTTCACTGCCGTCACTTGTCGTTTGCAAACGGAGAAGGTACCGGAGGCTAGCTGCTTTGCTGTGGGGTGACTCTCGGTGTCTGCGACCAGTTCCTCTCCTGTCGTTTGCTGGGGATGTTACGCTGCCGCCTGGGACCCGAGCCCCATGGCTCGAAAGCAGTTTGCTCACTCTGTGTCCGTCACCCATTTCCCGTTTTGTTGGTGACAGCTACGTCTGCTCATCGATCAAGGTTTTTTCCAACTCTGGAGTCGCTGCCCTGCCCGGCAGGTCCACAGGTTTGCACAGGTGTTTAATTCAAGTACCGCTGCAGTCAGCTGTAGATTCCGCAGATAAACCGTCATCAATTCGGTTCGCCCTGCTTAACGTTCGCTCTATAACGAACAAATCATTTATTTTAAATGATCTTTTTATCAAAGAGTCTCTAGGTTTTATGTGTCTGACTGAGACGTGGCAGCAAAATAAGGATTATGTCCACTTGAATGAAATCTGCCCGTCTGGCTGTTCTGTCATTGGAACTCCGCGTCTTTTAGGACGTGGTGGAGGACTTGCTGTTGTTTACCAGGACAGACTCATATGCAAACTGGTGACTTCGGACTTCTTCTCTTCATTTGAGTCACAGATGATGAAGGTCGGTTCTCTGAAAACCTTTTATTGTATTTTAATCTATCGACCTCCTGGACCTGCTGGGGTCTTTCTAACTGAATTTAACGACCTTCTGACATCGATCATTAAACTGGAGAAGGTTGTAATATTGGGAGACTTAAACCTTCATATTGATGACGCTTCCTGTAACACTGCTGCTGAGCTCATCACTATCACTGAGTCTTTTAACTTTAAGCAGCATGTTTCTGGCCCCACACATACGAAGGGCCACACTCTTGATCTTGTTTTCTCCCTGGGTTTAAATATATATGATGTATGTGTGGAAGATGTCCATGTGAGTGACCATAGTTGTATATTCTTTAATTTGTCATTTTACGTGGATCCTTCACCTCCTAAATTGATGATCCAAAGGCGGATTATAAACCAGGATGCTGCTAGAAGGTTTTCTGCCATGTTTGTCCCTCGCATGGCTCAAAATGATATGGATTCACTTATTTTGTCTTTTAACAATCAATGTAAATCTATTTTAGATACGGTGGCACCTCTGAAACTAAATGTTGTCCATTCTTCAAATTTCTGTCCTTGGATAAATGAAAGTATTCGAAATTTTAGGAGATATTGTCGCAAATTAGAACGTTTATGGAAGGCTTCCAAGCTTGAGGTCCATAGGGTACATCTCAAGGAATCAATTTTCTCACTTAACAACATGATAAAAAATGCCAGAATGGAATATTTTGCTAATTTAATAGCTTCAAAAAAGAAAAATCCCAGAGTATTGTTTGATACAATTAAAAACATTGTCTCTCCTGATATTCCTCATGTACCAGTCTATACTAAATCTGACTGTAATGACTTTTTAAACTATTTTGTTAATAAGGTCGCTGCTGTCAGGTCTAATATTTCTCCATCATCCTCTCAGTATCACATTGACACGTTGCTTACCTCTGATACCTGGTCCTCTTTTACTCCTGTTACCTTACAGGACATCAGTGCTCTGCTTGGTCGAATGAAACTGACTTCAAGCCACCTTGATGTACTTCCTCCATCATTTTTCATTAGTGTGTTTGATTCTATTGGCCCCTGTATTCTGGAAATAATTAATACTTCTCTTTATACTGGCTCAGTTCCCAGCTATTTTAAACAAGCTATTGTTGAACCAATATTAAAGAAACCAAATTTGGATCCATCTCTTCCAAGCAGTTACAGGCCAATATCAAAACTTCCATTGGTGTCAAAGATTTTGGAAAAAACAGCTGCAGAACAACTTAACAACTTTTTGGAAAAGAACAATGTTCTGGACATTTTCCAGTCTGGTTTCCGCAAATTGCACTCCACTGAAACCGCTTTGCTTAAAGTGTCTAGTGACATTCTGATGGCAGCAGACTCTGGAGAGTACACTGTTCTGGTTATGTTGGATCTCAGCTCTGCTTTTGATACTGTTGATCACAGCATCATGATAAATAGGCTGAAGGACTTGTTTGGGATTACTGGCGTTGTTTTAAAATGGTTTATGTCATATCTATCTGAGAGATCCTTTACTGTCTGTATAAATCATGTGCTGTCGGAAACATCAGTTCTGTCTTCTGGGGTACCTCAAGGATCTGTTTTAGGTCCTATTCTCTTTTTGCTGTATATCCTCCCTCTAGGCCACATTATCAGATGTTACAATAACATTTCTTTCTCAATAACTTTCTTCATATCTATGCTGATGACATTCAGTTGTACTGTTCTTTCAAAGCTTCTGAGTTGTATAAATTGTCTTGTTTAAATAATTGTCTGTCAGAAATCAAACAATGGTTAAATGACAATTTCCTTCAGTTAAATGCAGATAAAACAGAAACTTTGATTATTGCACCTGATCACATGCTCTCAGAAATTAGGCAGCATATCAGTTTTTTAGACCCTTCATTTCAGTCGAGTCTCAGAAACTTAGGTGTTATATTTGACAGTTCGATGTCTCTTGAGAAACACTCTAAACAACTTGTCCGGAACTGTTTTTATCATCTAAGAAACATTTCTAAACTCAGGCTACTGGTGTCAAAGGCAGAACTTGAGATGATTATTCATGCTTTTATCTCTTCTCGTTTGGATTATTGTAACGGTCTTTTTACGTGTCTTAACAAATCAGCTCTGGATCGCCTCCAGTCTGTACAGAATGCAGCGGCAAGACTTTTAACTGGTACAAACAAGAGGTCACACATTACTCCAGTTTTGGCTTCTCTTCATTGGTTGCCTGTAAATTTTAGGGTTCATTTTAAAATTTTAGTTGTAACTTTTAGAGCGCTGCATGGTGAAGCTCCCCAGTATATCTCTGACCCGTTGAAACCTCATGCTTCATCCCGAGCACTTAGGTCTTCAGGTCAGAGGCTACTGGTGGTCCCACGTACTAGATTTAAAACACGTGGGGATCGGGCTTTTCAGGCACTGGCACCTAGGCTGTGGAACTCTCTGCCGTTGTCTTTACGCTGTCTAGACTCTATACTGACTCCTTTAAAAAGCAGCTGAAGACATTTTTATACAAACGGGCTTTTAACTAATTTAATTAATTTTAACTTGTATGTCTGATCTTACTGTAAAGCACTTTGTGATTTTTATCTGTGAAATGTGCTATATAAATAAATTTTACTTACTTTTTTTACTTAAGTCTATCTGGGTCAGATATGAACCAAGTTTAGGTGGAGTTTATTTTCGTTGTGCTGACTTTTTCGTACTGCGTGCTAGCTAGCATGACGGAGTTTCTATACAGCTGGGTGGTGCTATGTTACTGATGTTGAACTTTATTTTGTTCATAAGGTTAATTATTAGAGTTGCCAACCGCCCGTAAAAAACGGAATCGTCCCGTATTCAGAGAAATTATTACGTGTTACGTATTTAGGTGAAAAGGAACAGTTTGTCCCGGACTTCAGCTACAATGAAAAAGACACAAAGCTGGAGTTATTCTGTCTTTGCGCTGCACAGCTGCCTCTTCTTCTCTCATCCTCTCACCCTCCCTCTCCTGTTTCTACTTCAATCATGAAACTGATCAATGATCAGCTGATCGGCTTTTCCCTCTTGTTTATTTATCGTCCACTTTGCGCCAGAAAGAGGAAACCAGCGGATGTCGCGCTAAACAACAGCAGCACTTTTAAGCTTGATCAGCTGTTGTTAGAATTTATTTAATATTAGTTTCTAGTAGGGCTGGGCCATATTATACCGTTCACGGTAATACCGGTATAATGTTAGGCAACGATAGGAAAATGAAATATCGCGATAGAATGGGAGTAAAACGCGCATGCGCAGTGCCTTTGTTTTCATACGCACATGGCCGATTGTTGAGTGAAACAGATGAACCAGAATTGGTTTGTAAAAATGGTGCAACTTCAGTGATGTGGAACTTATTTGGTGTTTGTCCGTCAGATACACGACAAAGCACATTTTTTTGCAGAACATGCAAGCGGCCGTCGTTATTGTCGTATTTGTCGTATTTGTCGGACTAAGATGCTCTTAAATCTGGGAGTAATCTGGGTCCTAAACTCCGTATGCTTCAGGTCAAACAACACTGCAGCATCACTGAGCGTTAAAAACTGTCTAAATTCTTTCATCTTTAATAAAACGATCAGCATTGCTGCTTTACCAGGTGTAACTATAAAGTTTAACTTCCAGGCATCCATGAAAACAAAAGTTATTACATTTAACGGAGTTAGAAGTTAGCAGGAAGCTAGCGGAAGTTAGCTCGCTAGTTTTGCTAGTTACCTAAGCATGATATTGCATGTTCTGACTGAGAGATTTCTGAAAAAAATCAAACGTACAGCTCTGCTATCACTTCCAACATAAATGAAGACAGGAAACTAAACAGCAGTGACGTTTGTAGGGTTACTGAAGTTGGGCTAGCTGGTATATAATGATGTGCTACGTGATCGCTAGCGACACAGCTATATTAGCATAACATAAACAGTGAAGCTGGAGGACGAACACTAACACTTTTCCACTTATAAAAGTTAACGTTAAGGTTCTTCATGGTTAGAGACAAATGCAATCGCATGGCAGGATGCTGTAAACGGACCAAACTTCAGTCAGGAGAACAACTGAGATAATCCATCCACAATACGAGGTTAGTCATTAATATACTGCAACATGGGAATAGAGCAGCTGCCAGATAATTCAACATTAATGAATCAATGGTACAGAAGTGGAGGAAGCAAGAAGAATGAGTTTAATCAAGTTTGATTTATCTGACTGCTTTGTTTCGCTTAATGTGCCTTATAATCCTGTGCACCTTATGGTCCGAAAAATGCGTACTGCACACTGCAGTTTAATGTTGCAAAGCACCTCTTTTTAACTTCAGTGGATATTATACATGGTTATGCTCAGGATATGTCAGCCCATTTCTACTGGAAATGCCTTTTGGTTAAACTTTCAGCAAGGAATTTGCATTTGCACTGTTACATTTTTATAAAGCTTTAATGTACATAAAAACCAGCTTCTTGTTTAAGTGAAAATAAATGGAAGGTTGTCTTTTTGCGCTAGTAATGTGGAGTTGTATTTTGTCTCGCATCAATTATATCGTCGGTTATATCGTTATCGCAAATTTTCAAATATATATCGTGATAAATATTTTTGGCCATATCGCCCTGCTCTAGTTTCTAGTATCAGCTGATGTTTGCTGGAGCCACAGCTGTAAAGCTGCTGGTCATGATATCGGTTTGGTTATCTGGTGAGAGGGAAACATGAAGATGAAACCAGGAGATGTCCTTACTGAATCATCAGAGCTGTGATGGAGAAACAGGTTTACCTTTTAGTTAACATGAATGAGTTGAAGGGAAGTTATGGACTGTTTCTGAGAGACAAATAACACCAGGATCCTTTTCTATGTAGCTGACAGCTGGTAACTGTGCAGGGGCGGGTCTAGCAAAGTGTTGCCAGGGGTCCATGTAGGGCATTAAAAGGGAAAGGGGGGCACAAGGAAATACTTTCTTATTCTCATTTAAAATGTCTCACTTTTAAAAAAATAATTATCTGAGTCTTACAACAAACAATTGATAGATTGATACATATATACCATCAGAACAGTGTACATCACTGTCACAACAGTGTTTATTTTCATTCAAAGGCTTTATGATTTTTCCTATAATAGTGGGCCGGACTCTAGTCAAAATGCCCGGGACGATTTTTTTGTCCCAGTCCAGCCCTGTATGCAGCTCATCTTCAGTCTGGTGTTGCCTACATCTTCCTATTCAGAAGGCAGAATTTCCAAGTTCTGAGTACAATCGAAAGCACCACGACTGCAGTTTTTGTGTTGGATGTAAAAAGCAGGCTAGGATAGAATCAGGCGTGGGATTTCTCTCGTGGAAATGTGCACATTATTTTTTCCTTTCTATTGGTAGGTGGCACAGTGCACTTGTGGCAAGTAAGGAAGCTAGAAGACTGGCAATCTTGATGGGTATCCATTTATGGAAGCAACACATTAACAAGAGAATTCTGAGTAAAATCAAAGTTACTTTCCCTAGTAACTAGTTACTCTGAAAGTAACGAGTTACTTGAAGTAACTGAGTTACTTTTAATAGAAGTAACTAGTAATGTAACTAAGTTACTAATTTAAAGTAACTTACCCAACACTGCTGTTCACTGAAGTGTGGGATCATGTTGAAAGAATGAGTGCAGAACAAAAGACAGCCAGCATCCAGAGCTTGTAATGTCATTCAATGAGCCTAAAGTTATCAAAGTATTCCTGAAGAATACTTCAACAAATGACAAGAAAGCTTGTCTAAGAGAGTTCATGCTGTGTTGAAGAATAAATGTGCTCAAAGCAAGGGTTGACTTTCAAGCTTGTTAGAATTGCAATGAAATGTAGGGTGGCCCAAGACTTTTGCAAAGTCCAAAAGTTGTAAAGTAGATTACGATCCATAGTCTAAATAGTTTTGTGTGTAACATGGCAAGAAAATATACACAGACACAACAGTGTAGATGATAGTGATAATAGCAAACTGTTCCAAAGCTGGTAGGTAACACGATACTATTGGTAATAAGTCACAAGTTAATAGTTATTTACTGTTTAACAATGAAATGACATTCCTTAAAAACTTGTTAGTAACTCGTACATTTACACTTTGTGTTTTGCTGTATTCTAATGTACAGCATTGTGCAGAGACATGTGGTGGATGTGTCCTAGCAGGAAGTAGTAGGGAGGAACCCTGGTGTTGTGAAAAAGCCGTGCGTGACACTTCAGCGGCCTGATTCACAACACCAGCTGACCCTCCCCACCCATCAGTGCTGTAGTAGCTAATGGAAGCTAATCTTCAGTGACAGGACCAAGTCAAACTGTCAACCAGTATTTTTGAAGCTTTTTTGTTCATCACACTGTGGAGCCATTAAAACCATTTATTTGCATGAGAAGCTGGTTGACTGAGAATACTCACCTTTCCTCTCCACTCTTGCTATACAACTAACTGCAGCAGCAGCAGATGGTGATTAACTAACAAACACTGAAAGGAGAGCGGAGAGCACTTTGCACACAGTAAACAGTCTCCACCGGGGGGCACCTAACATCTTTCCTTCTTGCCCCCACACTTTGAGGACGATGATCTGATGCTGGCAGCTTGCACACACCACGACTTAACCTGGAGATAATGAGGCAGAAACAGGAACATTAATTTCATGCTGGAGGATTAGCTTTCAATGCAAATGTAGTGTTTGAGAATTAAAGTTGAATAAGCAGGTTGTGACCCAAGGACAGCCTTAAACATCACACAGGACTCAGCTACATAAACACATCTTTAGCCAAAAGTGTGTGACTGCAAAGTGAAATGCTAAGCAGGGTCCTTGGATGTAACAGTGCTCTATTTATTGCCTATTTTTAAAGTGCTTTGGAATTGAGGTTAGGGCCATGATGGAGCTGAGAATAACTTTGGTTTCACAGCGGCAAGCCTTAATCCACCTTGAAGCGGCCCGCTGTGTACCAAAGCTCAGAGTAATGTCACTGTAAAGTAGGTTTACAGGAAAATGATCTGCATGCAGGGCTTCAGTATAACAGGGCATGTTTGGAAAATCAGTTTCCTGGTATGTCTGTATGTTGGAATTGTTAACAGAATTGTGTACAGGCTTTGTGCAATTGTGCAATGGCCAGGTCCTAAAGAGTCATGACGTTTAAGAGCCAGGAGCAAAATAGAGTTAGAAAGAATTTGTCAGTCTATGAAATATGAAGAATGCCATCCAATTTGTGTCCTGATACTTTGGTATCAAAATCCAAAACATAAAAATATTACTGTTAATCAAAGTTCAGCCATTCGGGCATCAAAGGGAAAAACCTGAACTCCTGACCACTAAAATGTGGGTGTTTGGTGAGTCTGTCATGCTGTGCCAGGCTCTTTTGTTCCTCTTTTATAACAGTGTGCTTGATTCTTCTTATTTATGGCAGCAGCTAGTCAGATCTGGGATGTGTCATGTGCAGTATTTATATTTCTGTTATTAATGGGATGCCTTTAGTCAGCTCTCCCACAGAGCTCTGTTAAAAATCCAAATGCTTGCCATCTTAAACGGCACTTGGGCACTTTGGCAGTTACCCAAAATATTTCGCCCAAGTAGGCACTTCACCCCAATCTAACCCTTCTGGGACAGACAGGGACCCAGAGGCTTCATACTGTGGAAGGAAGTATCTGTCCTCATGATGGTGTTCACTCAATTAAACTGTGTGTCTTGTTTTATCTGTCAACTTGAGAGAATTTCTTGTTTAAAAAGTGCTCTGATTGTCTTGTTGCTACATTAACTGAAGTGTATCAGTTTATTGTGCTAACATAAACGTGAATTCTTAAAATCATTGTTTCCCCCTATACTGTCATTTAAACCTCTGGCTGTCCTAACAGACAGGTTGCCTTTATTCCTGGAGCGGACTAACATTTATAACAAGATGTGAGCTAAATGAAATCTTTACGGCACCTAAGACCTGATCAAAACCTCCACATTTCTTGGTACTATAAACTTTTACAAAATACTGTACCAAAGTTTTAAATTCACGCTCAAAGCGTCATTGTAAAAAATGTTTTGGTTATTACTTTAATTACGTGTTGGACATGCATTAAATAAACAAATATCAATTTTACAAATACTATGTGTTTCATTGTTTAGAAAATTTGTTTCTCTGTTTAGGAATAAATATCAAGTTTACTTTGTTATGATAATTATAGCTGTTCAGAAATGTCTGTTTTTGTATTCTAATTGTTATATATTTAAAAGGTAATAATTTGTTACTGTAATGCATGTAAAAAAAAAAAGTCATAATAAAATAATGTGGCAAAATAATAACAAAGTATAGAACATGCTGTTGTATTATAATGTATTATATTAGCCTAGGTCACCATCAGTGTGTGGTAACTGTAGACCTGGGCACTGCATCTATATTGTATATTTATCCATATTGTAATTCTAATAGAACAATGTGATTTATTGAGGATGGTCAAATCTGATCTTTTCCTGGGCCACCCATGTTGGCATAAATCATATTTTGGTCTGGGGGTGGGGGCACCTAACTCCACCAGTTTGGGCCCTGCTGACTGGGGCTGACTACACTGGGCTGTTTGACGTAACAGATTTTCCTGGCAACCTGACTGTGTCGCCCCCTTTAGGCCAAACTCTGCACCCTCACAGCGGACGACCTCACAGGATGAATTTGCACCCTGCTGTTCTGAGGTGCTGTGCTGGACAGCAGTCGAGAGGGACAGTTTACAATACCATGGGAGGTGTGCAGGAGGTGTTGTGAAACTGGGTTGTAAGTGTAGCCTCTGACCACTCCATTAATCACAGGTTTGTCCTTTTGCCTGACTAATCCAGGACGGGTCAGGCCTGCACTAATTCTTCCACAAGCGGCCATGTCACACTGAACATAATATCCCAGCATTTTTTCTAATCCCTTTTTATCAGGTCTGCTGGCCTTTCTGGTCAATCTAATTGTGACAAAGCACACATAAGGGCTTTTGTGCCAAAAGAAAGTTCTTTTAAGGTTTCAATTAAACGCCTCGGCCAGCCCAGCGGAAGCCTCTTGGCTCAACGCCAGTGTCCTTCAGACAAAGAATGTCACTGCACATAATGGATAGAAACACTTGAGTGAGGAAGGAGGAAAAGAAGTGGAAAATGTGGGGGGATTTTTTTGTCTTTTCAGAGGGAAGGAACACAAAGATTTAAGTAACAATCAAAACTAGCCTGAGGGATTAGGAGCCGGAGAACGCTGTGTGTGTGTGTGCGTGTGGAAATAGAGGGGGAAGCTCAGTCACAGTTCAGTCACAAAACGCTATTGGAGGAAAAGCAGTTTAGATCTAGCATTTCAGTTTGAAGATTTTGGGCAATGACTTTTTTAAAAGCTTCCATTGATTTCTGTTTTGTTTTATGTTCCAGCAAGTCTGAAAACCTTTCATATTTTACCACAGCTCACAGGATCTTTCCTTTTCCTTTAAAACATCCAAGTGCATGACTCCAGAACTCTTTCCTTCTCTGACTGTCCAGAATGATTTTAAGCTTTACCACCCAACTCTCTCAGCAGCCTTTACATCACCAGTTCATTTGGACCGAGTCACACATACGACTGCACAGAGCTTGTGAAAAAGTGGATCGCAGTGCACTTTGTCAGAAAAGGCTCATATGTATTTGTCCGTACACATCAGTGTGTGTACAGTTGCAGAGACTTCAGTGCCAATGCTGTTAGTGTGTGTACAGAGGCAGAAAGTGAGGGTGGTGGAGGTTTCCCTGTAGTGAATGATCCAGTGTTAAACCAATACTTCGTTGTAATATTAGGAACTTCTAATATTTTGACATCTGCTAAGAATTGAAACAACAGATGCATTAAGAGAGCAGCAAACAGAGCTGCCACTCAGCCTCTTTTCTGGTTCCTCTCAAAGGTCACTTGCTCTAATGCAGTGGTTCCCAAACTTTTTTTGCAAGGCCCCCCTTTGTTTTACAAGAACACACACGCACTCACGCACAAACACATCCTCCAACCACACACACCATGTTTTGCTCCATTGCGGTTTATTTCACACCTCAAACATTTAGTAAACAATTAAGCAAATACAAGTAATCTGCAATAACTTACAGGTAGTAAGAAAATAAACTACTAACTCTTTTACGCTACGTCCACACCTACACGGGTATTTCTGAAAACGCAGCTGTTTCGTCCACACGTAAACGGCGTTTCGAATCACTGAAAACTGAGATTTTTTAAAACTCCTTTTATGTGTGGACGAGGAATACAGGGTTCATCACTCAACGTCAAAGGTATGTGTCTGTTTGCACGCTGCGCGCCACGTTATTCTTTACATGAGATGAATTGCAGAATGGCAGATAGAGACAAAATACTGTTACTGTTAATCTGATTATCTTCAGGTTTTACACGCTTACATATACACGCAGTTACTGTCCCTCCGTTTAGAAAGGCAGAGGCGTCACGATGTGATTATTTTACGTGTAGTTGTTTTTTTCCTGTGTAAATAATATTCAACATTGCTATCAATACATTTTTCAAAAAATGCCTCTCTGTGCAAAATGGGTTTAAAAACATAAACAGCTGTGGGATCCTGTTTGTCCGTGATTTAGACAGGGGCAACAAATCATGGCAGGATCAGCCTGATATTATTTGTATCCCACTGTAACTTTGCTGTATAAAGAGCTAACATCTCCAAAATGTCAGGAGTAGTTAGTCATTATAAGAAGTGTTTGTGAACTAAAAATCAAGAATGTGGGATACTGTTTGTCCGTGATTTGGAGAGCCCAGTGCATGCTCCCGACGAAGGAAAGACCAATTATGCAGGGGAGACCTACCTTGGCACTTGTGCAGGTGAAAACATATTTAGCTATGCTTCATCTCCTGCTCTGCGTTTGTCTGGGCGAAGGTTGCTTTTTTGGGTTTTTTTTTCCCTTCTCATATGTTTATCATTGCTTTATTTAATTCTTGAATATTAAATGTTCAGACCTTCTTAATCATTTTGACTTTCATGTCTTATTACGTTTTGCTGGGGGCTTGATGGTTAGAATGGGAACATTTCTTTAACAGTTTTCTTTACTTTACATATCTAATATGCAAAGTAAAGATATCTAAACAGCTTTAGTTTTATATATCTAATATTTTTTCTTCACATTATTTATTAAGCTTTTCTATCATGGCTTTTGTGGCAGCACACTATGCCTCCACCTGGTGTAAAATTTGCTAATCACTGGAGTCTTAAAAAAATGTCTGTTTATGACAACAATGCCAAGGTAATTTACTGGTAAAGACAGGTTAAGACCTTAAATATCTGAGCTATAACTCTAGTGATGAAACAATTAGAACCCCTGGAAATGGTGGGAAGGAAAAACTCCCCTTAAACAGGAAGAAACCGCCACCAGAACAAGGCTCACGACGGGTTGCCTTCTGCCACGATCTGTTGGGGGTGATGGGAGGAAGGACAGGACAAAGACACGTTATGTAAAAGAGCCAGAGACTACTGATAACTAATGATTAACTGCACGTGTATAGACACGTAGTGAATGAAGAAGAAACACTCAGTGCATCATGGGAAGCCCCAGCAGCCTAGGCCTATTGCAACGTACACCGTAAAAAAAAAAAAATCCTAAAAAAACGTAATATTCCGGCAGCTGATGCGCCAAAATAATACCAGAAAATAACAGAAAATAACTTTCCCATGAAAATACGGTTATTTTCAGTAATGACAAAACAGTTTGTTGCCCTAACTTTACATGGGATTTAGGGCAACAAACTGTATGGGATTTTGCCTTTTTCAAGTGCTTTTAAACATTAAATTAGGAACAATTTAATGTGATTAAACAATGAAATTACTAATAAACAATGCGGCAATATGAATAATAATACTTAAATGTACAGAAATATACAGTTAACAGTTGGTTTAAATAATAATGGATTGCATTCATATAGTGCTTTATGAGACCCTCAAAGCGCTTTACAATTCCACTTTATAATTCCCCTCTGGCCATCACCAGTAGGTGGTAGGTGAAGTGTCTTGCCCAAGGACACAACGACCGAGAGTGTCCGAGCCGGGGCTCGAACCGGCGAACTCCCAACTCTTGAACCACGCTCGCCCTAAATAGCAATAATTATTATTATTATTTGATGTAAAAAACGTTTATACAAATCATTTTATATATTTTTCCATAGCATTGAATTTAACAGTTCAATCTTTCAAATAACGGACAAATATTTATGAAATTATGATACATTTGTGAATCTATTTTAACAATCTAAATATGCATATGTACAGACTGATACATTTAAAAAACAAGAATATTATGTTTTATTACATTTACAGTGATTTTACGTGATTTTGAAATGTAAAATCACAGTCTATTTATGTGAATTTAATGATATTCTAGAAGAACAGTACAAAACTGTAAAATACACAGTAAAATACTTTTATATTACAATTTTTTTTACAGTGTACCTCTCTCTCTGTATCAAGCCTCAGCTGTCTGCCTGAGGTGGTCACTGACTGCACTGAGTACAGGACAAAACCCTCTTGGTGCCTCTCTTCTGCAAGGCTGGCAGTTCAGTGCCAGCCCACAATGCAATACTACTGACTGACATCCTACTAATAAATCTCCTAGTGGCTGTGTTATTTAAGCTCCCTCAGTCTGTCCACTGCTACAGCAGGTGTTTGCATACCACTTTGCAACCCAGCTCCTCCCTTTCTGCTGCACCTGACTTAATCAGAATAATTAAGGACAGTCCTGTTGTGTGCTGGGGTCTATCTGCTGCACTCTCTGCCTTATGCTTTCCATGGAAGGATGGGGGCAGGGGTCCCAGAATAGAAATAACAACCTGCCTTTGACAGATGGGTGGTCCTGACTGAACTTAAATTTAGGGAAAGATTTCCCATTGTCTAATAGGACAATTAAAGATAAGATAAGATAACTCTTTATTGTCATTGCACAGTCATACATAGTACAGTAGTACAATGAAATTGGAAAAACTGTCCTACGTCGGCACTACATATAACACAACACGACACGATATGACACATCACAACGTAACAAACAACACAACACAGTATATTAACTTAGTATAAAAAAGAAGAATAAGTGTATGTGTATTGCACACTGTTATTATTGCACATTAATTATTATTGCACCTTGTTATAAATATAAATATTATTGTTATCGTTTTAAACATTGTTACCTCCCCCTAAAAAGTCCAGGGAGGTATCCAGTCAGGTCAGCTATTTACATTGATCAGGGCTATTGCCCTGTTGTAAAAGCTGTCCTTGAGTCTATTTGTTCGGGACCTCAGCAGCCTGAACCTCCTGCCAGACGGCAGCAGCTTAAACACCCGGTGTCCTGGGTGTGTGCAGTCCCGTAGGATGCTGCGTGCCCTCTTGAGACAGCGAGTGCTGTACAGGTCCTAAGCTTTGGTTATTAAAAATACCGCGTAGGTTCATGTTATCATCAAAGTTGTTATTAAAGGTTTGGGCTTAACTCTTTCCCCTGTAAACACAAGACAACAGAGACAACAACTGTGTATCTTTAATAACGAGTTGTGACACCTTCGTATGTATTAGTTAAGATGTGGTTTGACAACCATCAGAACAGTTTGCAGGTTAGCTGCAAAGGCAGAAAGCACCCTCACTAACCCCAGTACCACTCAGTTGAGAAAAGAGCTTCAAGTGATACTTCTGATAGTCTTTGAAGAGGTAGAGTCCAAGCCTTCCCCACCTCCTTCCTTCTTCCCTCAGCTCCTGTAAGAGACGTCTATCCTTCATGCTGCTTTTAGACAGCTGTGCTTACGCTGCATTACGCAGAGCAGAGTGTGGGGAAGACAGAAGATGGAGAGGAGAAACAGAGAGTGCCTGCTGGATAAAAGCAAGCTTTTTGTTTCCTAATGGATCCTTGCCCATTTTATTCAGATCAGTCATGCAGGCAGTGGCTGACATTGGCATCATTGATTTAACATCATTCATTTCAGAAGGAGGAGGAGAACGAGGAGCTGAAGGTAGCTGACACTTGTGAGAAATGAGGAGAGCAGCAGGAATTCTGCATTAACCCAGTCATTCATTAAGTCGCATTCTTTTTTATAAATATGTCAGTTTAAAGCATAACCAGAATCTTTTGATTCCAGCGTACCGCCATTAAAGGCCTGTTCATTGCTCAAGCAGATGTTTTCCTATTTTAAGATTTAACTGTGAATCAAATCCATTATTCAACTTTAGTGACAGGATGAGAGTGTAGAAACAAAACAGTTTCTCAGCTATGAATTCAAAAAAATTACCAGAAAAAAAAACACAAAAGGAATTTACAAACAAGCTCGTTCACCCTCATCACGGCCGACTGAATGACAGTGAGAAATCTGTAATCTGGTTTGTGAGAAGACAGAGAGGCTAGGCGATCGGCACGCAGCCAGACTGAGTCCGGTATTTTCAGCCTCAGAATAAACTCCAGTCTTATCACAGGCGGAGCAGCTGGCTGCCGAGCAGGACAGGTGACGGAGACAGATACTGACAGCAGCCCGACCTGCCAATCTAACGTCTTTCCAGATTCCCAGAGCGAGGAGGGAAACGTGGAGGTGAACTCCACTGCTGCTTGAAAGGAGCTGCACAGTTAAAGTTGCAGTCTTCTCATGAGTCACAGAAAAATGTAGCTGATCTACAGATTGAGCTGCATTTACAGCTTAGGAAATGCAAAATGTGACTTCCTGACATGCGTCATCTAATAGGATCGAGGAATTTGGAACAATCCCCGGGCTGAGTGACTGGTACCGCATGTTCAAAATGTAGTGACAGAGCCTGATCTCAGAGGAAATTCCTTTTGATACTCACCAAAAATATGTTTTTGTCACTATGATGTTGTAGAGTTTGACACCAGAGGGCTGTTTCCACATCTTCATCTGCTGAAGAAGGGAACATTCCTCTGTGCTCACCTCAACTCCGAGCTTGACACGTGGATCTGCAAGCAGGATTTTGTGACATCGCAGCTAATTTTACAACATTCATGCTCCAGAATTTGGGGAAGGTAATTCAGCTTTTATTCACAAATGTATCTGCAGGGACTCTTGGGGAAAAAAAACCCCAGGCATTAAGCAAAACTTTATATTGTTTTTTAGCCTCTCCCAGTGGATGTGTCTGTTTCCTGGCGGTTCATTTTCAGCATCCTTATCTAGTCTTTTCTGTTCATTTAAACTATGTTTCAGTGCTGCAGATCATCAGCACAAAGGAGCTCTTAACATTGATGTGGGAAACACCTGGAAAGAGCATTAATGTAAATGCTCTGAAAAACACGAACTGAACTTTTTGATATTTGTTTTTCCTCGAGTCAGAATCAGTTTTCAAGGTCAGAAAGGTTTCATTACTTTCTGTTTAACTAATTAGAAAAAAGTGACCATTTAAAACCATAAAGAATTAAACTCTGAATGTTGCACTTAAGGCATCACAAAGACTACACAAAGCATAAACACACACTCTTGATAATTCCATCAAAACTGCCACTCACACGACAAACGTGACAACCTAATGCGGTGACTGGAATTAGAAGAGGTGAATCCCCATAGAGGGGTAACTTGTGTTTGCATCCACCTGTCAGCTTTGTTTAAAACAGTCAGTTAAACATAAGAAAGCTGTTTTATGGAGCAGAATTAGCTATACATGCTAAAATTTAAGCAGCTGTTTGGTTTTAATACTTACCTAACCCTTCATTTTCTCTCCAAAGTAAATGTGGCAGTATTGCCAGGTCATATCAGGACAGTGGCAGAGCTTCAGGAAGATTCATTAACACCTATCAACAGCAAACTGTCTCTTTCTGTGCTCGTAGATCTGGTCTAAACTTGAACTGCAAATGCAAATGAAACATAGGAATGAAATTTCCGATGTTTTTCCCATCCCCCAGTAGTTTTCTTTGACTTTGCATAAAAATCTGGACTTTCTTGTCAAAGAAGGCAACTTTTAGTGCTTAATTAGTTCATAAAATCTTGCAATGTGTGCCAGCCCTGAAGCAGGGTCCCCACGGCAGACCAACAACAGTCTGCTCATTAGAGAAAGCCATTGGTCTGTGTCTGTTGCTCTGCATGGGCTGCTATCAAAGTCTCTGTGGTTTAGAGGATGCTACAGGAACACACATGCTCAAATGTAGGTACATGTGCACAGCACTCTGAAAACTCTGAGATTTTTTTCTTTGTGCCTACAAATCCCAAGAAAAGAACCAAAACCAACTAACAAATATGTCTTTTTCCATTTTGTGCCAGAGAGCTCACAAAAACATGTCAAATCTTTAGTTTTTAAATTTGTACACCACATTATATTTATATTAATGCCTTTTAATGAATGAATGACTGTCTTTATTCGAGCAACCAAATAATAAAGTTATTGTAATGTACAATTACACACACACACACACACAAAAAAACAAGTTTAGCTCGAAAAGGAGTGGGATGAAGACAAGCTTTTTAACTCCCACCCCTGCAATCTTATCTGAGTTTTAAATTTTGTAGTTGCGCAGTACATTTACCATCTCTAAAAAAATTAATTTAACTGATGTGGATATCATACTGATTGTTCTGTCAGTTCAAGTGTAATTTACAGAGCTACACTGGAGGAGGACACTATTTTGGTTTAAGTTAGGAAAATAGCTCAGCAACAGGGCTGTTTCTATGCAGCATAGCACAAAGAGATTAAGATAATGCAAAAGACCTGGAATATTTTACTATTTTAACACTGGAAACAAAATAAAAATGGAATTATACTGGATAATAAGATGTGAAATATATATGCTTCAACAGAATTAATTATATAAGATGAAATGCAAACAGTTCCAAATTCTGCAAATTATAAGCATACTGTGGACTTAAATAAATATAGTGTTCTAAAATGTTTACATATATATTTATTATTATTATTTAGGGCGATCGCGGCTCAAGAGTTGGCAGTTCGCCTTGTAATCAGAAGGTTGCCGGTTCAAGCCCTGGATTGGACACTCTAGGTCGTTGTGTCCTTGGGCAAGACACTTCACCTGCTATCTACTGGTGATGGCCAGAGAGGAATTATAAAGTGGAATTGTAAAGCGCTTTGAGGGTCTCATAAAGCGCTATATGAATGCAATCCATTATTATTTAAACCAACTGTTAACTGTATATTTCTGTACATTTAAGTATTATTATTCATATTGCCACATTCATTGACCTTGTTTATAGGTAATTTCATTGTTTAATCACATTAAATTGTTCCTAATTTAATGTTTAAAAGCACTTGAAAAAGGCAAAATTCCATGTAAAGTTAGGGCAACAAACTGTATTGTCATTACTGAAAATAACCGTATTTTCATGCAAGTTATTTTCTGTTATTTTATGGTATTATTTTGGCGCCTGAGCTGTTACTGTTTTTTTAGGATTTTTTTTTTACGGTGTAGCTGACTGTAAACGGCAGTATTAGCTTTATTTAACTGGAAAAATCTGGTATGTTGTTATCTTTTCTTGAGCTTTGCTGCTTTAATGTTTTGACATGTCACCTATATTAGTGCCTTTTTGGTAGGATCAGCAACCTTTAATCTAAACCCTGCTGCATCCTGTTTAATGAAATTAATTTTAAAGCATCTTATGGGTGTGGAAATGGAACCGGACTTTGTATTTATATACTGCTCTAGTCTTAGCGTCCACTTAAAAGTCTGTAGGCTGTACAGAACTTTACTGCACATCCTGATTTAGAATCACCAGTTAGCCTAATGTGGATGTCTTTGGGATGTGGGAGGAAGCTGGACTACCTGAGGGACTCCCACCTTTTGCCTTAAGAGGACAGCGCTAACCAGTGTTTACTGTCACTCTCATCCCTCTCCCTGCTGTTTTTCTTTTCCTTTTTAGGAACCGTGTGTCAGCACTCTGACAGAGAACACCAACTATACCGCCATCTGTGCCTGCAAGTAAGAGGCACAATGCAACAAAGTGGTGTGTCACGGTGTCGCAAGGAGAGGCCATGGAGCCACTGATAATTTCATGATGGGGGAGCTATTGTGTTGAAGCTGCAGAGAGGGGGAGAAAAGAGAGAGGGACTCTGGGCTGGACACTTCGCAGGCGTGGCACCACAGCAGCAGCAGCAGAGGCTCTGAAGCAGCTGGCATCCACAATTAGAAAGACGGGAACAGAAAGAGACAGGAAGGAAGCTATGAGACAGAGGTGAAGAAAGGGAGGGTGAGGGAAGGTTAGGAGGGATAGAAAGGAATGGAAGACAAGCACTCTTGTCACACACACATGTGAGAAATGTTCACATCTGGTTCTCTCCTCTCTGTGTACAGAGCACCAAATTGAGTTGTCATCTGCAAGAGCCTGTGGTAGCGAATCACAGATTAAATTGTTGCTTTCCCTAATTAGCTCTAGTGTGAACTCTAAGGCCCAGCATCCCAGAATGTGTGTCACTTTTATAATCCTTCCCGCAGAGCAATTTAAAATGGGAGGTAACTACCTTTAGGCTGCACCGTGGCTGGAGTCATTTCCAGGCCACATTAAATGATAAGATCTGTAATAAGGCTGAAATATAGCTTAGCTGATTGAGCCAGGTGAAGGAGACAGCTTTTGTCATATTAATCCTAATGTGAAAATGATGGAAGAAAAATGAAGTCAGGGATGAAAATGATTAATCGTGCAAGGAGCTGGATGTGCCAGTTGTGTAACAAAAAAGAGAAAGGAAAAGAAAAAAAAATACATTCAAGCATTTAAGCAATTATGTAATTTGTTCCATGCTTCGAAGAGTGCAAATGCAAATTGAATACAGTGACTCACAGCCACGAAGCAGGTGCAGACGAGCAGAGGCAGGATTATCTGATTGAATCCAACCCAGAACTCAAAACTAATTAAAACATTCTCAGACACAAGAGCATTATCTCCTGGTCTTTATGAGCAAGTTTGTTGTGTGTTTAGTGTCGATTTTTCAAGCAAAGGAAGAACTTTCAGGGATAAGAGTGAAAGTGTGGGATTATTCGGAGGAGAGAAAAGGTTGCTATGGCGTTCCTCAAGAGCTGTGCAGACAGTTTGCTTTATCCCTCTAGTTAACTGAGTAGGATGTCTGCCAAACTCCCCAGGGATCTGTGTGTGTGAGAGAGAAAGAAAACAGAGCTAGAGGAAGGAGAGTAGTTCCAGTGGGGCATGATTTGCTGAATGGACTGACAGGCAGACTTTATGAAAGTGGTCTGTCACAGCGGACACACAGCTACGCCAGAGGAGCGCTTGACGTGAAGCTCAGCCGGCTGGCAGAAACCATTTTCGTAGTATACATGTTAGAACTGACCAACACTGCATTATGTAGCTCACACTGTGTAAAGAACCAGAGCCTATTCATCATATTTTGTCACTGTAGACATCAGTGTGTGTTGACAGAAGAGAATTTAACTGGATTTATGTCTGCCAGCAGGTACAAGTAATAAACTACTCCACCACAAGTGAAAGTAGCAGAATATATCAAAATTCTAAAAAGTAAAAGACGTCAGCGTGCAGTAAGGCAGTTGATGTCTGGTTTAATGCTTTTGGAGCAAGGCAAAACCGACTTGCTCCAAAAACACTGGAGCAAGTAGATTATAATATGTGTGCCTGTGAATCATTACAAATAGAACATGCGATAAAAAGTTATTTTAATGTGAGAAAATATTATTTAAAAAATAAAAATAATAAAAATACAAGGTTATTATTTATCTTTATTCTTTAAAGATGCTTTGCTGGACATAAATTAGTCAGCACTTAGTATGGCCATCATACACCCCAACCACCTCCTACTGACTGTGATGAACTTTATGAATATGTTGCTTCATTCATTCATGAAAAAAATTCTCCAAAAACCCATTTAGTTAGTAATTACATTTCTTATCACAGAGTAATTGAAAAACAGTTTATCCATATATGAAAATAAATGAGCACCCACTCATTTTTATAGACATGTTAGGAAATAATGGTCCTTTGTTACTGTGTCACTATGTCTTTTTTGTATATATATAAAACACAATTTATAAGACCTTAGCATAAAAATAAGAGACTCTAATTAAAATAACTGCCTTTGTATCATCGTCTTTGGAAAAATATGGATAATTCCGAATGTTAGAGTCGCCTTTAAAATAGCTGCCTTGATGCATTTCAGCTGAATCATGGAAGTTTCCAGGACGAGGAGTCGTCCTGCTGCCACCTCACACTATCAGCCACAGTGGCCTCCTAATCAGCAGTGGAACCAGCCCGACTGAACAAACAGGCAGTTTTATACAGAGGCCTCCTCTGTATAAAACTGCCTGTTTGCAGAGTGTGACCTTGACCTGACTGCCAACCAGAGTAACCAGTGGAAACCACAAAAAAGCAAATGCTTTTCATTGATTTATGGAGCTATACTTGTTAAATGTAATTTATTTTATTCAATTAAAATACAATATATATATATATATATTAATAAAAATAAAATATAATAAAAATATTATTATTCAATTTGGACCCATGATTAGGTGCAATTAAATTCCGACATGGGTGGAACAGCATTGTTTTTTTTCTTTTCTCACACAGAGTTTGGTTACAAGGTGTCACTGCAACTATTACATCTGAAAAGGAGAAACTTGAAGTATAAATTTATTGCAATCAACTGAGTGCAATCAAAGCCAAATGAAAGTGACCTTCATGTTCACACGGCTGAAGCAAACAGGCAGTAAACAGACTCATTTGCAGTAATTCCTACCTCTCAGCTGATTTCAGGTAGTGTGGAAAAGCTTCTGCTCTCCAAATAAAGGCTGACGGCCGGCCTGTGGGAGGAAAGCAAATGTCAGAGTAATTAATTTGTTTTCCTTTAAGAATAATAATAGAGGGCCAGTGGTGTGTGTTAAACAGGCTGGACTGGGACTCCTCACACATATAGAATCTTTGTATTAATTAACTGTAATAAATCACATAAGCATGGTCAGCGACTGCACACAGGCATATGATGCATGTGCTTTGCATCTGTGTGTACATATACATGCACCTCCCTGTTGACCATGTCTGTCCCAAGCAGCGCTGCGGCGCTGAGGTCCGTTTTGTGTTGATAGCAGTCTCGTTAATCATGCACACGCACAGCCTGCAGCTCCATACCTATGATTATCAGCATCAATTGGCTCAGAGAAAAAGCAACTGCCGTCTTTGGACCAATGGAGGCAGAGGTTGTTGGGGTGTAACAGAGTGGATGGTTATTGATTTAAGTGTGAGAGGAGACTAAATGGAATCTGAATATTTTTCCTCAGAGATGAGACAGTTATTGGTGGTGCTGGGTGTGTCAGCAAGACACAGTCCCCAAAAGGATGGATTCAGTTTTGCACTCAGGATATAATAACTTCATATTAATTAAGAGTCTATAATAATTAAACAGCTTGATCACAAAATTCCCTGCAAATATGTTTTTGTACTCTTATTCAATTCTGTTGATTTTATTGTATGCATTAGATTCTAAACCAGTCTTGCAAAAGCGGTAAAACATCACTTTGATTACACTGAAAAGTTCCAAAATAATACACCTCATCTGGTTGTTTTTTTTGTTTGAATTAATTATTATTATAATTTTTAATATAACAAAAGTTGTGCTGTCATAGCAGATTACAAAGGGCTAAAATATATTTACCACAACATGGAATTAAAGATGGTAAAAAATATCATCAATTCAATTCAATTCAACCTTATTTATACAGCGCAAAATCACAACAGCAGTCGCCTCAAGGTAGACCCTACAATAAAAAATATTGTGTAAAAAATTTGAATTTTTCCACGATTTCTTCATAACAGGTATCTGAAAGGTGATTACCTGCTTCTGTGACAGGGTGCAGCTGCAGACTGTCATGATATCAAATTTCCACAGCATGATTATTGCATTCAAAATGACTCACAATAATGATTTCCTTAAAATGGCAGTAGAAAATGTAATTACTATATATATACTTATACTGTGTAAAACTCATCTTTAATATGTGTTTGTCAATTTTTTGGCAAATGAATTTACTCAGAACTGTACGGAGGTGGAAAAAGACAATAACTGTGCAAAAGCTATAGAATAATTACATAACTATTTACAATTTTATCAAGTATTAATATTTCATTTTTAACAACAAACTAATCTGAAAATGTTGCTTGGAAGGAAGAAGCGTCTAAATAGAATTTTAAATTTTAAGCTTCACATTATGAAGTGAAAAGACTGTATGGTGGATAATCTTTACATTATGGAGCTACTAAAATATAAATTCTTATGTTAAATGATAAATACGATTCACTTTTTCATGCTTACATCATGTCATGTTGTACTGGATGCCACTGATGCAGGGATTTATTTCTTTTTTATCTTTATTGTGTTTTATGCATATTCTGTTTATGTCATTCAAAATCCTATGCAACAGAGTTATTCATTCAGGGTGAATAATAATAATGAACTATAACAATAACAATAAATAACAAAAGTCATTAATGTAGTTTATCGTTGTTTGTAAGCACATTAAAAAGTGACTGTTTGCTATTATTCTTGTGTATGTTTGGAAATAGGCTGCAATCACAAAAATCGATTACCAGCATTAACAAAATGGATATATTGGATATATTATGCAAATAACATTCATATACATAATCACCTATTAGGCTTCCATACATTGCGCTTTAATTAATTCGGCTTACAAATGCATGAATGAGGCCTATTTTGCTCATTGTCAGCTCAAAGGCATATGCAGATCATCTGACTGATCACACAAACTGATATTAGTATTTGTAAAAAAAAAAAAAAAAGAAGAAGAAGAACCAAGAAGCTGTTTAAACCATTTATAATTATCAACAACTCTTAAATCCATGGTTAGGTTAATGCATCCATGTGGATAATGTTGCTTTTATCTGACTTTGCTAACAGTGTTGTTTGTATTTTAGGCAAACCGAGCCTTTAATTCCTTTAAAGCCTGAACTGTATCAGTCAGTGAAATATAATGAGGCGTCATATGGCGCACTCAAGGGTGCGTTATGTTCACATGTATCTCTGTTACCATCGGAGTGAATGCTGTACTTTGTGCTACAATAGTCCCTCACCTCCTCTACAAAAAAACCAGGATATGGAATCAGGGCAGCCTAAAAAAGAGATGGGAATAGAAAAGATGAGCACAGAGGCTCCAGGGTCTGGTCAAAATTACCTCGGTCTGCTCCTCAAATGAAAGCAAATGTGTCCTCAAAGCCCCGCTAAAAGCGTCAGACGGAGGCTGCTGGAGACGCACTCACACAAGGCAAAAACATTTTGAGCACTGATTAACAAACTCGGGACTCACGTATGTCCGTGTATGAGAAAAGGGTCACTTTTGCTCTTTCCTGGAGGTGATTCGAACTGTGTGAGAATCTGAAGGTTTCGACACAAACCACAGCATCTGAAGAGAAATGACGTGCAAGGACGTTCACATCTTTTAAAGCCTCCCCTCCGAGTGGCCTATCAAAGCTCTCTGATTTCAAGTTTCTGTTGGGATCAAGAGGCTTTTGAGACAGCTGCACACGCTGAGGAAGGAAGCGGCACCTGGTTCACCCATCCTCGCTCTCACACCTCCTGCCTACACACCGGGCTCCTAGGAATGGCCCAAAACCAGCAAACCAAAAAAAGAGAGACTCAGTAAGACCACACAAGCATAAATCCTCTTTTTCTCACAAGCCTGCACACACACACACACACACACACACACACACACACACACACACACTCACGTATCCTGTGATAAAACCCACTGGCAAACTCTGTCACTCAATTAATGTCTCGTTTTATCTGGTTTTAACATACCTGCCATCCTCAGCTGGAATTAAAGCCTCACCTCTTTCTCCCCCCTCTCTCCCCTCCCCTTCATGCACACACTTTCTCTCTCTCTCTCTCTTTAACTCTCTCTCTCTCTAAGTAGCTGCACACAGTGTGCAGGATTAAGCACTGTGGTAATAACTTCCATATTGAAAAAAAAATGCAGGGTTGGGCTTCCTCACGTTCACAAAGACTTCTTAGAAACAGAAATGCCTTACACTTTGTATATACCCACAGACTTCGTGTCCTCTGTGGGTTTTATTCTGGGTTTTATTGTGGAGAAACTCCAGCTGCGTTTTATGTTTCAAGTTTGGTTTTTTGGTGTTTTTTTTTTTAAAGGATTCCAAGGGGGGCTGATGCCGTGAACTATCTTGTACAGTGTTTTCCCACAGTGTTTTGCAGTTCAAATGGCGGATTGGAAAGTGCTGACATTCTGGTGGCAGATACTGCTCTCTTGCCCGCCAGCGCCATAAATCCCCTGTTGCGAGGAGTGTGGTGTGAAATCCATTTAGCACAGATTCCTGCAGAAAGCTTGTCATCTCATTGAAAAGATCCCCCCTGAAATATGGAAAGAAGCCTTAACTACAAAACAGAAAAAAAGTAGGATGTTCTTTTACTGCCACAAAATCAGCCCCACCACAACCCTCGAGACCGAACCTTTGTTTCTTCTTCAGTGTAATACACAAAAAGAAAAGCTGGTAGTAAACAAAGATGGCTGCCGCGTCTCTGTCATGGTGGCGTTAATCTTTCATAAAGTCTGTATGCAGTATGCAGCCGCCCCCTTGTGCGCGGCACAGTAGCACTAACAGGTGTAAGTAAAGCTTTAACATTTCATTTACTACAGCACTTCTGCTCCCGTGCCCCGACAATGCAACAACCTATGGCTGATTTCATCAGACATGCACGCTGGTGCAACAATCACTTTCATGCCGGGTTATCACTGAATGCCCCTCCATCGTTCAGGCACCATATGGAGGCAAAATGCTGCTCTTACTCACGATCAATATGCATCAAACCTTTAAAAAAAATCCTTCCCACAACAGACACTCTGGCTTCAGTTCTGAATACAAAACTGGAAGACGAAAAAAAAAAACATTGATCGCTGAGAACTGTACAGTCAGTGTAATGATTCATGTAGGGTCTCTGCGAGGATGCCAGTGACAGTCGACTCGCATCACCTCAGGACAGGAATGGTCTCAGAGCGAGCTGATGTGCTCTGTAGAGTCAATAGCTCCTCTTTTGTCTGAGGGGAGACAAAGGTCTCTTGCAGCTTCTCTTGGAAGCAGCTTCATTATTAGTGCATTTTATAATGTCAGAGAAGAAGAGTGCAGACGTGTGGAAAGAGAAATGCAACCAGAAGCATTGTTTGATTATAGAGGCAACCTCCAGCATCAGCACGTTGTTTAGTTTGAGCCAATCAGAAGTGGTCCTGATGAGAGTGTCTGACTCTGTGTGTGTGGAGGGGTGTACTCTCCATTGCTATTTCAGGTCTGAATGTCTTTGTGTGCAGCTATATGTCAAACAAAGGGCCGCTATGCCTGCCCCCCACCCCCACCCCGCCAGCCAGTGGGGGTGGGGGGCAGAGATGTAGTATGTGGGTGTGTGTGCATGTGTGTGAGATTTTGGAGTGGAGGGGGGTGTGCTGTCTGCGGGGAGCAACCAGGCGTGTGAAATTACTCCACACTGCCTGTCTCTTTCCTCTTCCTCCTGACGCCTTTGTGCTCTGTTTCTTTTCTTTCCACTGTCCTTTTCCTTCATCTCATTCACGCTCGCCTCATCTCCACGACCCCTCTACCTTTCACCCTCTACTCCCTTCTAATTCTCCCACCTCCCGCCATGCTTCCTCTTCCTGTCTGTGCCTCAGATGTCATTCCACTACACAGCCAGGAGCTAATATTAGCCCGCAACAAATGATTATGGAAAGTTTACCGCCCATTACAGCTCCTTTGATGGGAGACAGTCTTTGATATGGAAATGCCACCACTGCCACCATGTACGATGCACACATATGCACTGCATTTGTGTGCTTCTGTGTGTGTGTGTGTGTGTGTATGTATGTGTGTCAGACAGAGCGAGACAAGCGTGGGAAGACAATGAAAAATGGAAGGTGTATCCTCGGGGAACCCTGTCGTAAACCGTTTGGAGAAATTGGGACTGAGGGTAAACTGTCTCAGAGGGTTTGTCGCAGCCCACAGCTAATATACGCACACATGAAACTGACACATGACAAATGGTAGGTGTGGATGATGGAGTTACTGTGAGCCAATAATCTCTTTAATATGTTCAATCCCGCTTAGACACACTAAGTACCTAAGTGCTCAAAGTGGAGAGGCAGGCAACGTGAACAAAGAAAGATGAGCATACAGTTAAGACATGTTAGGGTGATAGATAGGAGTCAAATATCTTCCAGGTGTATAGAGAGAATATGAAAATTAATTTCAAAACATTCTTAAAGTCCGTAGACTGAAGGAGTCCACCAAGATAAAGAAAAATGGCTTACCTTTCAGTTCCACAGCCACATGTGAGAGTCCATCACCCTCACACACACACATGCACACACACAGTCATCATGCATGTGCTCCCACGCGCTCATGCACACTGTGTGCAGGGAGGGAGAGACGAGAACCCATCATTGTTCTCATAACCCCTCCCACACGGCTGCGTAGCTCTGTCTGGATGGATACATGTAGGAGTAGCACTCTCCCACACACACACACACACACACACACACACACACACACACACACACACACACACACACACACACACACACACTTTCTCACAGTGTCTAGTAAAAAAGAAACACGCAGCATCAACAATCTATCTTCTTGTACCCTACCCTTACTCTAGGAATTCCAACACACACACACTTTCTCCACTCTATATGCTTACAGCACACAAAGACTCCCACTCACACACCATGTGATCATGTGATGCGTGTGATGCACAATGCTTGTGAGAGCATGTGGTATATTTCCACAGTTACTTTGTCTACATTGCGCACATTTCCTTTTTGCAGCCTGCTGTGATACAGCAATGTAGGATGTGTGTTTTCCTCGCACGTACACACTGTGTAACATGTGACTACATAAGCGCGTATTTGTGTGTTATCCACTAAAGGCATTATGGGTGAGGATAAACAAACACACACCCTTACAAGCCCTTGTTTGGCGAGGCCACTTGGGCGAGGAAACTGCTCTCATGTCCGTTCTATTAGTCCTGAGGGGCAGTAAAGCTACCTGTACTTACCCCCACTGCATTATTGATGGATGTAATGGTGCCATTACAAGGATAGTTACAAGGATAGGAAGCTGCTGATGTTTTAACACAGGGCTAATGAGGAAGCGTTAAGGAATTAAAGTCCACTGGGCCAACTTTGGCATTTTAAAGGGAGAGGAGCAGGAAGCAGAGTGGAGTGTTTTCACAGAGAATGAGGGTTACTAAAAGAATGGTGATCCAAGCGCTAACACAGCTCAGCTATTTTCTAGGCCTTTATAAAAAAGATAGACAGCTAATTAATGTTCTAAGATATGGCAGTTTGGTGTGATAGTACTGGTCTGAGCCGAGCCACTGTGGTTTATATCCTGCTGACCGAGGCGTTTGAGTCCAGCCAAGTCGTCAACTTAGCCGTCTGTATTTTTTGAATGTGCAGACATGGGGTGTAAATCTTATAGACGTAAATCTTAAAAACAGCAGACGGCTACCTTTTAGCAAAGTGGTTGTGTGTGACAAAAAGCCGAGCTGGCTTCCTGTTCTGATCTGCATACCGGCTGCATTTGTAGCAGGCAGCACTGCTGTGGAAACAAGACAGGTTGTGAGGGTCAGGATTTTATCCAAGCAACATTTACAATCTGTCTTACTAATTAGAAAAACGCACACACACATGCAAGAAAAGACACTCTGCTCTCCCATGAACACACCATACTGTGTTGATCCAGCACCAAAGTGCATTATGTTTTTTTTTTTCATGGCTTTTATTTAAAATAAATCAGAACACACCTGCTGAAGTTTGTAAATTGTATTTTTGCTTTGGCTTGATTTCTTTTTTTTAATTATAAGATGAAATTAATTTACTTCCTATCTGATAAGCCTTTGTACTTTCCTCAGCAGCTTTGTTAAACAAGTTTTCAAATGAAGTGTAATTAAATAAAATAAAAGGGTGCAAATGAAGTCACATTTGTAATTATTAACTCTGCAGTGAAAGTGAAATTTAGACAATTTTGCAACATGTCTGCAAGTACAGATGTGTTGAAACACCCATTTAAAAAAAACTCTAATTGGATTTGTGGGTAAGTGTCTTTGTTATCGACTCTGTGTTGGAGAACAAAGGATTTCAGCAACGTGCACGAATACACGTGCATTCTCAAGTAAGCGTTGTCTGATGTGCCTTCTACTCTGTTAACTGTACAGAACTTACACCTACCTGTTGGTAATTTTCACTACTTTTTCTTGCAGGTATTTTCTGCAAATAATGGAAACATTAAGAATGAATGAACATTTTTACTATTTTAAAAAGGCTTACATTTCATATCCATATTTTCTGTATATTTTAGCGTTACTTACTATTTCTTTTTAGGTCAAGCTTGTTATATACATTTGAAATAACAAATACGTATTAGTAGGAATTGGGTTTATGGTAAAGAAACAAAAACAAAACAAAACTATGGACAAGGATGTGAATGGGAATGAAGTGGAGTAGAGGAGTTGCCATTTTCACAAAGTTCACTTAGTGCAGCTTATATATGATAATTATTGCTCGCTCTACTACAGATACAAATGTTAGTTTGTTCTCAAGGAAACTTGACCCATGTGTACCATTGTCCGTTTTTTATAACCAAGATAGATTTGAAAAATCTATATAATTGTAATTGTCCTTCTACTAACTAGTAGGTACTCTTTCACTTAACATACATATATTACCTTTTTGTTAAAGATCACATGCAGGTGAAATCCAGTGAGCAGTGAGATTTCATCAGTATATCATATATATATATATATATATATTATATATATCATAATGTGTTTTCACCTGTAGAGAGCAGTGCAGAAGCACTTGTCTACTGTCTGGGATTTAATGTGAACACAATGAGATCTGACTTTGGAGCCATGAAGAGTTAAAGTTTGTCACACAGACATTTCACCTGCAGGCGTTTATATGTAATGTGTAAAAATGTTTTAAATGAATAGTATTTATTAACATCAGAAAACTTTACTGTATTTACTGTTAAATGTCAGGAACTTCTTTGATAGACTGAAAAACATTATAAATATATTACAGCCTTTAATTGCAACCATAATCAAGCAGCGCTTTAAAATAATGTATGAGTATGTGAGAGCTTCTTTGATGGTCTGTATTTTCTCAGCTTCAATGCGATCCCGGTGGAAGATATGACTCTTTATAGTACACTGTGTTCTATTACACATGCCCTTCCACCACTCCATGTCATTCTCTGAAAATGCTTTTAATAAAACTAACAAAGCTAAAGGAAAAGAAAAAGGATGCAGACAAATTTCGAGAGGATTAAACACATCGGAGTGGCACAAAGGCGTTCAGTCAGTGCATGCCACACCCAAGGTCCCTCACTCAAGCACAGTATATGGATACCCACTCCTTTTCCTTCAGAGGCCATCTCACTGACACACACAAACACACACACACACACACAGCAGCAGGGTCAGTGGCCAGTCTCAGTGAAATACAAGTTTCCCCGTGTATGATGACACCGCTGTATTCTCTGAGATGGCCTGGCCACCGAGGCTGCCGCCTCACAGCCTCTTGACAAGAGAGCACAAGGATGACCAAACAGTCAGCGAGACAAGCAGACTGAATTTCAGAATCAGAATCAGAAAGGGTTTTATTGCCAAATGTTGAGCAGGTTTACAACATTAGGAAATTGCTGCGGTGCTTCAGTGCAAACATACTGTCATAAAAATATAAAAATAAGAATAAGAATTAAAAGTGCTAAGTGGATAGATATATACATGAATTAGTGCAGATCGGATCAAATAAAACATACAAAACTAATCAGATTTTTTTAAATATAAATGCTTAGTATGGATTAATTTTTTATTGGATTTTATAATAGAAATGCAACGTTTTTAAACCAGCTTGGAGCTCCGCTCTGGTTCCAAACACCTGTCACGACAAAGCAGGGAAACAATAGGAATTAATGAGAAATATTCAAACGTTTTCCAATAAGTGTTTGTGTGATTCACAGAAGAGTGGAGGGGTTTTGCAGTACACCGCTGCATACAGCAACTGCTCCGTGTATTTCAGATATTCAAATTATCTCTCGCTTGTGCTCGCTGGCATGTGAGAGCACAGAGGCTTCATGGCATAAAAGCTGGCCAAATATACAAACTCATAAGCTATCAGTATCAATGCTTTGGGCAATTATTAACACATAAAAGAAGCTTTTAGATACATGGGGGGATGGGGGTGTAAACTGATCGTACTATGATAGAGTATGAAAAAGAAAACAGGATAAGAGAAAAAATATGTTTTTGCGCGTGTGATATCAGCTTAGATAAACGGAACCTGTGGGGGAGGATGAGGCAGGGTGGGCTGGTGCCACATGTACAGTACCTGCCCTATCTTGGCATAGTAATGAGCTACCCAGCTCTGTGTACTCCTCTCTGTGCCATTCAATGCAAATAAGGAGATCCCAAGCCCACGAACACGATCATTTAAACATCTTTGAGATATTTTACTTCACCAGAATTGACACTCAGCTCAGTTTAACACTTAGACCCCCGGAGAGCAGTCATTTTGATGAAAAGACCTTGCGGGGTTTTTAAAAAAAACTTTTTTTGTTTAAAACAGCTTTCTGAATGCATCTCTGCATGTGCAGCTCTGAGCATGTGCAAGGCTGAATTTATCTGTGGATTAATGAATGAAGCACACGGTGTCAGAGCTGCGTTGATACTCTGTCAATATCAACACAAGCTGCAAGCTTGTTTCCAGAGCTTAGACAAAAAACCACTGACCCCGCCTTGTCTCTCCAGTCCTGCCATGTTAACACCTGTTTCTTTTACTCTTGGTGAATAAATAATAAACATTAAGTATTAAGACTTTCAGAGATACTAAACCAAGTAGCAATGTGAATGCTTACATTGTGAATAATGAAAAAAGAAAACTGCTCCAGGTAGAAAACAATCATAATGATCTCACTAGACCAGGTGAGCCTCGTCCACAGGGTCCCCACCCACTCAACTTCATCATAAGCACATGCACAGTCTCCATGACAACCACTTACCATGACGCCTCCCCCCCCATCCCCTTTCACCATGACGACCTCTGCCACCCAGCTGTCCTCCCGAGGCCTGTAACTGAGCTAATATGGCTGCTGCTGCGGAGCGCCCAGCGACACTGAGAGCACCAGCCCTCTCCTCCTCCTTTCCTGTAATTCCTCCACCCCAGGGGGTTAAAGCAACTCAATCCAAGGAGTCATTCAGACAATAAAACCCACTCTACCCTTCAGTTCCACTGGGTTTAGTGACCCATTGCCTGCTAGCATAGGAATCAATTTGATGTCCAGTGCTGCTAACTATCAGCCTAACAACTCCTTAGAACTGGCAAGCCTCTCTCACATGAAAAACTCTACCCATGATTACTCTCCCATCCAGAAAAATTTCTAAATGGCTTCTGTAACCTGGTTTGGGTCTTGCTTATTTTGAAACTGAGCTCAAATGACAGGTTGATTGTGTGCTACAGGAATGTGTAAGTGCACTACAACTACAATCCAAACACACACACACACAGCTTTTTAAAGCATCTCTTTGTGTCGGGGGGTTGCATAATGATTCCATGACAGCCTGTCAGACATCATATGAAATTGATTCCATGCAGCCAAAGCTCCCCTCACTCTCTCTACACCATTGTCCCCTGATGACTCCGCTCTTGATCAATCCTATTATGTGATAACATGCTACAGTATCCTAACAAAGACAAAGAAAAGTAGGTTAGAAGCAGGTTAGAAGCTTTATCGCTAAACGCGCGATAAAGCTTCTAACCTGCAGGGTTGGCCACATCAGGAGAATGTTCCTACCGACTGGAAAACCGTTTAACCTGACTGGAACAGCATTTAAGACTTTGTTGAAAGATTGTCAAGTGTCCACTAGGTATGAAATGTAGCCTTTAGGCCTTTCCGAAAGGGGAGCATATCCATACACTGA
This sequence comes from Aulonocara stuartgranti, assembly GCF_965226115.1. Lineage (NCBI taxonomy): Eukaryota > Metazoa > Chordata > Actinopteri > Cichliformes > Cichlidae > Aulonocara > Aulonocara stuartgranti. Next base: position 34,106,946 of record NC_138947.1, on the reverse strand, counting down.
GATGCTGTAGTGTGTAAACGCCTGAGTGAAAGTGTGTGTGTGTGTGTGTGTGTGCGTGCGTGTAGAGCGGTGGATATCGAATGCATGCATGTGCAGCAGAGTAGTGTGTGACTTACCCCTGGCTGTCCCTGAGGGCTGAACATGCTCTGACAATGCTGACGCTTCTCAGCGTCCCACTCCTCCGACAGCTTTCATCTACAGTATGTTCGCTATCACTCAAAACTCCCTCCTCTGCTTCCTGAACACTCTTTTTTGTTTCTATAGTGTTTATCTTCCCGTGCTATATCTTCATACTTCCTGCCTCTTTTTCTACTACGTTCCTCTTCTTTCTTCTCATCTTTCTCTTACTCTCTTACTTTCCATTTGGAAACTCTTTATTCACTTTCTCACTCACTTTCTTCTTTACTCATCTCCTTCTTTTTTCCTCCCGCTCTTCTTCTCCTCCTCTCTGTCGCCCTCATCAGTGCTCCAGGAGCTTGGTATCGCTTGTCTCTCGGCTGGCACAGAGAACAGGCAGACACATGGGAGGGCTGTTTTGTAATCCAGCAGGTCATACCACCCTGGCACAGGAAAAGGGGGGGGGGGGGGGGGGGTCTGATGGGATGCACAGAGGGAGGGGAGGGGTGAGGGAGGACTTAGAAGGCCTATACTACTACCTTCCAACCTATACCTTTTCTGCATCCCTCCGTCTGCGAGCTGATGGTCTCTCCCTTTTTTTTCCCATCGACGCCGAGGTCTCGCCTCACTACATCCTCTCTGCGAGTTTGAGGTTTTAAGAAGGAGATGAAGGAAGGAAAGAAGGAAGGAAAGAAGGATGAGGGAGAATGGGAGTGGAAGGAAGTGTGGGAATGAAAGGAGGGATGAAAAGGAAGAGGAAAAGATACTGATGAATAGAGGAAAGGAATGGGAGAGGGATGCCTCGAAGGGTTGTAGACTGAATCAATGATGCCTCTTCAGGAGATATTTTTTAAGTATAGGAATCAAATGTGTGATAAAACGGGAACAAGGAGAGCAGTCATGATTTGGTGATGCAAGGAACAAACAGATGAGCAGAAAGAGAGCGGTAGAAAGACAGCCAAAGAAAAAGACAGAGGTTAGGACTCAGTGGCTAAGCGACTGTCTGCCTCGCTGTGAGCTGTCATCTCTCCTGCAGTTGGTCAAATTGCTGTCCATTCATCCTCACTTTCACCACAGTCAGTTCAGGAAGATGCTGCTCTTCAGCAGTTACAGTGTGATTGATATGACAGATTTGCCAGATCCTGCTACCATTTTGAGCCTGGACATTATGCCTGCATTTAATGCTACTTATGGAGCAGAATTGGGGAGAAATTTCCTTATCTATTATCTTTAAGTGATGTGTATGAACCCTGCTTCCGGGTCCAAACTACTCTGCATTTATTAAGGCTGTTCAGTTTTTGTCTTATTGTATTTAATCGGAACAAGCCCTTAAAAAAAAGTCAGTGATCATTGGTCAGTGATCTCTCGGTTTTTATTACCAATATTCATCAGCAGCATGTTTTAAAGCTCAGTTTTTAAAACCTTACGCTGTAACTACAGTCCAGAGCATGCAGCAGTATTTTACTGACTAACCTCGTATTGTGGATGCATTATCTCACTTGTTCTCCTGTCTGAAGTTTGGTCCATTTACAGGATCCTGGCGATCGCATTTGTCCCTAACCATCGAAAACCCTCATGTTAATTTTTATCAAGTTAGCGTTCATCCTCCAGCTTCACTGAGCTAATGTGTTTATATAATAGCAGAGCTGTACATTTTAATTTTTACAGAAATCCCTCAGTCAGAATATGTTATATTATCTTAAAATGGAAACTAGCAAGCTAACTCCCTGCGAACTTATTAATCAGTTAAATTTCACAAATTCCCTTTCTCATGGATGCCTGGATGTTAAACTCACCTGGTAGAGCAGCCACACTGATCATTTTATTAAAGATTAAAGAATTTAGACACTTTGTAACTCTCAGTGATACTGCAGTGTTTGTTTCACTTTGGGACCTGACGAGGAGTTTGGACCCAGAAACGACTAATGACGTCAGACTGATAGGTGGATAAATGCCATAGTGTTAACTTGTGGCAAACCACAAAGTGTAACTCAGTCTCAATCCCTATAGAACAGCTGATCTCACCAAAGCCAACATTAGCTAAGCTAATACCCCTTTGCACATCCAATTGTCACACCTTGAATAAATGTATAGAAACATGCTATTAAACTGCTTTGGGCTGTCTACAGTTGCTGTGCATCTGCAAGCTGCTTTGCAACCAACCTCCATCCTAGCTGCTCCTTTTCATGCTGCACCTGACTTAATGTCATATGTGGTCTTATTCCAGCAGGTTTAAAAACCAGACACTGTCCATCAAAGTCCAAGATGTGAGCTGTGAAGAGGGTTTCATATATTGTTTAATGATTCACCAAACTCTCACATACCTTTATCCTTCACTGATCAGATTCTGCTTGCGAGACTACTCAGACAGAACTGAATACAGTGATTATAAATAGGCATAAAAATTGGACTACATGACAGTTGACAATTTTATCCATTAGATATAAATTTAATCTCATATATTTGACCATATTTCTAATGACCCAACCTGTTGTCTCAATTATCTCAGTTGTGTAGGCACTCTTTTGAACATAGACCACTTGAACATAGTATTATGTCCTCAGTGTTGCTTTATCCTTAAAATACTGATTCTCACATTGATATGTAACTGCTTGTATTAATTCATGTAAGCATATTTTAATCAGTTGTTAATGACCAAGCTTTGCCTATATGTTACAGTAGGCTGGGTTTAATTGCTGGGGTGAGACATGCTAATGTGTACAGTGTGAATGACTATGTGTGTGTGTTTGGAAGAGGGAAGGTGGTCTGATTGAATGAATACCCACCAAACCATGAAGGAAGGTGACCAGAGTGTGCATGTGCCTGAATAAAAAGTCTTGAGCAGGAGTATTTCTACAGCTGGCTTGACATCTGTGCCCAGCTAAGGGTTCACCTCCTCTCTAAATGAAGAGCAGCCTTCCAGGGTGGATTGGAAGAAATTTTCTAATCTAATTCTTATTTATTGCAAATGCCTCATTATTACTAATATAAATTATTTAAAGATAATAAATATGAATAGTTTTCAGAGGCGTAAAGCTGTGACAACACTACAACACTGAAGTATAGTCAAACTATGTAAAAAGGAGACAATAAAACCATATATTTTTGTTTAAGAACGAGAAAGTGAAAGGGATTATCCATGAATGTAAGATACAGTATGGTGCTGAGAACACATAGGCAAACATTATTTAGAGCAAAGCTGTTTACTTTTATGGTGGTTAAAAGGAAAAAGCTCCCAGCGTCCGCGGCTCCATCCTCCTTTTACATCTTAAGCAGAGACGAATGCAAAGATGAAGGCAGCATTTTGACTGAAGGGTTTTTTTCTTCAACCATTTGAAAACACTCATTCCAATTCATTTACCCAAATACATCAGTCACCACAACTATGTGCCACCTATGGATTGATGCACATGCTCAGCTATGGATGAAGTCAGTTAGTTATGCCTGTGAGAGGAGGTATCGATCGTCATCCACATGCAATCACAATGGACTGGGAAATGAGCCTAGCCCACACCACACTAACTGACATCATTCAGACCTTGTATATACATATTAGACTTCATAATTTCTCTTATTACTTGAGTATGGGCAGAAATCTGTGCCATCAGAAACTGAATTTGAATAAGTTAAATTTGAATTTGAATTGCTCAGATTAAATCTGAATTGTAACTTGAATAAATGCTTTTGAAAACTGAATTTGAATTAGTCTAATTTGAAATTGAATTTATGGTTTGAAAATGATCATCACTAAATTCAAATTGCATTTTAAATTTTGAAAATGAATTTATTTTCTTTGAAACTACATTTTATCCTTTAAAAATTCAGCTCTCAAATAATTTCAGTTTCACTTCTCACCATTCAGTTTCAGTTCCAAAATTCAGTTTTTTGGAACTTACATCCGGTTCCGGTTCAAGTGCAGATTAATAGAACTACGTTTTACTAGCGGACCGAAAGTGTTACCGACGGGAATCTACAGCGTCTTGAGCTGAATTAAGACTTCAGAAGTCATTCGTCATGTCGAATGACCAGCGGATAAACTCTCAGGTTGGTAATAAATGTATTACATGTATAAGAACAAGCGTCAATGTTAACAAATGATAGCCGTAAGGTAACTTTTATGCTTATTGTAGCTGTTAGCTAAAAACGCTAATTTAGCGTTGTTTGCCCTGGATTCAGCTTTGACAAACAAATATGATCGACTGTTTCTAGTAGAATTCCAAAGTTGTCATCTTGTACCCTCTCAGAGTACCCCCTCTGTATGCTTGCAGAGACCCCTACAGTAGGGAAACATGCAAAACGGTGTCCAAACCTTTGTATTTTAGCTTTATTTATGTCTTACACAGCATCCCAACTCTTTAGCTAACTTAATAACTTTAGCTAAAGTGAATAGTTAGTCTAATTCATTAGTGCAGCATTACTGGGTCACCTCTGTTTGAAGTGATATAATATGATATACAACTATCACTGTGTTTAACTACCATAATAATTCTTAGGGTACTGAGTGCATGCTTAATTAGATTTGTGTTTTGTATTGTTGATTGTCATTTATGCTTAGAAATATTTAACCATATATGCTTAGAGGTGTATAATCAATTGTGTAGTGATAGGATGTGTGATCTTTAGCAGGCCGCAAAGGCTTGGTGTGCATTCTGCACACCTACAGCCTGGGAGCATGGGAAGAGGTCGTACCTTGTTTTATTGTTTTATGGTAGGATAAACGTATCTATATCTGTTTTAGGCTAAGTGCCTTTTGTTTAGATGAACTGTTGGACTTCCAGACCAGCAGGTTTAGGGAAGTCATTTATGGGGTCACACTCTGACCCCCCCCCCCCCCCCCCCCCACCACCACCACCACCACCACCACGCACACACACAGGCAAGGTACTCTTTGTTTGTATGTAGACGTCGTATGTTAATGAACCTATGCATATTCATGTAACCTCAATAAAACAGCAGTGTTACGGGGGAGCGGACGAGAGCAACTGGGGTCAAGCGAAGGAACGGCGTTTGTCCGGTTCTCTCCCGTGCACGAGAAACATGAAGAACTTTGCCTACTTCGTGTCTTGCTTGCTGTGTAATTATATTGTCTTCAACGTTCCAGCGAATAGGTTCAAGCTACAAACCTATCAGTGTGTTTAAAGCCAGACCTTAAAAATGTGTCTTTAGTAATAATTTAAAATGTTCGAGTGTTTGTGCAGATCTAATATTAAGAGGAAGGCTATTCCAGAGTCTGGGACCTGCCACAGAGAAGGCTCTGTTGCCACCAGACTTAAGTTTAGTCTGTGAAATAGTTTTGACAAGGACCTCATATAAGGACAACCATATTCTGGGTGTTAGGAGTCTTTGCTATGTTTGGGATTTTGGATTTTTGGACCACAAAGAACTAAAGCTTGTTTAAAGATCATTCCTGCATTTGGGTCCATTAAACTTTCCTGCCATTCCCATAAAAAAGTACTTAACAACTTGAATAAATGTCAGTATTGAACGTATTTCCAATTTCACATTCACCAATCTAATCATGTTTGCTTATGAAGTCATGTGTGCCTAAATGTCTGCAAGCAATTGTGAAACTTTCCTAACCATATGTGTTAAAATGGGTTACAATTCTGTGTAGCTTTGAAGACTTTTTTAAAACAATTTTTTTTTCTGTGATGTACACAATTGTGCCGTATTGGTATATTCAGAGATGGGCAGTAATGCGTTACTTGTAACGCGTTACTGTAATTCGATTACTTTTTTCAAGTAACGAGTAAAGTAAGGGATTACTATTGCAAAAACGGTAATTAGATTACCGTTACTTACCCGTAGGAACGCTGCGTTACTGCGTTACAAAAACCGTGATTTTCTTGCAAGAGTGTCTCATGACAGTGACGTAAGCGAGTGCGACGTTCGTGACAACAGCTGTGTGCAGATCAACAGTGGATCATATATCGAGTGCGGGAGAGAGTATGAGCGTGCAGCGTTTAAAGCGTGGAAGTACTGACCTTACTTTGAGTTTGATTCCATAAAAAGTGACAAAAACATTAGTGTCCGTTGTGCGTGGGAAGAAAACTTCTTTTTACAGCGAAAAACCCCCCTAAACTTCCAAGCAAGTACCGAGTGCGCAACGACGTAATGGGAAACTCACAGAGAAACTCGCGGATTCTTCAACTGACCGCTGCGGCACACCTGCACCAGGGTAAACCTCCGCCTACCCTGCTCCTGCTTTACAGGTGAAAGTAGAGCGACAGGACCGCTAGTCTTTGACTTTATTTATTTTCTGCTGTGTTTTACTTGCATCTATTTGAAAGACTGAGTGTAAACACAAACACAAAAAAAAAAATTTATGTGCTGGAATGTGCAGAAGATAGGTTTAAATATTAAACAAATTTCTTCCAGTCAGAGAATGTTGCATTTAATAAAATTTTTGCTTGATGCATAAAGTTAAAAGATTAAAACTAATAAAACAAGTTTTAAAAAGAGACTTTTCCATTTGATTACATTTTGTATGATGGATTATGCAGAAAAAGTAGAATTGGGCTGAAAAATCTATTGCTTTATCACCTATTCAGGTTGTAAATCGTGTTTTTAAAAAGTAACGGAGTAACTAAGTAATTAATTACTTTTGAAAATAAGTAATCAGTAAAGTAACAGGATTACTTTTTGGGGGAAGTAATCAGTAATTAGTTACTGATTACTTTTTTCAAGTAACTTGACCAACACTGGGTATATTACCTCAAGAAAAGCCAAGTTGTAGACAACAGAGACCGGCAGTTTTGTTAAAAATATTGGACTTGTGGCCTTAACTATAGACAGAGAGAGGAAAATCCAATGACAATTCAATAAAAGAATCCAACGTCGAACAGTAACCATCCAAGAACCATGAAAGCTCACCTTCATTTCCTGGCATCTTAGTCCCTCCCACAGAGAAGTGAGCAGATGGAGAAGAGGCATGAGGGGGTCCATCATTGTAAACATGACATTTGACAAAACTGCATCATAAACATTTATGCTTGTTGCCCACCTATAGCTGTATTTTGTGATCTGAAACATAATAATGTAAAACTGACAACATTCACAACAGCGGTTTATTACTGTTACATTTCGCACATGCAGAATCACGGAACAGTACAAAGTCTGATTAACTTAAATAAATAAACCAGCTTATGAATAAAAAGCCATTTAAAGAGGCCTCCTCCTGCCATAGTTTGTATATTCCAACGGTGTGCTCTTTTGCATTCTGAAGATAATAAAAAACTCAACAAACTCATCAGCAAAGGATACATCTTATGCACCCTCGATAATAGTTCCTTTGGCAAGAAGAAGGAGACAGACAAAGGACAGAGGAGATGAAATAATGTGGATTCACATGAGGGAGATGCAGTGACAGCAACTTGACAAAGACTGAGTGAGAATGCACATTAAATACACACATTAGGAAGTGTAGAGACACAAGGAACAGACACTAATGTGGGTGGGAAAACAACAAAGGAGGGAAGTAAAACACAGAAAACCACATAAGAAACTAACCCTTTTGGAAGTAAGCAAAAGGAGGGCCAAAAAGAAATGAATACACTGCAAACACGGAAGAACACACAGACACACTCAGAAGAAAAACAATCCGCAAAACAATGCATATATGATTAAAAACAGAACGGCAAATCAGTGAACTACAACTGGAAAACAAAGAAAATTCCTTCTGTTTTAGAAACATGTCTACATAGCTAGTAGACATGTTGTAGGCATGCTGTAGGCATATGTGTTATGCCTACAGCATAACTATCTATCATTCTATCTACAGATATATATCAGTGTTGTACTCAACACACAAGATAAGTGCATACAGCAGATTCCTGCAGTTACTGGCACCATAAGGCAAGGCTAATGGGCGCCGGGGCTCATATCGACAGGCTGTATGATTGACAGGTACACAAAGAAGCCCTGCAGTCAAGGCTGAGCTCGCTGCAGCCATATTCTTCACTGCCCCATTTACATGCCGCCATGTGGAGTAACTTGCAGCTCGGAAACCGATTTTAACCACTATGCTTGTGTAACAAATTGTATCATTAACCTATTTTAGCTTCATGAGCCGCATGTTAAGCTAAGTAGCCTTCTTTGAGGAGGATGCCGCTGCTAGATGCCACTCAAAAATGTGAAGTGTTTTTCTAAAGCCTTAATTTCAGTCACACTGCATCTCTGTGACATTCTGTTGCAAAAGAAGTGCTGCGGCTCAGGCACAGATATCAACATCTTTCTATGCTGCATTTTAAAGAACATAAGACAGAACGTGTACCATCCAGTTATGTTAATGTGCACATTATTATCCATGTGCATTTTCACGTAGCTGTGTCAAGAGTGCATCAGTTGATGTCGTGTTCTGTACTTCTGCCTGTGTGTCGGTCAGGGAGAATGACAGAAGCGAGACAAAGCACTCATGCTCGTATCCACAGACAGTTTGTTGTGTGTTTGAGACATTTCGTGAGTGTGTATACTTCCAGTTGTAAGTGTATTGTATGCAGCACTGTATGTCTACGATATCCATAAAGCGAAACATTGTATGAGAGCGTCCAGACGTGATGTGGTGTGTCTGCTATTCTGATTCCTGAGCTAACAGATGTGGCACATCTGCACATGCACTGCCACCACATAGTGAGCATGCTATGGCAGTTTTAGGGATCCTCATTTTGTCTGCAATATGAAAATCAGCTGTTGTTATTTCCTCTGAAAATTATTTTTTTAAACAATATTTAATTTTGTTGTTGTTAAAGAAAAAAATCTTATTACCACACTGCCACTAATTGGATACAACAGTTTCACATAAACATATGAAAAATAATGCAGGCTGCGCATTGTTCCAGCAGTGGGGGTGTACAACTGACTGCAATATTTCTCTTTGCATACAAACTGACATGAACAATACACACCATAAATATGCATATTATGGTGCATTATGGCACATGTCAGTCGTTGCTCCTACAAAAACGGCATCAAGTGAAAAAGTGGGGTCAACTGCATGATCAAACTATGTGCATGCACACAAACACAACAGCACTTTATAGAACTGTGCAGCACACTCTCAGATTCTGAAACAGCTGGTGTTCTTTGCACCACCCCCCTAAGTGGAGCTTCTTGTAGCTATCTTATGTTACAAAGGTATATACACACAGATGGCACACTGGTCGCTGCTATACCTTTGAGTGATGTGTCAAAGCAGCCACCATATTGTTTAAGAGGAGCTGGACTTGGTAATGCATTTATGTCTATATCTATACATGAGCAATAGTCACAGGTCCACAAATCTTTCATAGTTTTTTTAATAGGTATTTTTAAATGAATGGTTATTAATGCTAATGATTAAATTTGGCATACTCATAAACATTTTTGTCTCTTGTGTTGATAGTAAAATACTAGTTCTAAAATAGGTTCAATTAGGTTAAACATTGAAGTTAACTGTTGCTAAAACTGCCAACTTAGTGCCGTGTAACAGATAGTAATCAGAGTTAACAATCCAAGATTACAATGCTGAATGCAAACAGTAGTAAAACTATAAAACCTTTCATCTCTACTGCCATTGTTGCTTGTTTATGATGGAGTAAATGCACTTTGGCATGGACAGAGCCTGGGCATATGCAGGGCATTACCATGGCTCTATCCATAACTGTGATGCAGCAGTGTTTGAAAAAAGTAATTGTCTTGTATTGTGTAATCTGAATGTCTGTACTTTGGTAAGGACCAATACAAATCCTGTTTTCCTCATTTTTTCTGGAACTCTGATGTCCGAATTCTGAGGCTTCCAGTATAAATACCTCAGCCTCTTCCTCGGTTTTTATTACTAGACCATTCTTAGGTCAGAATCTAAACCTCGAACAGAACATATGTGTCATGTGAATTCTTGAGGGTTTGAAATGGTTTGGGTTTGTGAAGCCATTTCACCTCTCATTCCAGAGGCTGTGAGCGCACTGAGGAGTGCTTAGACTCTACATAGGAGAGACCAAACAACTCCAAGCGCACTTCACAACAAAACAGAGCCGTCTCACCAGAACAAGACTGAGCTACACATCTGCACTCTTTTAGTGATACTAATTTTCACATTTTGGAAGAAGACCGATAGTTTTTTGAGAGAAGTAAATTGGTTTCCATTTGTACCCATTTTCCATTAGCTGGTAGGACCTGTTACCAGGTACTTTTTTACCTGCTCAGCTGTGGTTCCACGTGGGATGAGTCATTCTGAAAATGTGACGTCAATAGACTGCATGCCATTGATTGGCCAGTCAGTGGCATCACTCGATGAGACATGAGAGGGACTCTTTTACTAAAATTAAAACCGCCATTTTTGAAACCGAGGAATGAGTTAAATGGCTGCAGACAAACCATTTCCCTGTGTTGTCCACTGATGAGGTGGCAGGTATAGCATCGCTTCAATGTCTTCTATTGTTGCGTTGTTTCTTTTGCATACAAGTAATGTCAAGTGACCTACGTGACCTACAACTGAAACCAAGTTGAGTCAAGCTGAGTAGGTACTAGTGGAAAAAAAGCTGAGTGACACTGGAAAACAGTAAAAAAAAACACCTACAGCAAAAATGATTACTGCATGATCATGTCTGGTAAATGCTACTTTCATTATCTGCAAAGGACATAACAATGGATGTAATCTTTTTAGTCAAAAACTGTATTTTGTCAGTATACTGCATGTCTTAGTCAATAAGTTTATGCATGGAAAATAATGTGCTAAAATGCTGACCGAAGTACACAACTTCTATCAGGAAATTCGGAAGATAATGTAGCACGTAGCTAGTGCTGTTACTTTGTGACTGCATAGTATCACCATTGCTCATCCTTGTTTGGACCTCTCAGTATTGTCTTATATTGATGTAATAGCCCTGTCAATTATCTTTATCATTGCCAAATGTTTCTGGTTATCAGTAGCAGAGTTTCCACCAATAACCTGCTGGTCAGTCATACCTGTGGCTGTGATTGTTAACTCCAGCCGCCACCCATCTAGTATGAAAAGATAATCTGCAAAGTTGTTTATTCAAATATTTTATACCAATTGCCCTTCTTAATGCAACCCTTCCTATTTATCTTGGTTTGGGACCAACATTAGAAGTGCACCTGCTTGTAATCCCCACTGACTAAGTTCAATTTACTCCACAAACATTTTTTGGTTATCCTCCAAATCTTGAATAGTACTCATAAGTAGAGCATAAATATTTCCAAATCTGATTGAACATTAACAGGAGGGTCGAAGTGCTCCACCAGCACAGTGAATTACCTCCAGTTGGCATCATCCAGGCACAAGAGATGAAACAAAAATCACTTAAAATCGAGTGTTTAGAGAAATCTCAAACTTGGGCATTTGGCTTACAGGTATTACTTGTACATATTGTGACCCCATTAGTGGAAATTTAGCCATGTTTAATATGAGTTTCCGTTACTGTAACTGTAACCTTTACAAATGTTAGAAAAAAGCAGAACCAATTAAGTTCACTTAAATTACAATTAAAGCTGTGCTAGTATAACAGATTGTCTTTTTAACTGCTCAACCTCTATACACAGCTATACCAAAATGAAACCACCACAGCAGTTTTGTGGGTATTAACACCAAAATGACACCTACAACCAAATTATAGACTATAGAGTACATGAGTCCATGTTAGCAAACTAGTCTAAGTATTAAGTTATGTGCGTTAATTATTTTCTTCTCAGTGCAGTGCATTAGCTTGTGCATGTACCCACATTTCATCTCATTATTATCCAAGAGATTAACAGTGATGAGGCCATTAGGAGGCTGTAAACCCACTCCTCTGTCTGTTATGATTACATAAGCTAGCTGCTATATTATCATACCCAACAATGCTAATGGGATGGAGAAAAGAGTAAGATGCAGAAAGATTCTGTGAATGCTGAAATGACAGCTGAGTTTGTGGTTTTCTTATATTTTCCAAATGTGGCTTTTAAGTAAACAATTAAGTGTGTTGGTAAATTGGTCACCCTCGCTTTATTTCCTTTACCAATGTGCAGCGTAAAATGCTTTCTTTCATAGAAAAGAACCATTTGTACCATTAAAGACAAACACAAAATATCTGCTTTTAGAGGGAGCCTTCCACATCTGTTTACATCTGCTGGTGTGAGTTTATGCAGTTGACTTTTTCCCTACCTGTCTTGCTTGAGGAGTGAGAAAAACATGGGTGCTTGAAAACATAATTACTATTATTATTAACCAAAACAAACTATGGTAATTAAATGATATAAATGAGCAAATCTGTCTTTCTATCTTTCCACTCTTGTCTTCATTTAACCCACTTTGGTCTTATGGAGCCATCATCAGTATGGTAGTTTTGAAGGAAATTTTTCTCATTAATATGCAAATGCAGGCATCAGGGTGATCCAAAATCTAATCAGATTATCTCCTCTATAGGGAGAGAATTTCTTGCCATGCAGTTTTCTGGAGTTATCTTGCATGTGATGTGTATATGTGTGTGTAGATGTCATATTACAGATGTAATGATTAAGAACAATTAAGCCATGCAGTTTAATTTTCAATAACTTTGTGGCATACTTTATAAACTTAAGTGTGTGTGAGAGACAGAAAGAGTGGCCAACTGTCCTTAACTTAAACCACGTCCTCTAATCTCTATTTTGACCTTGTAACAAATGACTGGTGGTAAGTTCAGTTCAGTTAGATTCAGTTTTATTTATTGTATACAGTACTGGCTGACAATTCCACCAATTGCCATTTCGTATTGAAATACTATGGAAAGCAGGAACTCCAATTTGCACAGCACCAGATGCATTTTTATATATAATGCTTAGTTAGTTTTAGCTGTTAGCAACCTTCTTAGCTAACCTGTACAAGTTAATCCTACCTCTATGGTAGAAGATACTAATCTAAAAGGGTAATTGTTATTACCTGCCTAGTAACACTGACTGAATAACTATTTGGCAAAATCGGACATGCAATATACAATAAGGTTGAATGGGAAAAATATTTTCTTACAGAAAGACAGAAACAGAATGGCTTTCTCTTGGCAAAGAAGCAAAAGCTTCACATTTGGATGTGAAAGTGACAAATAGTGGATTTTTATACAGGGCACTAGGGTTAGAGTATTATGTTAGACCACTTTTAAATTCATGTGTAGACTCTGCTTTATTTAGTTTCAGGACTAATACCCAGTCCATACATGGGTTCTGCTCAAGTGACAGTATGCAAATGGATAATAGTTATAAAGCACTTTTCTACTCTAATTGAGCACTCAGTATGTTTATTTACGACACATCTCATTTACACACATTTATATAGAACTGTTATTCTGTCCCTAAGTGCTTTACCTAACGACCACACGCACTGATGAATGCATCAGAGGCATCACCCTAGTGTACTTTGACATGCAGACTTGAGCAGCCAAGCTACCAACCTTCTGATTAATAGAGAACCAGCTCTCAACCAGACAAGATCCAGTGATTTGTCATTGTGACAGATGTGTTTCACCTTGTCCAACATGTGCAATGTAGAGAAGGTGGGGTTTGGAAAACTTGTTTAGAACTTCTTTAGCACATTAGGAAAGAACGCTCTGACGATGATGGAGAAGGGATGATAGCTCTGACCATGTCTGACTGGTCTAATAAAACAGAAAAGCTCACCAGGTGCAGGCTCAACAGCACTTTCAAATCAGCAACTATGAGAAATGACTCAGTTGAATAAATACAATACATTTAATTGTCTGTTTTTCTAGCACTCCACTTACATTTTTCAGTAATATTTTGAATCTCTCTGAAGAAATTGACAGTTAACTTTGTGGCACAATGCTTAAGCTGATCCATCGATCCATCCATTTTCTGCCACTCATTTGGGCCGTGGCAGCAGCAGATGAGCGCAGAAGCCCAGACTCAGCCCTTCCAGCTCATTTTCTGGGAGGAAACTGAGTCGTTCCAAGCCACCTGAGGTATATAATCTCTCTGACAAGTTCTGGGCTTGCCCCAGAGTCTCCTCTCTGAAGGACATGCCCGAAACACCTCTCCTGTGAGGTGTCCAAATCAGACGCGCAAACCAGCAGAACTGGCTCCTCTCGATGTGGAAAAACAGTGTCTCTACTCTTAGTTGCTCTTAAATGACCAAGCTTCTCTCATCTCTAATGGAGAGCCCAGCTACCCTTTAAAGGAAACTAATTTTCATTACTTGCATCTGCAACCTCAGTCTTTCGGTGACTACCCAAAGCTTGTGACCACAGGTGAGGGTAAGAACACAGACTGACTGGTAAATGTATCTAACAACTTTTACGCTCTGACTGCTCGCCCAGGACCAATTTGCCTCAGGAGCCCTACCAGAGGTAAACTGCCCCAAACAACAAAGCTCCTGAGATTACTGAAACACATAAATCCCTCCACCGTGATAAGGTGGTGATTCACGGAGGGGATTTAGCTGATTATTTTGCTAATTAATGTCTGACTTTTTAAAATCAAGATTTTGGCCTGTGTTTCTGAGTTAATGAACAACTTTCTATTTCAAGGTCAAGGTCAAGGTCAAGGTCAGATTTATTTATATAGCACATTTCCAACAGCCGATGCTGCACAAAGTGCTTAACAATAACAATAAAATTAAAAACTACAGTGTAATACAATAATAACAATAGAAACAATAAAATAGAAGAATTAAAACAATACTAACTAATTCAGATAAATCCAAAATGCTTGGGTCATAATGTGTTAAAAGCCAGAGCGTAAAAGTGTGTCTTTAGTAAAGATTTAAATTGCTCAAGAGTTTGAGCAGATCTAATATTAAAGGGGAGACTATTCCAAAGTCTGGGACCTGCCACAGAGAAGGATCTATCACCACGAGATTTGAGGTTAGTCCGTGGAATGGACAACAATAGTTTTGAACTAGATCTCGTGGGTTTTCCTGGAGCATAGGCAGAGAGGAGCTCTGACAAGTAGGGGGGGGCTCGGGCGTTGAGTGACTTAAAAACAAAAAGTAAGAGTTTAAATTGGATCCTGTAGGGGACAGGGAGCCAGTGTAAAGAGGCTAAAATTGGGGTTATATGCTCTCTCCGTTTGGTACCAGCAGGCGAGCAGCAGCATTTTGAACCATCTGAAGGCGATGGATGGTGGCATGATCTAGGCCATAATACAATGAATTGCAGTAGTCCAATCTGCAAGTAAGAAAAAGGTGGATGATACGCTCGAAGACGTCAGCCGGAAGGTATGGCTTTATCCTGGCTAGCTGTCTTAGCTGAAAAAAACAGGACTGAACTACTGCACTCACCTGCTTATTCAATTTAAAAGAACCATCAATGTAAACTCCGAGGTTTTTTACATGTGTTTTACAATACGAGGAGAGGGTACCCAACGTGCTGTCGATATGATTGAAATTGCCAAAAATGACAACCTCAGTTTTGTTTTCGTTTAGCTGTAAAAAATTTAATGATAACCACTGTTTAACGTCGTCAAGGCAGCGTAATAAGAGCTGCGGTTGATCTGATCCTGATTTTAAAGGTAGATAAATCTGTAGATCATCCGCAAAGCAATGAAATGAAATGCTGTACCGCGAGAAGATGGAGCCCAATGGCAGCAAATAGAGTGCGAAGAGGGCGGGACCCAAAATAGAGCCTTGAGGAACGCCGTATTTAAGAGGAGCTAATTTGGAGTTGTGGGGGCCCATATTGACATAAAAGAACCTTTCTGTCAAGTAGGAGCGAAACCACTGAAGGGCAGATCCTTTTAGGCCAGCATGCGATTCTAGCCGTGATAACAGGATGTCGTGGTCAACCGTGTCAAAAGCTGCTGACAAGTCCAACAGTAAAAGGGCAGCAGGGCTGCCAGAATCCATAGTTAAGAGAATATCGTTAAAAATCCTTAAAAGTGCTGTTTCAGTGCTATGTAATGATTTAAAACCAGATTGAAATTTTTCTGAGATCATATTAGAATCGAGGTGTGCCTGCAACTGTAGATAGACCACTTTCTCCAAAACTTTAGATAGAAAAGGAAGCTTTGAGATGGGCCTGTAATTAGACAGAACAGTTGGGTCCAGGTTTTGTTTTTTAAGAAGAGGCTGAACTACAGCTTGTTTGAAGCATAGTGGGACGCAGCCTGTAGTAAGGGACGTATTAATCAATTTCAGAATAAAAGGGCCAACAATATTAAAAGTGTTTTTGAGCAGACTCGGGGGAAGAGAATCAGAGGGGCAGTGTGATGATCTTAGGCCACTAACTATCGCGGTCAGGTCCTTAAGGGAGACGGGATCAAACTGCTCTAAGACAGCTGAACACACAGGTGGAGGGCTTTGAACTGAGACAACAGACAACGAAACAAGGGCCCTAATCGATAAGATCTTGTTATTGAAAAATGCTAAAAAATCATCACACATACTTGGTGAAGAAGTAACTCCAGGATTATCACATAAACTAAAAAAGCGATTAAGAATGTTAAAAAGTACCTGAGGCCTATGACCGTTTGCTGATACTAAGTTTGAGACAAATTGTGTTTTTGCAGTTTTTACAGCTTCTTGATAAGCAGAGAGACAAGTCCTTAAAATCTGTAAGGAAACATACAATCTGTCCTTTTTCCATCTCCTTTCAGCGCGTCTGTAGTCGCGTCTGAGGGAGCGGGTGTAATCGTTCAACCACGGTTCTGATGAATTCTTAGCGCGCACAGTTCTGAATGGTGCAATAGAGTCCAAGATATAAGTGCAAGTAGAATGAAGAATAGCCGAAAGGTCCTCAACATTTTTACAATTGGAGTTCAATATTCCAGAGTCCATAAAGGCAGCAGAAAAGGCAGGTGCTGTTAGTACATTAAGCGCTCGCTTTTTGCGCAGTGGGGCGTTCGACTTGTCCATCGAGCAGCGCAGTGTTAGAGTGAACAACACAGGAAGATGATCGGAAATGCGTAATTCGGATATATCCGTGATGCACACTTCCAACCCGTGGGAAAGCACCAAGTCCAGTGTGTGACCTTTTTCGTGCGTGGGACCAGAAACCCACTGGGTCAAGTTAAAGGAATCAATAATATTTAAAAAGTCCTTGACCAAAAATTTCGAATCACAACAGACATGAATATTAAAATCGCCAAGGATCAAAAAGTTGTCGTATTTAAGAGCGATTCCAGCCATAAAATCAGAAAACTCTTTGATAAAATCCTTATTAAACTTGGGAGGGCGATATATAAGGGCACACAGCAGAGGCGCAGCAGGATTAAGGTGTAACTCAAACAGCTGGAGTTCAAAACTAGAAAATGAGTCATGCTGTAATATTTGATGGCAATGAAATCGAGGATTGAACACAGTGGCTAGGCCTCCCCCCCTGCCAGAGGACCGAGGGAGGCTGAAGAATGAGAAATTGGGAGGGACCAGTTCCGAAAACGCTACAGACTCACCGGGTTGGAGCCATGTTTCCGTCAGAAATAGAAAGTCCAACTGTTGTGACTTTATGAAGTCGTTTAATACAAACGTCTTGTTTGCTAATGATCTTACATTTAGCAAGGCCATTTGGAATGTGTAGATCCTAGCATCGGACGCTCCAGCTCGGTTAAGTGTGCGAAGATTTCTGTGGTCCACACCGCATCCACGGGTCCGAGGCCGCTTAGGAAAATAAACAGCTGAGGACGGGGGATCAAGTGACGTGGAAGTTCCAGGGACAACAGGCAGGATCCATCTCGAGATGCACTCTGCTGGTCCAGTAGTTCCGCGAGAAGCGCGGAGAACAGCTCGGAGTTTGATGAGTGTACCAGCCCGCTTTCCTCGTTTCCTCGGACGCTTTTTCCAGGACGTTGTGAAGGTGTGTTGACACAAGTAGGCCGGGATACAGGGCTCTAGGAGTGGTGGAGGAGGCCCATAAGCATTTCCTACCACCGATTGTTTAAGAGCGAGGTCATATGAAGCTTTGATTTCAAGGAGTAACTGGCGATTATACACACGCAGAGCGAGAGCATTTTGGGATAGAAAGGAGAAGGATAAGGCTAGCCAAAGCCAAAGCAAAGTTAGCAGGGTTAGCGGACGTGTCGCCGTGCATACTGCTGGCGCCATCTTCAGAGATATGGTGTCCTCACAGGACAGTACAACAAGCCTGTGATATGATTTATATAACTTGATGCTGTATAAAAGTATAAAGCATTCAAAATGAGCTCTGCCTGAAAGGATATGCAGCACAAATATTAATTTATTTAACATTAATGGTAAACATTTTTCTCTGCAGAATAATTTGTAATCATCATTAATTATTTAGTTTTACTTTTGACACTTTTTACAATAATATAGTTTTATTTTAGTGTCTTCATGTTGTTTTCTTTTCCTGTAGGAATGTTTTAAATAGTCTTCCACCACTAAAATTGTTTTGGTAATATAATAGATATTTATTCACCTGAAGAAGTAATGATATTTTACAGCTCTTCAGCCAGGAAGGAGTGCAGAAAGGTGAAAATTTCCACATAGAGTGCTACAAGGTGCAGGAGTCTGCAAGCTTATTTAAAACAATAAAGGACAGGAAGCACAAATGGTATTTTTTTTGCATTCTCTTCTTGCATTTCTTTGTGCATTATATTATCTTAAAGTTGTGATTACAAAATTTTGTCTTTCCCCCATATAGATAACATTTGACAACCTCTCCAGTATCCTTAATGATGAGATTTGATACTTCATTAGATATCAATAAAGACATGGTTTGCTGACCATTAGAATAACTTCGGATTTTTCAAAGGGTAGCTGCATAGGCAGAAACCACCCTCACTAACTTCTGATGGATATTTTGGCCTGAAATATGACAGAAAACACTCAGTTAACAAAAGAGCTTCAAGCTTTACTCCTGGTAGGCTTTCAGTGGGTAAAGATTTATGGTCTTGAATTTTTCGATATGAAATGTTTAATATTTCTTATTTTAAAAGTCAAATTATTTTTAGATTTGAGACCACACTGACATAAAATCAGATGGAATTTGTCTCAAGTTAATTTTGAGCCTTCTTTATAGGGTTCTATATGTTTGTCCTTGTTGTATACAGCTGCCAGCTCTCATGATTCTCCCTGAAGGAAGATAAATAAGTAATATCAAGGACTCTAAGCTGAGGACTGAGGCTGTGAGTAAAGCAAAGCCTTATTATGTCTGTTTGTTAGACTATAAAAATGGAGAGACAGACTGCACACAAAGCAGCAATATGGACGAACCTGGGCAACATTTTAGTACTAGTCATGACCACAATTTGACACTCAAAAGGGACCCTGGAAGAGTCACATTACACGTTTTGAGGTAATAGTCATCTGCACATCAAGAGGTTAAAAGAGAAAATATGCAGAAATAAAACCTCATCACTGATATTCATCAGGGCTCGAGTATGAACCTACAAGAGGCACTTCAAAACATTTTTACAGAGTGGCTGAGTCATACAGGACACACACGAGAAAGACTTGTAAAAGCTCCAGTAGGGGGTTTCAGAAAGTCGAGGCCACTGGCATACCAATTAAAGATAAGGAGAGACAAACTGTAGCACCATGAAGTGGATGTCTTTGTATGTTTTCAGATTGTCTCATAACCAACATGGCCGCAGGCAACAAGCCACTAAACTTGTAATTACTTTCTTTTGTGAGGCAGATTGCATGTTTTTGTATTTTGCTAAATTCATCATCTCCAAAACCACTGCTATGTGGACGTATGTTAGCATATTCATATTATTCTGTGGAAGACAAAATGGTGAATCAGGAAATGTGTATTGAAATGGCTGGATATGAGGCACTGAGACAGGGAACATTTAGCTGCAGCTGCAGAATAAGCTAGCAGAAGGCAATGTGAAGGTGTGTAGTTATTCATGATGAATAACAGATAATCAAACTCAGTCTAGGTGGTACCAGTGACATCTTACATCTTACTGACTGAATATGAATTAGAGATGGAATTTATTTCATTTTTGTTTAATTCAAAGTGTATTATTAAATAGGAAAAAAAAATTACATATAAGGGACAGGATAGAATATACCAGGGGTCTGCAACCTTTTACACCCAAAGAGCCATTTGGACCCGGTTTCCACGCAAAAGAAAACACTGTGAGCCGCAAATACTTTTTGACATCTAAAATGAAAAAAACATTGCATATATTGTTTTTTTTTTGTTTGGTTTTTTTTACCTTTATGCTTTGTGTGAACAACTAAAGTAAGTAAGTAAAGTTTACTTATTAAGCGCTTTTCACAGACATGCATTCACAAAGCGCTGTACACAAATATTAAAATAAACAATGCAATCAATAGACATTATACACAATGTAAAAGATCAAATGTAAATAATGTAAAGAATATAAAATACGTAGATCAACAAAAGGCTTGTTTGAACAGAAAAGTTTTTAACTGCTTTTTAAAAGAATCCACAGAGCAACTAAAGTGTGTTGCTTATGAAATCCAAGAAGTGCTACAGAGAAAATTACATTTTATTTATGTAATTAACACATTTTGAACTCTTAAAGAAATATAAAAAAAGGAAAGGCACCCAGCTGAACTAAAATGATCCAAGTAGCAAACAAAAACTGTTGTGAGCCGCCACTCTTATATTGCCTTTGGGCTTTTGGAGCTTTGACCTGACTTTTAAAAAATAATTGGAAAAAAGCACTATGGCGCTAAAAAAAAATAGATATTTGCAAAATTCTGCCTAAATATGTATTTTACCTGGTTAATGTGTGTGGCAGGGCGTGGTCTGCAGCACCGCTGCAGGGGAGTTGGACGCACCTGAGCGGCACCCGCAATCATGCCTCACCGCCTTAAAGTCTGTGCTATCTATGCTGTTGTGTTGTCAGACTGTGAGCTGAAAAGCTACAGCCGGCTGTGTGCGTACAGCAACCGTGTGTGAAAAGTGGTCAATAAAGAGATGCTGAAAAGCGTGTTCATGGAAACATCGTCGGGTCTGCCGTGATATGTTTACAATAAGACTTATGGTCCCGAACCTCTGCGCACAGCGTCTGCAAATTGGGGCTTTCATCTTTACGCGGGACTGTAAGCTGTCATCTGTGGGGCGTGAGCGGTGTTTGTTTTTAAGTTCAGCTGCAGCAGCTAAGTGGAGCTGCCGACATACTGTGGATCCGAAGATCCATAATTGGCCTACCTGTGGTCGAAAGTCTCGATTAATTGCACGGCGTTTCGGCGGGTATACCGGCTTCTGCGAGTGTGACGCTTATTTTGAGCGATGAAAAAATAATAAGATATAATTTTATTTTTATATTTCAAAATCACAATAATCTTCCAATTTAGAACTACAAGTTAAAAAAAGAACTAAACACAAATAAATACACTTCAGCTAAATACTTCTAATTTATTTTCCCAAACCACCGCCGCATTAAAAGGACTAAAGAGCCGCAAGCGGCTCCGGAGCTGCAGGTTGCCGACCCCTGGAATATACCATAGTCCTGCAGAGCTGTAAAAAAAAAATCAAAGCACATGGTTGGCATCAACTGACAGTGCTAAATATATTCTTCAAATGTGTGCACAAATGAATGGATAGACAATAAATATTTCAGCTTGCCTTTTTATGGACACTGAGACAACCACCACTTGACTTTAGTTCAAGTGAGACACTTATTGATAACTTCTCAACCATAAGGGGAGAAGAATATGCAAATAAAAAGCACATTTACTCAGTCCAGAATCCATAGTTCACTGCTGTGGACACAACATCGAAGATCTACAAGCACCTGCAAAAGACATGCTATTTTACACACTGTCTATGATCCTAACACAAATCTAGCAGCTACACACCCTCAGATCCAGAGTGACGCTCAAGTAAAGTATGAAAATGTGGAGAGCAGTGTTGGTCAAGTTACTTGAAAAAAGTAATCAGTAACTAATTACTGATTACTCCCCCCAAAAAGTAATCCCGTTACTTTACTGATTACTTATTTTCAAAAGTAATTAATTACTTAGTTACTTAGTTACTTCGTTACTTTTTAAAAACACGATTTACAACCTGAAGAGGTGATAAAGTGATAGATCTTTCAGCCCAATTCTACTTTTTCTACATAATCCATCATACAAAATGTAATCAAATGGAAAAGTCTCTTTTTTTAACTTGTTTTATCAGTTTTAATCTTTTAACTTTATGCATCAAGCAAAACATTTAATTATATGCAACATTCTCTGACTTGAATAAATTAGTTTAACATTTAAACCTATTTTCTACACATTCCAGCACATAAAATAAAATATTTTTTGTGTTTTCACTCACTCTTTCAAACAGATGCAAGTAAAACACAGCAGAAAATAAATAAAGTCAAAGACTCAGCGGTCCTTTTGCTCTATTTTCACCTGTAAAGCAGGAGCAGGGTAGGCGGAGGGTTACCCTGGTGTAGGTGTGCTGCGGTCAGTTGAAGAATCCGCGCGAGTGTCTCTGTGAGTTTCCCATCACGTCGTAGCTACTCGGTGCTTGCTCGGAAGTTTAGGGGTTTTTTTCGCTGTAAAAAGAAGTTTTCTTCCCACGCACGATGGACGCTAATGTTTTTGTCACTTTTTATGGAATCAAACTCAAAGTAAGGTCAGTACTTCCACACTTTAAACGCTGCACGCTCATACTCTCTCCCGCACTCGATATATTATCCATTGTTGATCTGCACACAGCTGCTGTCACCAACGTCGCACTTGCTTACGTCACTGTCATGAGACATTCTCGCAAAAAAAATCACGGTTTTAGTAACGCAGTAACGCAGCGTTCCTACGGGAAAGTAACGGTAATCTAATTACCGATTTTGCAATAGTAATCCCTTACTTTACTCGTTACTTGAAAAAAGTAATCAGATTACAGTAACGCGTTACAAGTAACGCGTTACTGCCCATCTCTGGTGGAGAGAAGCCCTAAGTTATCACAGGACTATGCAGGCTTACGAAAAGGGATTTCAGTTATCATCAGCAACTGTGCAAAGAACAAAAGCAGAAGCTGGTTGAAGGCATTCAGGTGTGCTACTGTGCAATACTCAGAGACCCCCCCCCCCCTCCAAAAAAAAAAAAAAAAAAAAATTATATATATATATATATATATATATATATATATATATATACCCCTCCTTGTACCTTAATGTACCTTATCGTGGTGGAGGGGTTTGTGTGTCCCAGGGATCCCAGGGGCTATGTTGTCTGGGGGCTTTTGCCCCCTGGTAGGGTCTCCCATGGCAAACTGGCCCTGGGTGAGGGACCAGACAAGGAGCGATTCATAAGACCCTTATGAAAAGGACACCGAGGGAACAGTTTACCCTGCCCGGGATAGGGTTATCGGTGGTTGGTGCCTGCCGTGGTGGTAATCCCCAAACCAAATGGTGGACACCAGAGGTGAAGGGAGCCACCAGGCTGAAGAAGGAGTCCTATCAGGCTTGGTTAGCCTGTGGGACTCCGGAGGCAGCCGACAGGTATCGACAGGCCAAGCGGAATGCGGCTCGGGCAGTGGCTGAAGCAAAAACTCGGGTGTGGGAGGAGTTCGGAGAGGCCATGGAAAAAGACTTTCGGACTGCCTCGAAGAGATTCTGGCAAACCGTCAGACGTCTCAGGAGGGGAAAGCGGTGCTCTACCTGCACTGTGTATAGTGCTGGCGGAGCGCTGCTGACGTCGACTGAGAAAATTGTCAGGCGGTGGAAGGAATACTTCGAGGACCTCCTTAATCCCACTGACACGTCTTCCGAGGAGGAAGCAGAGTCTGGGGATGAGGGGAATGACCCGCCAATTTCCGGGGGCGAGGTCACTGAGGCAGTTTAACAACTCCTTGGTGGCAGAGCCCCTGGTGTTGATGAGGTCCGCCCCGAGTTCCTGAAGGCTCTGGACGTTGTAGGGCTGTCCTGGTTGACACGCCTCTGCAATGTTGCGTGGAGATCAGGGGCAGTACCTGTGGACTGGCAGACCGGGGTGGTGGTCCCCATCTTTAAGAAGGGGGACCGGAGGGTGTGTTCCAACTACAGGGGGATCACACTCCTCAGCCTCCCTGGGAAAGTCTATGCCAGGGTGCTGGAAAGGAGAGTTCATCCGTTAGTCGAACCTCGGATACAGGAGGAACAATGCGGTTTTCGTCCTGGTCGCGGAACACTGGACCAGCTCTTTATCCTCTCCAGGATACTTGAGGGTGCATGGGAGTTTGCCCAACCAGTCTACATGTGTTTTGTGGACTTGGAGAAGGCATTCGACCGTGTCCCTCGGGGTGTCCTGTGGGAGGTATTGCGGGAATATGGGGTGTCTGGCCCATTGCTACGGGCCATTCGATCCCTATACAACCGTTGCAGGAGCTTGGTTCGCATTGCCGGCAATAAGTCGGACTCGTTCCCGGTGGGTGATGGGCTCCGCCAGGGCTGCCCTTTGTCTCCGGTTCTGTTCATAATTTTTATGGACAGAATTTCTAGGCGCAGCCAAGTGGCGGAGGGCTTTCACTTTGGTGGCCTCAGAATCTCATTTCTGATTTTTGCAGATGATGTGGTTCTGTTGGCTTCATCGGGTGAGGGCCTCCAGCTCGCACTGGAACGGTTCGCAGCCGAGTGTGAAGCAGCGGGAATGAGGATCAGCACCTCCAAATCTGAGGCCATGGTTCTCACCCGGAAAAGGGTGGAGTGCCCACTCCGGGTCGGGGATGAGTTCCTGCCCCAAGTGGAGGAGTTCAAGTATCTCGGGGTCTTGTTCGCGAGTGATGGGAGAAGGGAGCCGGAGATTGACAGACGGATTGGGGCTGCAGCTGCAGTAATGCGGACGCTGCACCGGTCCGTCGTGGTGAAGAGGGAGCTGAGTGTAAAAGCGAAGCTCTCAATTTACTGGTCGATCTACGTCCCTACCCTCACCTATGGCCACGAGCTGTGGGTAGTGACCGAAAGAACGAGATCGCGGATACAAGCGGCAGAAATGAGCTTCCTCCGAAGGGTGGCTGGCCTCTCCCTTAGAGATAGGGTGAGAAGTTCGGCCATCCGGGAGGGGCTCAGAGTAGAGCAGCTGCTGCTCCACATCGAAAGGAGCCAGCTGAGGTGGTTCGGGCATCTGACAAGGATGCCCCCTGGGCGCCTCCTGGGTGAGGTGTTCCAGGCATGTCCCACCGGGAGGAAGCCCCGGGGCAGACCCAGGACACGCTGGAGAGATTATATCTCTCGGCTGGCCTGGGAACGCCTTGGTATTCCCCCGGATAAG
Source organism: Aulonocara stuartgranti (assembly GCF_965226115.1). Lineage (NCBI taxonomy): Eukaryota > Metazoa > Chordata > Actinopteri > Cichliformes > Cichlidae > Aulonocara > Aulonocara stuartgranti. The sequence goes on along the minus strand of NC_138947.1, from coordinate 34,081,751 downwards.
CTGGAGGAGGTGGCTGGGGAGAGGGAGGTCTGGGCCTCTCTGCTGCCCCCGCGACCCGGCCCCGGATAAAGCGGATGAAGATGGATATATATATATATATATATATATATATATATATATATATATATATATATATATATATATATATATATATATTAGTGCTGTCAAAATTATCGCGTTAATTGTTAAGATCAACACGAAATGTTTAATGCATTAAAAAGATTTAACGCTGATTTTGTTTTTTTTATTAATTTCCTGTAATCTAAGACCTTTAAATTCATGAGCACCTCTGGAGGAGGGGGCAACAGTGTGCTATGCTGGCATTTGGCCTGACAGAAATGATTAGAAGAAGAAGAAGAAGTGACACCATGCTACTATCTAGCTAACACTAGCTAACACACGCAAGCATGGACGAGGGCGGACTTTTGGGTGGAAAGTTTCTCTTTAAGAAGTTGCCTGATGGCTTGTTGGACAAAACGAGAGTAAGATGCACAATTTGCAACGCTGAATTCAAGTACCACAGAAGCAGTTCATCACTGGCGTATCACCTGAGAGCAAAACACCCAACTGAATCCACCTCTACGGGACCTCGCCAGTCTACGCTTCAGGAGTATGGTGCTTGTGGACGAATAACAAAAAATGTGAGAGAAAAGGTAACCAATTCCTTGGTTGTTTGGATAGCTAAAAACTGCCGACCAGTTAGCATAGTAGAAGATGATGGACTGAGAGAAGTCATTCGTGCTGCATCAGGAGATGAGTGTTACAATCTGCCCTCGAGAGGAACCATTGTGTCGAGACTGCACACTTTGTATGGGGACCAGAGGGCTCAGCAGTCCAGCAAGCTTGTGCAAGTAAGGAATGTCGCTCTCACCGGAGACCACTGGACTTCGGTGAACAACGATAATTACTTAAAATATAAAGAATAAAAAAATGTAATTGGAGCCAGGCTATTAATAAAGTAATTGAGATTAATCGCAATTAATAACAGAAAATTGTGAGATTAGTTAGTTAATTTTTTTTAATCTATTGACAGCACTAATATATATATATATATATATATATATATATATACATACAAGAGATACACTTCAGAGTAGACCTCAGTTAGCACATTAAATGTTAAAGATCATGACAAGTAAAAGTAAGACAGTGAGTGCGGTTTGTCTGGAAGTGTTGCCAGGAGAAAATCTTTGGGTGATGATTTGGGTTTGTTTTGCAGCCAGAGGGCCTGGGAGCCTTGCAGTCATGAAATCTCTATGCTTAAGTATTCTATAATCAAATGTGTAGCCATCTGTCTCACAGCTAAAACTTGGTCAAAATTGGTTTGTGCAACAGGACCTGTTGCAAATCTACAACAGAGAAAGGTGAAAAAGAAATATAACAAAGTGTTGCAATGGCCCAGTTAAATTCCAGACCTCAACCTCATTGAAATATTATTGTGTCTTAAGAGAAGCGATGTATAGATGCCTATAAACCTCAATGAAATCAGGTGTTACGAAGACTGGGACACAATTCCTCCACAACAGTGTGACAGGCTGATCAAGTCATACTGAAAACAATTACTTTGAGCTGCAAGCGACTGAACCATATTTAGGAAAACAGCATACCTAGTTTTTGTTAAATAAGTAATGACAACGTGGAATATGTTCTATGTTTTTGCTCATCTGAGGATCTATTTATCCATTTTTAAGACTAAGGACTAAATTGAGTAGGGTGTACTTTTTTAACCCTTATCCATCCATTCGCTTCCGCTTATCCTTTTCAGGGTCGCGGGGGGCGCTTAACCTTACCTGTACTTATTTGTACTTTAAAGTAGCACCAACAAGTTCACCATGTGGCATTTAGCCTTTAAGGCAAATCAGCATGAAAAAATATTCATCTGGTAAACATAAAATAATTTTTATTCAAGATGCATTTAGTACACATGCACTTAATTAATTATATTTAACTATAGTTTTGCTTTACTTAAAACTGTAGTTACTGAATATTACTCAGTATAGCTGGCAGTTCAGTGTGACTGGAGACTGTGATACAAAAAAATACGCAGTGAGGTGCAGACAGTTGCATCAGCAGCATCCTTTCACAGGAGGAGCTGTTACAGGACCCGAGGCTGAATTCCCCTGGACTTTAACAGCGAGTCACAGCTTCCTTTTAATATTATCTGTGTTTGTAACTTTCTGTTACACTGTAGCTGTGCCTGCCAAAGTGAAATGGCTTGTGCACAGTCGTGCTTTGCAAACACCCCTGTACGAAGACTGCAGGTGGAACGTCCCAGTATCTCTGAGTCTCCGTAGTCATTAATATGACAGCCACCAGACACCAGTCACCAGCTGTCCACTTGTCATCTCCCTTACCTCCTTACCTTCGGGTGAGTCAGCCTCCCCTCTCAGCCTGTATCTTTTCATCTCTCGTTCTCTCTTTCTGTGTCTAAGAGCACCGAATATTTTATCATTATCAGCCATACACTGTGGCAGCAAAGGCAGTGATCAGTGTAATTTAGCATTGTCACTATAACAATAATCGGTCTCATAATCATCAACAAAAAAAGAAACATCGTCATCATGACTCAGGTCACGATGACAAAAGGCTTAAGAATACACTGGCCGATTTGGCCGTTGTGTAATTAAATAAAAATAGGATATACTCATACTTACAGGAGCATTGCCCCACTGTGACATATGTAGCGTATCCAGATGGGTCAGACAAAGATCCAAACCATGTGCTCGGTATGTTATCAGCTCATGCCCACGTGGCCCTCGCTACATTTCATCTCAATGAATTCAAGCCTCAATATTCTGACATTTTGTTCTCCCACAAAAACGGACAGGTTTGTAAGTATAAGAATTAATTATTTATCCTGGTAGATAGCACTGAATTATTCAGAGTACTGGACTATTTGACAAGTCAGTGTCAACATTTACCAATGTAAAATTGTTTGTTTTTTTCTTTACTGTCTGACTAGTCTTTGCAAAAAACGGAGTAGATAAAAAATGAATTATAGTTGAATTTTCTTTGCATTGTTTCTTTTTATCACAGGATCATGGCGAAACTAAAGCATGTACCTTGTGAAATCATTGATGATGATGATGATGGTGACTAGGGTTGCCAACTCCCTGAAAAATAAATAAGGGACACCCAGTTGTCTTCACCCTTCCCAGTGTGGTAGCTCTTTTTTTGTGTGTGAAATTATTTTTTAACCATTTGACTTGAACTTGATTTAAGCAGATGCATATTCTTTGTGATATGACTATATGTGAAACAAATGATCATTTAGCCATTTATTTCTAGCTCAAAATGACAACATTAACACAGTAAAACAGGTCTCTTTCTTAAACAGAAGCCTGTCATGCTTAACTTTTGAGAATATAAGTAAATCTTTCTTTAAAAGAACTCTGTCCTGCTTAACTTAAAATTATATAAATTAATAGAAAGCAATAGAACAAAAATATTCTTGTAACAGTGCACATATAGTGCATTTAGTACAATTGGCTTCAGCTGAGGTATTATTTCAGCTTTTCTAATGCTAAGCAGCTGCTCCTGTTTGTAAACCCGCTTGTTCCCATGATTACGCATCATAACTCATCATCATTATTCATCTATGTATTACTTTTATGTATTAGTCATGTATTTGTTGTAATCATCTATCCTTACAGTTGTTTATTACACAAAATAAATTATATTATCACACTTCTGGCCACATAGCGCTGATATTCACCGCACATGCCCATATTAACCTTAACCAGAGGGTTTAAAAAAACAAACCAGTGTTTACATACCATATCTGCTTCTGCCGTGGCCTGGTGGACAAGAAATTGGTTAAGGGTTCCCCGAGCTTTCACGCCCCTCGTGTTCTTCATGTGCCCACCATTAGAAGCATGCCTATGGAAAAAGTGCGCCAGCACACAGTGCAGTGCGCTTTATAGTGCACTTTTCCAGCCAGGTGTTTTCCTTTTCCCATTCCTCCCTGTACTTTTGCAGCCTTTTTTTTCTTTCTCTGAGCGAACAAACATTGCTGCTCTAATGCTGGGCTTACACTGTGCGATTTTTGGCCCATTTTGAGCCGATTTTTGAGTCGTGCGACCGATTTGGTGATCGGCCCGATTTTGGCCTTCATCGTGCATCGTGTAGTATACGTGGGGTAACGAGAAGCGATTAACACCTCACGACCAGCTCCCGATCATCAATCGCTCGTGAGGGTGTCACCACAGGCGCTCACACTGCTCGCGCGCAAACACGTAAACGTCGATGAAAAAGACGGAGCAGCACGGCTGTGCAGCGTGTGATCTGGACACAAGCGATGGAGGCACAACTTGTAGAACTTTGGAAAGCTCATCCGAGCCTTTTCGATGTGGCCTCACAAAATTATCACGACCACAACAGTCGAAAACAGTTGGATTTACATGCTGCTCAATCACAGCTGCCTGATCAATGTTTTTCATTAGCAATTTAGCAAAGTTGATGGTGGTGGTGTGTCTGTGTGAGTGAAAGACAGACAGAGAGAGCGCGACAGATTTTCTGTTATAACCTTCATTTTATGGAGGCACAGTGTGCCGTCCGAGACTTGCACCGCAGTGTCGGCGTTTGTTTCCCTGTTGGCCGGTATTTTCTTCGTAAGCGACCTTTCCTCGACCAATGAGATAAGCGATAATCTAACTTGTCATACTCGAATTGTCATAAGTGTGCTGTCAGCTCATTGGTCACAAAGCAGGAGAGGGGCTGGGAATTATGTTTTCAAACAAAGTGTTAATTCCATTAAAAGTTATAGACTACTTTTGATTCTCACTGTATTACGGGACAAAGTGCGTCCCTTATTAGCTCAATACGGGACGTGAACTTTTGTTTCTAAATACGGGACGATTCCGTTTTTTAAGGGACGGTTGGCAACCCTAATGGTGACATATTACGAGCAGCAGTGGCTAAAGCTAGCAAGCTAACTAACATGTTAGCTAGAGCCGATTAGTCACAGAGCTTTTCGAGCTCATAAATCAAAGTTCAAGTCAGAGTCTGCCATAATCTTACTTCACACTCTTGCACGTTGATGTACTGCCCCTACACTAACAACTGAATAGAAAACATTTGGGCTAAATTTTCTCCAAAGAACATCATCCCAACTCTCTGTGAATGTAGCCATAGCCATTGATCAGTGGTCTTTGATCAGTGGGTTTTGGTCAGTGGTTGTTGATCAATGGTCATGAGAATTTGCATAATTAAGATTAAGGAACTGACCACCTTCCTTCCATTGTTCCTTCAGTGGGCTGGTTTCAGTCATTATGCAAATGCTTGAAATTAGCAGTATTATTCAGATGTAATTGTGGAATAGTGATACGAGGTTTAAATATACAGTCCTCGTTCAATATAGCACTCTATATTGAACTCTCTTTTCTGTACCTTTCACAGCCATAATTACAGCTCGCTATTGATGGAAATGTTATTATTATCCTTAAAATGCCCAGGGAACATTTTTTTCAGTATATACAGAATCATGTGAATTTAAAGCTTGACGTAAATCCATCCATGAACATGAGCAGCCCTCTACTGTACATTACACAGTTTTGTTTAATATCAACATGGTGGAAAATAATTGGGCCTAATGTGAAGTTTAGTGCTTCATTAGAGTGATTATCTTTCTTATGTGTACACACGCATAATTGCAGTATATAGTTATGTATACAGTGTTTATAGAAACACTTGGTTGTTCATTGAGAAAATCAATTTTGGAAAGCAAAGGCTTTTAGTAATGTGTCGAAAGTGCTGTGCAAATAAAGAGTGCTCATTAATTCTACCAGAAACACTCTGTCCCTAATATGTATGCATAATCAATGAAATCAAATATTTACATTTAAAAACATAGCATAAAAAATATTTTATTTAAAAAAAAAATTAGTTTTGCTCTTTGAGGGCAGTCGTGAATTGAAAAGCCATCATAAACCAAGAGCCGCATGCTTTCGTGACATGTTATTTTCTCTTTAACTGCAGCATTAAGCAGTTGCAGCAATCAATGTCATTCAGCAACTTGTGATATTTTGCATTTTGCTGTTTCATGCTTGAATGTGCATCAAGAAACACCATGGAAACAATCAATCAAGTCTGGCAACACACAGGGCTGCAAATTACCCCACTGCGAAGCACACTGAGTTTGACTGCATCCATATTTTTCATGATCTAAACTGTCAGTTCATTTTAGAGAGACAGCAGCTCCATCCCTCAGCTATTGTGAGCACTGAATCATGCCTTAGGCTTTACAACAAGATATCCAAACAGTGCAAATGAATAAATTATTAAGATATTACTGCAAAGAACATTTTCTTATTTGCCTTCACCACTGAAATCATGGTACTTAAAGGTTTGGGGACGCCAACATTTAGAAGCTGCGCACAGTAATCCATCAAATGACTAATTTTCTGGAAAAGCGTCATTGTCAGTGTATGGGAAACTGACTCAACAGAGAGCACAAAAAGTTGATCTGCAGAGTCATTGCAGGCAGCACAGATTGAATTTCTCTTGTTTTGTTCTGTAATTTAATATACCATATTAAAGCAGCACCACATGTACATTTTATTAAGGAATTTCCCCTGGTGTTGTGTTTCATCTGTTTGTGATTTTGAGAGATGGGAATGCTGGATCAGTGCAAAGTCTGGCTCCCTGACAGTGAGAAACGACTGAATCACTGGGCCGTCTCGGTGGCACAATCAAGTGTTGGAAAACACACACTCACACTTACAAACATGCATATAGTTTGTTAATATGCATGCTACTCTTGTAATGAAATTCTTAATTCTTACCTTCTCCAATTCTTATCATTATATATAGTAATTCTTGAATTGCTCTATGTAGCTTTGTTATGAGGCAAATTTTGTCATTGTTTATCTTTTCTAGTCTTTTGGTTTCTGTTTCTGTGTTCCATGGTTGCTGTTCCCTCCTAGTCAAGTCCGTGTCTGTTATGTTTCCTGTTTTACTTTGAAAGTCTGTGTCCTATGTAAATGCATTGAGTTTTGCTTCCCCTGTCTCGTCTTGTCAATTACTCCCAGCTGTGTTCTCCTTCTGTGTCTCATTCCCTCATTATCCCTCTCTGTATTTAAGCCTTGTGTTTGCCTCTGCTAGTTGCTGGTTCATCTGCGTAACGCCCTCTGTCATCCTGTGTGGTTTCTCCTGTATCTTTCTACATCTCCCTGCATCTCTGTTTCATGTCTCAAGGTTTCAGGTTTGTTTTTGCTTAGCTTTTCCCAGTTTAGGTTATTGTTAGGTGTTGGTTTTTGTCCACTACATTCCTGTTTGTTTCGCCCTTCATATTAAAAAAGAAGGCTCACTTCGCTCACTTCAGAAGCTGCCTGTATCTTGGGTCCTTTAATAATTCACACACGGCTTGCCCCGCAAACCGTGACAAATGCACTTAAACATCTTACGAATTATTCCCCAACACAGCTGCTAAGCTAAAATCCAGTTCACAAGTGGATCCAACTCGCAACTGGATTTTAGACTGATATATGGTAAAAAAAAATATCACCCAGGCATATGTGTTGCATGGACAAAGAGAAGCTGGTTGATTACCTGGTTCATTTGATGTCATCCAGCCAAATTTCAATGTGTGTTAATTTAATGCGATCACAAAAAATGCAGCACGGTGGTACGGTGGTTAGCACTGTTGCCTCACAGCAAGAAGGTCCTGAGTTCAATTCCAACATCAGGCCTGCATGTTCTCCCCATGTTTGTGTGGGTTCCCTCCGGGTACTCCGGCTTCCTCCCACCGTCCAAAAGACATGCAGCTTGTGGGGATAGGTTAATTGGATAATCCAAATTGCCACTATGTGTGAGTGAATGTGAGTGTGAATGGTTGTCGGTCCCTGTGTGTTGGCCCTGCGACAGACTGGCGCGACCCTGAAAAGGATAAGCGGAAGCGGATGGATGGATGGACAAAAAATGCATCAAAATGGCAATGATTTGATAAGTGACAGAAAGTACATTAACATGTGTTTGTAGACCTTTGGACTTACTGTTTGGACTACCAGCATATGGTATGGCACTGAATTTTATTTGTTTGTTGTGTGAATCAATAATTATCATCAATACGGAGCTTTTATAGGAGATTAAATGATATATGAGATTAAAATGATGATGTATGTAAAATGTTAAATTCCACAGCTAGTTTTGTCTTCTCCTCATGCCAAACTAAAAAATAACTTAGACAAAAGGCAAAATAAAAAACTTTATGAGAATCACCTGCTTCCAACTCCTGTGAGTCATAAGTAGCTTCCTCTTTGTTGTTGCAGGATTTCATTTGCTTTGTAGATTCATCAATCAAATTCCACTAAAATCTGCACAGCTTGTGACTTTGTGGTGACTCAGAGTTTTTTGGGTGTAGCATCAGCAGTAAGGAGCAATGACAGAGCCACTGGAATGACTTTTGAAGTCTGGCACATAGTAAATAAAATTAAAATATGAGACAATATTTAATATACAACATATGGGCTCAGATAAACAGGTCAAACCAAATTTTATATCCTGTGGAAGATTCTCTACTTTCCATTTTGTCACTAAATGCTTGGATTAATACTGAATGATGTTAAAAACTATCTACAAGCAATTTGGTTTGGTTTCACACACTAATGTTGCAAACAATGAGTGCTAGCTTTGCTAGCATTGATAACCGAATGTGTCATCTGCGTATATGTACATAATAATAATAATAATAATAATAATAATAATAATGCATTATATATAATATCATAATATTATATATAATTGTGTAATTGTAGTTTTTGTATTCAGCAAACATTTAAGCATTAAATAATGGTCCGTTGGTCGTCTTTTCTCGACATCTGAGTTAAAAGAAATTGTTCCAAAAAGTATTGATCTCTAGATTTCATTCACTGCTATCTCTTAACTTCAGCATTTCTTAAACATGTTCAACTTTCCACGAAAATAAAAGGTTACCGGTATATTAAAAAATTGTTTCACACACAACTCTGTTCTAGGATGCCCTCTGGACCCAGTGGAGGTGGTGAGTGACAGGAGAACGGCGGCTAAGCTGTCATCCCTGTTGGACAACGTCTCCCACCCCATGCAGCAGACTGTGACAGCACTGAGCAGCTCCTTCAGTGGGAGACTGCGGCACCCACGGTGTGGGACGGAGAGATTTCGCAGGTCTTTCCTCCCCACTGCTGTCAGACTCCATAATAAAGACTTTAACTGATCAAGCACACACATCCATACATATGCAATAATACTAAGTGCAATAATCCTTTCTGTCATCGTTGTATTTTTACTCAGTTGTATATAGTATTTGTATTTGTATTCTATTTTTATCTTATTGTATATTTATTTTATTTTATTCTACTGTATATAGTATTTTATTTTATTCTATTCTGTACAGTTGTGTACTGTATTTATTCTTATTGTATTCTAATTTTTGCGTCATAACTTTTGCACTGTCCACTTCCTGCTGTGACAAAACAAATTTCCCACGTGTGGGACTAATAAAGGTTATCTTATCTTATCTTATCTTAATAAGTAGGTCAAAAAAACTAGAGAAGATATTGTGCGGCTTCCTGTTTACTAATTAGTGACCGAATTATTTGTTAATCAAATGTCATTGGATTAAAATTGTAGTATACATGGAAACAACATCAACATCAGCCATGGTTCAGTTTTTCCAGTCACATCTTAACCAGTTCTGGCCCAGGTCGCTGCTTCAACCATATTAATTGGCTATAGTTACAGATTCTCTCGTTACCATAATTTTCATTTGTTAAACCAAAAGCATCTACTAGCTGCTCTGTTATTCACAAGGAGTCGCCACAGCTTATGTTAGTTAGCATGTTTTTATGCCACGCGCCCTTTCTGACGCAGCCCTCCCAGAGATTATATCACACAGGGATACATATAAAGTTAGTGCATGAATTTAAATGCTAAACGTCAGCAAACGTTGAGTTAGAAAAACAAATTCGGTGACAACAATAGTCTACACACAGTGGCAGATGTCATTAAAGTAATAACATGAACAACACACAGTCAGGGAAAAAATTATTTGAACCCCATCTGATTTTGTTAGTTTGCCTTCTAACAAAGAAATGGTCAGTCTATTTCAATGGTAGGTTTATATGAACAGTGAGAGACAGAACTGTAATTGAAAAATCCAGTAAAATGCATTTCAAAACAAAAAAATGAAGGTCATACATTTGATATTTTTATTTTATTTTTTTCAACACAACTTATGTTCTGCAGGGCATAGAAATGTTGATAGGAGCAACATCTTAGCGCAAAGAAAAAGAAAGAATCCCCATCCATCATCATGTAGCTTAAAATCAAAACTCCATTCATCACTGCTAAAAGCCAGAAAGTGTAGGGAGTGAGGGAGACGTTAACACAGAGAGAGAAGGAAGACAAAGACGAAACGTTGATTCACAGAAAGAGAAAATTCGAGCAAGTAAAGAAAGAGACAAGGGAGAAGTGGTAGACACAGAGATGAAGAGAAAAGGAGACACAAAGAGCGAGGGGGGAGGTGCGGCAGACTTTAGGCTGAAACCACTGCGGTGTTTAATTGCTGTAAAATAGGCAGTAAGCTTCTTCCCACCTACTCTTAGTGTTGTTAATATGCTGTTAGTCTCTTCTCCTCCTCCTCCTCAACACCAGTCCCCTGACACACACACACAACCTACTTACATCCATCCCTTAATGCACGCATGTATGCAGAGACACATTTAGTAGCTGTGACAGCACTTACACCTCTGTTTATGTGTGTATTTATGGAAGGTCAAAGGGTTCATATCCACCTGCTTAGGCTTTTAGCTTTACATAAACAAATATGCACATATATGTGGTTTCTTGGCACGTGTGTGTTTCTGTGTGGCTCTAGCATTAAGCAACAGGGGCTTTGAGAAGCTCTTGACAAGTTTAGTGAGGAGGCTGCTTCCTGGCTGAGAGCAGCCGTTATGCAACGGAACTGCCGCTCCTGTCTGCATCCACCTAAAATCTCCTCCCCACTCTCTGACTTCCACAAAGACACACACATGGATGGATGCACATTCATGCACTTGTATTCAGTTTTTTCATTCCATCTGTCTCCTGTCTCCTCCTCAGGTTGCCTCTCCTACCCTCTCCTCACTCCTGCCCGCTCCCCTGCATGTTAACTGAGTGAGTGGATGCTGAAGGCTTTAATCAAGGCAGCACAATGCACACCGGGCTGTGTTGAAGATCACTTTCCATCAGCAATGCGCCGCTCTCTGTTCATCTGTCGGGCTACTGTTCCCGTTTTTGCTGGTTGAATTTTTTTGCCTTTTTGTCAGAAAGACTCAAATCTTCACACCAATGGTGCAACAGCATTGATAACCTGAAGGGTTGTAAGCTACTGTGGTGATACAGCCATTCATCAGGAAGAAAAATGGGCTCCAAATAATGAAGATATTGAACCATTTATCACCGGCTTACAGTTCTAACATTTCATTAATACATGACGGAAAACATGAAAAGAGCAAATCCTTTGCTGTCCCACCTCTACACACGCACACACACACACACACACACACACACACACACACACACACACACACACACACACACACACACACACACACACACACACACAAAGATACTTCACTGCATTATCTTTATTTGTAATTTGGGTTGTGCTTTTAAAATAGCACACAAAACTATTTTTAGACAACTTCACTTTCAGGAAGAGCCTACTACAGAGTCGACTGTCATTCATTGTGATTTTCTCACCATGACTTCTCTTTGGGGTTTTTTTCCCTCAACTCTACAACCCCTAACGCAGTCTTCTAAACAATTAGGCATACAGGCTACTTTTTAGTATATACATCAAATAAACAACATAAGAAACAAATAAAAACTAAGCAAAAATAAATAAATAAATGTGCATGATGTGCTCAGGTTCCCAGTGAACAATATAATCAATATGCAAATGAATGACCAATTAAAGGAAAAAAGCAACATGAAGTGTTCTTATTGCAGGGAGTCTGTACTGCACAATGTGCTGGGTGAGGACTCAGACATCGGACAGACAACCAGGGATAACGCCATATTAAACTAGTGATAAAAGTATAATAACAGTGATGAAATCTGTGTTGGTGTAAAAATTGTCAGCAAAATAGACAATGAAACCTCAAAATGATGGTGTAAAGCCTAGATTATACTCCTTTGTGGACATGGTCACAAAAATCAGACATTACAGACCTTTGCATTAACCATTTGATGCTAAAATTTACATCACTGGGACCTAAGCAGAAGCTAGTGACTTGTTAAGTATCCCTAGTAGTAAGTAGTCCCTGCGTAAGTGTGCACACTTAAGCAGGGACTATTTAAGTGTGCACACTTAATCCTGCGTGCTTAAGTGTGCACATCTAAGCATACAGGATGTGGACGGGGACCTGAGCTGCATCTATAAACCTGGAGAAAACCCACAAGTACAGAAAAATGTTTACTAGCATAACAAAGCAGTAAGATACATTAGTACAGTGCTTAATCATAACACTCCTTGTGTGTCTGCTGGATAGTTTAACTATTGTCTCTCCCTCAGTCTGCTGTGCAGATGTCCATGTAATTTGCAAGCGATAACCACAGACATCACACTGTTTATATGGTTTTATAATGCAGTGCCTTCGATTATAAAGCCTCACTCAAAATGAATTGCCCATCTGGTTTCATGACAGTTTTTTATTTTGAATTCTGCTTTGTGTAAATGATTCTGTCACTTCTTTTGTGGCTTAGTTTGTCTACATAATTAAAATAGCACTTGTTCGAATTATTTACACATTACATTTTTAAATGTTTGTATGCAGTTTTGTATTATTAGTTTTGTCTTGTATTGTATGTCAGGAATAAAAAGAAAACTGTACCCGTATTTGTAATTTTACCACAGATTTTCTTCAAAATTGCGCCAATCACAAATTACGCATGAACAGCTGTATAAAACTAACTACACTTTTACATCAATGATCGTCACTTGTACCCAGACACCAAACAATTCACTGAAAGAGTCCACAGTGACAAGTAAATCTGTAGTGTTTAACATAGTGGGTTCAGGAATCCCACTGGGAGGTGCTTGTCATTTTGTCCTCTGTTACACAATCAACCAATCAAACAATGCTTGTTTCATGCCATACATTCTAGGGGTGGGCGATATGAATTATCTCAGTTGTTCTCCTGACTGAAGTTTGGCCCGTGTACAGCATCCTGCTATACGATTGCATTTGTCCCTGACCACCAGAATCCCTCACGTTAACTTTTAATGAGTGGAAAAAAAGTTGGCGTTCATCCTCCAGCTTCACTGTGCTAATGTTATGCTAACATAGCTGTGTCGCTAGCAATCACGTAGCACAACATTATATACCAGGTAGTCCAACTTCAGTAACCCTGCAAACACCACTGCTGTTTAGTTTTCTGTCTTCATTTATGTTGGAAGAGGTAAAAAAATCTCTCAGTCAGAACACGGTATGAAATGTTTAGGTGTAAACTAGCGAGCTAAATTCCTGTTAACTTCTAACTCCGTTAAATTTAATAACTTCTGTTTTCATGGATGCATGGATGTTAAACTTAATTGTTACACCCGATAAAGCAGCAACGCTGGTGATTTAATTAAAAGATGAAAGAATATAGACCGTTTTTAATTCTTAGTGTTCGTTTGACTTTGGGACCAGAAGTAGATGGAGTTTTGGACCCAGATTACTCCGCGAAGCTCCTCACTACAGCAGCCGTAATGCTCTGACAATCCATCAAGCAGTGCGGCTTACCAAAGTTGTACTAAAACCTTTTTTAACAGATTTCTGCACGGCAAAATCGGTTTGAGGTCAGTAAGCACAACCAGAATTCATACATAAGGCACACTCTCGATTTTTGAGAAAATTAAAGGATTTTAAGTGTGCCTTATAGTGTGTAAAATACATTATACAGAAGAAAAGAATATATCGTGATATATATCGTTACCGCACATGCTTCAAATTATATCACGATATGAATTTTAGGCCATATCGCCCAGCCCTAATACTGTACATGCCAACCCTCCCGATTTTTCCGGGAGAATCCGGAATTTCAGTGCCCCTCCCAGAAATCTCCCAGAGCCATTCTCCCGAATTTCTCCTGATTTTCCACCCGGACAACAAAAATGAAAAACCATATCCCAGAATTCATAGCACGGCCCAGCCAATTCCAGTTTGTGTGTACCTCAACTGTGCGTAGGTTGAATACTAATAGGTTGACATGATGGCCGGAACAGCGATGCCACACCATGTCGAAGTTCACCTGAAAAAGAAGAAAAGCATAAAAGATCAAAAGTACAAAAATAAAAATATCATACAAAGCACAGAGTGGCTACAGTGACACTTTTTGTCTGTTTCAACCTTCAGTTTTTCTTCAGTTCTTTCTATGTTATAACTTTCTTCTTCTACAAAAGCACAAGCAAGAGTAGCCAACACTGTCTCCATCTAGCAACAGATGCTCACTACAGGTAGACAGGCTGTTCGTAATTCCCTACAGTCTCCCAGCACAGTGCCAGCAGAGAACCATGTTGATCTCATGAGGCATCTAAGGGAGGACAAGTGATGCAACCCAGCTTAACAGTGGTGCTCACCGCCAGCCCTAATCCATTTGGTCCCTGTGACTTTGTCCCCCACTATGAAAAGAAATTCAAGGTGGAGGGTTACCATTTTGACAACGTAGAGGAAATCCAGCAACCATTTGAAAGTGATCAAAATGGTACTTCCAGCTGAACAAAGGCATTTTAATAAAGAAAAAGTGGCTAAACCTAAATCTATCCAGAGTCCAGAGCCAGCTACAAGCCAGCAGTGATGGCATGATCAAAGGATCAAAGCAGTTATGGGGAAAATTATGGAGATGAGGGAAAAAGAGAAAAGGGCTGGTTTCCTGTTACCTGGCCAAGTTATTAAAGTACCAAAAAAATGATGTAAGTAACCGACATTTGTTTTGTTACATAAATATGCTGCACATGTGACTTGGGTGCATAGTGCAGCTTGGGGGAAATTGTTTCATCATTTCATTTATTGTAAAAATAACAATAAATTTGCATTGAAAAAAAGTTGTCTTTTGTTTTTAAATGCCGTCAGTTACAGTTGTTTGTATTGTATTGGCAGGTCACCCTGGAATTGGCCAAGAAAATTGGAAAAATAATAATTAAATTTTTTTTGATCCATATAATCATTTTTCCTCTCCTCTACTGTGGGTTTCAGTTTTTCATGTTTTATTGTATCTTTCACACCGTGAATATTGCTTTTTATGTTTTAGGCAGATAATTAATCAGAGCTTTTTTTCTCTTTCCGTATAACGCCCATTGTCAATTATGAAGTTGAACTAGTGCAATTATTAGTGAATAGAAACTTCAATGTGCTTGCAGTCTTGTGGAATATAATATAACTAATTAAAGCGGCTAAAATC
Source organism: Aulonocara stuartgranti (assembly GCF_965226115.1). NCBI lineage: Eukaryota > Metazoa > Chordata > Actinopteri > Cichliformes > Cichlidae > Aulonocara > Aulonocara stuartgranti. The sequence continues at coordinate 34,066,349 of NC_138947.1, read as the reverse complement.
CCCAGTGAGGTGACAGCTGTGTATTCACACTGTACTGCACACAAACTTTTGCTGTTCTTTTGAGAGAATATTTGAATTTGTGTTAGTAAAGCAAAAAAAGTTTCTTTAACCAACTGGCACAGCTGTAATCTGATCTAAAAAGTTCGAACCTGTGTTTTCCATTCACGGTCTGTTCTACATTATCTACGACATAATAACATAAGACTGAATGACAACTTAGAATTCATTTGCTGATGCTGCATGGCGTGTCCTGGGGACAGGGAGTAATTCCTGTGTCATTGTGCTTTTGTGACACTTCATCTTAACCTAAACCATGTGGCCATTTGTTGCACTCATCAGTGTCTAACCTCCAGTCCTCCTCTCCTCTTCTTTGCCCCAACGCCCAATACATCTACTATCTCTCTCTGCTCTGCAGCCTTCACTAACTTTTTTCTCATCTGCTGCTGTAACAAAAACAAGCCTTCCTTCTGAACAGATAGCCATTTCAGAGTTAAGTTCCAGTCTTTAGTGGACCTCTCCAGGGACAAGCCTCTTATTGTGTAACATGCCGTCTGCTGTTACACAGCTCTGTGTAGGTAGAACGCAGAGGTGCAAACCCCATTCAATGTATGAATGTTTCAAGAGCCCATTAAAAAAATACTCCCGTGTATGTTACCTTTTAAAAAAAAAAAAAATTGATCACAGAGTTGATGACTTGACACTAGAGAAGTGGAAGGATGAAGGGATAATGTACAATAGTGGTGTGAGCTTGGTGGCATCTGCCCAACAAACAGGAAGTGACATTTTTAAAGATGCACTTCTCTTAAATAATAAATTCTTAAATGCATCACGAGGACTGTAACTACATAGATAGTTTTGATTTTACGTGTTTTGAAAATGTTTAAAACTAGACTGTACCAAATTAGATAAGCATATATTAATGTTCTTTTTGAGAGTTATGGTTTCAGAACATGGCAGTGCAGTTAGGCCTGGACACAAAACTAGCCTGTAGTACTGTGGAGATGCTGTACTAAAAGGCAGTACCAATAACAAGCTACAAACACAGGCAAAGGATACCAGTAGCCAAGGACCACAAAGGGAGGGGGAATAAAGACACAGACACACGAACACCAAACTTCCTTCTAATACCATATCACCCCATTAGAGCACTTCGCTGTCAGACTGCAGGCCTACTTGTTGTTCCTAGAGTATTTAAAAGTAGAATGGGAGGCAGAGCCTTCAGTTTTCAGGCCCCTCTTCTGTGGAACCAGCTTCCAGTTTGGATTCAGGAGACAGACACTATCTCTACTTTCAAGATTAGGCTTAAAACTTTCCTTTTTGCTAAAGCATATAGTTAGGGCTGGATCAGGCAACCCTGAATCCTCCCTTAGTTATGCTGCAACAGGTGTAGACTGCTGGGGGATACCCATGATGCACTGAGTGTTTCTTCTTCAGTCACCTTCTTCAGTTTCTCATTCATGTGTTTAAACACCCCTCTGCATCAAATCATTACTTATTATTAATCTCTGGCTCTCTTTCACAGCATGGAGGGCGCGACAGGGAGTTTCTCCTTCCCACAGTCGCCAAAGCGATTGCTCATAGGGGTTCATATGATTGTTGTGGTTTTCTCTTTTGTATTATTGTAGTGTCTACCTTACAATATAAAGCACCTTGAGGCAACTGTTGTTATGATTTGGCGCTGTATAAATAAAATCAAATTGACTTGAATTGAAAACTGAGTGCAGTGGTATTTTAACCCAGTCCAGTTTATTATCTATGTGTATCTAAGTGATCTTGATGTGAGCCGACTATAGGTCTGAACTGGTCAAGGGTGAGTCTTTCCAGGGTCTTCATGGCAAGTCAGTACCACAGGTTTGTAATCCTGGAGGCCACTGGGATGTGATGTCTTTGGTACAGGAACGAACTCAAACTCTGCAAACTCAAACTCATTATGAACAGGTTATCAAAGACTCTACAAAGCTCCACAGGCCTGGAGACAGAGGAACTCAACCGGAGTCGTCTTCCCATTTGTTTTTCTCATTCTCATTAAATTCTTCTCATTAAAAGTTAGACTGCCACCTGAGCCAGATGATACTAGTTATACCCATGACCAAGTGAACAAGGAGTCCACCTACAAAACTGCAGCTATGTTATAGCAACGCCAGGCTAGACGATAGCAAAAACGCAAAAACGCGAAGCAGGCAAATCAATCAGGCAAACACTCTCAGGTAAGACGACAGTTTTTCAGGAGGACAGATGACCAAAATAGTGGTTGCTATGGGTTATAAAGCCATATACAACCTTGACTGAATTTGATCAAGACTGCAGAAGGTGTCGAATGTGGGCAGCTGACAGGGTGCAGCCATGTTCATCCATTCGTACATTTTCTATTGTCTGTCAGACCAGTTCCTTGGGGCACCTGCCTCAGCAGAGAAGCCCAGACCTCCCTTTCCCCAGCCACCTCAAACTCATCTAGGGGAACACCGGAGCATTCCTAGACCAGCTGAGAAATGTAATCTCTCCAGTGTATCCTGGGTCTGGAACTGGCTTCTTTCAATGTAGAGGAGTCACACAGTCATGTGTCCATTAGTTTTACTAATGGACGTCAAAACGTCAAAATTAGGTAGCAGCAAAAATTAGTATTTTTGCTGCTACCTTGTTTTAGTCACTGGAGCCAGTAGTGACTCAACTGGATAAAAGCATGAAGTGCAAAGTTTATAGCTAACATTAATAATCTTGTACAGGTGTACACACATATCTGCCAATTAGTTTTAAGTAACTTAAATGTACAACAACCAAAGCTCGAGAGGAAACATGTTACTAAACACCACACCTTATATTTGTCAGATAATTCTATTAAAAATGCTCCCAAAGGTACTAACAGCACAAACAGTAAACAATGAGCTAATGTCCAACTACATGTCTAGCTTTCCCCAGGTACAAGATAGTCTTATTTTAATGGAATCAAGCATTCCATTTTTCTTCATCACAGTCAGTTTTTCTAGTCTCTAGTTTTTCTTCTCCATATGTGTTTTAAATGTATGGCTGTTTTTTGGACTTTGCCTTTTTGCTTGCCTTGATTGTTTACTCTAACGATGACTGTGTACCTGTGTGAGAGCTCTGGCTGAATTGAAGGTTTGGATTGTATTGCATTTGGCTCCTCTTCTCTTGTTTGTTACACAAACTGTCTGCTGACGCCAACATAGTTTTTTTGTACCAGCCTGGAAACATCCTTTTTAATTAAGCACATAAGAATCTGTGAGGATTCACTTGCCTTTGGAGCCAGCCTCGAGTGGACACTAGACGAACTGAAGCTTTTTAATGTAACATGGTCCAACATAGTTTCGCAAAAAAGTCTTTTTGGTTGACTTGAATATCTCCTTCTTACTTATCTGCAGTACCCCTGACAAAATAGATACAACAACAACTTGGTCTGAACCAGTGGAACACAAAAACCATATAGTAATATTGATCATTTTCTTATGTTACTAAGAAGCTACAGTTTCCTTCTAATCTCATCACTAGTGTCTAAAATGCAATCTGATATTCTATCCTGCTTAGTCAAATGTATGTCAAGCTGATGGAACAATGCTTAATACAAATACTAATTTTCTCCTGCTCTTTTCCCACTCAATATTGGTCAACTAGTTTGATACAAAAGATTGTAATCATCACTATAATGTCTAGGGACAGGCACTGAGCGTGCAGAGCGACTGGCGGGGCTGCTGCTGCAAATGACAAGACTCATTTTAGAAAATAGGCAGCCTGCCATCCGCAGTGAATCCTATAAGCTTATCAGGCTCTCAGAGGTACGGATGAGTCAAATACTTTTTCATCCATAAGAGCTTTGCCTTTGTATATTATAGTGTTGGTGTATTCATGTCTGCATTTGCGCTTATGTGTATCGTTTTATCTCTAATCCTATCACGGGTGTGTGTCCACCTCAAAACAGCTAGATCACGTTTACACTCTGTAATGACCCCCAGACCAGCACTTCCTCCCCTCGTTAAAGCCCCAGCACTGCTGCCGACATATTGGCCTGTTTCCGGCCGCATGTTACGGTCGCTATAACACCACTTAATGTGATCTAAATGCTGTTAATGACAGGGTGAGTATTCCCAGGGTAGAGACAAAGTTTGACACTACAAGCCCTACTCGGATGGAAAAAAGTGCAGAGGAATTGTTTCTGTGTTGGCTCTGAATCAGCTGTCCATGAACAGCATTTATGCACAGCAAGATGTTGAATTCTCGCCAAGCTTTCTATTTGTTCTTTATGATAGTGATGCGTGATGGGCTCGGCCTGACTTTACAGAAGCACATGTGACTCACAAATGCACAAAATGGGCTAGAGCATCGCAGTTCCTCTCGGAAGAGTGGTGCCTGGACCTCAAACAAAGCCCTAACAATGCAATCAAAACATCATTGCTTGCTTCAAAGCCAGCTGGTATCAAATGCCTCATTGCCTCCATGCCTGTAAGTCCTGTCTAAATACGTGCTGCCGAACTTGCTCCGTTTTTTTTTTTTTTCGTTGGTTTTTTTGCGGCTCTCCTCTTTCTTTCTCACATTCTCACTTATTCACCATTTGCATTTAGTGATCTGAAGGAAGATAAATAGAATATTTGGCTCCTCGCCAAAGCTGTGGTGCTGAGCGAGCTGCGGCAGTACTACTGCCGCTGCCGCCACCACGCCCGTGATTTGTCGCCATTTCACAGCAGCCGGGGTAGCTATTTTGGTGAAATTATGGGGCTATTGATTGCAGAATGAGAGCAGTTTTACTGAGAGCAGCAGAGCAGGACCAGAAGCAGGCTGGGAGAGCAGAGTACTGCCACTTTATTAGCTTATAGGGTGTTAGCTCACTGCCTCCACCTCCTCGTCTGTAGCCTCTTCTTTTCTCTTTTATCTTCTGTTTTGCCTTTTCTTTCATTTTCTTTCTTTTTTACCTGCCATCTTTTCTCCCTCTCATTTGATTTGACCTTACATAAAGTTTCACAGCATATTCTGGCCTTCATTTTCTAAAAGATCTTCTTTGAAAAGCCATTATGATTCATTTGAGCCTGGGGACATCAGCTGTGTCTGTCTCTTTTCTCTCACTGTTGCTTCCCTTTTCTTCCCTTTTCTTTGTCTACTGTCTTTTAGTCAAAACACCAAAGCTGCAATTTGTGCATTATTCCAAAATAAATGTTGCCTATTAAACCGAGTCTCTTTGCTTTTTCTCCGCCTTTCTTTTTGTCAGGGAACACAATTTCGCATCACGCCTCAGGGTCAGCTGAATCGCAGAGACACAGACTGATGAGAACCCTCACACAGAGCCAAACACTGGAGGTTATTACTCCCATATTTTTTTAGAAAGTGCTCCAACCCAATCACAGTGTGTGGTGTTTTCTGTTAGGGGCTGGAGGACTGCTTAGGGCAGCAGGGAAGCAGCCAGACAGACGTGCTCCGTCAGTGTCAGATGCTGAAACTCAATTGTCTGTATCCTCCCCGATATTGCATAACATGCAGTGAGAGAGCTGGAGCAGCCGCAGTAATTAGCCCATTAACCCTAATGTGTCTAAATCATCTGGACAGGGAAATGGCTTACTGTAGAGCACAAGCAGGCTATTTTGTGGAGTAGCCTCAACCTGAAAACCCATATTATAATAGGGATAAACCACTCTTTGCTCTATGTCAATTCCTGTTCATTATTCCTCTACAATTGCTAGAGAGGATTAATTAGTCAAGCAACTAGTCACTTAATGTGTAAGGACACAATTATTTTTACAAGTTCTGCAAAAATCACAATAAAGAATTATGTCAATGCATCTTTCAGTCTTTTCTGACTTCTATCTACTGCTTTAAAGCCCACTTGTTCATAGATGTATTGTTAGGGATCCTTTTTGGTCACAGATTGAGACTTTGTGTTGTAATTCTGGTGGCATGATCGTGTGTTTGGGATCCAGTGACTAGTGTTCATGACTGTAAATGAACATCAACATCAGGCAAGGCAACAAACACTGTTACTGGATTCTCAAAGGTGTGCATCTGTACCTTTCAGCATCTGTGTCATGATGCATTGGTTTTAAGCAATAGTGAGACGAGACTTCAGTATTGACTACTGACTGTATTAGCAGAAAAAATCTATTTAAAATGCGACAAATCCAAAGTAGTTTTTGGTTAACAAAACAACAAAACAGCTTTAAACCTTAGCAAAAATCAAACCAATACCTCACTAAAAGAAAATGTAAAAAAATTGTTGGTTTTTATGATAGGTGAAACTATCCATATGTACCAATTTTTTTAAGCATGCTTTGTAATGCTGTCACAGAGGACAATTTTACATTAATATCTTAGGGGACATTAGAGGCACTGCAGATTTTGGCTTTAGCTTCTTTCATTTTTCAACCCTACAGGTTGAAGATTGGATGAGCTTGTCTTTGGATTTGTAATGTCAAACCTTTATTCAGTTTTAGATAAGGAAAAAAAATCCTGGGACTGATTTTTGAGGAAGGCCCAAGACCAATACCGCTACTTTAAAATTGCACAGATTTTGAGCCCTCATTGGCTTTCTGTCTCCATTAAACTAATTTTTGGATCTCAGCATTGCAGTTTCAAGAAGATGTTATTGATAGTGACCAAGAAAAATCAAACTCCTGACTGATTGAGCAGCAGATGCAGTTTAACGTATTTTGAAGGTAAAACTTCAGCTGTAGTTTACCCACAAATGTATTTTCTCACTCAGATTAACAACTGCATTAACCTTTAAGCCGTTGTCTGAAAAGACCAATGAAGCTATTTCCCTGCAGACAAACAACAAATTGGCAAGCTTTACCCTGAAATAGATGCAAGATGAAATCTGATGGAGTTATCTAAGCAAATAAATCCTATTAGCTGAATGATATAATCAACTTTGAATTGCATATTGATCGGCACATCAACAGTGATGTAGGTGCGTTTACTGTAGCAGAAAAAAAGATGATAGTAAAACCTATTTTCCTTTAAGTATTATTGCACTAAAATCCCCCCACCCTTCTAATATTACAAGCATGCACACATTTCCCCCCTCTAGTAATGCATCCATTTCCTCTCCCCCTCATCATGCTCCTCTTATTTGGGGTGTGTCCATCCATCTCAGCGTCTGGTCGGGCTTTTGGCGAGTAGTGGGGGGTTTCCCATCGCACTCGGCGGCGGAGCTGACCAGCCAGCACTCTCGCTCATTACCCCCATGCTTCTTCTTCCTGAAAATGCATTTTTAAAGCACCTTAATTGCATTGGGGAGATAACCCCGTGGGCGCAAGACAGGAAGCCTTAGCCATATAGAGCTTTAAGGAGCTGGATGGGTGGAGTGTGTGTATTGCGATAGGGAGGGTGGAGGGCTGATGCTCTTTGCATCAAATCAATGGCCCATCCAGAGGCTAATGCAGCTCTGGGCAACTCCTCAGGAAGCATTAAGACTATTAGTGCAGGCCTGGCAGGAACACGCACACACAAACACACACACTATTTTTCTCTGTCTGTGATGCACACACAGAGATGCATTCACACTATTTAAAGATACAGATGACCTGAAGCAATTTGGATTTTGCTCATATGTTATAGTCACATCTGCTCATGCTAGTTGTTGTGCTGTATGTGTGTGCATGTGTGCGTTTGTGTGTATTTTGTTTGTGTGTATAGTGACATGCAGACAAGGCAGTGAGGCCAAAACTCAGCACACCAGAAAAGCTTTACATCTGCAGGGTCAACACTCACAGCAGGAAGCGGGCTCTAGTTGGATTTGTATAAGTGTGTGTGTTTGTGTGTGTAGCCATCTTGGTTTTGTGTGTGTATTGAATTTGCCTGTATGAGCAGAATTATAAAACCTAGCAAATCGGTGTGCGCTCACGATTGAGTGTTTCTGAGCCTTGCAGTAAACTCAAAATTGAGCACGCATTGATGCCATGTGTGGGGGAATGTGAGTGTGTGCTGAACTTGCTACCAGCCAGCGTTTTAGTGTGTGTGTGTGTGTGTCTGATTTAGATCCTGACTGGATTAACCTCCAAGGGGGACGATGGTTTTTGGGGAGAGCCTCAGTGCAGTTCAGTTTCATTACTTTCCCACACTGCTGGAAAACAAGCTTCACTTTAAAGCTGAAATTATGTAGGCTGACAAAGTTTTGGCAATATTTTTTGATAGTTGCATAATTAATTTTGTCATTTTTTGAGTGGCCACTCAGTCAATTTAATGTTTACTTTTTGGCTTCAAGGAATAATTGTTCAATATTTTCTTACAACATCATTGTCAAAAAAATTCCTCTGACATATAGAGAGCTTGGGAATCGCAATGCATTCTGGGTAGTTGTTGTTTACACAAAGTCAAACAAAGATGTACACCAGCAGGTAATAACATAAAAACAAACACTGAGAAAACTTCCAAGTGACCCTTGACAGTTTCAGCAGAGAACTGCACTGCAATAACATCTTTACATGTTTGACCTTGTAGTTGAAGCTGTACTGTGACCCTCATTCAAACGTTAAGCATTTTACAATATTTACAATTTTGTACAATATTTCATTACATCACTTTGAGTTCTAGTACAGAAACAGGTGCAGAAGTCTCTTTACTCTCCATTAACACTTTTCAGAGGTAGCAACTTCTGAGTGTCCGAGGTGTAACGATGGTTGTTGGGGTTGTGTTTGGATGGGTTTGTCCTCCAAGGGCAGCTGTGGCTACAATGTAGCTTGCCATCACCAGTGTGTGAATGGGTGGATGACTGAATGTAGTGTAAAGCACTTTGGGGTCCATAGGGACTAAGTAAAAGAGCTATACAAATACAGGACATTTACCATGATTTGAGTAATTCTGCTAAGACACAACCCATACCAATCACACAACCTCCTTGGTGGAGGTAAGAAAGATCGTAAACCTGGAATAAACGGTCTCAAGATGCAGGGCCTGCTGATATTCTACTATAATTGTGCAAATTTCGTACATTTAAAATTAATTATGCATATCTAAATGATACGCACTCTTGGTGGTGCTGTCACTTGGTGTTCGCTCACTCTGTGGTAGAGTATCACTTCCTGTTCCTGCTCAAACACAGTGGTGTTTCTGAGTAGCTATCTGCTTAGCAATTTAATTAAAAACTTTTAAATACATTCTTTTTTCATAAGATCTTCACGTGCTTCATCCGAAGCACACTTTCTGTGTACTCACTACCTAATTTATAGCCAAAGTACTCTCTCACTGTCTCTGTACTGTTTCGCTAGCTTAGCTTAGCTCGTAGCCGACTCGTTAGCACCATGGCTACTTCACCTGTCCCTCCTGCACTTTCTTGCTCATTGTGTCAGATGTTTAGTTACTCCTCAGCTTCCTTTAGCAGTAATGATATCTGTAACAAATGTAGCATATTTGCAGCTCTGGAGGTCAGGATTACTGAATTGGAGACTTGGCTTCGCACCCTTCATTCACCCGTAGCTAGCCAGGCCCCTGTAACTGGTGCAGCCGAAGATAGCGTAGGCCCCGCTAGCTGTTCCCCGGCAGACCCCAAGCAGCTGGGGAAAGAGGGCGGCTGGGTCACGGTGAGGAGGAAGCATAGTCCTAAACAGAAGCCCCAGGTACACCACCAACCCGTTCATGTGTCTAACTGTTTTTCCCCACTCGGCGACAAACCCGCCGGGGGTCAAACTCTGGTAATTGGTGATTCTGTTCTCAGACATGTGAAGCTAGAGACACCAGCAACCATAGTCAATTGTCTTCCAGGGGCCAGAGCAGGCGACATTGAAGGAAATGCAAAACTGCTGGCTAAGGATAAACGTAAATTCAGTAAAATCATAATTCACGTCGGCAGTAATGACACCCGGTTATGCCAATCGGAGGTCACTAAAATCAATATTGAATCGGTGTGCAACTTTGCCAAAACAATGTCAGATTCTGTAGTTTTCTCTGGTCCCCTCCCCAATCAGATCAGTAGTGACATGTTTAGCCGCATATTCTCCTTAAATTGCTGGCTGTCTGAGTGGTGTCCCAGAAACGATGTGGAATTCATAGATAATTGGCAAACCTTCTGGAGGAAACCTGGTCTTGTTAGGAGAGACGGCATCCATCGCACTTTGGATGGAGCAGCTCTCATTCCTAGAAATATGGACAAATTTATTAAACCCCCCAAAATATGACTATCCAGAGTTGGGACCAGGAAGCAGAGTTGCAGTCTTACACGCATCTCTGCAGCTTCTCTCCTCCTGCTACCCCCCCCCCCCCCCCCCAAAAAAAAAAAACAAAACATCTCCATAGAGACTGTGTCAGCTCCCAAAAAGACAAAAAACAAACTAAAAACCAGCAAAAAGTGACTCAAACATAGAAAATCACAAAGAAAGAACAATACAGTATCCACATTGAACCAAAGAGTAAAACAGTGAAATGTGGATTATTAAATATTAGGTCTCTCTCCTCCAAGTCTCTGTTAGTACATGACTTAATAATTGATCAACAAATTGATTTACTCTGCCTTACAGAAACCTGGTTGCAGCTGGATGATTATGTTGGTTTAAATGAATCAACACCCCCGAGTCATTCTAACTACCAGAAATCTCGAAGCACAGGCCGAGGGGGCGGTGTGGCAGCAATTTTTCACACCAGCCTATTAATTAATGAAAGACAAAGACAGACTTGTAATTCATTTGAAACTCTGATGCTTAGCCTCGTCCACCCCAGCTGTAAAACTCAGAAACCAGTCTTACTTGTTATCATCTATCGTCCACCTGGGCCTTACACAGAGTTTCTGTCTGATTTCTCAGACTTTTTATCTGATTTAGTTCTCAGCTCAGATAAAATAATTATTGTGGGTGATTTTAACATCCATGTAGATGCTAAAAATGACAGCCTCAACATGGCATTTAATCTGTTATTAGACTCAATTGGCTTTTCATAAAAAGGAAAAGAACCCACCCACCACTTTAATCACACTCTAGATCTTGTTTTAACATATGGCATAGAAACTGAACATTTAACAGTGTTTCCTGAAAACCCTCTCCTGTCTGATCATTTCCTGATAACATTTACATTTACAATAATTGATTACACAGCAGTGGAAAGTAGACTTTATCAAAGTAGATGTCTTTTTGAAAGTGCTGTAACTAAGTTTAAGAATATAATCCTACCACTGTTATCATCTTCAATGTCCTGTACCAACATAGAGCAGAGCAGCTATCTGAATACTACTCCAACAGAGGTCGATTATCTTGTTAATAATTTTACCTCCTCACTACGTACGACTCTGGATACTGTAGCTCCTGTGAAAACTAAGGTCTCTAATCAGAAGTACCTGACTCCGTGGTATAATTCTCAAACACATAGCCTAAAGCAGATGACTCGTAAGCTGGAGAGGAAATGGCGTGTCACAAATTTAGAGGATCATCATTTAACCTCGAGAAATAGTTTGCTGCTTTATAAGAAAGCCCTCCACAAAGCCAGAACATCTTACTATTCATCACTGATTGAAGAAAATAAGAATAACCCCCGGTTTCTCTTCAGCACTGTAGCCAGGCTGACAAAAAGTCAGAGCTCTTTTGAGCCAACCATCCCTTTAACGTTAACTAGTAATGACTTCATGAACTTCTTCACAAATAAAATTTTTATCATTAGAGAAAAAATTACCAATAATCATCCCACAGATGTAATATTATCTACAGCTACTCTTAGTACCATTGATGTTATATTAGACTCTTTTTCTCCAATTGATCTTTCTGAGTTAACTTCAATAATTACTTCCTCCAAGCCATCAACGTGTCTTTTAGACCCCATTCCTACAAAACTGCTCAAAGAAGTCCTGCCATTAATTAATTCTTCAATCTTAAATATGATCAACCTATCTAATCGGCTATGTACCACAGGCCATCAAGCTGGCTGTAGTTAAACCTTTACTCAAAAAACATCTCTAGACCCAGCAGTCTTAGCTAATTATAGGCCAATCTCCAACTTTCCTTTCATATCAAACATCCTTGAAAGAGTAGTTGTCAAACAGCTAACAGATCATCTGCAGAGGAATGGTTTATTTGAAGAGTTTCAGTCAGGTTTCAGAGCTCATCACAGCACAGAAACAGCTTTAGTGAAGGTTACAAATGATTTTCTTGTGACCTCTGACAGTGGACTCATCTCTGTGCTTGTCCTGCTAGACCTTAGTGCAGCGTTCGATACTGTTGACCATAATATCCTATTAGAGCGATTAGAACATGCTGTAGGTATTACAGGTACTGCACTGCAGTGGTTTGTATCATATCTATCTAATAGACTCCAATTTGTACATGTAAATGGAGAGTCCTCTTCACACACTGAGGTTAATTATGGAGTTCCACAGGGTTCAGTGCTAGGACCAATTCTGTTTACACTATACATGCATCCCCTAGGCAGTATCATTAAAAGACATAGCATACAATTTCACTGCTATGCAGATGACACCCAGCTCTATCTATCTATGAAGCCAGATAACACACACCAATTAGTTAAACTGCAGGAATGTCTTAAAGACATAAAGACCTGGATGGCCGCTAACTTTCTGCTTCTTAATTCAGATAAAACTGAGGTTATTGTACTCGGCCCTGAAAAGCTTAGAAATATGGTATCTAACCAGATTCTTACTCTGGATGGCATTACCTTGGCCTCCAGTAACGCTGTGAGGAACCTTGGAGTCATTTTTGACCAGGACATGTCCTTCAATGCACATATTAAACAAATATGTAAGACTGCTTTCTTTCATTTGCGCAACATCTCTAAAGTTAGAAATATCCTGTCTCAGAGTGACGCTGAAAAACTAGTTCATGCATTTATTACTTCCAGGCTGGACGACTGTAATTCATTATTATCAGGATGTCCAAAAAGCTCGCTGAAAAGCCATCAGCTAATCCAAAATGCTGCAGCAAGAGTACTGACAGGGACTAGAAAGAGAGAGCATATTTCTCCTGTTTTGGCTTCCCTTCATTGGCTTCCTGTTAAATCCAGAATTGAATTCAAAATCCTGCTCCTCACATACAAGGTCTTAAATAATCAGGCCCAATCTTATCTTAAGGACCTTGTAGTACCATATCACCCTATTAGAGCACTTCGCTCTCGCTCTGCAGGCCTACTTGTTGTTCCTAGAGTATTTAAAAGTAGAATGGGAGGGAGAGCCTTCAGTTTTCAGGCCCCTCTTCTGTGGAACCAGCTTCCAGTTTGGATTCGGGAGACAGACACTATCTCTACTTTTAAAATTAGGCTTAAAACTTTTCTTTTTGCTAAAGCGTATAGTTAGGGCTGGACCAGGTGACCCTGAATCCTCCCTTAGTTATGCTGCAATAGACATAGGCTGCCGGGGGATTCCCATGATGCATTGAGTTTTTCCTTTCCAGTCACCTTTCTCACTCACTATGTGTTAATACAGCGGTCCCCAACCCCCGGGCCTCGGTACCGGTCCGTGAGTCGTTTGTTACCGGGCCGCGAGAGTTGATAGTTGAGGCTCAGGTGTAGGGATGGGTATTGATAAGATTTTCACGATTCCGATTCCATTTTCGATTCTGTTTAACGATTCGATTCTTTATCGATTCTATTATCGATTCTTTATAAGAAAGGAGAACACTAAATTCGATTAGCTTGGAACTTCGTTTTATATCTTCTCTTTGAACAAGATAGAAATTTAAGAGCAACATGGCCTTACAAACCCAACAGTGAGATCTTAAGAGATCCACAGCCTACGGCTCTTCAATGGGTGTCACAGGGTCCCCAGGAAAAAAAATTGTAAATGTAAAATAATAAAATAAATATTCTTCTGTAGCAATAACAAAGTGTAACATAAATTATTCAGTAGCAATTACACAAGAATATCCAGTAATGTCCCTGCCTACAATTAAACACATTCACTTACCTAAAATCGGGGCATCTGCTGTGGTAAATGGGTTCAAGCCTTTTACCACAAACTTAGTCACTGCTCTGTGACATTCGTCTATCCTGGCCTGAAAGGAGACGCTACCAGTAGACTGCAGCGAGAACTGGCAGCATCTCAGCCAGACTCTGTCTCATCATGGTCACCTAAATGCACAGTAATGGCAGGTTTTGTAATAAGGCAGATCACGCTAACATAATATGCACTGTTAGTTGATTATTTACCTGCCGCATTAACGGGAGAGGACGTGCAAACGTTACCGCTGCTGCTGGGTTGAGATTCACGAGCGGAATTAAAAACACGACATTCATTTAAGGTTATCACGTGTTTTCTGAGCAAATGCTTTTGCATATTCGTAGTGTTTCCTCCCTTAAATTAAATATCTACTTTGCAAGTATTGCAAGTTGCCCTGTTGTCATCCGTTCTCGTAAAGTATAACCAAACTTTTGAGCATTTGAGCCGCTTACGCGCCGTGTTTACTGCCAGGTAAATGACGCTCCGCAACGTGGTGACGTCATTCGGGGCGACTGGAATCGATAAGGGAATCGTTTGCAAAAATGGCAAACGATTCCAAGGAATTGAAACAGTGGGAACCGGTTCTCAACAAGAACCGGTTTTCGATACTCATCCCTACTCAGGTGTGAAATGTATGGTTTTCAGGATTTTTATCATTTTTTTAGCGTTATTTTGTTATCGTTTTTATCGTTAACTCGGTTTTCCTGGGTCTTTTCACGTGTGTTATGAATAAATCTTCTTTTTTACGGTACCGGTACTTAGGCCGGTCCGTAAAAATATTGTTGGGCATGAACCGGTCCGTGGCGCTTGGGGACCGCTATGTTAATAGACCTCTCTGCATTGAATCATATCTGTTATTAACCTCTGTCTCTCTTCCACAGCATGTCTTTTATCCTGTCTTCCTTCTCTCTTTGGGGTCCTTAGGGACTAGTAAAGCGCTATATAAATACAGGCCACTCTCACCCCAACCGGTCACAGCAGATGGCCGCCCCTCCTCCCCCTTGGTTCTGCCGGAGGTTTCTTCCTGTTAAAAGGGAGTTTTTCCTTCCCACTGTCGCCAAAGTGCTTGCTCATAGGGGGTCATATGATTGTTGGGTTTTTCTCTGTATCTATGAAGCCCCTTGAGGTGACTTTTGTTGTGATTTGGCGCTATATAAATAAAATTGAATTGAATTGAATTGAATTGAATTGCGGACTAACCCTGGGACATTTGTGGCCCCAGTGCATGTGCCCTATCTGCCTTGTTGGTGTCCTTGATTTTTAAAAGTAAAATGTCTTATTATGCTATAAATAAAGCCAGAGAGTGAAATCTGTGCTGATCCTAATACAAATACCTGAAGACAAAGTGCCTTGGTTGTTTTCGATTGTTCTTTTCATTAGACATAATAACTACTCAGATCTCCTGGACTTTTTTCTTTCTTTCTTTCTTTCTTTCTTTCTTTCTTTCTTTCTTTCTTTCTTTCTTTCTTTCTTTCTTTTCATTCCTGAAGACATGCACATCTTCAGGAACAAAGCTACAACCCAGATGACATTGTCAAAAGTGTCTTTAACTTAGCTTTGAGAAAAGGTGGACTGCTGAATGAAAGTAAGATTTGCATTTGGTTTGGAAATCAAACTCCTCGACCAATACTTAATATTCCTTTTCCATATTTTCTAACACACACACACCAACAGATATTGTGTATATATAAATGGTGAATGCTCATATCGAACATGGGCCAAGTTTCAAATAATGAGGTCAGTATATGTACAAGGAATCCCTGCTCCAAGCACAGAAGTACCACCCACCTGCTATTCAAAACTTCTGAGGAGCAGCCAATAAGACAAAAGTTGGCTCAAAGAGAGGACAGCTAAACTGGCATATTTCAAATGGAAGATAAATTGAAGGACTGCACCAAGACTCAGTATAGGATAAATAAGCATATTTTCAGCAATGAATCACACAAATTTGCTGTAGTCCACAAATTAAAGTATGGAGCTGGAAATAAACATAATTAGCTCTCTTTAAGGGACTAAAACATCTCTAGATTGTATTTTGAATAGATCATGAGTGGTCCATTTTTTTAGTCATTTGCTATAATAAAATCCCCCTCATAATGTAGTCAAGAGTTGCCAAGGCCATCAACTGAGAATCTATCTGCAGCCGTGGTTTTTAAGATGCGGTACTTTTTAAAATACACACAGTGGGACACTGCCATAGACTGGTGACCTGTACAGGGTGTACCTTGCTCAGTCTGTGACAGCTGCTCCAGCCCTTCATGACCCTGAATCAGATACACCATTAAAAAGGGGGTGGATGGATTGACAGGGGATCAGAGGTATGGTGGACTGTAACTAAATAATTAAATAGAAAAAAATTAACTGTAAAAATAAATCTGTTAGGGTGCCTGGGTTCGTTGACCCAAAATTTTGAGTTTTACATTATTATTGAACTTTGATTTTGCCATTATTTATCATTTCTAGTCTTGGTTTCTTAGAGTTCTGTCTTCTGGTTTCTGTCTCTGTGTTACATAGTTGTTCTGTCTCCCCCTGTCTGCTGTATCCCCTCGTCAAGTCCGCGTTGTCTGTGTTATGTTTCCTGTTTTACTTTGAAAGTCCATGTCTCATGTTAATGTATCTGGATTTGCTTCCCTTGTCTCGCTACCCTTATTTGTCCCAGCTGTGTTTCTCTGTTGTCTCCCATTCCCTGATGGCTCTCTCTGGGTATGTAAGCCCTGAGTTTTTTTTGGTCTTTGTTGCGATCTCCCTCATCCTATGCTGTGTGTTCTGTTTGGCTGCCTGTGTAAGTTTCTTTTGGTATTCTTGCTTTTGTTATATTTGTGTTTAGCGTTAAAGCTGTTTTGAGTTCACACTTTTACCTCCAAGTGTCTGCACATTGGGTCCACAGTTCCTACACAGCACATGACAAAATCATTGTGTAAAAACAAAACGCTGTCTTCTTTATTGACCATTTACCGTCAAACACATTTCAACTATAAGCTTTCTTCAGTGCAAACCAAAGCCACATCCCCAGATATAGAACCATGGGAAGTTTAAACACTAATTAGTGTGAATGCTTGAAAAGTTAAATCAGAAGAGCAGGCTGTCTTTACACTGTCACCACGTCCATATAATAAACTCCACAGGCATGAAAAATGAGAATTCAGTAGACATGACATATGTGAGTGAAGTTGGCCCCCCCACCTTCTTCAAATCCAACAAAAGTGGTATCAAACGTTTGTGCTGGTTTGTGCTGCAAAAATTGTCGTTTGTGCTGCTATCATTTTAAAGATATTAATGAAAATTTCTAGAGGTCATCAGAGGTCAACCAGCCCCCCCACATTAATTAAATCAAACAAAAGTGGTGTCAATCAACTGTGCTACGTTTGTGCTGGTTTGTGCGGCTTCTGTTTTAAAGATATTAATGAAAATGTAAAGGTCAACCAGCCCCCCCCCCCAAAACACACACACACTAATGGAATCGAACAAAATTGATGTCAAACATTTGTGCTACGTTTGTGCTGGTTTGTTCTGCAAAAATTGTCGTTTGTGCTGCTATCATTTTAAAGATATTCAAGAAAATTTGTAGAGGTCATCAGAGGTCAACCAGCCCCCCCCCCCCCCACATTAATGGAATCAAACAAAACTGGTGTCGATCAACTGTGCTGTGTTTGTGCTGTGTTTGTGCTGTGTTTGTGCTGCTGAAATTGTCGTTTGTGCTGCCTCTGTTTTAAAGATATTAATGAAAATGCAAACGTCAAAAGGTCAACCAGCCCCCCCACATCACCCAAATCAAACAAAAGTTGATGTCACAGGTTTGTGCTGCAAAAAATTTTGTTTGTGGTGCTATTATTTTAAAGATATTAATAAAATTCCATCCATCCATCCATCCATTTGCTTATCCTTTTAAGGGTCGCAGGGGGTGCTGGAATCTATCCCAGCTGTCATAGGGCAAGAGGCAGGGTACATCCTGGACAGGTTGCCAGTCTGTCACAGGGCCAACACACAGGGACAGACAACCATTCGCACTCACATTCACACCTATGGGCAATTCGGATTAACCAATTAACCTATCACCACAAGCTGCATGTCTTTGGAGAGAGCCCGGAGAGAACCCACGCAAACATGGCGAGAGAACCTGCAAACTCCACACAGAAAGACCCTGGCGTGATGGTGGAATTGAACTCAGGACCTTCTTGCTGTGCGGCAACACATGAAGAAATTAAGAGGGGCATGCCAGTAGGTACGTATCAGTTTATAATTGGATAAGGTGTTTTGAGCCATTAAGCATGTGAGTGAAGTTGGCCCCCCCCACCTTCTTCAAATCCAACAAAAGTGGTATCAAACGTTTGTGATGGTTTGTGCTGCTAAAATTGTCGTTTGTGCTGCCTCTGTTTTAAAGATATTAATGAAAATGTAAAGGTCAAAAGGTCAACCAGCCCCCCCACATTAATGGAATCGAACAAAATTGATGTCAAACATTTGTGCTACGTTTGTGCTGGTTTGTGCTGCAAAAATTTACGTTTGTGCCGCTATCATTTTAAAGATATTCAAGAAAATTTGTAGAGGTCATCAGAGGTCAACCAGCCCCCCCCACATTAATGGAATCAAACAAAACTGGTGTCAATCAACTGTGCTACGTTTGTGCTGCCTCTGTTTTAAAGATATTAATGAAAATGTAAAGGTCAAAAGGTCAACCAGCCCCCCCACATTAATGGGATCGAACAAAATTGATGTCAAACGTTTGTGCTGGTTTGTGCTGCTAAAATTGTCGTTTGTGCTGCCTCTGTTTTAAAGATATTAATGAAAATGTAAAGGTCAAAAGGTCAACCAGCCCCCCCCACATCAATGGAATCAAACAAAACTGGTGTCAATCAACTGTGCTACGTTTGTGCTGGTTTGTGCTGCCTCTGTTTTAAAGATATTAATGAAAATGTAAAGGTCAAAAGGTCAACCAGCCCCCCCACATCAATGGAATCAAACAAAACTGGTGTCAATCAACTGTGCTACGTTTGTGCTGGTTTGTGCTGCCTCTGTTTTAAAGATAGTAATGAAAATGTAAAGGTCAAAAGGTCAACCAGCCCCCCCACATCAATGGAATCAAACAAAACTGGTGTCAATCAACTGTGCTGTGTTTGTGCTGGTTTGTGCTGCTGAAATTGTCGTTTGTGCTGCCTCTGTTTTAAAGATATTAATGAAAATGTAAAGGTCAACCAGCCCCCCCACATTAATGGGATCGAACAAAATTGATGTCAAACGTTTGTGCTGGTTTGTGCTGCTAAAATTGTCGTTTGTGCTGCCTCTGTTTTAAAGATATTAATGAAAATGTAAAGGTCAAAAGGTCAACCAGCCCCCCCACATCAATGGAATCAAACAAAACTGGTGTCAATCAACTGTGCTGTGTTTGTGCTGGTTTGTGCTGCTGAAATTGTCGTTTGTGCTGCCTCTGTTTTAAAGATATTAATGAAAATGCAAACGTCAAAAGGTCAACCAGCCCCCCCACATCACCCAAATCAAACAAAAGTTGATGTCACAGGTTTGTGCTGCAAAAAATTTTGTTTGTGGTGCTATTATTTTAAAGATATTAATAAAATTCCATCCATCCATCCATCCATTTGATTATCCTTTTAAGGGTCGCAGGGGGTGCTGGAATCTATCCCAGCTGTCATAGGGCAAGAGGCAGGGTACATCCTGGACAGGTTGCCAGTCTGTCACAGGGCCAACACACAGGGACAGACAACCATTCGCACTCACATTCACACCTATGGGCAATTCGGATTAACCAATTAACCTATCACCACAAGCTGCATGTCTTTGGAGAGAGCCCGGAGAGAACCCACGCAAACATGGCGAGAGAACCTGCAAACTCCACACAGAAAGACCCTGGCGTGATGGTGGAATTGAACTCAGGACCTTCTTGCTGTGCGGCAACACATGAAGAAATTAAGAGGGGCATGCCAGTAGGTACGTATCAGTTTATAATTGGATAAGGTGTTTTGAGCCATTAAGCATGTGAGTGAAGTTGGCCCCCCCCACCTTCTTCAAATCCAACAAAAGTGGTATCAAACGTTTGTGCTGGTTTGTGCTGCTAAAATTGTCGTTTGTGCTGCCTCTGTTTTAAAGATATTAATGAAAATGTAAAGGTCAAAAGGTCAACCAGCCCCCCCACATTAATGGAATCAAACAAAACTAGTGTCAATCAACTGTGCTACGTTTGTGCTGCCTCTGTTTTAAAGATATTAATGAAAATGTAAAGGTCAAAAGGTCAACCAGCCCCCCCACATTAATGGAATCAAACAAAACTAGTGTCAATCAACTGTGCTACGTTTGTGCTGCCTCTGTTTTAAAGATAGTAATGAAAATGTAAAGGTCAAAAGGTCAACCAGCCCCCCCACATTAATGGAATCGAACAAAATTGATGTCAAACATTTGTGCTACGTTTGTGCTGGTTTGTGCTGCAAAAATTTACGTTTGTGCCGCTATCATTTTAAAGATATTCAAGAAAATTTGTAGAGGTCATCAGAGGTCAACCAGCCCCCCCCACATTAATGGAATCAAACAAAACTGGTGTCAATCAACTGTGCTACGTTTGTGCTGCCTCTGTTTTAAAGATATTAATGAAAATGTAAAGGTCAAAAGGTCAACCAGCCCCCCCACATTAATGGGATCGAACAAAATTGATGTCAAACGTTTGTGCTGGTTTGTGCTGCTAAAATTGTCGTTTGTGCTGCCTCTGTTTTAAAGATATTAATGAAAATGTAAAGGTCAAAAGGTCAACCAGCCCCCCCACATCAATGGAATCAAACAAAACTGGTGTCAATCAACTGTGCTACGTTTGTGCTGGTTTGCGCTGCCTCTGTTTTAAAGATATTAATGAAAATGTAAAGGTCAAAAGGTCAACCAGCCCCCCCCCCCATTAATGGGATCGAACAAAATTGATGTCAAACGTTTGTGCCGGTTTGTGCTGCAAAAATTGTTGTTTGTGCTGCCTCTGTTTTAAAGATATTAATGAAAATGTAAAGGTCAAAAGGTCAACCAGCCCCCCCCCGCATTAATGGAATCAAACAAAACTGGTGTCAATCAACTGTGCTGTGTTTGTGCTGGTATGTGCTGCAAAAATTTACGTTTGTGCTGCTATCATTTTAAAGAAATCCATACAAATTTCTAGAGGTCATCAGAGGTCAACCAGCCCCCCCACATTAATGGAATCGAATTAAAGCCTTCAGTTTTCAGGCCGCTCTTCTGTGGAACCAGCTTCCAGTTTGGATTCAGGAGACAGACACTATCTCTACTTTCAAGATTAGGCTTCAAACTTTCCTTTTTGTTAAAGCATATAGTTAGGGCTGGACCAGGTGACCCTGAATCCTCCCTTAGTTATGCTGCAATAGACATAGGCTGCCGGGGGATTCCCATGATGCATTGAGTTTTTCCTTTCCAGTCACCTTTCTCACTCACTATGTGTTAACAGACCTCTCTGCATTGAATTATATCTGTTATTAACCTCTGGCTCTCTTCCACAGCATGTCTTTTATCCTGTCTTCCTTCTCTCACCCCAACCGGTCGCAGCAGATGGCCGCCCCTCCCTGAGCCTGGTTCTGCCGGAGGTTTCTTCCTGTTAAAAGGGAGTTTTTCCTTCCCACTGTCGCCAAAGTGCTTGCTCATAGGGGGTCATATGATTGTTGGGTTTTTCTCTGTATCTATGAAGCGCCTTGAGGCGACTTATGTTGTGATTTGGCGCTATATAAATAAAATTGAATTGAATTGAATGTTTCATTAGAGTGGATATGGCACACTTAATCAAAATGATTTGCCAGTGGGACTGTTTGAGAAAAAAGCCTCATCGGGTGAGGGATTTCTACGTGCGATCAATGGCACAACTTGTCAAGTCCCAATCCTTGGAAGAAGCAAAGGTCCTAATACGCAGCATTGCTATTGTGGCATTAAGTGAGACAGAAGGCTGTGACAGTTTTGGAAACCCCATTATGTCAGAAGTGTCCAAATCAAATCTGAAAAGAAAAATTGCAGATGAGACTGTCTGTTTCTGATGACAAGGAAGAAGAAGACATTAGATTGGATCCATGCACAGAAATAAACACCGACTTAAGGCAGTGGGTGGCAGATATTTGTGAGGGGAGCAGGTGCCATGCTGAAGATCATGGTGATCGAGACAATATGCACTATCTACCTGAGCTCGTCCCACACCTAATTAGATTGGGAGGATACCTACCACTCTGGACTGGAGAAATGGTTCCCCTATTTCAGAGCGAAAAACTCACTGCAACTTCAGCTAATGTTGAAGCAGAGTTCAAGAATATTAAACATGGTCTGTTCAAGCATGAAAATCTCCCTATAAGGATAGATAAATTCATTGCACGTCATCTTGGTTTTATTGAAGGGAACATGCGGATCTCTTCTGCAAAACAAATACGAAAAGAAGCAGAGGTTGCCAGACAGGATGGTACAGTGAAGCGTCAGTATCCACACAAAGCCTTTGTGGAGCAGGAAGTGGATGATAACCCCCTCTCAGGAGCCCAAAATTAACACAGACATAGACATACAGGAAGGGCACGAAGTACTGCAGTGCGTTTCACGTTGATATCAGGCGCCTCCTAAAAAGGGAAAAGAAAAGTTCATTTAACGCAAAGTTTTCAGGTGTCATTCTTTGGGGAGAATACATGTTTATGAAACTGCATGACATCAGACTCTACCAAATTTTGGAGACTTTTCTTTTAAGATACAACCTTTCTGTCTCTTGTGACAGAGAGTCTTTCTTAATCATTTGACAAAAACCCTACACAGTATTTTAAAATAGTGTTCTCCAGATCAGAGCTGTAATCTATATAGAACATGGGGTTCAAAGCAAGGAAAAATTGTGTTTATCAGTGAAACCTTTAATTTGTGTTAATTTTATCATTATCAATATATGAAATCTTCACCTTAAGGGACTTAATCAATGGTTTCTTCTAAAAATTAGAAATGATTGAGTCATTTCACATCATATGAAAATATTAATTTTTAATACAAATTTGGCCCTACAAAAATGGAAACTCAGTAACAAAGATAATGGAGATTCTCTAAACACGAGCGAATATCACAGTAAAATTGTTGATTGTGATTTACACAATGGATGTATCCTCAGTGATTTGGTACAATTATACAACATTTTATAAGAACTGAACAACTGATGAAACTAATTATAGGCCAATCTCCAACTTTCCTTTCATATCAAAAATCCTTGAAAGAGTAGTTGTCAAACAGCTAACAGATCATCTGCAGAGGAATGGTTTATTTGAAGAGTTTCAGTCAGATTTCAGAGCTCATCACAGCACAGAAACAGCTTTAGTGAAGGTTACAAATGATCTTCTTGTGGCCTCTGACAGTGGACTCATCTCTGTGCTTGTCTGCTAGACCTTAGTGCAGCATTCGATACATTTGACCACAATATCCTATTAGAGCGATTAGAACATGCTGTAGGTATTACAGGTACTGTGCTGCAGTGGTTTGTATCATATCTATCTAATAGACTCCAGTTTGTTCATGTAAATGGAGAGTCCTCTTCACACACTGAGGTTAATTATGGAGTTCCACAGGGTTCAGTGCTAGGACCAATTCTGTTTACATTATACATGCTTCCCTTAGGCAGCATCATTAGAAGACATAGCATACATTTTCACTGCTATGCAGATGACACCCAGCTCTATCTGTTCATGAAGCCAGGTAACACACACCAATGAGTTAAACTGCAGGAATGTCTTAAAGACATAAAGACCTGGATGGCCGCTAACTTTCTGTTTCTTAATTCAGATAAAACTGAGGTTATTGTACTCGGCCCTGAAAAGCCTAGAAATATGGTATCTAACCAGATTCTTACTCTGGATGGCATTACCTTGGCCTCCAGTAACACTGTGAGGAACCTTGGAGTCATTTTTGACCAGGACATGTCCTTCAATGCACATATTAAACAAATATGTAAGACTGCTTTCTTCCATTTGTGCAACATCTCTAAAATTAGAAATATCCTGTCTCAGAGTGACGCTGAAAAACTAGTTCACGCATTTATTACTTCCAGGCTGGACGACTGTAATTCATTATTATCAGGATGTCCAAAAAACTCCCTGAAAAGCCTTCAGCTAATCCAAAATGCTGCAGCAAGAGTACTGACAGGGACTAGAAAGAGAGAGCATATTTCTCCTGTTTTGGCTTCCCTTCATTGGCTTCCTGTTAAATCCAGAATTGAATTCAAAATCCTGCTCCTCACATACAAGGTCTTAAATAATCAGGCCCCATCTTATCTTAATGACCTTGTAGTACCATATCACCCTATTAGAGCACTTCGCTCTCGCTCTGCAGGCCTACTTGTTGTTCCTAGAGTATTTAAAAGTAGAATGGGAGGGAGAGCCTTCAGTTTTCAGGCCCCTCTTCTGTGGAACCAGCTTCCAGTTTGGATTCAGGAGACAGACACTATCTCTACTTTCAAGATTAGGCTTAAAACTTTCCTTTTTGCTAAAGCATATAGTTAGGGCTGGACCAGGTGACCCTGAATCCTCCCTTAGTTATGCTGCAATAGACATAGGCTGCCGGGGGATTCCCATGATGCATTGAGTTTTTCCTTTCCAGTCACCTTTCTCGCTCACTATGTATTAACAGACCTCTCTGCATTGAATCATATCTGTTATTAACCTCTGTCTCTCTTCCACAGCATGTCTTTTATCCTGTCTTCCTTCTCTCACCCCAACCGGTCGCAGCAGATGGCCGCCCCTCCCTGAGCCTGGTTCTGCCGGAGGTTTCTTCCTGTTAAAAGGGAGTTTTTCCTTCCCACTGTTGCCAAAATGCTTGCTCATAGGGGGTCATATGATTGTTGGGTTTTTCTCTGTATCTATGAAGCGCCTTGAGGCGACTTATGTTGTGATTTGGCGCTATATAAATAAAATTGAATTGAATTGGGTCCAACTCCTGCCTGCCGCACAGCAATTCATGACACGGGTCTTTTAACCTAAAAATGTTTTAATGGCCATGAAGAAAGGACTCTTCAATAGATCTTTCAACTCACCTGTGTTTACTGTCTCCACCTGAAATTAATTGCAGTCTGAATTGTTTTTTTTTTCTTCTGTCCTTTTGTCTTCGGTCTTCAGCCTTGGAAGGAAAAAATAAAAATATTGAAAAACTTATTAGCACACTAAATATACAAAACCTTGCTATATTTCAATTGTTTTAGATTGAAGTTGCCACTGCTAGCTAAGTCAGTTTTGAATCATGCTAATGAGAAGAAGAAAAAAAAACCTGCCGAACAATGAGGCTGCTGTTGTAAAAACGCCAACTTTCTTACGTTGGCAAGTGGTCGTTAAAATATCATTAAGACCCTTTCTTTTTATGTAATTCTTAGTAAAACTGTTTTAATCGGTTAAAACTGACGACATAATCTATGTTTGAAAAAGAGCGCGAACAACAGCGAACCACTATTCACCACCTGGGTCTGTGCTTTTTAACACAACAGCGCATTCGAAATCGAAGTTCTTGCCTGCAACATATACTTGCTTTTTTACGGAAAAAATAAACATAACGAAGGTTCCGTTTTACTTACAAGTTTCTCCAAATGTGCTCTCCAGTCGCTCGAGAAGGGCAGCCATATTGAACAGAATTTTCTGTCAACGTCGTTCAGGTTAGAGAGAAAACGTCATGACGTAGTTGACGTACACATGCGGAGCTCGGAAAAATAACATTTACTCAAAAATCATAATTAATAAAGCAGTATTTACTCTTAACTTCTAAGCCATGTACAATTATGACTGTTTGAATCTGGGAGATGTATGATGACCTAAGAAAGGATGTAACCATAGCATCTGAAAACACCAGCGTATGTCCGCACGCTCTGCTCTACACAAAGGAATGATGGCAAGATCTCATGAAAGAAAGTCCTTTTCTAGTTTGTGAGTTAGATGATGGAAATAGCTGTTATTTTTCAGTTATTGTATTAGACTTGTGAGGCTCAGACAGTTCAATGTATTTACCTTTTCTAACAGGAAACATATATACTACATTGTTCTCGTAGTTTTGTATTTTGTTACCAGCAAATAGTTTTTTCTCTAACCGAATGCATTAATTATTTTAAATGCTATATTTAACCTAGTTTTTAAATAAGTTATTGCAGTTTGATTACTAGGTTTAAGAGTGTGATCATAAGAAAAAAATATCCAATGCTGGTTAATATCTCTCAATTTCTTTACGGTAAAGAAAGTGGCTGGTTGAGCTTTAGAAACTTTTGGTAATATCTTTAAAATGAAAGCTGCACAAACGACAATTTTAGCAGCACAAACCAGCACAAACATAGCACAAACATTTGATACCACTTTTGTTGGATTTGGGTAATGTGCGGGGGCTGGTTGACCTCTGATGACCTCTAGAAATTTTGATTAATATCTTTAAAATGATAGTAGCACAAATGAGAATTTTTGCAGCACAAACGTAGCACAAACGTTTGATACCACTTTTGTTGGATTTGAAGAAGGTGGGGGGGCAACTTCACTCACATGACGTTTCTGTTCATTTTAAGCAGCAGAAGTGAGGCGCATGTCTGTGTGCGTGTGTATGGAGCCATTGGGTGCAGTCACTATAGCAACCAGGCTCACACCTGCCTGCTTAACTAGCTCTGTCTCTCACTCTGCCAAGATTCATCTTAAACACTTCTCTTTCAACTGCTGCTGTGTCCTCAGTGTTTGCTCTACAGGTATGATTTTACCCTCAAAACGTTGCCATCGTTGTTCTCTTTCCAACACCTTGTCTTTCAAAGCTCAGACATTTAAAATTTTTAAACTGTGTGGATCCAAGTGGAGGGATCACATTTTAGTCATTCAGTGACTCAAAGAATATGAACTTTTAATATTCATTCAGAGGTTTTCTGACTCTAAATTTTCTTTTCTCATTTCCAAGGTTTTTCTAATTTACAATTAAAACATTTTCAGCTTTTTTCCAACTTCTTCTTCTGTGTAAACGTCAGCTTTTAGCACTTCAGCACTTTTGTTTTCAGATTAAATTCTTTTTCTTTTTATCTCATTCAAACTTTTTAACTTAAAATTCAGCAATTAATTCATTTCAATGCATACATTCAGATTCAAGCATTCACACTGCAGTTTCTTCAGAAAATGCACTTTCTAGTTGACAACTAGAATACATACTTACATCATGTATGGACCAATGAAGAGGAAGCCATGAATCAAGCCAAAGTTAGAAACTTAAGAAAACTTTTTTTTTCCTTTTCTTTTTTTTTGCCAATGTTTGTAATTAGGGTGTAGATAGGTACACAAAGCTATATCATCTGGGGAGTATGTGGCAGGGACTAAACACGATCGCAGACTTTAGAGGGAAAACCAGCACACCGCAGACCACGGCCTCTCTGTGTGAGGATCTAAACGTATTCTACGCTAGATTCGACACAGTGAACACCATGAGACCGGACAGTGTGCGCACCGCGGATGATGTCAGTGCGCACATTGTGTCTGAGGAGGATGTGCGGAGGTGCTTCAGGAAGGTGAACGCACGCAAAGCTACTGGTCTGGACGGGATTCCCGGCCGCGTCCTCAAGTCATGCGCGGCTCAGCTGGCTGGAGTGTTCACACACATCTTCAACCTTTCCCTCTCTCTGTCTGTAGTCCCAGCCTGCTTCAAAATGGCCACCATCGTCCCTGTACCCAAATCCTCCACCATCTCCTCATTGAACGACTGGCGACCTGTAGCCCTGACCCCCATCGTAAGCAAATGCTTCGAGAAGCTGGTCAGGGACTTCATCTGCTCTGCACTACCCAACTCACTGGACCCTCTACAGTTCGCATACCGCCACAACAGGTCCACTGATGATGCCATAGCCCTGACACTACACACTGCCCTGTCACACCTGGAGAAGAGAGACACGTATGTGAGAATGCTGTTTGTAGATTACAGCTCAGCATTCAATACCATCGTTCCCTCGAAGCTGGACAGGAATCTGCAGGATCTAGGACTGAGCAGCTCCCTCTGCAGCTGGATCCTTAGCTTCCTGTCTGACAGACGCCAAGTGGTCAGACTGGGCAGCATCACCTCATCCCCCGTCACACTGAACACTGGTGCTCCACAGGGGTGTGTACTGAGCCCTCTCCTATACTCACTCTACACCTAAAACTGCACAGCCACTAACAACTCCAACATCATTGTGAAGCTTGCGGACGACACTACAGTGGTGGGTCTTATCACCAATGGTGATGAGACGGCTTACAGGGAGGAGGTCAGCGCCCTGACCCACTGGTGTCAAGACAACCATCTCACCCTCAACGTCGCAAAGACAAAGGAGTTGATAGTGGACTTCCGGAGGTGCAGAGAAGTACACACCCCCATCACCATCAACGGCGCTGCTGTGGAGAGAGTGAGCAGCTTCCGGTTCCTTGGCGTACATCTGGCTGAGGATCTTACGTGGTCAGTACACACAAACAAAACAGTGAAGAAGGCGCAGCAGCGCCTCTTCTTTCTCA
This sequence comes from Aulonocara stuartgranti, assembly GCF_965226115.1. Taxonomy (NCBI): domain Eukaryota; kingdom Metazoa; phylum Chordata; class Actinopteri; order Cichliformes; family Cichlidae; genus Aulonocara; species Aulonocara stuartgranti. The sequence goes on along the minus strand of NC_138947.1, from coordinate 34,038,011 downwards.
GGAGACTGAAAAGATTCGGCATGAGCCCCTGCATCCTCAGGACCTTCTATCACTGTGCCATCAAGAGCATCCTCACTGGATGCATCACCACCTGGTATGGCAACAGCACCGCCTACAACTGCAAAGCTCTCCAGCGAGTAGTGCGGTGCTCTGAACGGATAATTGGAGGTGAGCTTCCCTCCCTCCAAGACATCTACAGGAAGCGGTGCCTGAGGAAAGCGGGGAGGATCATCAAGGACTCCAGTCACCCCAGCCATAAACTGTTCAGACTACTTCCATCAGGAAGGAGGTTCTGCAGCATCCGGTCCCGAACCAGCAGACTGAGAGACAGCTTTTTCCATCAGGCCATCAGACTGCTGAACACGTCATAGACACCTCAGCTTCACTACTGGAACTTTAACATTATGCACTCCATACTGTACAGTAACACCACTGTTTTGCACATGTCTCACTCTGTATATTTTATTTTATATATTTTATTTATTGTTTTATTTAATTTGTAAAATATGTACACACACACACACACACACACACACACACACACACGTAGAAAAATATTTGGTATACACATCCAGAAATGCATATACTATTATATATTGTACATATATTTATTAGTTTCAGATGTAGCCATTCTTGTATTTTGCTTGTTTACATTATTGTATTTTGCACAACTCTGTTGCTTGTGAAGCTCGCACACAAGAATTTCACTCACATGTGCTGTACCAATGTACCTGCACATGTGATGTGACAATAAAAGTGATTTGATTTGATTTGATTTGGGGCTGGAAAAGAAAAGCAGCACTGAGGTGCTGAAAGATGCAGTTCCAATAGTGGCCACTTGAGGCTGGGAATCATGGGTGTCCCATGTTAAAATGTCCAACTTTAAACATGGATAGTTTCTGTCTATGATAACTGAACTCTTTCTCAGAACTAAACTGCTTCAGTTTTGCTGAGGCTTAAAGTTTGGGTGCATGTCCTCTTTGGCTTCCACTAATACACTGTGGCTGAACTGAACCTCTCAACTGTGTTTGTGCTCATGGTGCCTTTTGGAGTAATTTTTTTTTATGACAAATAGTCTGGCCTGCTAACTGCTACAAACCATCCACTTCAGTTTTGCTGAGTAAAATGCTAGTATTTTATTCATCTGTTTCTTTGCTTTAAAAGAGTCTTCACGTGACATCAGAGCTACTGGGACATGCACACATGAAAGTCAAAACAGTAGTGCAGTCCTTTGCTCTCCAGCCATCTTATGAACGTCTTTGAGTTTAGCCAAAATGCCGGATAGCTGCTGCCTTTTCGTGTTTCTTTACAGCGGCCAGAAGGGCGTAGAATATGGCACCAACATGTGAACACACCCCTCCTGACCCTGCCTTACAGGTCAAATCACGCCAATCCCTGCATTTCCACAGTAACCTAGTCTGTCAATGGAGGCTCATTTAAACTGTAGGACTGATTCACTGTAAAATTCCAAGTCAACAAAATATAAGATTTACACGTGATCATTCATTTCAGCAAACAACAATTTCTTGTTCTTCACCTCTCTGATGACAACCATATTTACCCATCCAGATCGAAAACGCATGTAGATGTCCGTACTTTGAAAGCTTTGATCTTGGTACCAGTGTAAGGTGATCGAGCCATATAAGACGCCACCGAACTGGAGCTCTGGGAGAGACATTGATTTAATTTAAATGTAGATAAAGCTGCCAGCGAAAAGTATGGCTCACAAGTCCCAAAATCCATAGTTTCTCTGAATGCAGCTTGCTAACGTTAGCCCAGATTTGTGACTCCAAAAATCCAACATGGTGGCCATGTTTTCTTTGCAGGGTCCTGAAATCAGTGTGAGGTTTCATACTGTATGTACATTGTGTTACTGTAAAAACTGTGTTTGTGTGAATCTATATGGGTTATGTGCACTTGTATACCCATCTAACACTGTGTGTGTGAGCGAGAGAAGGAGAGTGCTGGGAGCCTAATTGGGGCCAAACTATTAATTGTGGAGCAGCACTATAGTGTCTCATTCTCTGTTTAAGCTGGAATTCTCACTGTCCGGTAAGCACTTCATAGACACTGGGCTGAGTGAATAATTTGTTTCTGCACGTTGTGCTGGTGGGTGTTAGTCATGCCATTTGCAACTGGAATATTTCACATGTGCTCTCTGTTGGTAGATGATCACTCCTTGTCGGAATCAGAGCTCAGTACTCCTTGAGTCAGGGTTGTGACACAGAAAAGTGCACAGCTGTTAAATATGGACACTGACTCACCGGCACATCAAGTTAATAGTCTGGAGCTTGCACACATAAACCTATACACACAACTGATGGCACTCAGACACTGTCTATGGCTGTGTCCGAATTCAGGGGAAGGATGCTTAAAATGCCATATTTGGATGCAATGACGTCACAATATAAAAGTTATAACTTTGCAAATTTAGAGGAAATGTTTTTGGGACAACAAATGAGTCCCGTTTTAAAAAACAGTTTGAATAATCTGCGCTGACAGACAGACATTTATGAAGCGCCAGGTATAACACACATGCTTACCGTGTGAAAGGACCGCGGATGTCTTGGAGCAGAGAACCGCGTTGTATTGTTCTTTTCTCTTATGCATAAGCAACGCCCGCCTGTCAGAAACGCTCTGTGTGGGTAGAAAATGGTCTGCACCGGCGCTGATAAGTCTGGGGCGATACACCTGCAGGGCATCACCTTGCTGTGCAAGTTTAAAACAATGAGGGTGGGGCATGCAGTTGCTGAGCTCCGGTGTAACTGGCCAAAATAGGCCTAATGGTCTAATTACAAAAAGAGCTGATACCGGTCACTTTAAACAATAGGTTGGGTCCCCGCTCGACTGGTACACCTGTCGGCTTTTACCTTTTCCTAAGGAATCCCAACAATTAAATGATACCCATGGCGGGCTTTTGCGTTCCTGAACAAATTCAAACAATTAACTGGCTGTTGAAAGACGGGTGGGGCTTGCGCAACTGGTTTTAGAAGTATCACTGCAGCATTTATTTCTAAAGGGACTGAATGTTATTTGTGACCATCTATTGCGTTGAAAACTAGCAGACTCTGTCTCCCTCTTGGATCAACAATCCCGATTTTTAAATAAAATGATCGCATCAACCCGTGAAAGAAACCCCAGTAGATGCATAAAAACTAGTTAGATTAAAACTAGTGGTTTGATTAAATGAAACGCTTGTGAACGAGCTGACATTGCCCATTCAGAAGAAATTCCCATTAGTGCCATTTTTAAATTAAAATGCTTGCATCACCACAAGCTGAGACATTGTCAGAATCACAAAATTAGTGTGATTAAAACACTATTACCAACGCTTTTGACTAGATGTAAATAAAAAGCATTCCAGCTCTGTTAAGGCGCACTGTGAACCAAAACGGCTTCCACCCCTCCACGCAAAAACAAAGAATTGCTTTTAAGAACACATATGTCTGCATAACTGAATGTTGAGACACGCCAAAGCGATAAAAATAGTTTAATTAAAAACCTTATGGTTTGTTTAAATTAAAACCCAGTTAAAAACACATGACGCCCTGTGCGTTTCCACACATGAACTCGAATTCCCCTGAACACACCTGAACGTGCATGCGCACAAGCACAAAACCGGTCAAACAGGTTGTCAAACCGGTTTGGTTGGCCGCCATATTGGACTAGTGCCATCGTAATACTACTCACAGGGTTTGCAGGGCTGGCTCAATCAACGGCTGCCACACCACTAAGATGTTTTCAGAAATATGCAAGCAGAAGATGGTGGACGCTATATTATTAGTATAATACTTGTAACTCTGTAGCAGACAACAGTTTGATAAAGTGCTATGTAAAAAAACTAACAAAAGATTTGATTCTATACATTTCAAAGATATTTAGTTTATATATTTTATATGATACAGTACATGTGTAAGAATGACCAATGTGCCAAAAAATGATCGTCTGCCAAAACTGATTTCCGGTTTTTGCCCTAAACTGCAAACTAACCTGCCTGCTATGAATAACTTGTTGGTCTATAATACGTGAAACATATGTCAAATGTATCCCTCATTAATGATATCAAGTCACTTTGAGCCACCAGCAACATTCCTGTAACAAGGTAGAAGCTGCAATCAGTTTTTGGCTGTGACTTTTATATATCCTTTGTTTCTGAACTGGATAAATAATCTTGTTGACATTAGAAATTTATTTTTTAAGAGTAATCTGGTCAAGAGGACAGCAGGCAGCGCAACAAATTGTACCTACATTATAACCAGAGTTATAAAAATACTTGAACAACAGGTAATTATTGTATATATAAAACCCCTTTGTAAACCATGTTCACCGAAGTCTATTTACCAACATACATAAAGATATTACACACGGAAACATTGGAAATCAGTTTTGGCAGGCAAACACTTTTTGGCACAACGCTGGCTATAATTCAATTATCCGTGTAATTAGCTAAGTAATTCCTAAATGCGTGTAGATTAAAGGAAATTATTTTACCTAGATTTGATTGTCTCTGATGAGCCTAAGGTACAAAACGTGCGGGCGACGACGATAAGGTTTTTCTAGCTCCTCGAGAATTAAAATTGTCCAAACAACGGAGTAGGGGTGGGTTTTGATAATCGATTTATCGATTAAAATCGATTCTGGCTTGGATAACGTGATATCGATTCATTAAAATCCTGAATCAATTTTTTAAATAATTTATTTTGCCAGAAACGCCAGAATCTCAGGTTAAACCTCACAAAATTTCAAGAACCACCAAACAGCTAAAACAGTAAATTAGAGCAGGTATACAGATTCTGCACAAAGACGTAAACACAAAGCTCGGACTGCAGACGGATCAGAATCAGTGAGATGTCGCCTTTCTCACCCGACGGCACGGACACGGTCGGGGCTGAAAGCCGACAGCTCGCTGATTCTGATGTTTCGGCGGGTCCGCGCTTTGTGTTTACGCCCTTTTTGCGGTGATTCTAAAGCTGTTAGTTTTATCTCTCTCCAAACATTATTGACCAAACCAGCAGCAAAAGAAGATCCAAACTACACTTCACAAAAACATCGTCATGAATTCCCTCTTACTTTTGCTGTTTTGCTTCCACCACGATAAAATCACACTTCATGCAGAGCTCTCTCTCTCTCTCGCTTTCTCTGTATACTTCAAGAACAGTTTCCCATCTAAAAATCTGTTTTCTGCATTATTCGCTTGCTTGTTACGCACAAGTCTACCGTTGTTTACAGCGCTGTCGGCCGCTGTTTTTTTTTCCTTTTACTTACTTCTGAAAAGAAAGCCTCATTTCTGCTGTTCAATAGGCTTCTGAACAAATGTAAACTTTTTAAAATTATGCAAAATGCAAAACGCTCAGCCGTGTCTCTAATAAAACCGCTGTAACTTTGCTCTGCTTCACTTCAGCAGCATCAGGTAATGTTCATATCTTGATTAATGGTTTTCTTTCGTTTTTGATGTACTGCAGAATATTTTTATAAAATCCCAGGCCAGGAAAATCGCCTTCATGTTTTTCTGTGTTTTATCTTCAGCTACTTTGACACAAAGGCATCTGCTGTGATGCTCACACCTTTGATAAAGTCTTGCCAGTGTCAGCTTCCTTTTTATAGACACAAAAATATGTAAACCATGTAAAAATATGTATAATATTTCTGACTGTCTGAGGCAAAATTTCCCAGATTTAAATTGAATCAATCGAATTGAATCAAATCGTGGATCGAATCGATTCGGGACCTGGAGAATCGGTATCGAATCGATTCTAGAAATCAGTGACGATACCCAGCCCTACAACAGAGCAACATTTCTGGGTCTATTTTAAAGTTTTCGCGCTGTGGCGCTAGCGACCGGAAAAACACGCAAGTAAGGGCGGAGTTGAAGGCTAGGAGGCTGTCCACAGCCCATCGGTTATGTTGGATACTCATTGTTTGCTCAATAAAGTTTCTATGGAAAAAAAAAGGGGGGGCTGTCCACAGCCGCTCACTTCCTGACTACCCGTCCATCTAAGGACACTACCTTGTGACGTAGGTAGGTAGTGTTCTTATTAGCATCCTTCCCCTGACTTCGGACACAGCATATAGCTATTATTTCACTTTCCTTCAAGTGTCTACTTTTTGAGGTTTTACCTTTAAAAAAAAAAAAAAAAAAAACTCTCAGTCAACAGTTCCCCTGTCATATTCTCTGTCTGTCTCTCGAGGAAGGTTAATTGTGCACAATACATTCTTTGCTGCACATTTGCAGCATTTCAAATTCACTTGAATTATTATCACAACAGTCAGGAGGTAGTTGCTCTACCACTCTCCTCCACCTCCAAAGAGAAATATTTGTCATTCAACCTAGAAAAAAGGAGGAAGCCAGCATATAGTATATACTGTAAACTTGAGTATTAAAATATTTACATGGATGTGAGAAAGCAACTTCCAAAGTTACAGCAAACTGGCCTACCACCACCTTTGCTTCTGGGCATGATCTGATCTAAATTAATATCGTTTGACATCACAGCTATTAGAGCAGCCAGCGTAATGTTGTAATGTTCCTGCTGCATGAGATACTTGAAACATCGTGTATGGAAGCAACTTTAATATTTTATCTAGTTTTTATTAATTTTACTCTTCCTGAGCACTTAAAGCACTTTATGCAACTTGCCTCTTTCGTCCATTCAAACAAACACTTTCTTTCTACGTTACTCTGATGGATGCATCCGATAGCAACTTGGGGTTAGTATCTTTTCCAAAGTGCAAACTACCAGCCTTCCAATTAGTAAATGACCTGCTCTACCTCCTGAGCTACAGCCTCCCTATGATAACATAAAAGATGGGTGGTCAGCGTATTCCAAAAAGTGGACACATAGTAGACATTACAAATGTGTGTCAAGGAAGCCTGGAATTAAACATTGAGCTATTACTGTGGAACCCATTCATTATTTTTGCTACTCACATGTATATAATTAAGTAGATCTAAATCTAAATAGAGAAGTCTATGTTATTTATAAGGACAGACTGTGTGTTATCCTGTTCCCATTTTGCTCACTGAGGTAAATTTGGGATTTTGAGATATATAAATAATACTATCTCGACCTGTTGTTGGGAAAGCAACCTTATTTTGTTTTTTGCCCCCTCCTGCACAGCACATTGGGTGTGTCAGTCCAATAGAGTGCTACCGTTTTACCACAAAGATAATATTTTTGTATCTGCTTCACTGCTTCACTTTCAGTACACCCTGCCCACCTCAGAGGCAATTCTCTCTGATAGGGATAGTGATTCCGCAAAGGCCCAGCAAAGATTAATGTTGATACTTTCCAGTGTGTTGCATCCATATAGGACAACATTTCCCTTTTCAGGTGATTACCTATCTGTTCAGCCATCTGAACAAGATGAACAGGTATGTGTTCCATCTGCCGCCTCTAATGAGTGGCACACATTGTCAGACCATTGTTACACATGCCAGATCCACTGGTGAACTTGGTGATTAAATCCCAGGCAACCAGTAGCAGGCCCCTGGAAAATAACCTCATGGACTTCTATGCTCTCGCTTGCATTGTTTATATATCGATTCACTTCTCTGCCCACCTAAACACAATATATTGTTGCACAGCAGTGCATCATGGTCATTTTAAAGTCAAGACACTGCTGAATCTGTTTGCAACATTTATAGCCTCAGTAAAGAATCTGTCCAGAATGGCTGGTGGCCTAAATACTAATGAGCATCTGTGTCAGAGTAATAAAAAGCATTTCTGCTTACATTTCTTTTAGTTTGCTGGCTTGAATGCTCTGACCTTGTGATATGCTGTTGATGATCAATGCATTCTACATCTTTTTCAGCATACTGTTTTGCATAATAACAAACAGGTGCAACTGATGTTAAACATTAAAAAAGGCTGAGTGTATATTCTACGCAATGTGCATAATAAAGTAAAATCATTAAGTGCATATGAAGACTGTTTAAGGTTTTTAGTTCCTGACATCCCTTTAAGTTGTGAACAAAAAGAAGTGCATGAAAATAAATCAAATAAAGCCAATGTCCCCTTCAAGATCAACTTCCTGGGCTTGTCCATTGTGCTTTCAGTGTGTTTCTACTTTTAGATTTTCCAGTGGAAGCACTGTTTTATTCTCTTGTACTATTATATCTCCAAACCATGTGAGATCTCCTGTGTGTCATATGAGTCATCCTTTAAGTTGCTTTTTATTTACGGAGCAGATTCTAGTGAGCATTTGGGTAAGAAGCAGAGTTTATACAGGAGTAGAAATGAGTGTATCACAGGGTCAGCCTAGGTTGAGTGATTTGGTGGCAAAGTTAGACAGGGAAGTTCAAGATTGTTCGGACATGTGCAGAGGAGGGATAGCAGATATACTCCACAAAGGATGCTGAAGATCAGGTTTCGGGTAGGAGGTAAGATAAAGACCACAGAGAAAGTTTATGAAGCTGAAAGACATATTTTAATATTTGTATGAGTTTGAGGTCCATAGTTAAAATGCAGAACTTATGGTACAAGTAACGAACAGTGCTGAGGAAGTTCTATTGACTGAGTAGGTAACTCCTTCACGGCTGAGGCATCACATATAGAAATGGCTATCTTCTTAGCTATTTATACAATCAGGTTTGTGGTAGGCACAGTTGGCAAAAGTACAGACATTCTTAAGTAAAAGCACAAATAATACTATTAAAAATACTTTAGTAAAAGTTGAAGTACTGATTAAACTTCTTGACTTAAGTAAAAGTAAAGAAGTAGAGGCTCTGAAATGTACTCATAGTAATGAAGTAAAAAATAGCTCTTTGGAGGATGTTTCTATTTTTATTTTTGTTTTGTCTATTTTTGTAGCACAAGGTTCAAAGCTAACTGAACCTTGTGCTACATTAAAATGATGATACAATAATATCAGTAGATGGGAATACAAACTTTAACTATACTTTTTAAAATTCTAATTATACTGTGCTTGAATCTGAAGAAAAAGAAGAAAAATATAAAGATCACACTGAGCAGTTGCAGTCGCTCAGTGTGGGGAAAAGAATCACACTCACAATAATGTCTATTGAGAGCTTCAGTAGATTTTCTTAGTGTACAGGCTGTGATCAGCTGACCTGCTGCTCTTTGTGGATGTACACAACTCAATTCAACCAGATGTCAGCAGATGTTTCATGAGCTGTCCTGGCTGATGTCCATCCTCTACACTGACAGTACACTGTTTATGCTCACTGTTTTCTAGATGGTATGAAGTTGGTGTGATGGTGGACTTCAGTGAATGGAATTCAGCATCATCAGCTAAAAATTCATATGAATCTCTGCTACACTTGATGTAACCTAACTCCTGACCATAACCACAGTCACTGTGCACTAGTCACACACAGTGCAGCAAACTAACCTGGTTATCCTGCACTGCACTGCAGAGGATTGTCATGCAACTATTAAATGACACAGTTAGTCTACCTCAGTTTGATTTGCATGTTTCACAATATGAAAAAAAACATACATGTCACACGTACAGACCCAATATCTGATTTAAAAACATGAGGACTTGCATGTAAACTTTGAATGAGCAGTCCTTCCCTTTAAATCAAAGCTCTCATCTTCCTCTCCTGTCTTTCTTATCTTTCGTTTGAAACGCATCGTTTTCTCTCCGTTTTGGCCTCCCGTCCACACTGAGACGGCATTTTGCCCAAGGAAAAACTCGAAAACACATACATTTAAAAACGGAGCTGTCCCGTCGCAGTGTGGACACTCGAAAACGCAGACTTTCGAAAACGATAACGCATGTTGGTCATATGATGCAGTCATGTGACCACTTAAACCAAGATGGCGGACGGCATCGGACAGCAGTTGTTTTGTTTGGTAGGCGAGTCATCTTGCATTTCACGCATACGTGGAACTGCAACGTCAGTGTTTTCGGCCGTTTTAGTGTGGACGCGCAACTCTTTGAAAACGCTAGTGTGGATGCTGTTTTCAAATCTATCCGGGCTAGTGTGGACGTGGCCTGAGTGACAAACAAACAGTTTGTGTGTTTGCTGATGTTTGTAGAGCTGATAGAAACGCTGCATTTGAAATTACCTGACACTTAAACAGTAATTCCCTTTATGCTCCTAGCTCCTCTTTTGTAGGGCTAGCTAGATGCCAAAGTACAGCAACCGCATCTTATGGACACCTGCAGTTGTTCCAGTGTTGTGGCAACAACAAAAACATAACAAAAAAACCCACCATCCAACTTTTAACCACGTCGTCTCTTTTTATGCGGCATCTCATGAACAGCACTTCCTTTCATGTGTTTCTGTTTAGGCTCAAATCAGTTTGATGTTTGGAGACTCGCAGTGACGATATAGATCGACCCAAATACGGTAAAGCACACTAACAAGAACGTTTTGAAAATTTAAGGAGTCGAAAGTACAGAAAAAAACTACTAAAGTACAGATACCTGAAAATTCTACTTAAGTACAGTAACAAAGTGTTTGTACTTCGTTACTTCTCACCTGTGGTGGTAGGACTGCAGGCTGTGTCAGCTTACTGACATTGGGGCAACAGGCAGTGTTCACCCAAAAACAAGAACGTGGGCCATTCGAATCCCTACCAATGGCATTGCTTAGAATTACCACTTAACCCAGTCCGGTAACCCATTGTTAAATTTCAAATGACATAAAGTAGCTGCAAAAGTAGTTTTTAAAAAACCCTGTAATCCCCCTTTTGCTCTTTTCATTTACTGTTTACATGAAACCAGAGCTCAAGTATGACTGACCAGTAATAGTAAGGCAACAAACAGAAACAAGAAAATGTCTTTTACCCCAAATCTTTTCCATTGCATGTAGTTGGACTGTAGACGAAAGTTAAAGTACCTGGAGAAAGCCCACACAGGAACAGGTGGAACGTGCAAATTTCACAAAGAAAGTCCAGCTGCACAAGACAATCATCATACTGCAATTACAGGAGGGTTTCATACATCCAGATCCTTTGAAGTAAAACACAAGAAGGTACAAACCTAACCACTAAAAGAAACTTTTCCTATATTTTAAGTCCTGATAAGCCTTAAGCTGTTTTCTTTATTAAATATCCTATGGTGTAAGTCATTGTTTTAATAATATGCCACTGGTTTGAGAAAGTGTAAAATGGCTCCACCGATTAGGTTTCAGGAGGACAGAGAAAAGAGGGAAAATGGAGCAAATAAGGAAAGTAATATAGCAAGTTTTGCATGTGTTTAAATTGGCTCATTTTATCATCCCATAGATGTTATTGTATTAGATGCATTACATAAAAAGCACTGTAGAATACACTGGGAGGAAAAACAGCATTATACTTGTACTGAATAAATTATGTACCTACAGCCTACAAGAAGTAACCATATTTAGACAAAAAGGTCATGTGTTAAGTTATTGGCAAGTTTGGTTAGCACATTGCATCCACAGATAGAGACTCATTTGTCCATGCTCTTAATTTTAACCCTTTGAAGCCTACATGTTATTAGTAACAACCACAAACCTCGGCCTGAACACAAACCCTGTGTTTTGGGGTGTAGCAAATGGTCCTTATTAACATTTTTTTTTAAAAAATTTTTTTAGTTACGACAAACAAAAAAATTGAGATGACATATTCTGATGCTTAGATTTTTTTTAGAGTTAGGCTTAGAGTTGGGTGTCAAATCTGTGTTATGGTTGATGACTTAGATCTCAGAGGATTAGAAGAGTTGGAAGAGTGTTGGAAGTTGAAAAAAGTTTATCTCAGTTTACCCGCCCTAGCTCGTCATGGTTATGTCACCTGTATTTGCATGAAGTCGGCTAATAAAAATTCACTTAGTAACAATGTTGCTGCAAATTGCTACCAGTGTGTACGTAGCTTTAGCATTAGGGTTTGGGTCATGTCCCATGATGACTTAGACCTCAGGTGTTAAACAAAAAAGTAGATTGATAATGATCCTTCATATTCATACAGTTTCTGTGAATTCTTAAAACATTTTTTCATTAGTTTGCATTTTACAATTCAAAATCAATAGGCAGTATTTATGCTTTTTAAATTACAGAAACAACTAGTTCACATAGGGGGAGAACTGGCTGCTAGGGAGTTGGAAGGGAGTCACAGAGGGCTGGACTGTCTGCTGTGTGGTCAGGAGTTGCAGTGGATGTCATCAGCGCGAACATCTCTGTTTCTATGAGAAAACTCACATCCTGATATCAAAAACCACTTTGACCTCTGGCAACAGTAAGCTTTGTATTCTATAAATCATTTTTCAGTGTATTTTATCCTCTGATTTGCATATCTCCAAAAAATATCTTCACCTACCCAACTCATTCCAAGAGTTTTATTTTGGATCATTCACGTAACGTGTGAGGCAAAACGAAATGAGGGGTGACTGAATATAGTTTTTCATAAGCACTGAGGTTTGTCGGGATGAATGTGTTCGTGTTATTAAGCACTGCATCTGCTGCGGCACTCGGAGCATGTTTGGATTTCGGAGCTGTTAATCAGTCCTGCAGATCAAACCGATGTGGCTCTTAAATGAGTTATGTTGGCTTTGCAGTGATTTTAAATGAATGTTGATGAGGGTTAAATACAAAGATAGTAGAGCTGCTGTCAGTTTAGCTGCTGGATTCGTTTGCCAGATTACATGAGACAAACTCCATCATCAACATTTAAATGCAATTCAAAGGTGCACTTTCCCCTCGCACGCTTGATTAGCTTTGTTTTGTTGCACACTTTAATATTGTTGAATTTTCTTTTACTTCTTTGTGTTCCTCTTCTTCTTATACTTAGTTCTGTAAAGTAATTGAATAATACTCATTTGACTTTGTATAATTGCTCCTTTTGCATTTTAGAGTCAATTTATTGCTCACAGTTGGTTTACCTTTGTAACCCTAGTCATGACATGTAAAACTTTTGTGCTTGAGTTTTTTTTTATTTATACTGAACAGAGTTTTGCCTGCACACCGTCATTCACCACCACTGCTGAGCAGCCTTCTAGCTGACTCCACACACACCTCTCACTCCACACCCCGGTATCCTTGAAAAAAGGGTGAGAGTGTGATTACTGATGCAGCAGCTGTCCTGCCAGCCTCCCTGGCACTGGCCCTCGAGCCTCCTGCACCACCCATGCCTTGCAGCGGAGCTATAGACGACACCTCTGCCACAAACTTAAACAAAAACATATACAGTGGGGCAAAAAAGTATTTAGTCAGCCACCGACTGTGCAAGTTCCCCCACCTAAAATGATGACAGAGGTCAGTAATTTGCACCAGAGGTACACTTCAACTGTGAGAGACAGAATGTGAAAAAAAAATCCATGAATCCACATGGTAGGATTTGTAAAGAATTTATTCATAAACCAGGGTGGAAAATAAGTATTTGGTCAATAACAAAAATACAACTCAATACTTTGTAACATAACCTTTGTTGGCAATAACAGAGGTCAGACGTTTACTATAGGTCTTTACCAGGTTTGCACACACAGTAGCTGGTATTTTGGCCCATTCCTCCATGCAGATCTTCTCGAGAGCAGTGATGTTTTGGGGCTGTCGCCGAGCAACACGGACTTTCAACTCCCGCCACAGATTTTCTATGGGGTTGAGGTCTGGAGACTGGCTAGGCCACTCCAGGACTTTCAAATGCTTCTTACGGAGCCACTCCTTTGTTGCCCGGGCGGTGTGTTTTGGATCATTGTCATGTTGGAAGACCCAGCCTCGTTTCATCTTCAAAGTTCTCACTGATGGAAGGAGGTTTTGGCTCAAAATCTCACGATACATGGCCCCATTCATTCTGTCCTTAACACGGATCAGTCGTCCTGTCCCCTTGGCAGAAAAACAGCCCCATAGCATGATGTTTCCACCCCCATGCTTCACAGTAGGTATGGTGTTCTTGGGATGCAACTCAGTATTCTTCTTCCTCCAAACACGACGAGTTGAGTTTATACCAAAAAGTTCTACTTTGGTTTCATCTGACCACATGACATTCTCCCAATCCTCTGCTGTATCATCCATGTGCTCTCTGGCAAACTTCAGACGGGCCTGGACATGCACTGGCTTCAGCAGCGGAACACGTCTGGCACTGCGGGATTTGATTCCCTGCCGTTGTAGTGTGTTACTGATGGTGACCTTTGTTACTCTTTGTTTGAACTCACCCATGGCATTCTTTCTACAATAGAAATCAAAGATTCTTCATAAAGTTCTTCCCATATCTGTTGCAGAAGTTCCCATAAATGTGCGGCACTTGTAGGTTGCTTTGCTTTGAATCTTCTGTCTAGTTCATCCCAAACCAACTCGATGGGGTCAGGAGTCTGTAGTTTTCAAGCTTACCATCTTGTTCTTTGTTCCTGAAGTAGATCTGGCATAGCTTGGACTTGTGTTTAAATGGTAAATGGCCTGTATTTGTATAGCGCTTTCCTAGTCCCTAAGGACCCCAAAGCGCTTTACACATCCAGTCATCCACCCATTCACACACACATTCACACACTGTGTTTAGGGTCATTATCTTGCTGTAGGATGAATCCCTGATGCTGTGGTAGCCATTTTGGTTCAGGGTGCCACTTACTTTGTACAAGTCACCAGCCCTGGATCCAGCACATTCTCCTTTTTTTCCATTTTCCTCTGTCATTTGCTGAACCCAGCTCTGCTTCTTTCGTTTCTTTTGGAAGTACCTTATACCATATATATGATAGAATATATTACAATGTTTTGATAATATAGGTTTAAAGATGTCAGGTTTAAGACAATAATACTCTGGCTCACTTTTTTTAAAATGTAATTCCTTCCATTTTTTACTGACCTCTTGAAAGGGCTCCTGACTGTACATGGGGCCCTAGGTATCTGCTGAAATGAAGAAAATGGACAAAACCGCAGCCCAAAGATTGTCTGTGATAACCCTATCCACAGCAAAAGGTTAGTAATAACAACACTGCTGCAACATGGCCTCTCAGACCAGAAAAAAGTATTTTGTGTGTGTGTGTGTGTGTGTGTGTGTGTGTGTGTGTGTGTGTGTGTGTGTGTGTGTGTGTGTGTGTGCGTTCCAGACTGATAGATGAAAAGACAGACAGACACATGACGTACAGGCACATATCACCACCATCATTATCACATCCATGAAGATATCACCATGGAGACCTGCATATATGTGGGCGTGTCGCGGTGGGTGTTGGACGGCGCTGCCTGGCACGGCAGACATCAGTATACCTCCTCACCTATACAATATCATAGCCATCATGTATTAAGGATTCCCCACCATCCCTTTGTTCTTGCTTCCCTGCTGTCGATCGGAGTCGCGGCGTATTTTTAGGCGCGTGTTCATTCTTTCTATCCGCTTTCGCATAACCCAACATAGCAGCTTCAAATTGATTTTGGCGTGCAAGAACTCTCCCGCTGCCTCTCTCCAGCGTTCCCTCTCCACACTTCTTCTCCTTAGATTCCCCCTCCATCTGTTTTTTCTCAGCACCATCCCCATGCTTTCTATTCATTCTCTCAGCTTCTGGCACTTTGCAGACTTTTCAGTAGTCTTCTTTTTCTTCTACTCCTCTTCTGCTTTTCTCTCTACTTCCCCTGCTTTCATACTCCCTGTGCCATGTCACAGCAGCTGAGGCCTGCCATGAGCAGAATCTGTGTGTGTGTGTGTGTGTGTGTGTGTGTGTGTGTGTGTGTGTGTGTGTGTGTGTGTGTGTGTGTGTGCATGCGCGCATGTTTGTGTGTACAATAGGACCAGCAGTCCTGTGGGGTGGGAGGCACAAACAACATCCGCAGGGCAACAAACAGTATTTTTCCACTGATGCTACAACACATTCAGGGAAGAAAGGAGGGATCTGGAAGGGTGGGGGATGATGGAGAGAAAGATAAGAACAGAGAGATAGGGACAACTGGATGGTGTTAAAAATACTGTTTTCTGGATGCTTTTTATGTCTTACCAATTTATGCTTGGGTTTGTTGTAGGCATCTGTGGTGCTGTAAAATCTCACGAACGATGGCCTCTGGATATGCAAGTCTTACCAGGCTGCAACAATCAGCACAAGACTGAGCAGCACTTCACAATACTGAGCCACTGAAGAAAGACATCACCTTTGAAATTCTTATGTAATCTTTGTTTTGATGTTATACATTTTATTTTTGGTGACCTGAAACATCTACCCTTTGATCCTAATGAAAGAGTGGCAGAGTCAAATCAAGTCTCATGTGTCAACATTTCTGGCTCAAGCACATGTAGAAATCATTTGGTGGTTGAGAGGACACACAAAAAGTGGGTGGTCTTCAGTGTTAGGTGTAATGAGTGCCACAGTAAAATATCCCTGTACAAATTACATTTTTCAGTAATGCAGTAACTTAACATTATAGTTACAGAAATTAACAGTTTCTAATTTTTATGTCAGTTTCATTTTAATGGAGAGAGACAGAGCATCATCCAAAAATCCAGAAAAAAGATTGTACATAAAGGTTATTAACTGATTTGAATGTGAAATAAGGATTTGATCCTTTATAGCCCAACAAGGCCTCCCTGTTCAACAAAAATTAAGCTTTTTGTTTGGAGGAATAGAAATCCTGAATATGACCCGAAAACACCATCTCCATAGTCAAGCACAGGGGTGGATAGGGATGCACCGATACCGGTATCGGGTATCGGCCTCGATACCACATTTTCTAAAGTACTCGTACTTGTTAAAAGTCCCCCGATACCGGGGACCGATACCACAGTCTGAGACCTGTCTATGTTTGAGCGGCATGTAAGGGGTTAATCACAGGCGCCGAGTGCCCGCCCCCAGGCCCCGAGTGCCTGAGAGACAGAGGTCAAGGTAGAAGGGCATTATAACCAGTGATGGGAATAACGGCGTTACAAGTAACGGCGTTACTCTTTTCAGTAACAAGTAATCTAACTAATTACTATTTCTATCATTACAACTCGATCGTGGCTCAAGAGTTGGCAGTTCATCTTGCAATCGGAAGGTTGCCGGTTCGAGCCTCGGCTCCAACTGTCTCGGTCGTTGTGTCCTGGGGAAAGACACTTCACCCGTTGCCTACTGGCGGTGGTCAGAGGGCCCGGTGGCACTAGTGCCCGGCAGCCTCGCTTCTGTCAGTGCGCCCCAGGGTGGCTGTGGCTACAATGTAGCTTGCCATCACCAGTGTGTGAATGTGTGTGTGAATGGGTGGATGACTGAATGTAGTGTAAAGAGCTTTGGGATAAATGGCTGCAAATAACTTTGTTTGCAAAACTTATGCATATGATTTTAAAATTGACAATTTATATTTGCATTTAAAGTTTAAATTTAAAACATGATTCATTAAACATGTTTGTGGTTGTTACAGTAAAAAATATAACTTTTTCTACTCGAATTTTATATTTTTTGTCTGATTTTAGAACAATTGTGATAATTCAGTATGTCAAAATGAAAACATTTCATTGTAAATTCAGACACGTGAGTTTGTGCTGAAAAGGATACCAAACAAGGCAAATAAACAGTTTTTAAAGGTGAAATGTACAGGGAAAATCAGTAGTTATAAATGGCCAATTATACCCTGGACCTCATAGGGTTAAACAATTTATTTATTTTTTTAAGTGACGCAATAGTTACTTTTCAAGTAATTAATTACTTTTAGAATCTTGTAACTCAGTTACTAACTCAGTTACTTTTTTTGAAGAAGTAACTAGTAATTATAATTAATTACTTTTTCAAAGTAACTTGCCCAACACTATTATATTATATTATATTATATTATATTATATTATATTATATTATATTAGTCACAATACGGCTGTGTGCAGGCAAGAGTAGGACCCAAACGCAAACTCACAGAGTCAAAAGGTAAACTCAAAAAACACAGCTTTATTGCTGGCGTGGAGTGGGACACGAAAAACAATACAAACTAAACTAAACTAAACTGGGAAAACTAAAGCACAAGGAGCCACAGGGAAAAATCACACAGCTATGAGGGAGGACGCAACACTGACAAAGAGAAACATGGGGCTTAAATACACTGAGGGATAACGAGGGGGAATGAGCCACAGGAGGAGAGCACAGCTGAGAGTAATTAAGCAGGACGAGGCAAGGGAAGCAAAACTAGAAACATTAACATAGAACAGACTGTGAAAGTAAAACAGGAAACACACTGACGGAACTCAAGACATGTGAACTTAACAGACTGGGGGAGACAGAACATAGGGATCTGAAACATGGAACAGAAAGGCACAGTAGATCAACATG
This sequence comes from Aulonocara stuartgranti, assembly GCF_965226115.1. Classification (NCBI taxonomy): domain Eukaryota; kingdom Metazoa; phylum Chordata; class Actinopteri; order Cichliformes; family Cichlidae; genus Aulonocara; species Aulonocara stuartgranti. Next base: position 34,019,876 of record NC_138947.1, on the reverse strand, counting down.
AACATAACAACGCCACAGGGGAAGAGTAAAACTGAACACGATGAACACAGAAACACCAGACCTCTTCACAATAAAACAGGAAACATAATGAGACGTAGACATGACAACCCAAACTTCACAATGTAAGACACAGACATGAAACACATGAAGAGCAGGGGAGATTTACCATAGTTGGAAACACGAGGGGAAAATAATAAGAACTAGAAACACTTAAGCATGATAACAAATGAACTTAGGAACCTGAAGGGCTTACATAAACTAAAACATCAAAATGAACTAAAACTCAAAACACTGGGTCATAAGACCCAGGATCGTGACAATATTACACTGATTATAACTGGATAACCCAGCTGGTGTAAGGATGGTGATGGAAATGTGAACCCAAAAACAAAGTGCTGAGCAGATTAAAACTGACCTTCATTGTTTCAGTGTTTCACAGAAAACAAATTCCATAAATCTAAATTAAAGAAAGCAGAACAAAAAACATGGAACCTCTGGAAGCCCAAAAAGTATGAATCAGTTCTGGTCGTTGGCTGAGCAGTGATAAGGGGAACAAAACGGCTGCATGGCCAATGATGGAGACTCTTAAATGGCTTGGTTGAAGGCCGGGGTCAGCTGGGGGGTGACAGTACACCACTGACAATGACATCACAGCCTGACAATGGTGGCAAAGACCTACTGGTGGCTTGGGTGGTGGCCAGGAGTCGGGGCTGAGACGCTTTAGCTCTGGCTGGGGTTGATGTTGATACTTTGCAACCTTCACTTTGCTGTAGAGGTGCAGGGACTGGCTGAGTCCTGGCCACCCCCACCCAGGGAGCAGGGATGGGTACAGGGATAGGCTGGACCATGGCTGCTCTTAGCCTGAAAACAGGGACCAGTGTAGGGTCAGGCTTAGTGTCATGTGAGGCTCCAAGCAGGGCAATGATTTCTGAGGAGGAAGGCAATGCAACATTAACAATTGCTGGAGGGGCCTGCACTCACGCATTATGAACAGTTTCAGAGTGGACTGACTAGAAAACACAGTGCATGGTCTCTGGACAAGCAACAGGCAGCCACTACATGCTGAAAACTCAGTCACTAAAGGTTGAAGCACAGGTGAAATACTCTCTATATTGGCTGACTTATGATACAGTTTTTGTATATCTATGGTCTCAGCAACAGGAAATTCAAAATGCACACTAGCCAGTTTAGGAACAGAAAATACAGTCTTTAGGTTAGGTTGTCTTGTCTTGTTATAGTCCAGTCTCGAAGCAAAAACCTTGTTTGTAATTTCAGCTGGCGTAAAAACAAAAACCTTATGATACTGTGGTTTGAAAATCGAGGACTCAGTCTTCTCTTAGCTAGATCAGCGGCAGAAAATTTATTTTTTTCACTGAAAAAAAATCTGTTAGCCAGCATAGGAACTAAAGCCTCCAAAAAATATACTTGTGTGACGAAATGAGTGTTTAGGTCTGACTCATTTTTACTCACTGGAGAGGAAGCTTTGGGAAACCTGGTGATGATATAGACGTGGGCTGTTCTAGAGAGTGCAGTATAGTGTGGTGGCTGTAGTTTCGGAGGTAGAGCAGCTCATCTACTAATCGGAAGGTAGGTGGCTTGAGCCCTAAGTGCTGCAGGCTGCATCGCAAATATCCTTGGGACAAGATGCTATGAGTATGAATGTGTGTACATGTTAGATAGAAAGCACTTACATCAAAAAAAGTGCTTGTATGAATTAGTGAATGAGGAAAGCTGTATAAAGCGATTTGTGAAGCTGTTTCTTCTTACAATTATTACAAGGCAAGAAAAGTTTAAAACCTTACTCCCTGTCACCACAGCAACATTACTGGCTAATATGTGTCTCACTATATGTTGACTGACTCTTTGGCCGCTAGGGCCATCTTTAGTATTTCTTCCATAGATTTCTATTCAGCATTCAGTGCCATGTCCTCTCCTTATGTAATATTTTTGGTAGTGGCACCATTTTAATACAGAGAGATCATTTGAAAGAACTGAACATGAATTATTGAGATAGAGAAATGTTTTAGGTGATTAGACTCTGATGACCCTTAATGGCAGAATTAAATCCCAGCAGTGACTGGATTTAGGACAGGACCCCGCCACTGTTTAGATGCCAATAGTGGGGAGATGAAGATGGAAGCTTAGATGGAGTCAGTCGGATGAGGTCTAGATGGGGAGGAGGTGGGTTGCAAGAATGACAGAAGAGCACTGAGATTTAAACCATGCAGGTGGGCAACAAGATGTTTGGACTAGTTTAAGTATTAAGGAGTTTTGAGTTTGACAGCATGGGAAAGTGGTATCCCTTTTTCTCCACCTCCACGGGACTTGGCCGTCCATCTGCATCTAAAGGACAAAGGTCACTCTTTCGAAGATGCCAATGTACACATTTTGGACAGAGAAGACAGATGGTTTGAAAGAGGAGTAAAAGAAGCCATCTATGTCCACTGTGAGTGACCATCTTTGAACAGAGACTGTGGTTTACGACACCAACTGTCTGCCATCTATAATCCAGTTTTGAGATCCTTCCCAGACGCCTTAACGCCCACTCATATCCTGGGCCATCTGACCTCAGGAAATCACATGATAGGGTGGGGCCAGGTTTCACAAAGAGGTCACCTGAAACCTTGGTTGATTGTCACCTACACGTGTTTTCACACCTTGGCTCATGTGATTAGGTAGAGGATCATTAGGGGGTCCATTGTCCTTCTTGGGGGGACACTCCCACAGGGCTTAAATCTTGGACTCTACACCATTTGACCCTAGAACTGAAGAAGCTTGTCGGATGAGAGGTGAAACGTCTTCACGCAACATAAAGAAGTCCAGACGCTTTTCTTTCAAAGCTTCTTAGATCACAAATAACAGTTGACTCTGGAATATTTAGCAGCGAGGAAATTTCAAGGGTGGAATTCACTTGCGAAGGTGGCCCGCTATCATGGTACCACGCTTGAATTCACTGAGCTCCTGAAAGCGACTAATTCCTTCACAAATGTTTGGAGAAGTAGTCTGCATGCCTAGGTGCATGATTTTATGTGAACTAAAAACAAATTTTTATTGTTTTCTTCAGAACTTTTTTTCATATAACTTTATATCATTATATATCATCAGTGGCATGAACTGAAAATTTAAAGAAAAAACTAACTTGTTTTTCAGTCTGGCAAATGTGTATGACAAAGTCCACTGGAGGAATGCACCAAAAACTAGATTACATAGCTATAAAAGTTTGTTGTTGTTTTTTTAATTTAAAAATGCATCAGAAATATCCCATAGAAATGCTGAAACTGTCCATGAGTGGATTTTTACTAAAGCCCCTGACAGATGAAGGTTTGCTAAACCCAGGGCTAAGTCTGCCAAATATTTTCTTGCTGGAAAAAAATTTCAATCTGTGAAACAACTTTTTTCGCACACTTGTTGTCAGCTCCCCACACTGGTGTTTGCTGTCTCTGTTTGCTTTCAACAAACCACGCTCTCAATGCATTCTGTGAAGCAGCTGCCTGAATTTAAAACTGTATAACCACTCGTCATTTGAACTATTCTACTCATAAGTCCACCACAAAACAGCAGTGCTGCTGTCTAACAGGAAGATTCCAGCAGAGGGAGATCTTTTTGAGCTTGTCATCTTGGCAGAAAGAATTTTTTCCCATTCCTCTGCTCGACAGCACTTCTGCTTTATTAGCGGAACATCATCAGTATTTTAAATTTAGCCCAGGGTTAGGGTTAGGGTTAATGAAAGGCCATAATGCAACCCTTTGAATCACTTTCAGACATTATGTCTGCTTCTTTTGCAATGAAATAACAAGAGAAAAAGGCCTAAGCTGGCCCTGAAACTGCTTGTAATTAATTTTGAGTCTCTAAAAAGCACAGACTATGTATTCCCTAAACAATCAAGCCAATACTTTTGTTCAATCCCAATCCCCTCTCAGTTGATTGATTTGAAATCCAATGTGGTGTCTCCGTCCAGCAAATTATGGACCTTACTGTAAATGCTAGATGACAGTTTACTTGTCAGAGCAACTTTACAAGAAAGATGCAACAGGTTACAGTGTATTGCATTACACATTACTGATAGTGGTTGCATACAGCCTGAGAGGCAATGCTATGCAAAAGTGTGCCACAAAACATAAACCCATAAATGCTCATTAGCATGAAACGGATGAAACATGATGCAAAGTGACATGTCAGCTCACCGGCCGTCGTGCTGTTTTTCTCCACAGGTCGATGCAGAGATGAGGCAAGAAACTCTTGGCTGTGAATTTAAATGCTTTTAAACAAAACCGCAAGCAGCTTGTCACAAAGTCAAAGCTTAAGACAAGAGATGGATTTGTGTTTGTGTGTCTGCGTGGCCAATGAACTAATTCATTAATCTGGTTGACAGTTCTCCATGAACTGGGCAGTACTGCCAGTGGTGAGGAATTACAATGAGACAAACTATGCGTTGTTTGGCAGAGCAGTGATGCTCCCCTGACATCTCCAGCACAGTTAAAGCTGTTTAAAATGGTTTTAGAGGAAGTGGAGAAAGACAAACATAAAAAGAAACCAAGAGAACACAACAATAATAGAGCACCAGAGAAGAATGGGCAAAAAGAATGGATAAAAAAATGCCTTATCAGCATCTTGAAATGTATTGTTTACGTGTTTCATAGCCAGCATACTGAGATACGCAGAGAGAGCTATTGTAATTGCTTGATATTTCATCTATGCTTTTTTGCCATATAACTTAGGTATGATATTATATCAGTTGGATACACTATTAGTGGGACATGACAGGGTACACCACGGTCCTCATCAGTCAAATGGAGGGTGTTCTCCAGCTGTAACACATCATAGCAAATCACAAATTTGACACAAAGTTGAGGGAATTCCACACATTGATTTTTGGAGTCAAAATGCAGACTCCTAATGCTAGCAAGCATGGTTAGCCAGCTGCATCCAACAAGCCAACTGTTCGTCTGTCGAGCAAGGTGGGGTTATGGTGCTAGTTGCATTATACCGACACCCTGACACCACTTCACCACTGTACAAATGTCATTTGCAGCTTTTTGGCAAACAGCAGCTGGTCCTTCCTCTTCAGCACCATTAAGCAAGCTGTCAGTCAGAAACCCTGATTACTGATCATCTGCCATTTTATGCTCAAAGACAAGAGCAAATACAAAAACATAATGCCATCTGACTTCCACATTCAGACTACCTTTGAGATAACTCATGTGGTCAAAATGCAACAGTTGCTCTTATGAGGAAGCGTCAGCTGTAAGTACAGATGTGCAAGATATTAAAGCCAAGAGACTGGATGAAGGGCCCATCAAAATGAAAATCTTAACATCTTCAGTTCTGCCACCTCCTGTTTGGCCTCCTTCCTTTTTGCCAGTGTCACTGTCTCCAAATGAGACAGCACACCAGGTCTTACTGCTACTTTGTAAACCTTCCCTGCCACTCTTGCTGCTGTCCTTCTGCCACAGGCACCCCACCCCGTCTGTATTCTCTTCTTCACGTCTCGTGCCCTGTCCATTACTTGACCCCAGGTATTTAAAATCTTAATTTCTTGACCATCTGTAGTCCTTGTTCACCTTACCACCTGTCTCCCTATCATTCTTCTTTTCTCCAGTGCATTGGACTGACTCTCTTCCACCTCATTGGATTGCAATGTCATCTGCAAGCATCATGGTCCTTGGAGATCCTGCCTGACCTCCTTCAACCTTTCCATCACCACTGCAAACAAGAAGGGCCCAGAGTAGATCCCTGATGTGACCCCACCCCCACCTTGAATGCATCTTTAAGTCCTGCTGCACACCTCACCGCTGTCTCGCTGTCCTCATACATGTCCTGCACCACCCTCCAATACAAAGTCAGGACTCTGACTTCCTCACACAGTACTACAGTTCCTCTCCTGGCACCGACCTTATCACTCTATTGTTACTACTGATCTGCACATCACCCTTGTTCTTGAAAACTGGCACTAGTATACGTCTTCTACATTCCTCAGGGGAATTTTCCAAGATCATCTTAAACAGTCTGGTTAAAAAGTCCACTGTCCTCTCCTAGACATCTCTACACCTCCACAGGGATGTCATCTGGACCAGCGCCTGGACCATCCTCTGCACTGCCTGATTCACTAACTGTCCTCCATCCATCTTTCTCTCTCTATTATTTTCTAAATTCATAGGTTCATCATTCTCGAAGTACTCATTCCATCTTCTCAACACACTCGCTTCACTAAGCATCAGTAATAAAGATGTGAAAAAGTTAAATTCCTACATTATGGCTTTCACATTTCCAAATACTCACTTGAATACTTGAAAGCAAAAGCAAATACACACACACACACACAGATGGAAGCACACCCACACAGGATAGTACATCTTCTTATTCCAATTTGTTTCAAGCTTCTGCTTTCCTGGGGCATTACACCAGTGGGTGGGTATTACTTCTCTTCTTCATCACTCTCTGATTCTGTCATACACACACAGGAGCACCTAGGGGTGGTGATGATTCACAGAGAAACAAGGCAGAGTGGGATGGAATAGGTGAAGGGGTAGATAAAATTTCTGGTTTAACAAGCATTTTAGAGGTCTTGCATTCCAGGGTGTTTCACACTGTGAGGCTTCACATCTCATCTGGGGCTGTGAACGGCTAACTGCACCTCTGGATAATCTGCTATAGCATCCCTAGTTTGCTGTGTCAACGCTGGCAAAATGATGACTGTGGGCTTACGGGCATACACGATGCCACTGATCTCATTCAGCTGAGGTCACAATCAACTACACCCTTGATGATAAGAAGAGCTGCATTTAGCCCAGTGGGTGACCGCTGTCTTCTTTCCTGTGGAAGATGACTTCACCGATGCTACTTTGTTCATCTTTTACATTTTATGACTGTAAGTTCCGTGTGTAAGACCTGTCATGAGAGCTACTGTAATGTGTTACCTCATCAGCTCACTAGACATGAAATTTGTATTCTACTCACTCAGATTTTTCCACACAATAGTCACACAGGATGAAGTGTAGATTTTCAGTGATCAGTCACAATATACTTTGATACTTGTTTGAAACAAGCATCTGGAAGCATTGCAAGCATCTGTTTGTTACGAGGGTTTGTTGGTTTGTGCCAGTTAGAACAAAATGCATCCAGATGTTACCCCAGTATAAATTAAATGCTTACCTGCTTACTTAAGTGGATGATTAAGCATCACTAAATTAAAACTATACTCAGACCTCAATTCTTTAAATATTTGCAACTGCACCACCTACTATCAGGGATCTTTGAATAGAATACCAGTTCCCAAAGCTGCAGCACTTAAAGACAAACTTTAAGAAAGGTCATGGACTATGTGCATATTATTCTGCGATGATTCAGAGACTGGGCAATAAAGCTATTTCAGCTCTAAATGGGGGGGGGGGCTAACCCACCTGTTTAATGAGGTCTCAGTAGAGGGGAAGGCCTTAAAAGAGGTCACACTCAGTGGAGACCCTTGTGTGTTTTTCTTTTGTATTCATCTAGGTCGTGGCTCAAGAGTTGGGAGTTCGCCTTGTAATCGGAAGGATGCCGGTTTGAGCCCTGGCTTGGACAGGCTCGGTCGTTGTGTCCTTGGGCAAGACACTTCACCCGTTGCCTACTGGTGGTGGTCAGAGGGCCCGGTGGAAGCTGAACTTCCAGAGCTTTGGTTAACACCAGACCACATCCTGCTTTGAGGGTTACCAGGACCATACCTGTCTTCATACTTATGATCGGAGTCGCCACACAAGTTCCAACATTTAAGCCACACTACACCAGGACCTCCCTTGAGGGCATCTTCAAACACTGTCACTGTGGATATTCGGTACTAGTCACGGACCATCAGAATCACGGATAGTCCTAGAGTCTGGACGAAGAGTGGATGATTTGGGGACCTGTATCACTTAATGGTGTTTGTGGTGGCTGGTCCACTATGTTTAATCCAAAGTCAACGAAGCCATGTACCAGGAGATTTTAAAGCACTGCTGACAAGCTTTAAGGAGGTGCCTGTTTGTTTTTTCAGCAGGACTTAACACAGGACATGCCCACAGAGCTACCAAATGTTTGTTTGTTTTTATCACTGTGCTTGATAGTCCAGGCAGCACTCCTGACCTGAACCCCACAGAGAAACTGTGGGGTATTGTCAAAATAGGATAAGAAACAACCAACCCAAAAATGCAGATAAGCTGGAGGCCATTATCAAGACAACCTGGGCTTCAGTAACAACTTAGCAGAATCAGAAGGTGATCACCAACATGCCACACCACACTGATGCAGTAATGTTGGATATTTCTGTATATTAAATCCTTTTTTTTGATGTTTTGTGATCTTTGGAAATCCATCCATCCATTTTCTTCCACTGGGATCTTTGAAAATAGTCAAATAATGTGAACTGTGAATTTAGAGAATTTCTGTACAGAGGAGTGGCCCAGAATCCCTCCTGAAATGTGTGCAAGAAATGTGTGCAAGACCAGTGACCAACTACAACAAATAGTTTTCCACTGCACTCGTAAAATGAATGAATAAATACATTTTTAAAAAATATTTTAAAAATAAATAAATGTCAGTCAAGTTATGTACTATTGCAAGATTACCCCAAGTTTACATTTTCCTCTGGGTTTTTCATGACCAAATTGAAAGTGCTCATAAAAACAGGCATCCAGCCTTTTCACAGCCAGCTGATTCAAAAGCCCAGTCAGCTTGATGACATTCTGTCAACACCGTGAAATTTATTTTAAGGTAGCTGTACCATTCGGGGAAGTCTGATAGCTTTTCCTCCTTTTCTTTTAGTGTAAGTCACAGTCAAATGTCATCTAATCTGTTGCACACGGAAAGAGTAAGGGTAGGGATAAGATCATCTATAAACAAGGTCAAGGTTGAAGTTACCTGAACTTTAAGTGTTGTGTTAAAACGTAAAACTGGAAATGCACTCATTCAGCTTCTTTTCTCTACAACGACTTATAAATATATATAAAATAACAGTGTAAGACCCACATCAAACCCAAAAACTAATGTAATGACAAAATAACTGAGAGGTTACCTATGAAAAAAAAAAAGGGGGGGGGGGGAACCCTTGCAACTAATTAACTAATTAAACAATTAATACAGTAAAATTTCATTTTTCACACATCAGAAAAATCAGAATTTGATTTAAACTCATCTAAGGAAACACATCAGATGTGTGGATGACAAAAAAAAGAATCACTTAACTTCAAATCAGTTTTATTTACATAGTGCCAAATCCCCACTTGGCAATAGTGGCAAGACAGTGGTAGTTAGGTTTTAGAGAGGGGGGAGACAAGACAAAGGACACTGTGGAAGAGACCCAGAGATTTACAACAGTTAGTAGAGATGGCACGATACCACTTTTTTATGTCCAATGCCATACCGATATCATAAATTTGGATATCTGCCGATACCGACATAAATCCGATACAGTCTATTTTATAATCAAGACCTTTTTTTTTTATATTTGCTGCATTTTGTATAAGTTCATACTCAAATTTAAAAAGACAAAACACTAAAGCTATTCTACTACGCTTGTATGCAAAAAATACACTGCACCTAAAATATTTTGCAGTTTAGCAATACTCATCTTTTTATTTAAACTTTTAGCAGAGCTTTAAATCTAAGTATTTAAAGTACTATTCAAAAATAATTTCAAATGCAATTTTATGCAGATTTCACAAACTCTTTGGTTCTGAAAAAAAAGTACAATATCAGCACAAAATAAAGTTATTATTCAACAATTTTTTGTTTTTTGAACCACGGAACTGTTTAGCCTGCAACACAGTTTTTTTCAAGGTAAAACTTGAGTCTATCATTGTACGGTCAGACTTAGCAATGACATGAACTTACACACTTGATTTACTTCTTTGGGATAGCTTGCTCGAATATTAAAAGCTGGTTTGGCAGTGTGTAGCGAGGCTCCAGATGCTTTCAGTCTGAACTTCAGACCGCCAACAGGTCTCGCACGCAACAGCAGCTCTATCACGTGACGCATAATCCTCAAACATGATAAGGTCACTACCTTGGTTACACCATGTTGCAAGTTCTGTGAGATCTTTTGTGATATTTAATGGATCGGGTTACGTTTTTTTATTTCTCCCTGATATCCAATGCAGTAATTTAGGTCGGGATCGGACCAATACCGATACTGTGTATTGGATGGGTCCATTTCTATTTTGTAGAACCTAAACTTAACTTGTTGGTTTTTAAAGCCTTAGCATAACCATGTGAAATGAAAAGCAGAAAGTATTTTAAAAAGTGCAAAACGTAAAGGTCTAAATAGTACCCAAACCATGCTCTCCTGGCTGATAGGTCTCTAAAACGGGGCTGCTATTACTCATAGGTTAGTAGTTGTAGTTGGAGCATCAAAAGAGTGTGTAATTGTGGGATGCAGGCAGCATCTGACAAAACAAAATTATGTGAAACCCCAGAGTGAGAACGTGTCGAATTTTTGTAGAGGACGTTAAATGGCGTTTCATCCTGCTATTACTTTGCAGTACTTGCTGTAGTTGTACTTAGCAGTTACTTATATACCTTTGAATGTCTGTGAAACACTTCCTTGGCAACAGCATTCAAAAGTGTTCTGTGTGTACACCCGCTCCTTTATTGATTATCTGAAATGCGAACAGCCATTGATCGAGTTGTAGATAGCAATGGCGTCGGTGAATAATTCTGGCAATAAGCAGAGCAAAGTGCTTTGCAGTGAGAGGCTGATGCATCAGCATTTATGAATCCAGACTGCAAGAGGAAACTAAGACAAAGTCGCAGTCTAAATGGTAATTTGTTTGTGTGTGCGTGTGTGCGTGTGTGTGTGTTTACATGTGTGCATGTGTTGTGTGCTTGGTAAGTCACAGAAGGTCTGGCCTGCCTGAGGGCAGTACTCACGGCTCAGTGTGAAAGATATGGGGGTGGCACTGCTGCACAAGCCTGAGAAGATACGCTGTCAGAGGTCTTAGGTGGAGGGAGGATGGGAAGGAGAGAGAGTAAAAGATACAGCCACACACACACACACAGGGGGGAACAGAGGAAGAGTGAGGAGAGGAGGGGAGGGGTGGGAGATAAGCACCTTAGAGGGTGGGAAAGATAACGACAGATAGGGAAAGCAGCATGGAGGCCGAAAGTGAGCGAGCGAGACAGACACAGGAAGAGAAAGAGAGAGATATAGAGGAGGCGAGAGGCTGAATTTAATAAATTAGATCAGGCACCTTGCTGGTTTCCTAGCAACCCAGACAAGATGAGCCTGGTCTGGCCTGGTCTGTGCTCCAGAGTAAAGGTCTTTCTCCTCCGCCTCTTCTTCCATCTCCCTCTCCCTTTCTTCCTCCTCTGCTTACTCATATCAGGACACAATCAAAGTCCCAGTCATTGTTAGAGACGAGTATATTTAGAAGCAGATTCATTTATTGAGGTAAAACAGTGCCACAGTGTGCAGCACTACTCTTTTACCATATTTTCCATGACACTGGTCTGTTTAAGGATTGTTTCTAATAGCTAAAGTCTACACATTGTACATTTATTTAGACTATGCCTATATAGTGAGTTTGCAATTTTGTAGTGGTCTTAAAATGAATAGTGACTCAGAGTATATCAGTGTCTCGTTAAAAGTAATGTACGAACATGGACTCTATTAGAGAAAATGGACGGAGCTGAAGTCTGAAAAATGTAGAAGTGTCCTTAAACTGAATTGTTTCTAATGGCCAGCAGGGAGCAAAAATCATTGCAATTTTATATTCAGATGGGCACACGGATAATTTTTTTGTGTTGAAATTTCATTTACCAGCAGGTCACACCATGGTGACTATGTCCATCTTTTATATAGACCAAAATGTTCTCAATGCACCGTGAGGTCAGAAGTGCATAAAAATGCATACATGTTTTATAAACAGAGAAAGAGCCCGTGCATTTCAATAATGCAAAGTAATCTATCAAGAGTAGCACAAATTAGCAGCTTAACGATACGTAGAGGAACTGAGTAATCCATCTAAAATAGAGAGGGGCAGCTGAGAGAGAGTCAAAATGTTCAATCAAAAGAGATCAGCACATATCATAAACTGCTTTTTCAGTACAGTTAAATAATATCACCTGTGTTTGTACCAGCAGTGCTTGGTTTCAGTTGATGAGGGCTTAAAATGGTATAATTAAGAATAGGATGCTTCATTAGGTTACCACGACAACATGCTTCATATTGTTTTAGGTTTGAAATGTTTTTATTTATTTATTTTTTTCATTTAATTTCTTAATCTCTTCATCGTCTAAGAACTTCAAAGAATCATTTCACTTGTTTTTGTCGCATCATAATTAAGCAGAAATTCAAATGTCTGCATGAAATCAACGTGTAGCCCAACAGAGTTGAGCTGAATTTCTCTAATTTCATGTGACCTTGTTTTTTCTCTTGTAATTTTAATATTGGTTGCTTTTCCAAAGACTGTTTGTTTTCTGTTTTCTTTCTTTCTTTTCTTTTCTTTTCTTTTCTTTTCTTTTCTTAAATTCTAAGGCTTTCATGTATCCCCTGGCAGGAGTTGGAGTTTATGAAGGGACCTTTTAGGGAGACCAAATAAGAGGGAATTGCAGTAATCAACACGGGACGTAATAAGACTATGGACAAGGATGGCAGCAGCATGGGGAGTAAGGAAGGGACGGAGTCGGTTAATATTACGTAAGTGAAAGTATGCAGACCGGTTTATGTAATTAATGTGAGACTGGAATGAAAGAGTATTATCAAGTATGACACCCAAACTCTTAACCTGAGGGGAGGGAAGGGTAGGAGAATTTTCAATGTTAATGGAACAACTGTGGGATTTGGTTAAGATAGATGGTGTACCAACAAGTAAAACTTCAAACTACATTGTTGTACCACACAGACACCTATTGAGGCTTTGCAGACATGTTACCACTAACCACACATTTACTTGTCTGTAGGGATGGGTATCGTTTAAGTTTTATCCGATACCAGTACCAAACCGGTACTTTTGAAACGGTGCCGGTGCTTAAACGGTGCTCAAACCGGTGCTTAAAGAATGGAGAACACAAACTTTGTCCAAAAACCTCTCATGTTCAGCTGTTTTTTTGTAAAAAGCAGCTATAGGGGATTTATGATATCACTCTTGGCAGGAAGCAGTGCTTAATCAATGGAAAAAACACAAACTTTGTCCAAAAACCTCTCATGTTTAGCTGTTTTCCACTTTTTCTTTGGTCATTTTAGCCTTTTTGGCCAGGGTGAAGGGAGCATCTGCCATCAAACAAGAAGACAGCTGCATGTAACTACGACGGTGTTTGCTAGTTCACCTTACATGCATTAATGTAATAACGTGGTTAGCCTACTCAACGTGAATTACACACGAACAACATTAAGCTACTCACGCAGAGAAGAACGGCTGCTGCTGCCATCATCGTCCGTCATCATTTCTGCTACACTGGCAGGGCTAGGGGCCAGCACTCTATTCTTCGGGTTCTTGGGGGATGTTGCTAACAGGCACCACACCCGCCGTAGATGTGCCTGTGAGGTCTCGCAGCAAGCTATCAAATACGGCGCATTTCTCGGCTTTTAACAAAATGCTATACATCACCAGCTGTTTCATCAGATTTGAGGTGTTACCTCCTTTGCATAGTATCAGCTTAAAGCACTTGTTGCAGGCTGCTGAGTTTGCATATTTTGCTGTGAAGTACAGCCAGACTTTTGACCGCTTCGCCTTGGGCATTTTTAATCTGTAGCTCTGTTCTAAAAGAAAGTACGTACCTTGGCCCGCATACTATCCTTGGAAAGGTAAAATGATTGGCTAGAATCTAAAGTGTATGACATCTCAGGAAAAAAAGCACCGAAATAAAGCACTGAAATGTGCGCTGCTTTTCGGTCTGGTTACTGGGCTCTTCAAGTCACAGGGGGGGATATTTTTCTTGTAAAACAAAGGGGGGCCCAGCAAAAAAAGTTTGGGAACCACTGCATTACTGTATGCAGAAATTTCATTACCACCAGGAGGAGATAAAAAGCAAAAACTTTAGGAAGTAAGGTTCTAGTCAATGGAGGAGCGCGATGAAGCGCGACTGGGGGTGTTCTTATTTTTCTCCTCCTTCTCCCCTGAATCATTCCTGTCCGTGGCCATCTACCTGTACAACTCCTCCATCTAATACACTGTAAACACTGCAATAGTTACACCCTTTTTACACACGCTCTTTTCTACTCTGGAATATTCTCGTCAATTTTCTTGATATTTATTCATAATCACCTCTGTTAATCCTTGATATTTATAATTGAGTGATCTGCATATATTATCGAGGATCGGTGCATATGCCATTCCCATGCGCTGGCATGATGTTGGGGCAGCATGAGTATGAGCAAATGTTTTTGTTTTGGGGTTTTTTTGCCAATCCCCGTGATGTCGCCCCCCCACCACGATGCCACCCTGGATAACTGCCCGTGTCGCCCGTATCAAAAACCACTACTGCGTCTGGCACTACTTCCTCCCACATTTCCGCTTCATGCACGTGAAAATTGCCGTTTGAAGCGCGACCAGTTCGCTTTGGACGCGCTTCAAGCTGCGAATGTGCGAGCGACCAGCTAGGGGCATCTGCCGCTTTTTGGTTGCGTCTGCGGTGCATTCACACCGCACCGTTAAGGTCCTTAATCCCCAGGAACAATTAAGCTAGGTGGCTAATATGCATATACATGTAAATGCGTTAATAATGTCTGTTTCAACCCTTTCTTCTGATTATTTTTATGTTGGCTTGAAATAACACATCTCGCTCTGCTGGTACTGCAACTTACTGAAACTTCTCTGTGCGTGTGCATTTCAGGTTTTTGAGAAGCAAAGCGTGAAATGGAAACGATGGGCTGGTGTGTCTGTTACATGTTTTGGCGTGATACTGGATTGTGCAGTCATACTTCTCTACACACACTATCCAATTACTCAACTGCAGCGAAACTGTGAAAAGTGTAACGCAAATCAGAAATGGGGACACCTGCCTTCAAAATAAAACTCAAGCCGACAAAAATGTTTCAAAATGCATTACTTTTACTTTGAAGGACAGACTGGAAACCTTTTTCTATTTCACACTTTTTCAGGTTTTACTACCACTGGCCTAGTAGTTAGTGAATATTCTCAGACAAACATGAAAAATTACAGGAAACGAAAGCAATCACAAGGAGGTTTTTGGAGCAGCACCGTCTTTGCAACTAGTTTCATTCAGCAATAGTTTAACCAGCAACATCCTGAAACCATTGCCAACAAGTGGGGGGAATACCTATTTTCCCTTGGCAACTGGTGGTTGTATCACATCCAATATGGTAAAACAGACTGATTCTTATATAGTACTTTTTTACTCTTCAAGAGTACTCAAAAAACTTCTAAACTTCCTAACTACATTCATACTCTGGATGGATGCATCAGAGAGCAACTTGGGGTTAACATCTGAAGCATAGACTGCATCCAAGGATGCAGACTGGAGGAGCCAGGGATCAAACCACTAACCTTCCGATCAGTAGGTGACCTGCTCTACCTCCTGCTGTAGCAGCCACCCCAATATGGCAGACAATTCTAGAGCAATGTCCACATGGCATCACGTGAGAAACCTTAATACTTACGAACTAGCAGCTATTGTCTAAACTCACCAGAACTGAAGCTCAGAATTCTTGGATGGTGTGTACGACTCAGACACACATTATTACCAGAATGGTTGAAGTGAGGATTAGCAGAAAGCTATCTCCTTATGCATATGTCAGCACACATGTCAGTCAACAGGTTTGTTTTTTTAATCACTCTGTAAAGTTATTGTGAAAGGAGAAATTATTCAGCCTCCAGTGACAACTAGACAAACTGCAATTTTAGGCTTCTTGGACACCTGGGCTACCCTTTGACAGCAGCCTTGCTAGTGAGTGTGTGATTCTGTAGTCAGTAAATATGGTAGAAGTCAACAGCTTGTTCTTTATTTTTGCTGGTTTTGACAGTGCAAAATAAAAAAAACACCAACACTTTAAAATAACATGTGGAATTATTTGTTAAAGAAATAGATATTGTTTATCTTAATGACAGCTTTGCACATGCCATCTCATATTAAACAGTTTATGAGATTGTCAACTTTTCATTTAACAGGTTCAGAAAGCAAACTGGTGGAATCTGTAGTATGGTCTGTGCAAGTGCAAAAATTATCAAACACTGTAACAAAAGTGGCATTTGTGAGGGTTAGTCAAGGACAGAACAAGAGTTCTTGGTTCAAGAGCTAACAACACCTTAGATTAAAGACCATATCAGTGCTTCCCAAAGTTCAAGTGGCATCTCAGCATCAAGTGTTTGAGGAGAACAGTGTGTGAA
Source organism: Aulonocara stuartgranti (assembly GCF_965226115.1). NCBI lineage: Eukaryota > Metazoa > Chordata > Actinopteri > Cichliformes > Cichlidae > Aulonocara > Aulonocara stuartgranti. Next base: position 34,003,581 of record NC_138947.1, on the reverse strand, counting down.
TCAGGCCTTCATGGTGGAATACTGGAAAGAAACACTCACCGAGGGCGACTGATAAGACGAAGAGAACTGCTCGTACCAAGAAACATAAGAAAAGGAAATTAGACCAGTGGAAATCCGGATTTTGATGTGATTAGTCTGTGAGATTTTATAGCTCCAGCTGGCATGTCTTTGTGAGACACAGAGAAGGTGAACAGATGATGGTATCTGAATGTGTGGGTCCTACTCTGTAGTACTGGTGCTACTGATGTTATTTTAATCCGAATTTAAGGCAACACTTAATCAGCATGCCTACCACAGCTGTCTGCGATAACACATCATCATCATTGTTTTTTCAGTAGGACCTTGAGACAAAGCACACCTTCAAGCTTCTGTAAGGCTTGTTTGACCAAGAAACAGAGTGACTCAATGCTGCATCAGATGACTTGACCTACATGAACCTACCTAAATGGAATCAGGAAGAGCAGTTGAGAGTTTAAGTGATTTACAGGACAAAGTGAAGGAAAGGAAAACCACTACAAAGGCCTCAGTGTCGGACTCGAATCCTGGCCGTCCACTGTCATTCATGCACCATATGGTTGGGTGCTCATCCATCTGAGGTAAACCTGCACCACTGTTATTGACTGTTATTTTGAACTTATTTCATATTTAATTTGATGTGATTAGTGGTGTCTTAATGCAGAAAATGCTAGAAATAAAGAAAATAAATTGCATGAGTAATTCTGTCTAAAATCTTGACTTGGCACATGTAATACTTTGCATACACTGGTGCAAATATCTAATCACCCAATCATGATAGCAACTCAATACATTTAGGGCTGTAGACATGTATACATATAACTTGTTTAACTTCAGACCAAGCAACAGAATAAAAGAACAAAAATTCAGGCTAAAAATCACACGGGCTCCCAGAGCTCAAATCACCTCAGACTTGCTTCTTGAACATGACAGTGAGTTCCCAGTACTCACAGAGTTCCATCCACCAATTCAATTTAGAGGTAACTAAAGGAAGGCCTTTAACTCTTTTCTTCTTTTTCTTTTTTTTGGGGGTTAACTTCAATTATTTTGCAGATTCAGTAAGCATCACTTAATGTGTAAACATTATTGTTAAAGGTTTACCAGCAATGAAATGTAATGAATAATTGACACTAAAACCACCAGTCACATCTGTATTCATGTCATCACTTAAAAATGATTTGATTATGAATTTTATAAAGTTATATGTCACAGACAACAAGAGTGAAAAACATAACATTTGCTCTACTGTTTCATTTGTTCCCAGAAAGTTGATCAGCTGTTCATCTGGACATTTCACGGTTAGTGGAAGAATTCTATGTTTCCTCACTCATCCAACTGACTTCTGAAAATACAACATCCAGATGAACGGGATAAACTTATTGCAAATTACTTACCATCAAGAGATATTATTTGTTAGTTAACGAGGACTGCTTGTTATTTTTAGTGAATAAGGATTCATTATGGATCTGTGAGCCCATCCCTAGTCTCAAACTCCTGTAAGTGCTCAGTGTAAAAAAATAAAGACCTGTAAAGTGAACTTCAAACTCTCTGTGTTTTCCAGTACAAAAATAATCCAGTTGTTCAGTGATGACACGACGAATCCTACTTCCGGGTCTAAAGTAGTCTGCGTTTAATATGGCTTTTGTGTTGTTAACATGTTTAATGTTTTGTATTTTCTTCTATTTGATCTCAAAAAGCTCCTAAAACAGTCAGCGATCACTGTTGACCTCCCTCGGCTTTTATTACCGCTAATCATTTATATAAGCTCAGTTTTTAAAACCTTAGGATGTAACTACAGCCCAGCCCATGCAGCAGTATATGAATGACTAACCTCGTATTGTGGATGGATGGTAGAGCAGAACGCTGATCATTTTATTAAAGATGAAAGACTTTAGACAGTTTTTCAACTCCCAGTAATGCCATAGTGATCTGCAGCGGAGTTTAGACCCAGACACGGCTAGTGACGTCAGACTGAACAACCGGATACAGATCCTTGGGTGATGTGACAATGTTTCATTTTTTTTTAAAAAGCACTGAAAATAATAACTCTTTAATTTTGGCAACATAAAGAGTTTTAAACTTGTTATCTCTAAATTACGGTAACATAATTTCATATGAAATGTAAGGGAAAAATAGATCACGTCTACTCTACTTCATAAGCTCTTAGTGGTTAACCTACAGGTAGCTCTACATGCAGAGGCAATAACACAAACTGATTTCACCAGCTTAAAACATGTTATTTGGATTTGCTGTGTGAGATGCACATAGGGTGTCCATATCACTTCTTTCCTCCCCTGTGGGGCTCATATGAAGTCTTAACCTGCAAAGCAAAGCAGGACACATTGGTCAGGTCAGACGTGCATGTGCTGTTTGACAGCTGTCAGACGGAGGAGCTTCAAGGCATGACACAGCAAAACAAGCAGCTTCTAAAAGCCTCTGCTTTCCTTCCTTCAGTGGCCTCGGCATCAGAATAAAGTCCCTGCTTCCCGCTGTGCTTTTACCTTGGGAGAATCGGCAGCCTTCGCATAGGACCTGATTTTCTGATGATGGTGCACCTCCTTGCATCTGATTTGGCTCGATGAGTGTTTGAAAACTCCAGCTCCAGTCCAATCAGTCCTGTGATTCATCAGTGGGATATTCTCAGTGAGTGGAGTGACTCACAGGTCTGTACTGGCCCCACCTTGCCATGTTGTGTTTAATGGTCTTGTGTCAGAGAGAAGATGGCATTACTGTAGCTTTAGTGTGTAGCCTGAGGTGTGCTCCAAGTTAATTGCTTGATACCCAACTAATGGCACTCATGAGCCACCCAGAAAAGCTCTAGTTTCACTGTCTCAGTGGGTGGGGATGCAGTTTCACATATAAGAAATAAACTGAGCCAAATATAATCCAAATGTGAGGCTAAGTATCTACTTAGTAATAATTTAATGTAAGGGCACAGCCCCATGAAACTCCATAGTGAAACAAATGACATTCCACCCATTTTCAAGGTACAGAAAGGAAACTTCATTAGACCCACTTCAGTCATTCTGCAAACAGCTGAGTGGGTCAAAATTGCCCTCACCAGCTCCATATGACTTGGAAATACTTTCACATGAGCTTGCATATTTCCTCTCTCCATATCGATCAAAGCACGGAGAGAATAAAAACAGATAGGATGTCTTTTACGATCGATGTCTGTGTTAATGTTCAGTCCGGATCTAAGGAAGAGGAAACAGAGAAGGGAGTGGGGTGAGATGGGGGTAAACACAATGCGCATCTGCTTGACATCCTCAGTCCATCTCACACCTCAAGTCCTCACTCTCCTCATGCACTGCCTCTGTAATTACCAGTGTGGAAACTTGTCTGCTGTCATATGTCTGATTTCTGCAAATGAACTGAAAAGATGGAAATGAGAGGAGATACTGGTGAATAAAAACGAAGAGCTGGCCTCAGAGCCGCACCTCTACATATGAGTGCCCTCTAGTGGCAGCAAGAGGAAACTACTGAGGCACGCTGGTGAACAGGAACACACAAGAATCATTTCCCTCTCTGTAACAGGGGCTGATGAGGAGAGCTTAAGAGAAAATGCTATATCTGTATACACACACACACACATATATATATATATATATATATATATACCACCATTTTGTCCGCCTGTATCTGGAAGTCCCACAGGATCTTAGCTCGGTCATTCTCCACCATCCTTGGGGGCATCTCCCATTTTGACCTTGGGACTTCCAGGTTATACTCAGCACAGATGTTCCTGTACACTATGCCGGCCACTTGGTTATGGCGTTCCATGTATGCCTTGCCTGCTAGCATCTTGCACCCTGCTGTTATGTGCTGGATTGTCTCTGGGGCATCTTTACACAGCCTGCACCTGGGGTCTTGCCTGGTGTGATAGACCCCAGCCTCTATGGATCTTGTACTCAGAGCTTGTTCTTGTGCTGCCATGATTAGTGCCTCTGTGCTGTCTTTCAGTCCACCAGCTTTGTCCAGCCACTGGTAGGATTTCTGGATATCAGCCACCTCCTCTATCTGCCGGTGGTACATACCGTGCAGGGCCCTGTCCTTCCATGATGGTTCCTCGTCTCCCTCCTCTTTCTTGGGTTTCTGCTGCCTGAGGTATTCACTGAGCACTCGGTCAGTTGGGGCCATCTTCCCAATGTATTCTTGGATGTTCCTTGTCTCATCCTGGACTGTGGTGCTGACACTCACCAGTCCCCGGCCCCCTTCCTTCCGCTTAGTGTACAGCCTCAGGGTGCTGGACTTGGGGTGAAACCCTCCATGCATGGTAAGGAGCTTTCTTGTCTTTATGTCAGTGGCTTCTATCTCCTCCTTTGGCCAGCCTATTACCCCAGCAGGGTACCTGATCACGGGCAGGGCGTACGTGTTGATGGCCCGGATCTTGTTCTTATCGTTCAGCTGACTCCTCAGGACTTGCCTACTTGGTGGTTGCAGCCTTTCTAGCGGCCTCTTCATGGTTCCCATCTGCCTGCGGGATCCCCAGGTACTTGTAACTCTGTGTGTATGTATGTATGTATGTATATATATATATATATATATATATATATATGTGTATGTGTGTGTGTCTTTTAATAGTCTATGACAAAAATCCATAGAGCGCACCAAAATATCGCATATTGTCACAGTAGCCACTGTTACAGTAAGGCTGTATAGATCCGCACTGCCAGGCTGAAATCTATAGTATCTTTATGCCGTTATAAATAATATGGAATATACTGCCTGCATTACACGATACGCTCCATAACATGGACTATTATAAAGCTACTTTCAGCTGCTCCCTCGTTCACAGGAGGTCATCACAACAGAAAGCTCCACGTTTAATTTGAAAGTTTTAATTTTTAAATTTAAACCAGACGTCCTTCCTGATGCTAAGCCAACGAGGTTTTTGTCTCCTTCCAGGATTTTTTTGCCAGACAAATGTGCAGAACATTACACTATGAAGCCACTTTAGTCTTTATATAAATATATATAACTTATGCAAATAGAGCAGTCAAAAACAGGAGGAGTACAACAGAGGGTTTATGGTGATATTCACAGTTATTGCAGATGAAACGACCACTTGTGTTTGGCAGGAAAGCACATTACAGAGGACACGTGCTATTATTGGAAGCAGATTCATTTAAAACCTCTTCCTGTTGCTGATGCAGTGGTCCTGTATGCCGAGGTTTTGTATCTGTATCAGAATCAAATGGGAAAAACCACAAACCATAGGCTGAACACAATGCATGGGACACCAAATACATGACATTGTAACTGTAACTCTTAAATACCCGTTGTGCTTCAGTGAGACATCACTCAAGTGATCATATTAATATTCATATCATTATTATTGCAGCTGTCATTGGATTTATGAAATAAGCATGCTAAAATATTCATTCTCAGTATCTCACAGAAATAGAAAAAATAATGTGATAATTTATCTTTCAACAGTTTTTACATGAAATAGTTTATAAATGGTATTAAAAGGTGATAATCACCTGCATTCACTTAACACTGAGGTTACTGCATTTGGGAGAGGCAATTTAAAAAAAAACCCCAAAAACCTTTATAACAAAGAAAAAACAAGTGACGCTACAGCCACAAGATTCTGTGTGCTGCAAAATAAGCATGTGATGGAGGCCAACAGGCCCCAGTCAGTGATGTCAACTCAGAGTCACCATTCACCAAGTTTCCGAGAATACAGCTGACTCACTGGTCAGATGATAGAACATGTACGAGTCACACCAGGCCACTGTTCACTTTGCAATATTTTTAATGTGCAAACACTTATTTTTGTCCTTTGGGAAAGTGGGATTCTGAGGTTCCACAGTGTGTGACAGAATGATGTCCGTCCCCGTTTTTCCCCCACCGGAGTTCAACATTCAAGCTCGTCTCTGCCTTCATTCCAGTTTGTTACATGCTTCCAAGACCTTGTAGTTAAAGTCCTCAGGCTGGTCAGCATACACATAGTGACCGGCTCCACGGATTGTCTGCAGGAAGGGAAGAGAATCAGAAGGGAAGCAGCCAATTAAAAATTATGGAAACTATATAAAGGCATGTCATAAAGGGAGGTCATGATTTTAACGAGGAGGGCTGTGTCTCCAGTTTATAGTTTTCATAAAACAAAGATGGAAAGTAACATTCAAATTTACAGCATGCATCAGTTTTATTTCAAGCCTCCATACAGTCAGTTCCACGGTTCTTCATGGCAGAAAAATTTACCTTTGATGTGTCAATATACACATAATTGCATGTGGAGCAATCATGCTTAAGGCACTGAATCTGTGGAAGTCTGCTAAACTGAGAGGTTTTCTTTTATATAATTCATTAAACAAATGTATTTTAAGCTTAAGTAAACTAAACCCCATGTACAAAAGCAACAAATCAGTCTTTTGTCCAGCGATTTTTATTTGATGAAGCCTCAAAATGTTTTTCTTTTGGTTTAGTCAAAACCTCCAACTTTTACAGAGTAGTATTTTTTTATTTATTTTTTGAAATAAACTAAAATTATATAGTGAAACAAATTGATCAGCCCTCTTGTGATACAACATACATCCTCTGTATTGCACGAGGCTGTAACCATAGCCAGCCAGTTCATTTTGTGCAAATCCACTCTTTTCAACATCCATGTACTGATCACCGCACTGTTTCTGTGCTAAAAGAGGCATCATTTCTTTCCTCATTACTAAAACAGATTCTGAAGGAACATTCCACTAACTCAGAGGGTCTAGCAACCCTCTGAGTTAGTGGCAGTCTGTGTTGAAACAACAGCTGTAATTCTCCACATTTCAACTTTTTTCTCCAAAAAAAAAAAAAAAAAAAAAAAAAAAAGAAAAAAAAAAAAAAAAAAAAAAGCTTGTAGGCTTTAATCTTGAAGTTTCAACTTTGTTTTCAATCAATAATAATATATTATCAATATTTTTTTTTCCATTTGATGGCACCCTAATACACTGTTGTAGAGGTCAGATAATGACTGTTTGTTTGCAGCAGCCTGTAGTTTTGTTTTTCTTTTGTTTTTTTTAAATGGACATTTTCCCCCATATATCTGTACTCATTAACACAGAGTTAGGAAATTAAAATGTCTCGAGTCCGTGGTAATGAGAATGTCTTTGCATATCATAATGTTTCAGTGTCTGTTTTGCACCTGTCTAGGCAGCTGCTCATCCAGTCTTCCTCAGCCTTGACAGGTGTATGAAAGCAACTGCCCATTTTTTCCCCCTAAGTGCTAAACCCTTACCCCAACTCTCACCCAGTCCTAAAGGCCATTACACAGAACGTGCTGCAAAACAATGACCCAAAATTCCAAATTGCCATGTAACATATACATCGGTGTGAAAAAAAGTGTTTGCCATGTTTTTGTATGTTTGTCACACTTAAATGTTTCAGATCTAACAAATTTAAAAATGAGACAAAGATGACAAGTAAACACAAAATGCAGTTTCTAAATGAAGGTGTTTATTATAAAGGGGGAAAAAAATCCAAACCCTCATGGCCATGTGTGAAAAAAAGTGATTCTCCCCCCCTCCCATTATAATTAATGGTGGTGTATCACATCTTTGGAAAGCCAAGTTCAATTTCTCTAGCCACCCTGATTACTGCCACCCGTTCTCAATCAAGACATTACTTTAATACGACCTGCCTGACAAAGTGGAGTAGCCAAAAAGGTCCTCAAAAGCCAGACATCATCCCCATGATCCAAGGAAATTCAGGAACAGATGAGAAACAAAGTAACTGAGATCTCTCAGTCTGGAAAATGTTATAAAGCCACTTCTAGAGCTGTGGGACTCCACAATCTCCACAGTGAGATCCATTATCCACAAATGGCAAAATCATTGAATGGTAAACCTTAACAATGGTGAACCTTAATATAAGTGGCTGGCCAACCAGAATTACCCCAAGAGCATAGCAACGACTCATCCAAGAGGTCACAAAAGTCCCCAGAACAATATCCCAAGACCTGCAGGCCTCACTTGGCTCAGTTAAGGACAGTGTTCATGACTCCACCATAAGAGAGTCAGCCCAGCCGACATGGCTAAGTTCCAAAACAAAAACCAGTACTGATCCCAAAGACCTCTGGTGCAAAAAGTAACACTGAAGTGTTCATGACCTCAAGCTGAAGCACACTTGGGTTCTGCAGCAGGACAATGATGCAAAACACACGAGCAAGTCCATCTCTGAATGGCTTAAGACAAACAAAAATGAAGAGATTGGAGTGGCTTGGTCAAACTCCTGATATGAATCAGATTGAGATGCTGCGGCATGACCTTAAAAGGTGGTTCATGCTCAAAAACCCTCCGGTGTGGCTGAATTACAACAATTCTGCGACAACTGGGGGAGAGTCTTTTACAGCTCTGCAAAGATGAGTGGGTCAGAATTCCTTCAAACAACTGATTCCAGTTGTTGCTGCTAAGCGTGGCCCAACCAGTTATTAGGTTTAGAAGGAAATCACTTTTTCACACAGAGCCATGTAAGTTTTATTTACACAAACACCTAGAAACTGCATTTTGTGTTTACTTGTGTCATCTTTGTCCAATATTTAAATTTGACGATCTCAAAAACTTAAGTATAACAAACATACGTAATGAACTGGTCCTGATGTTTCTAAACAAGAAAACAAAGAAATTGAGATTCTGGGTTCATCCAGTTCTCACAATCAGGCAGCAGCAGGGAGAATGTCATGGTTTGATCCAGGAGTTGGAACTGTGTCACGACCACTTTTGTCCATATTTCAGGATGTCAGTGGGGCAGGTTAAACTCTTAATATATGTCAGACCACATCTGAGGAGGCAGAGGAGTCATTTCAGAGCCGATTGGCCTAAAGCATCAAGGACCTAAAGTATCAAGCTGTGTGTCTGAGGTAAAAAGTATTATTTTACCATTTGTATATACAGATTACCAGTTCACTTTGAGCTACAGAACAGTTGTTGTCCAATGCAGTTGGTTGGATCTGTGCAGTTGGATCTGAAAACTCAAGCTCGATACAAAATAAATAAATCTTAGCAATAAAGCAGGTTTTGAGGAAGTGTGAAGAAATTAGTTACAAGTTTAGAAAGTCTATAAAAATGTCATCACACTGATGATCTGGAACCCAAATTCAGAAAGACAGTTGGATTTTTGTTTGAAGCCTGAACCATGAAATAACTGCCAGGAAATTCGCTTTAAAAATTTGTTTTCAAAACTGTTTTTGGCAATTTATTCCTTAAAAATGTATTGTGAAATTTACGTTTTTCGAGGGAAGGGGGGAGGAAAAAACAAAAAAAACAAAAAAAAAAAAAACAAAAAAAAAAAAACACACCCTTTGAAGGGATATCAATCCATTCATCTACACACACAAACTTACTATGATGTCCACATGAGAGCGTGGCCTCATCCTTTTGAGGGTGATGCCCGAGATGCAGTCTATGCTGGAGCGGGAGCCATAAATGATGGTGATGGGGATATCAGACTGCAGCTGGTCAATCCTCTGCAACATTGGCCTCTTGGCCCAGCCACATGGCGCAGTCATATTCTTAAAAGCAGTTTCCCCACTGTGACAAGACAAGGAAAAGATAATCAATGAGCACATGACAGAAAATGGATATGACAAAACATAATACTAGGTAGTAAAACGTGGATGAGAGCAGAAAAGGTGATGAAGAAATTGCTTCCATGGCCATTTTAGAGACAAGTGGCATTAATAAAAGAGAAAGACAGACCTGGGGCTTTGCACGTTCAGGTGGTAGATGTAATCTGGCGCAGTGTTGTCAGTGAACACGAGGGAGAACTTTTTCTTGAAGTCGGGTCTTAGTGTTTGCACCAGAGTGGGACCTGCAGGGGACCAGGGAAGAGACAGAGGTGTCAAACACAAGCATGTAGCCATTAATAGATGAGGAGTACTCATTACATTTTACATGATTAGTCACACTGGGGAGAGCCCAGGTTTTGGCTTAAATTCCTTTCAAAGTCAAAGCAAAAACCACGAAAACTCTACTGAATGACATTGTGCTCGTCACATCACTTGCTTTAACAAGCAGTTCCTAGTTTTCTGGGTGTGCAAAGAGAACATTAGCTGTGATACTGCAATATTAAACTAATATAAAACCATCCCCCCAGTTTCATACTGCATACATTTTCACTTATTGTCTCCAGACAATAAGTGAAAATCTTCACCCATTATATTGCATCCTCTCATTTCCATTCTTCTCATTTAAGAAAAAGAAATTTCACGTGCTCATCTCCATTCCTGATACTTTTGTTGTAGCTTTGCTTTTCCCCAATATTTTGGTGTGCCACAGCATGGACACATTTCCCTGGGATTATTAAGCTAGTCCGGTTGTGGGTTTGCTTTTAGCACTATGGTACTTTGTTGTCTTTTAGCACCTTACCCAGTGGTCCTACCAGTCGCAGGCCAGCCAGGGGGTTGAAAGGACTGAACATGGCACCAAGAGCTTTGATCCACACAGGGATGGGCCGGTCTGGTTCTGTTGTCTCCGGTTGATCAGGTAAACCCCAGGGCTCAACCAGGACAATGTGCTTTACTCTGTAAGCCAGACAACAAACACAACAAAAATAAAAGTTAACCTGCTCTTTTAGTTATAAATTGTTTACAGACCTACAACTAAAGGACAAAAACGTTAAAAAGGCCAGAATGAAGAGTGCCAGAGCGAACATAGACAAAGACCACGACTTCTGGAATAATGTTCTTTGGACAGATCCAGAGTCTAAAATTGAATTCTTTGGACACCAGAACAGTAGACATGTTTGGCGTAAACCAAATACTGCCTTCCAAGAAAAGAACCTCATACCAACTCAAGCATGGAGGTGGCAGTATCCTAGTTTGGGGATGCTTTGCTGCAGCAGGACCTGGCCAGCTCACTATCATAAAATCCATCACGAATTCTACTGCGTATCAGAGGGTGCTTGAAGAACATGTGAAACCATCTGTTAATGAGGGAAATTCTTTTGTCATACACATGCTCAATGCAGCAAGAGAGACAGAGGAACAGAAGAATAAGATATACAACATATACAATAGAATACTAGTATACAGTAATGACCCAAAGCATACCAGCAAATCCACCAAGGACTGGCTAAAAACTAAGAAGTGGAGAGTCCTGGAATGGTCAAGTCAAAGCCCTGATCTTAACCCCATTGAGATGCTGTGGGGTGACTTGAAACAGGCTGTACATGCAAGAAACATCTCACAGCTGAAGGAATTCTGCATTGAGGAGTGGGGCAAACCTTCTGATCGATGTCAGAGACTGGTAAAAGGCTACAAAAGCCGTCTCGCTGGTTATATCAGCCAAAGGGGGCAACACTAGTTATTAGGGGGTAGGGTGTCCTTTTTTCTCCATTGAAACAAACATTTTTGTTCATATCTTTTTTGATGTTTCACAAAATGTTCATTTTTGTTGTTTAATTGCAATCACTTTCTTTTCCAGTAATACATAAAATCATGATTGGAAATTATTATGAACAGTTCACATATCAAAAGGGCTGATTATTTAATGGGGTGTCCTAATTTTCCTCACATGACTGTAAGCATTCAGTATCCTGGTGCATGCATTATTTTTTTGTTTTAACAGAGATGTATGTCACATTCACATCTTTTCATCAAGAAAGTAAATACATCCCCCCAAATATAACTTTTCTGGCACAGCATTTTGTTTTGTTTTTGTATTTTTTTACAATTAAATAATGGTGATCCATTCTATTTTTGCTTATTTCTGCCATATATACACACACCGTTACATTGAATGTACATTTTAAACAACTCTCAGATAATGACAGAGTATGAACGGTGGACCAAAAACTTTCAGATGGCTCTAAATGCCCAGTTTCACAGTTTTATTTTTGACTTTTGAGGTCACCAAGATCAGATATTGCTAATATGAAAACTTACACAGCCCTTGTAAGGTGGAGTCTATCAGAAGAAAACTGGCTTTAAGGAAGCAGGAAGGGAGCTAAAATGCATTTCAGACATGATGATGGCCGTTTTTAGTGCTGCAGAAATATGAACAAAACCAGCTATGGCTGACAGTATAACAGGTCGCAATCAAGCTAGGCCAAGGGTCAGCAACCTTTAACACCCAAAGAGCCATTTGGACCCGGTTTCCATGCAAAAGAAAATACTGGGAGCCGCAAATACTTTTTGACATCTAAAATGAAGATAACACTGTTTATATTGTTTCTTACTTTTATGCTATGTGTGAACAACTAAGGTGTGTTGCTTATGAAATTCATGAAGTGCTACAGAGAAAATTACATTTTATTTCTGTAATTAACACATTTTTAACTCTTAAATATAACAAAAGGAAAGACACCCAGCTGAACGAAAATGATCCATGTAGCAAACAAAAACTGTTGTGAGCCGCCCCTTATATCACCTTTGGGCTTTTGGAGCCTTGACCTGACTTAAAAAAAAAAAATAAAAAAATAAAAAAAGAGGAAAAAAAAAAAGCTCTATGCTGCTAAAAAATGAAAAATGGATATTTGCAAAATTCTGCCTAAATATGCATTTTACCTGGTTAATGTGTGTGGCGGGGCGTGGTCTGCAGCGCTGCTGCAGGGGAGGCGGACGCACCTGAGCGGCACCCGCAGTCACGCCTCGCCGCCTTAACGTCTGTGCTATCCATGTTGTTGTGTTGGTGTGTGTCGGGCTGTCAGCTGCAAAGCTACAGCCGGCTGTATGCGTACAGCAACCGTGTGTGAAAAGTGGTCAATGAGCCTCTGCGCAGAGCCATAATTGGCCTACCTGGGGTCGAAAGTCTCAATAAATTCCACACTTGTGGAAGCCGGTCTCTCTCTCGCTCTCTCTCTCTCTCTCCTGCTGCTACTTCAATCATGAAACTGATCAATGATCAGCTGATCGGCTTTTGTGTCGCGAGTCTGTCTCTCTTCTTTGTTTTTGGCCCACTTCGCGCCAGAAAGAGGAAACCAGCGGCAGAACAACAGCAGCACGTTTAACCTTGATAAGCTGTTGTTAGAATTTGTTTAATATTACTTTCTGCACCAGGATCCTTTTCTACGTAGCTGACGGCTGGTAACTGTGCAGGGGCGGATCTAGCAAAGTTTAGCCAGGGGGGTCGATAGGGCATTAATAGGGAAAAGGGGGCACAAAGACATCATTTTCTTTCTTATTCTCATTTAAAATGTCGAGCTTTTAATAAATAATTATCCGAATTTTACGCCCAAAGTTTTAATCTGATGTAAAATGTATAGAAGTCCATTACTGTATATAATAACTATTAAGTCTAATATACCCTAGTAAGCTATAGTACTTTTTCCTTTGGGAAGATACCATCTGTGCAGTCTGCAATTCTGTTGAAGAAAGATGTTGAATCTATTTAATTATTCTTGAAAAATAATTTATTTCTGTGCATTTCTTTCACACTGCAGCAAATTGAAGTTGTTTACATCAATTAAGCATCATGAGGTGGAGGGTGGTTCCCCATTTTTTTTTTTGCTGGGAGTTTGCAACCTTAGTTAGGTTGCTTACTCTTTAAAATACCAGAATAGGGAGGATGGAGTAGGTTTAAGTTCATTAGATTAATCATTATTGCTGAACTATGAAATATTTTGGGTGCAGTGTATTTTTTTTATTTTTTAACATACAGGTCTAACAGAATAGCTTTAGTGTTTTGGTTTATTTTTTTTTTGTTTTTTTTTTAACTTGAGTATGAACTTATACAAAACCAGCAAGATATTTAAAAAAACACTATCATATCGGTATCGGCAGATATCCAAATTTATGATATTGGTATTGGACATAAAGTGGTATCGTGCCATCTCTAATAAGGACTAAAGAGCTGCAGGTTGCCGACCCCTGAGCTAGGCTGATATTTACATGACACCATGAAGCAGTTTACTTTCATTTTCATAATCAACTGGAAGCTAAACTGATAGGTGATTATAAGCCATTTAAATCTGACATGTCATGGTCTTAATGGACTCTGTACTGGTACAGAGAGCACATTGTTGTGGTTCCCAATACGAATGAAGTTCAAGGAGGAGGGGTGGGTGGGGGTGGGTGGGGGGGGCAGTGAGCACAGATCGGGGACGCATGTGCCTGATCACGAGCATCTGAAGTTATAACTTAAAACCATTTGGAACGCTAAGATAACAATAAGAAGACAGGAAGCGGGAATTTTCAGTGTTACTGATGAAGAGGGGTGATAAGGGATTGAGGACATTTTATCAGGCGCCGCTTAGGGAGAGCCGGGTGAATGCTGGAAGCTCCGAGCTGGAGCTGCGGCAGGAGGAGATGGTTCAGGAGAGATAGAGTCTAGTGGGAGGAGAGAGCGTTTTGGAGGACACTGCTGTTATCACAGGCTGCCAGCACCTAAAGGCACACCGCTACAACTGTATCCTCTACTCATGCTGGCATGTTTTGCTACAATCATGTTAACAGCAAAAGGGCAGAATCATTATTCATAACAGTGTTCACTGCAGACTCTGCTTTTTTCTCCTCCTAGGCAAGTTCCACTTCATTTGTTCCATTTACAGCAGTGATGAAAGGATTATTCAAAGGTATATTATTCTGGTTTTATAGAGCAATCAACACTCTGCCGACTTGCTCACTGGAGCTCTCAGCTGAAACACATGGCTTTCTTTAGCTGATCTGACCAACAAGCTGCTCTTGGGGACAGAAAATGAGACATTATGACACAAACTTGTTTGATGTGTTGATAAATCAGTTTTCTTGTGTCCACTGACACACTCCACTGTATTTTCCATAACAGTCCCTGACAGTATCTGCCTGCTGTTTGCTGTGAGGCAGCAGGTGTAAAGAGGCCCAAACACTTCTGCAGACCAACATTCACACACCACCCTCAAAAGGCAGGATAGAAATAATAGTTAGAGATGATATGCAAAGATTATCACAATATTAACTCTGTCCGTTTCAGCCACTCTTGCAGATGACAGGAGCTGCTAGACAACAGTGGACATTAGAAAAGATGAGCTCCTATATGGAGTGCCTAAAACACTCGCATCATTATAATAATAAGAGACTAAAACCTGACTTTAGCTTATGCTACAGTTCTGATCCTGACATTTTACACAAACCTGCCACCTTTCTGTATCAGACAGTGTGGGTCATGATACAGTAAGATATGAGAAATCCCATTGTCTGCACCCACCTGCCTGGGTATTTAATTGAGTATGACACAGCGAGGTATCCTCCCAGATTGTGACCAAGAAGTATCATAGACTCCAGACCCACGCTGGCCCGCCACTGTTCTATGGACTCGACAAACTGATCCTCTGCTTCTGCTGCATCTGTTGAGAACACAGGCCTGCTGCTCTGGCCAAAACCCAGTAAGTCCAGTGCAAAGACAGGCCGATGCTGGGAGAGATCATCCAGATTCTGAGCCCACAGGCCCACCCCGCCGCCAAAGCCATGCAGCAGAACTAAGGGAGTTTTATCTTTAACATGGTCATTGCAAAACATCAGGGTCCACAGAAGATTGTCGTTGGAGATGGGAACAAACACTTTAGTAAATTCAGTGCTGACATCTGAAAAGAAAAGCACAAGATTACTTTTAAGTACAAGAACATTACGATGGGTCAAATATTCCATTTCACATTAATCTAAATAACATCTCTTTTTTGATACTACTGAATCAATCAGGTGTCGTCACCAAAAGTGAGATTCTCTACAAAAGGGTTTAAAAAAAAAAAAACAAACAAAAAACAAACAAACAAAAAAAACACAACAACACCACACACAAACACGGCAACAAGATCAAACAAGAGCAATGCGATTTCTCACACTTACTGGTTCATTAGTAACATCCTGCAGGCACAGTTGGGTTAAAGTCATTCATAGAAAACAGCCCCTGAACTTCTTGATTTTTCAAAGCTGTAATCATCAATCACTTTATTTATAAGTTCCTAGTCTACTGTGGTTAATGTTCTCTACTTGTTGTCACGACATTTTCTGGAAGACCGACATCTAATATTCCTTTGAATTTTGAGCAACTAAAGTCATGAGTTACTTTTTCCCTGAGCTGTTTGTAGTCTTCGATAAGACACATACTTTACAAGTGATCTCAGACACATTTTGTAATTAGCATGAAACACGCTAAGGCCCAACGCATCTGCTCAGTTTATTATTATTTTATGTCAACAATTGCATTTTTGAGGACTTAAAGATGCTAAAAAAAACCTCATGTACATTTTCACCAGATCTAACACGTGCAAAATTTCTTATTTTATTGGTTTGTAAATGGCCTGTATTTGTATAGCGCTTTACACGTCCCTAAGGACCCCAAAGCGCGTTACACATTCAGTCATCCACACACAGTCACACACTGGTGATGGCAGCTACATTGTAGCCACAGCCACCCTGGGGGGCACTGACAGAGGCGAGGCTGCTGGACACTGGCGCCACCGGGCCCTCTGACCACCACCAGTAGGCAACGGGTGAAGTTTCTCATGTACAGAGTAGGAAATGGTTCAATAATGCCACCTATGGTAGTACTACCAGCATGCGGTTTGAGTTACATGAATGAAATTTGGTACACACATACGTAAAGACTGGAAGCCCACTGACCCAAACCCAACAGGAAGTCCGCCATTTTGAATTGAAGGTGACATTTTGGCGACTTCCTGGCATTATACTGTTGCAAACTCCTCCAAGGATCAACTTCATATTTGGTCAGTCTAAACTACAGACCTGGGCCATATTAAATTGCAACACTTTTGAGCTTTCTTCAAAGGGCGTGGCCGTGGTACCACGGCAAATTTCAACCAGTCGCCATGAAAATATAGTTTCCTCTTATTTACACATACATCGTCCAATCTGGACCAAACTTCCCACGTTTCATAAGGCTCCGCCCCTGAAAACATTTCTCCTGTCATATTTGATGGTGGTCACTGCACCACCTAGTGGGAACAAGAAATGTCATGTTATGCACTTTGGGCTACAGTTTTAAGGTGACTGACCGCAGCAACCTCAAATTTGCCAAAGAAAGTCTTAAGGTGTTGGTCATCGCTGCTTGCAGATTTAATTCATATTTACAAAAAGTTATTTGATTTCTAGCCAATACAGGTTTTGTTTAGCAAAACAGGTTGTGTTTGAGTGAGTGACCACAGGTGGGTGAGTTTTTACTTTTGCACACTGTACAAAAAGTGTATGTTTTAAATAAAAAAAAAAATAAAAAAATTACACTGGGTTTATCCTTACACTGCAGCATCTTCTCCTCTGAAGCTTGCAGATGGCTCTTTGAAGTTGGACACCACGATGGCAGCCAGTTGGGAATCCAGCACCACCTACGTACACAAAAGCACAACAGTATGAATATGAATGGTTTGCCTTATATTAATATTTCAAACGTTCATCATTATAATAATGATTCATCATCATGCTGCTTTGGGGTACTCACAGTCGTAGGGCTAAGATTCATAACACAAACCTGCACCACAGAACATTGACTCCTAGCTAACCAGACTCTTACTGTATGGTCCTCACTTAACTCATTTCTCATCTTTCTACCGCTTGGACTGCGTTTTGCAACACGCTAAACAATCAGGGTTACTAACAGGTTAAGCAAGCAAAAAACAGGCTTGATACACAAAATTACCATCAGAATTTATCACAGATGCTTTGAAAAATGTAGTGGTTTAAAGGTGTGAACATACACCATAAGACTGTAGCCTTATGGTGTATGTTTTTGTTGGAGTTTCCAGAGTGCAAAATCTGGGTAAAAAATAAATGATCCAAATATGATTTGATAACAAATTGCAAAATGCAAAATTGTGCAAACAATTTCATGCAGAAAAACAAATATACACCATATTTTTCAACTGATAAGGTTTCTACATTTGCTGTTAGGAGTGTTAATTTAGTTTTGCATTGCCAGGGAGAGATCGCTTTGTCATTTAGTTCTTCATGGAGTCCTCACACTGAATGTTTAGATTGTTCTGTGTTGGTATTTTAATGTAACAGAGCAGTCCTTAATATGAAGCATCCATGAAGCTTTATGCTTTAGGAACCAATACGTTGTATTAATGCTTCTCTGTATGACTTTATCAGTCTCCCATACTGTTGAGAGAAAATTCTGACCCAATGCCGTTTGTGAGGTATTTATTTAAGCACAGATCTCTTAAGATACCCAAAGGGATTTGTTTCTTTTTTCAGATGAATGGAATAACATTGATGGAGAGGTAAAAGCCTACATCTTTCCACTTTGGGGTTTTTTGTGTGATTTTTTTTAAATTGTAATTTTGAGCATTTTGTGGTTTTTGGTACTCTGGAAAACTGCAAATAATGAGCAGAAGCAATGTTAAATTGATGTTGATAAATCTGAGCTATTTCTGTAAACATTCACATGCATGACTTCTGCACAGATTCATGTGGACACACTGTTAGTTAACAAGTCCCATTGTTCCTGAAGTCATGTGGTTTGTTCAGATACAACGTTGCAAACCCAACACACGCTGCAATGTTCTTTTTTAATGAAAAGGTTTTTTCATTCCTAATTCATGGCAACGTGTTATGGCAGGCCTTCTACTAGAAGGCATAACTAAACTACAGAAGGGTGTGACTTAAGAGTAAGGAGACACTTAAAGGTTTTTGGCTGAATGTCTAAACAGCTGTGTTTATTGTAAAAGTGTCATATCTCATGACCTCTCCATTAGCTGCTCTGTGTGGGAAAGCAACTTCTTACTTCACAGCTGGCTCTGAAATAAGCTCTTCTGCTTTCCTCCACTGGCCCAGTGTGGTCTTGAGGGAAAAGCATAACAGAGCACAAAGCTGTGACACAAAAATTTAGTTTCTTTGCTTTCTTTTGTCTTTAGGCAAGTCAACCCCCCCCCCCAAAAAAAACAAAACCCCAAAACAAAAACCAACCATAACAACAAAATGTTCTTCTGTGACATGCAAACCTCATGTAGCAACACGCAGAGACATCAAAAGAGGAAAAACGGCTGTCGTCACACTACACTTGACTCAATGTTCTCCTTCCCTGACATCGGTCACATTAGTTTCTTTAACAAGGCCTTCTTTACAGAGTCTAACCATAGACATCTTGTTCACTTAGTAATTATCAAAACATTCATATCGAATTTCCCAGAGGAACCCACCCGAGGGATTAATAAAGTTCTATCTTATCTTATCTCCAACTGTTTTGATAAAGGACTATTTGTCCTTTTCACTAGCTACAGCTGTTTTGATAAAGGGCAACTTAAATTGTTTGTCTGTGTGTCTGTAAGGTTTTCGGCTGCTAAGTGGATAGAACACCTGAATATGTCACCTTGAATTCTGAGACATCGATACAGGACGTGATTGATGCGATTTTAATCAGTCCCTTTCACATGTTTCAACATTTACCTAAGCCTACTTCTAATAATTCTTACAATTAAACAAATGTGACAGACACACACACACACACACACACACACACACACACGATTTTTCTGTCTATTTTCTAAGTGAGCAGCAGCAGCGCAGCCTCAAAACAAAGCAGCCTCAAAATTAGCTTTAAATTGATCAAGTATGGCATTGGCCTTGGTGTGAATCTGTGCTGCCTGAGTGGTCCTCTGTTTTAAATAAGTCAGTACTGCAAGAGAACTCACATAAAGTCCTTTCCAACATGTGGCAGACATAATGAAGCAGCCTCATTACTGTGTTGTTTAGGCACAACTAGAGTCACAGACTTAAAAATCAGCCTAATTTAACTGCTCTGATCATCTCCCCCCCCATGAAGGTTTTACTGTTTGGGGAGCTCATTGGTCATTTTGCTCATTTTAAGACTGTCCTCCACCCCCCATGGCTGTCGTTTTCTTTTTCAAATCATTACACATGATGCTTGGGCAGCAAGGAAGGTCCTGAAGGTTCAATCCAAAACTAGTTGTACTTAATTATTTTTTTAACATAAAAGCACATTTACGCTATATGCGCATGTGTTTCTCATCTGGGCTGCTGTTGGAGTTTTCTCTGCATTATTGTAGGGTCTTCACCTTATAATGCAGAACACCTCAAGGAGATGGCTGTGATTTGTGAACTGCACTTTCACTTTTAACCCACTCTAAATGCCTTTTACAAGTCTGGAAACGTCAATTTCAATGCCTTTTGAACAGGTTTTTGTTAATCGGGGTGGTGCTGCTCATTTATATTGCTTTGCACTGATAAGCAACCATTTAGTCTCAGCCTGTTAACATACATGTGTTGGACTCAATTGTTGGAGACGCAATTACTTGATAAACCCGTGAGTTTGCCAGGGTTATCAAAACGCAGGAGACACCCTGTGTGTTATTGTGAAAGGTAAGTTAAAGAGTCACAAAAGTTTACGTTTAGTTCTCCCTTTGCTTACGTTCTATTACTCTACTAAGTCTCATGAAAATCACCCAGCTGAAAGGAAACTGGACCTGCACAGTGACACATACAAACTAACAAAGTGAGGCTACAATAATGAAAGCTAATGTCTGAGTGGAGGTGGATATTTGTGTAAAAGAGTGTCACACCTGTGTCTGTGTGTGGATGCTCATAACATTACCTTATTGTTTTATCCACATAGCCCCACACACTCCTGGCCAGACTGGGAACACCAACAGTAGACAGCATTCTATGAATGACCCTGGAGATATAATAAAAGAGTAAGCGCGTGAGGGCAAAGGACAGGGACTGGCCGATGACAACGCGTGACAGCAAAACTATCATCTCCATTATTTAAATTATCAAGCATTTACTATAACACTTAAAAAAAAGTTTATGGTTTTATCAAGGTTTTTTGTGCATTTCCAGAGGGCTTTTTATGCACATGAATATAAAAATATTCGCGCCACTGCAAAACTCTTGTTTAAAACCGGTGTTCTGACAAACCATCCTAGTTTGGCAAAACGTTCTACCGTAACTCTGCTGTCACAGAGTAATTCCAACACCAACTTAACTTTGCCCATCAGAGTATGCTTATAGGTCATATTCATACAGCCAGGATGGTTTGCCACTTCATTTTACCCATTAAAGTATCTTGTAGGTAACATTCACTCTGACGGGTAAAATTAAGTGCCAAACATGCATGGTTTGGCACTTAATTTTACCCGTCAGTATGTTTGTAGCTGTTATTAACAAAGGTAGGATGGTTCGCCACTGAATTTTAACTGTTTAAGTATGCTTGCAGGTGAAATTCACAAAGGTAGGATGGTTTGGCAGTTAATTTTACCCGTCAGAGTATTTTTGTAGCTAATATTTACAAAGGTAGGACGGTTCGCTACTTAATTTCGTGTTGTGCGCATGCACAGAAACAACGGGTAGGATGGTTTGCGAGGTAGGATGGATTCTAAGAACACCTGTTTTCCAATTTGCTCTACCATCTCTGAGGTAAAACAAACATGGCAGTCCAGCGGCTTTGCAATAAGAGCGTTATTTTACTTCTGTGGACCACACCGACAATACCTTCAAAGCACCGGTGAGTTTTTCAACGACCTTCTGCAGTCTTCGAGCACTCTCATTTAGTACGGGCCACTTTACAAGAAGGCAGCAATTAACTAATGAGGTTGGAGGGGGGCAGGTTTACCTTGACCCAAGTGGTGCCTCTCTCTGACAGCCTGTCTAACTTTCGACAACAACACTCGGGCATTTTTCAGGAAAAGGTGCACAGTGTCGCTGTTCCAATAACACTTAGTGTCTGTTAAATAATAAAGGAACATTACCGTGGATAGACATACTCTGATAGGTTAATAGAAATACTCACCCTCTGTTCTCGATCACCGCTTGCTCAGCCATAGCGCGACAGTCCCCGAGACGCTTCTCACAGTCACGTGGCTCTGACGTAGCTGCCGAGCTTGTGCGCATTTCATTTATAGCGTCAGTTGACTGAGACAAGGGGGGGGGGAGTGTTATTCCTACTGTGGATCCACCTATCTCCGCTTCGTTTCTTCCTAGTAGAGTAAAACAAACGCACCCAGGAAGAGTTTGCGGAACTGGCGTGTCTGTCATGTCTAAACATTGCTGCTGATCGGGGAAGTGGGTCTTGGTAAGTATTTAAACTCCGTTTTGTGTTCCTTGTTTTACATTACTCGGGTATTTAAAAGTAACACAAGAGTGTTGAGCTTGCGCGGGCAGCTGCTGCTGTTCAGCTCTTCGGTTCAGTTCTTACGGTGAATCATCCTGCAAGTCATTAGAAATGTTCTCAACGGTCTTTAAACTCATTTATCTTGCTTATCTGATATTTCAGGTCTTACATTTAATGGGGACAGGTACTCATGCACATGTAACCTGCAGCGTGAAAGATACATGTAGAAAAAAGTTTTATTTACAGTGTTGTGCAAAAGTCTTGAGCCACACATCGTTTAGATTGTGCTAGGCGAATGGGATGTGATTTATGTGCAAACATAATTAGAAGCACAGTGTACAGACTTAAAAGTCAATATTTGGTATGACAACATTTATTTTTCCACACAGCTGAACTCTCTGAGGCCACTTGCTTTGTTATTTATTTAAGTGGTCTTCAAAAACAGGCTTCTTGAAGGGTGTTTGCCTTTCATTCCGTTTGTGAAGATGATCACACACTGCTTCAATAACGCTGAGATTTGGGCTCCAGCGAGGCCAATCCATGATGGATGGATGTGTACCATTATATTTGTTTCCATCAAGGTATGCCTTTACTGCATTCACAGTGTTTTTGGGATCATTGCCGCAATTAAATATTTAGCTGTTATCAATCAGAAGCTCTCCAGATGGACAAATCTTTTCTGCATTCATAATTCTACCAGTTTTGACAAGATCTTCAACACCACCATGCCTCCACTGTGTTTTCCACATGGCTGTAGTTAGTCACTGTTGTACTTTGATTCTGACCTTTTCTTTACGTATTGAAAAAAATCGAACCAAAAAAATTCAAATGTGGATTTTTCACTCCACTGGTTTTCAGTCCAGTTATTGTGTATGTTGGCATACCTCAGCCTTTGCTCTCTGTTTCATTTACTAAACAACAGCTTCTTCCATGCTTCCACTGAGGCTGTTTGATGGCTTCAGTGAACCATAGCTGGATCAGACTGAAAGTCCTGGGTCTTTGATGGATTTTTCTGTCTTATTTCATGACTCTCATCTGGTATTGATACATCTTCTTTTCTTTTCTTTTCTTTTTTTTTGGGGGGGGGGGGGGTCTGTCACTGCTACTTTTGCTCTCATCTGTCCAGTTTCCTTAATTTTTTTTTAATGACACACATACATGGACTGTAAGTATTAGTCCAAAGAAAAACTTTTAAAGTACCATGTTTATTTTGTTTTTTTCCTGTTTTGTTGTTGTTGTTTGTTTGTTTTGGGTTTTTTCCCTTCTCTTTTCTTTAAAAATTATTTCTTTTTGTTTTTTTGGGTATCTTGTGGTTTTATTGCTTTCTTACTGCCATATGTTCAAGATGTTTAAAGTGTTGGATATTTATGAATATAAAATCCAATAAATATATTGGTAAACATATATTTACAAAGTTTTTCTTTGTACCTTTAGAAGGCTGGAGAACTATTGCTCAAGACCACTGTAAAGTAACAACAAACTCTGGGCATTTGTAACCAAAATACAAAGAAATCAGGGGTGAATCAAGACTTTTGCACAGTACTGGAGTTGTTAATTTTCCCGTAATTTCTCTAAACGTATATATTTAGGTCCGGGGTAAACCTGCATTTTTTTCTAATGGCCATCAGGGGTGATCCCTGTTATCCCTGAATCCTCCTCCTCCTATATGTTATAACTTTGTTTAATCTCTTCAACATGTTGACCAATTTCTTTTCTTTTCTTTTTTTTTTTTTTTTGATTTTTGTGTAATCTTCCTGACAGACACCAGTATTCAAATAAAAGTGGGAGCAAGACTACAGAACTATAACAGATTCTTGCAGTCATAGCATAGCGATTGCTGTTTATGAACTCCTAATTAAAACACATGAGAACAAAGAAGCTACATAATGTGAAATGTAAAGCTGTATGTTACATTCACACATACATATATATTTACTCACCCTAAGGAAAGTTGTTTAAAATACTAAGATAGTTGCCATTTTTTTTCCCCAAAATCTGACACCGTCAGGATGAAGCATGAAGATTTGTTGTGTAACTGCAGAAAATGTTTCAGTGTTCGGTGTAAAATAAATAACAGAAATAATCCTGTTACCTTCATTACAAGTTAACTGGATTATAAAGTGAAAACAGTTACTGATTATAATCCCTAACAGAAAGATATCCAAAGTCAACTCAACAAGCTATGGGATTTGAGTTTTAAACCACACTCATTAAAGACTCCGCACACCCACACAGGTGTTGTCACTTAAAGCTGCACAGGCGTGGGCCAGGTTAGTGGAATTTATGTGATCGATATCACACACACACACACACACGCACGCACACACACACAGAGCTATATTAATGAAATATACAAAGGCTGTTTTTCTTTTTAACAAAACTGGAAGCGTGAGAGATCAGTGGAAAGTTCAACTGTTACCTGTAAAACTGGTAATACTTGAACCTCTGGAGACAATACATAGGCTAAAAATAACATAGCATGTGGTTAGGGTACCTGTTCTGATCACTGTAAATTTGGTTATATTTAACATTGTTAGTATGTATATGTGCTTCGTTCTAGGGGTGGGCGATATAAACGATATACGATAGAAACGATATAAATTTGGCCAACGATAGAGATCGCTCTATCGTGATAGCGCCTGTTTTGGTCGAAAGCATCGCAGCGGCTACAACCATTATCATCTGCAAATTATGCCGGGGGACAGTAATAGCAAAGAGATGAAGCACGTTTGAAATATGGGGAAAGCCAAAAACTGCGCTTCCTCCACTTCCGTAACATTGATTGATTAATGTTGAATTCGCTCCAGCTGCTCTATTCCCATGTTGTTGCAGTATATTAATAACTAACCTTGTATGGTGGATGAATAATCTTAGTTGTTCTCCTGACTGAAGTCTGGCCCGTGTATAGCATCCTGCTATGCGATTGCATTTGTTCATACAGAATCCCTCACGTTAACTTTTATCGAGTGGGAAAAAAGTTGGCGTTCAGCCTCCAGCTTCACTGTGCTAATGTTATGCTAACATAGCTGTGTCGCTAGCAATCACGTAGCACAACATTATATACCAGGTAGTCCAATTTCAGTAACCCTGCAAACACCACTGCTGTTTAGTTTTCTGTCTTCATTTATGTTGGAAGTGGCAGCAGAGCTGTACGTTTTAATTAGTTTCAGAAATCTCAGTCAGAACATGGTGTGTCATGTTTAGGTGGAAACTAGCGACCTAACTTCCTGTTAACTTCTAACTCCGTTATATTTAATAAATTCTGTTTTCATGGAAGCTCCTCACTACGGCAGCCGTAATGCTCTTGACAATCCATCAAGCAGTGCGGCTTACCAAAGTTGTACTAAAACATTTTTAACAGATTTCTGCACGCCCAAATCGGTTCGTGGTCAGTAAGCACAACCAGAATTCATACATAAGGCACACTCGCGATTTTTGAGAAAATTAAAGGATTTTAAGTGTGCCTTATAGTGTGTAAAATACATTATACAGAAGAAAAGAATATATCGCGGTATATATCGTTACCGCACGTGCTTCAAATTATATCGCGATATGGATTTTAGGCTATATTGCCCAGCCCTACTTCATTCTTACATCCCTTTGTTCTATCAAATCATTCAAATAGTGTGACAGCATTGGTAGGACTGCGTGTGTGTGTGCACACAGTACATACAGCAGTAGAGTAGACAGTAAAAAATATCTTAATAAGGTAAAAACCCATCTGAAATCATAGTGAAGTTTAACCTTCAGCTGGGACTTCCAAGAGCAAACTGATATGGCTGATATCACAGTCACCACATCCAACTTCCACAATCCAACTTATTATTTATTTTTTATTTTTTACGACATATGGTTCAGATACCTATAAACTGTATAAAAGGTGGACATAGCTTCTGGGTCTGTGGAAATATCCTATACTGTAATTCTTTTTAATGGGCACTAGAGGTCGATACCTGTGTGCCTCTCATTGCTGTAGAAATGCGGTTGTTAAGTCTGACGTCACTAGCCGTGTCTGGGCCTAAACTCCGCTGCAGGTCCATATATCAAACGATCACTATGGCATTACTGGGAGTTGAAAAGCTGTCTAAAGTCTTCCATCTTTAATAAAATGATCAGCGTTCTGCTCTACCAGGTGTAACAATTGAGTTTAACATCCAGGCATCCATGAAAACGGAATTTATGACATTTAACATTAGAAGTTAGCAGGAAGTTAGCTCGCTAGCTTCTATCTAAATACAACATAGCATGTCCTGACTGCGGGGTTTTGGAAACAAATTAAAACGTACAGCTCTGTTATCACTTCCAACATAAATGAAGACAGAAAACTAAACAGCAGTGACGTTTGTAGGGTTACTGAAGTTTGGCTAGCTGGTATATAATGATGTGCTACGTGATCGCTAGCGACACAGCTATGTTAGCATAACATAAACAAGCGAACCTTTTTCCACTGATAAAAGTTAACGTGAGTGTTCTCGGTGGTCAGGAACAAATGTAATCGCATGGCAGGATGCTGTAAAAGGACCAAACTTCAGCCAGGAGAACAACTGAGATAATCCATCCACAATACGAGGTTAGTCATTCATATACTGCTGCATGGGCTGGGCTGTAGTTACATCCTAAGGTTTTAAAAACTGAGCTTAAATAAATGATTAGCGGTAATAAAAGCTGAGGGAGGTCAACAGTGATCACTGACTGTTTTAGGAGCTTTTTGAGATTAAATAGAAGAAAATACAAGACATTAAATATGTTAACAACACAAAAGCCATATTAAACGCAGACTACTTTAGGCCCGGAAGTAGGATTGGTCACGTCATCGCTTAACAACGGATAGGAACGCAGCGCTCACCCCTAGCATTGGTCAACAGGTTTTTTTTTTTTATAACTTTATGGGCCTAGTCACTAATTTTGGGTAATATTGAATAAAACATTAAGTCCACTTTGTAAATTTTAGTCATTCTAAGTGGCAGAAAGGAGGATTATCACAGTCAATAATTTCCTCTAACTGAACTGCGCATTTTAATTGAACCCTGTTGTAGATGATATTTCAGGGCTTCTGACCATCAGCGCTACATACTCTTTAATAAAAATTTGAATATGTGTGGCGCTCAGAGCATGAATCATATTGAATTTTAGTACTCTCACTCTCATTGTTACTCTCACATGTGCTCCAACACTGCCACCAGGCTAACATTTGTACATAATAAATAAGAAAATCTAATTTGGACGTTGAGTCAGTCTCCATACACTTCCATGTTAAAACGCCTGACAGCACTGGAAACAATACTTAGTCTTTGATAACTCATCTGCCTAGATGATAAATACAGTTAGAGGTGTGGCTGCTGTGACTGACAGGTGTTTGGGACACGGGTAGGCGGAGCTAGGCCTCTTCTTCGCCTGTGGTTGTGCGTATCGGAGCAATTTTAATGGATTATTTGATTAATATTATGGGTTATTTTGTGTGTGAGAGACATGTTCGTGCTTCACTTTTACTTTAACTTTCATCAGTCTGTTACTCAGCACTAATTAGCTGACATGAGAACCTGTGCTCCTCACTTTACAAATGCAGCTTGCTAATACCAGATAGCTTAGCACTCCACCCTTTCCTGTAGTCGGGTCACTTGAGGATGCGATGTCACGTGGTTGTGTCCATCTTTTATTTGGTTTAGATGAAATGTGTCAGGACATTATTCAGTTTCCTTCAGCTTTATTCATAAAGCGTGAAATCACAGCAGTAACCTCAACGTGCTTCATAAAATAAACTCTTCAACCTTTCCCAACTCTTTTACAGGAAGTGATAGTGTTACAAGTTGACTGCAAAATAAATTTTCAAAAATGTCAGTTTTAAAAACTACCGATTTATTTATTTATTTTGAGGACCACCACAGAGAGCTCAGAAATTAGATTCAGTAAAAAACAAACAAACAAAAAACGCTGATCCGTGTTAAAGTTCCCTACAGGGGGAGTGGGGCAGATGTGGGTGTGACAGCTGTCAGTGCTACTCTGTGACGTGGAACACCGGGTGCAGCACGCTTACAACACCACACGCTCTTCTCTTTTCTTACTGTTCACAATAGATGATCACGGTTCCCGGCCCGAGCCTGGAACACTGCCGCTTCATACACAGATTTGGGTGAGTGTTGTGCTGGCCCGAACGACACACACACACAACACACACACACAAGTACGGAAGGAGTAGCAGTCAGCATGTCAGGGCTTTCTTTAACACACATGCTCCTCCCTTTCTGGGTACAGCAGTCTCAGCTGTTTCTGTCTGTACTCTGGGTCTGTCTCTCCTTACAGGTCATACATGAGCTGATCTGCAGCAGACCCACAGTACAGATTCCACCACGTATGATTAGTTGATTTTACTGCAGGGAGGTCCGTGTTCAGACTAAGGAGGGGTAGCTTTGACACACCTTGTGTAAACCTGTTCAATGAACATTGTGACTTTATCTGTCATTTCTTTACCTGTTTTGGGCCAAGATGTCATTTCACACACTACATTAGTCATGTAAAGACATTTTGAATTTGTTGTACAGCACAGCAGGAACTCTAGGAGTCTGTGAATAGGATGAGACAGGGAGCCCAAGAAAACAAGAACAGACTTTGTTATTGTATCCAGACTTGACTTAAGAAAGAAAAATAGCAAAGTACTTCTACTGCGAGTCCCTAAAGAAAAATTGTCATCATGTACAATGGCATACATGATGTTAATGGGAAATTTTATTTCATCTATATTACTAGATAGGTTTTTTTCTATAATATTACAAGAGAATGTGGGTGTGTATAGCTGTCTGCGTCTATAAGCTAACTTTGTGACAGACTGGCGACCTGTCCAAGGTGTACCCTGCCTCTCGCCCTATGACAGCTGTGATAGGCTCCAGCTCCCAGAATTGTAGAAATACAGAAACTTCTGATGATTAGGCCTAGCACGAGCTCAGCTTGCCCTGTCGGCCTTGCAGTACACTGAAATTGAAGATGATAGTGACAAACAGGCCTTTCTAGCAGATAGCAGTGTTTCCTTTTATTGGCAATACCAATAATTACTGTTGGTTGTTCAAAGCAAAGCTTGTTCTACAGCAGTCTGTGCTGTATTTCACACTTGGGACTCAAGGAAATAAGGACGTTTCTGTTATGCAGGTTTCCTGGGAGGAGGGACGATGCTGCAGGAGTCGTCAGTAGACAGCAGTGGCTCCAGGTTCGCTCCTCTGGTGGTGCTGGAGCTGGCCTCAGACACCAAGGAGGAGGCCATTGCTTGGTTGCTGAGCAGGATAAGAGACCGGCAACAGAATGGAGGTGTGGAAGATCGTCTGCGCCCCTCGAATCATCTTCCCTTGTTTGACGTGGTATTATTCATCCTGTAATTTCTTCCAGGTGCTGAGCTGCTGGTGGAGCAGTTGGGACCTGGAATCGGGGTGGAAGAGAAGGAAAACCCCAACATGTTTTTGGTGGGGGCCTCCATGCAGAGGCTGCTCTGTGGTGCAGAAGATCTGGGGCTCTTTAAGGAGTGTACTGACGGGTCCATGAGAGCCTTCACTTTTGCCAGCAAACACAACTTCAAAGATTTTAAAGGCAAGTCTACTGTTTAGTTTGTGAAAATGTATGCTTTAGACTAGCATCTTATTGTTATTGTTAACTTGCAGCCTTGCAGTTTAACACAGCCAGGCTTTCTTTGTGTTAGCTGGTTTTCAGAAACCTTAAACAGTAACAGAGGTAACTCGTATCACTACCATATTTGTCAGCCTCCTTGTTAAGTCAGCTCTGTGCAGAATTGCATAAATAAGGAGAATTTAATGCATCATTTGATTCTTCTTCAACACAAATCAATCTGATCACTGCCCCTGAGTCTCATCACCGCTCACATACTCTGTCTGAAATAAGTGGCGTCACTGTAACAGCCTGTGAAAACATGCCTTTGTGGTGAATGGCACTATGTTTCTGTTCCATCTCTTCAGGGGATGGAGACGGCTTCCTCAGTATGGCTGAGTGTCAGTATGTTATCAAGCATGAGCTGGACACGCTGCGAGCCAAAGAGGAGACTAATGTTCCAGGATACAGTCATGCCAAGCTCTACCCTGGGAAATCTATCAGTGAGTCTGTGTTCATGTCTCAATCTGTTTCAAATGAGCTTTGCAGTGATCAGTTTGCTGATGTTGTGTATTTCACTCACAGGAAGACAAAAGAAAATGGTCTCATCTAGTTCCTTCTTGCATGCATACATATTCTTTGTTGCTTATGCAGCTGAAGGTGGGCAGGGTGCATGCTGGACAGATTGCCGGTACTTCATAGCACTGCTGAATTTAACAGCTGAAATTCCAGGAAACTGTACTAAATTAGGATGTGCAGACATCCCAGAATAAAACTGGGAAACTGATCAACCTCAGAAGTAAAACCACACACAGGTGATGTGAGTAAAACATGGCAGTGTATTATCATACAGGGTTTTGAAGCTGTGGCCAATTTTATGCTTGTCCTCTTCCCCTAAACTGTTTTTCATTCTGTCGCTTACAGATAAACATTTTGATAATTGATCAGTCATTTCATTTGCATAGGAATACAGGTCCAGCTTCTCATCTTAGAGACTTGACTGTTTTCATTTTGATGCACAAAGAGAACACATTGTGTAAATCGTGGTTTAGTCGGGGCTAAATGATTTATCACTCCTCAACCTTAGTTAAGTATACACTCGGCATTTAATCATAAAACTATCAGAAAGACATTTGTTAGAACCTGTTTATAACAACATTAGCCACAGCAGAGTATGTTTTTATTAGCTGATACACAGATTAGATAATTTCACTCCTATTTTTTTTCCTCAGTTTCAGCTTGTGACAAGATTTGACTGTTTGAGCCTCTCCTGCGGTTCATCCACACTTGCTTGCGGTTTGATTTAGAGATTCCTGTAGTAGTAACGGTAGCAGATTGTAGACTGAACACAGACTGTGTCCTCCTTCCACCCCGCTATCTCTGCAACCCCCTCCCTTCGTCTGTCTTCAGTATGGAAACAATAAATATGCAAATGCAGTAAAATAGTCCCAAAGTGAGATAAGGAACCAATGAACTTGCAGTGAAGATAGGGTGCCTCTATTCAACGCCTGTGTTTGACAAATCGTGTTAAAATAGAATGTAATTATTTTTTGACAAATGATGCACTCAAAAAATGGCAGATGAAATGATAGCGCTTTCATGTGCTCGTATTTAGCTGCTGCATATTGGACAATAGTAATTATTGCTATAGTCATTATTGTATTGTGTGGAATGGGCCGGCTCCCAGCTATTGTTAGCCTGCCCTTGTTTTACAAAATGAAATGCATGTTTATTTAGTTGGGAAAGTGAGTTCAGAAAAACTCAAGAGAAGGATGGAAATGCAGCCAGAAGGTTTTCATGTGGAATATCTTCCAAATAATTCACAAGTTTGAGTAAAAACTTCCTGTTTTATCATCACTGTACATGACTAGAGTGGGGGGTGAGACAGAAAGTAACGTGCTCTTTTTTGTTGTTTTCTTTACTTGCATCTTAGTTCGCAGACTGCTCTCCAAAGGGATCTTAATCCAGATGTTTCCTCTGCATGAAAACGAAGAACTCAAGAGGCTTTCTTTTTCCTGGTATAAAAAAGTGAAGGTGTCGCTTCAGCCTCTGGGTAAGTGCATCTTGTGCCATTATTTTTCATGGTCACTCTTGAATACATTGTGTGATTAAAACGAACAGTCCACGTTATGGAGTATGCACACTTGCAAAAGAGGTCTCTGTACATCTGCATTTCTAATATGTCCCCAGACTGTAATTGGAGCGATGCACTGTCAGTGCTCCTGATCACTACTGACTCTTTCATCTCTATCCCCAGACGACATCAGACACTACTATGGTGAGGGCCAGGCTCTCTACTTTGGCTTCCTGGAGTACTTCACCTTTGCGCTGGTGCCTATGGCCCTCATTGGGGTGCCTTACTATCTGTTTGACTGGGAGGACTATGACAAATATGTAGTCTTTGCTGTCTTCAACTTGATCTGGTGCACTGTTATCTTGGAGGTAAGAAGACATGAAACAGTATGCAGTATGATATCTGTTACGTTCCCCTGGGGGGTCTAGGCGTTAAGGGGGAAGCAACAAAAGTGACCGGGTCAGAAAAAGGAGTCAAGGAGGCGAAACAGTTAAATAAAACAGTTTTATTGAAGTAATTCAACTAAAAGAGACGGACAAGCCGCTATCACCATAAAAGTAACACAAACAAAACTCAGGCATTGGTCAGTAATGCAAAATGTCAAAAGGAAAGCGCAGCTCACTAGCTGGACACCACACTACACAGCTCACTAGCTGGACACCACACTACACAGCTCACTAGCTGGACAACACACTACACAGCTCACTAGCTGGACAACACACTACACAGCTCACTAGCTGGAAACTACCGCAAACACTCAGCTCACTAGCTGTACCCACACAAAATGGCACTCTGGCCCAGAGCTCACCCTGCTCTGGGCTTAAATACCCTTAATTGCTGATGGGAGTCAGCTGTACAGGAGGGAAAGGTGGCACCTCAGGCAGGAGGTAGTGGGACACGCCCACACAGGCACCCTCAGGAGAGAGAGAGGCCCTGCTAGGGCCGTAACACCCCCTCCCATAAATGCAAACCCATGGTTTGTCAAATTACCATAACCAAAAATGAGTCCATAACCGTTTCATGACGAATTTTGCAGGGCCGTAACAATATCGTTCTACCTATTGATCTATTAATCTGTGATGGCTGCAGAATATAGTTTGGTGTGTGGAGGCACAATGCTCACCATCCTAAAAATATGATACACATAGAAATTGGGCAGTGATGTGTAAATATGCTCCAAAGCCTGCAGGTGGATGCTGGGGTGGTGGAGGGGTTAAAATGGGAGCGGTAGAAGTGAATCTTCAGCTCTTTGATGTAAAGGGATTGAATCTTTTCAAGCACTTCAGAAGTTTAACTGTGATGTGTGGTTTAACTTTTCATTCTTTTATACACTAAACAAGAGAGAAAATTCACCCTTTAATTGTAAAGGAAAATATTACCCTCTGCTGCTTGCAATGTAGTCTTAACTCCAAAAGTGTTTATTAAAATCGTAACAGAATTTTAAAATGCTTCAGCTGACTTGCTGAACCTTTGTGCCCACCAGTTATGGAAGCGACGCAGTGCCTCACTAGCCTACTACTGGGGCACACTGTGCAGAAAAAAGGCCTTTGAAGAACCTCGGCCTGGATTTCACGGCGTGCTTGGTCACAACCCTGTGACGGGACGTGCAGAGCCTATCTACCCCACCTCCAAGAGGCACCTGCGTGTCTACCTTGTGTCTCTGCCCTTCGTCCTGCTTTGCCTCTACCTGTCCCTCTACATCATGATGATCTACTTCCAGATGGAGGGGTGGGCTCTGTCCATCTATGATGAGAACCCCACATTCTGGACACACATTATGCTATTCATCCCTAGTATCATCTATGCTGTGGTCATAGAGGCGATGAACCTCATCTACAGATATGCTGCCGAGTTCCTCACTGAATGGGGTAAGTCCACTTTTTCATTATTGTGCATTCACACCAAACCATGTTTCTTGCATTAATACAAGCTCTGGCTAGAGGGCTTGATTGCTGATGATATTACAAGAGAATCCAGAGCTGATGAGTTTTCACAATGCAGCGTGAAGCTAGGGTTTTCCTGTAATTCAAATGTTTTAATTCAACAGTCCCTTGATTTGCCTTTAAGTGTGCACCATTTTGTCTCATTGGGTAGACTTAAGGCCAAATAATTTTTTATTATACGCTCAAGACCCTACAATAATCGTGTGTGTGTGTGTGTGTGTGTGTGTGTGTGTGTGTGATCTCCATCTTAGGTATTATCATGCAGATGAATGAAAAAACAGTTATGTGTTTAAGAGCACAGCTCATGAGATCACGGTGAAAACTATCCGCACTGTTCATATTGCTGAAATTAGAACGATTTCATTTGAGTGTAATAAAAACTTTATTAAGGAAATATATGTTTTTAAAGTTGATGAATGTAAATGAATTGACCAGAACAAAAGCAAACAGCACCTTCAAACTATGAAACCAATTCAAAACATCAAAATTAAAAATGGACTGCTGTTCAGACTTCCCATGCTTTGATGTCCATCTGAGGTCTGATTACTTTCAGGACAGGGTCCAAAGTTAACATCATTATCCATCTGTTCTCTTTGTTCTTCAGCCATTTCACTTTGAACCCCACAGTGCAGGCTGCGAAATTCTTGACACAGAAGCCACAGCATGTTCAAGACACCAAAAGCTAAAGTGTTGTAAGACGTTTTGTTGCCGGTCATCCAGGTCCAGGTCATCTCTGAGGTCACTGAGCCAATTTAGAATTAGATAGCTTGGTAACCGACACTTTTGTTCCTCCTCCGCGCAGCAACTGTCACCATATTGAGCACAAAAATAAGATGTGCTCCCCCCCCCAGCGTTCAACCTCAGCGCAATTGGCAGTAAAATGCATGTTGCATTAGTAAATCAGTTTGTGTACCTGATTTAATTAAATAAATGAAAAGCTAATGATGGATGATCGATAAAAGTACAGACTTTAATTGTGTATTTCAAATCGTTTAGCGAAGAAACTGCATTAAATCTTTTGGAATGGAGATCAAAAGGTTTAGAGTTTTATCCATTGTATCATTCAATCACTGTTCACAGGAACTTTTTATTTGTGACAGCAACACAATACAGTACAGCTCTCAGTAAATGGAAGTGAAGCCATCAATAGGATAAACCAACCAAACACATATTGTAAGATAAAACCCTACACTGTTAGAGAGAACCTCAGCAATCATGTGATCCCCTGTGAGCACAAACTTAGATCGTTGGGATAATGTTGTAGTATGAGGTCTGATGGGCCCTGATTCAATTCAACATTCTCACAGATTTGGAGATAAATAATAACACAAACACACCATGAAAGTAACTTAGATGCTTCTTAAGGCAAATAAAAGGAATGTTTTTAAAGGGCTGACCCCAGGAAAAGTCAGGCTTTGGTCAGGTCCTGGAGTTCCAGATTTTTGGCAGTCATTGACTGGTTTTCATCCAGTG
The DNA here is from genome assembly GCF_965226115.1 of Aulonocara stuartgranti. Lineage (NCBI taxonomy): Eukaryota > Metazoa > Chordata > Actinopteri > Cichliformes > Cichlidae > Aulonocara > Aulonocara stuartgranti. The sequence continues at coordinate 33,968,506 of NC_138947.1, read as the reverse complement.
AGCTTCTGCTGTGAACATTGCGATGAGTTATTGCTGACATGTTTTCCGTGTGTTTAGAAAATCACAGGCTAGAGTCTTCATATCAAAATCACCTGGTGCTCAAAGTCTTGGTGGTGAGTGAAATGAGTTATCCACAGTTTTCTGCCAACTGTACCCTTTATTGATGAGAGTGCAGCCTTTCTTATCACCACCTCACTTCTCATAACTGCCCTAACTCTTTTTTTCTTTAGTTCAACTTCTTCAACTGTTTCGCGTCGCTCTTCTACATTGCCTTTGTCATGCAGGACATGGAGCTTCTCAGACAGGTAGGTCTGCCTCCTTCGTTCCTTCTTTGATTCTACTTCCCATCGTTCTGCTCCTCTAGTTTTTACAGTTCCTTTCTTTTGTTTCTCTCACCTCCCTCTACCCTGGTTTCTGTTGATATTTCTTTGTGTCTGCGCTCTTTCCAGAGTTTGGCGACCTTGTTGATCACCAGTCAGATCTTGAATCAGTTCATGGAGGCCTTCCTGCCCTACTGGCTGCAGAGGAGACGCAACAAAAAGATGATTCGCAAAATCCAGAAGAGAAGACTGTACGAGGAGAAAGAGCTTCCGCTGGTAGAGCAGGTCCGGCTCGAGGCCGACATGAGCACATACTTGGTCAGTACATGTGATCTTTAATCAGAAATCAAATGACGTCTTCTGCGACGTTCTTTAATTTGTGTCTGTCTGTGCTCTCATTCCTGCTCAGGGAACATTTGATGACTACCTGGAGCTCTTCCTGCTGTTTGGTTATGTCAGTCTGTTCTCCTGTGTCTTTCCTCTGGCTGCTGTCCTTGTGGTGTTAAACAACATCACCGAGGTTTACTCTGACGCCTTCAAGATGTGTCGAGTGTTCAAACGACCCTTTGCCGTCCCAGCTGCAAACATTGGAGTCTGGCAGGTATTTTCATTTAGTTTTGAATGCAGTTGCTGATGTTTATGAGAAAAGAATGATTTTTGGTAGTTTTTTATTTAACAAATATTGCTGTACAACTATAAACTACCAAAGGACACAGATATCCTCCACATCCTTACTGCTATATTGGACGTCCTTCAGAAATGATATTGGGGTACTCTGAACATTAAAGCTTTCTGTGGACAGGTCATTGTATTTTTTTAACATGCTGTCCTAATCTAAACAGAGCTCCTCCATTAAAAATGACATATGACTGACTCTGTGCTGTGCCCAGCATCCAGGTATGGTTTCCATTCGTGGAAACGAATAACTGTCGCTGTCTTTCTACCTCTGTGTGCAGCTCGCCTTTGAAGCCATGAGTGTGATAGCTGTTGTGACCAACTGTGCACTGATTGGCATGTCTCCACAAGTCAGATCCTACTTCCCCGAGTCAGAGACACAGCTCATACTGTGTACAGTGGCTGCTGAGGTAATTTACGTACACACACACACGCGCGCACACACACGCACACGCACACACACACACGTAATGTGTGACCTCAGACTGGTAAACAAAGGTCAGATTTATGTAGTATTTTGGAGTAACTTTGTGATGTTATGAAACAAAACTTGACTAGTCTTGTATAAGAAATTTCAAAAGTGACACAACTGAAACTTGGTTTGGCAGAAAGTAAATGGTATATTTATAATAGCAGAAATAACACAGCAGCAGAAATGACTCCATTGATGATGGCACAAGCATCTCACAGAGCCATGCCGCTGTGTATGTTTTGCCAGGAGTGGAACAAACACGTCTAAATGGAATGCTAGGAAGCAATTTGTTATACCTCCTTTGTGATATAATATAGTATATAATACGAGTATAATACGCCTGTTTTGAAAAAACTGTATTCTCCATTCTGATAGGTTATAATTATATGTAGTTAGTTAGATATAGTGATAACTGTGCAGTCATTCTTTTTGCATGGTTATAGAGGCAATTTTGCCATTCACTTTCATTTAAGGATCAGTGAATTTAACAAGGAAGACAACACAAAAATTGGACTTGTAGCATTATTCCTGTATTTTTTATTTTCTATAGATCTCATAATCATTTTTGGATACATTAGTGTTTAATAGCGTTCTTGTTAACACCGCGCTGTTCTGTAGTTGTGCCAGATGCAGATTTTTGTTCACTAGATGGAGCCACAGCCCAAAGCAAGGGCTGAGGGTGACGGGCAGAGTGGAGAGTGTGTGTGTGTCCGCACATAAATGAAATTTGCACTGTGCGTATTCAGCCTATAATTGTTTGAGCTTGTGTGTGTGTGTGTTAATTTGAGCATTCACGCTGCAGATTCCTCTTCTCCTGATTCTACCTTTATTAACATAACGTCAGCCCGCTCCCCTTTTCTATGTGCCCTGTTCAAACAGTGCAGCCTAACACACCTCCTGCCTCCGGAGGGGGGGGGCTCAAAATAACAGCACAAACAGGTGAGGATGTAGTGAATGGGAGGTGCTGCAGTATGGAGATTTTTTTTTAAGGACATTCATAAAGAAAACAGTTGTACGTTTGTGCTGCTTTAACAACCTCCTGAGGGACGATTGTTTTAACTGTCTGGTTGCTGCCTGAGACTGTAAATGCTCTTTAAAGTACTGTAGCTCACTGTACAACATCTCTCTGCTGATGCCAAGGCAGAAACTGGGTCACATCGATCGTCTGCATGTTGAACGTGTGGTCGGCACACACAGCTGAAAACTCTGCAGTTCACAGAGAAGTTGTTCTTTGTGGGTGATATTTCTCCTGCAGCAGCTGCCAGGATAAGCCTGGGTTTGTTTAAACCTTTCTTTTTGCTGGGAGTTCTCTATTAGTGTGAGATGGATTGAATCGTTTTAGCCTTGCTTTGTCTCATGGGCTGCAGAATCTGCCTCCTAGATGTGTCTTTTGTCCAAAGAGTCACCATTTGGAAAAGATGATCGGTCAGAGTTTATGCATCTGCTACGGTCTGCTGTTGAAATTGAAAGTGGGAGAAATGGGATGGTATGTGTCTCTTCCACAGTGTATGGTGATAAATAGGAAATCCAAATAGAATCAAGTGAATTGAATCATCAAACCCCTCTGGAGCCCTTTGTGAGGGAGCTGTGGTGTTAACAGATTCCGCTTTGAGAACCATGGGTCTGATGACAACATGCTACATTATACATGATCTGATGACACAGCTCACTGATTTTTTTTGTTGTTAACTTTACTTACTGAGGGGGTGTAACAGCTCCGTGTTTGGATTAATTTCCAAGTGCAGATGTTACTGATGACAATAGGTCGTTTCGCAGGTAACTGCTCATGCACCATCAATGGCATGCAGAGACTTTTACAGATGGGTGAGACGAGTGGGTGAACCAACTGCATTCCAGTTCCTCATCATCTCTGACAACAGTGTAGCAGTACACATACACAAACGGCCAAAAAAAGACTGAGCATCTTAAAAAGCTGAATATTGTGAAGTTTGTCAAAGAGGTCAACTTTCATGCTCATTGAAGGTAAAGTAAATGGGTCAATGGTCTGTACTGGTCTGGGGTGCTGTATCACCTACAGTGACAGACGTCATGAGGAAATATGAAAAATACAGACCCTGCAATATTAGAGAACGAACCCAAATGATTGCCTAATCCCCTGCAAACTAGCACTTGTCAACAGAGGGGAGGAAAAACTCCCTTTTAACAGGAAGAAGCCCCCATCAGAGCCATGCTCAGGGAGGCTGAACATGCCATTTGCCCTTTCCACAGTTCAGGGATGAGGGTAAAAGAGGAGGATAGAAAGAATGCTAGAGAAGGGTTTCGTGGGAAATCCCACCTTTCAAGTATTCAGAGAAATATCTCTCAAGTGCCACCTGCTGTGCCTCTGGCTGAATTGCAGACAATTTAATTGAAATTAATAGCAAGTGGAATGACTGTCCTACATCGACTCCTGCTACTCTCCTCTCAGTTCCAGCCTTTGTCAGCATGACATAAACGCTCCCAGAAAAAATGAGAGATTTAACAGCTGATAGTCAAGCTAGCTTCCAAAGACAATTACCAAGTGCAGCCAGAGGGGGGCAGTAAATTTCAGGATAGATGTAATCGGGCAATATGAGATCTGTTTTGGTCCGAAATGCTGGTCTGAGCTGTAAGGACAGAGATTGTTTTCACTTTAGTATCATTTTAATTGATGTCTGTTTTTATATTTGCTTGTATAAGACACGCTATTTTCTTGTTGGGAAGCCAAAATCAGAAGATTTTCACCATCGCTGTCTTTAGTTAAACACTTGTCTTTCACAAGTCATTAGCCAGTGAGCATACCATGGTTAATCCTCCCTTTCTGACTGTAATGGGGGCCATAATCTACTAAATGAATATCACGTTGCATGCGGTGTGACTTGAAACTAGCAACAGAAGCCATGAACTCATCAGGCCTGCAAGGATCATTTTACCATAAACTTCCAAACAGCTGATCTTCTGTTTGCCAACAGAGGAGTCACACAGGTTTAGTAGAATGCAGGTTTAAGACACCTCCACACTGGCTTCTTTGACTTTTAAGAGCTGAATGTTACATCCATCTATTCAGTCTATACACTGAGGTTAAGACATGAACCATGTAGTGCTGATCCAGTTGAGTTAAAGAATGTAATGATAATCGAATGAACGGATGTCCTTTAGTAGGACTGAAGATATTTTAAGCTTTTAATCAACCAGGTGTGTTTTTCCGCAATTTGTTTGTTATTACTTATTACTCTCAACTTCTCTGATATTCCCTCCAGCTTCAATTTGTAACACAGTGGCAGCTTTTTTTCATCACTTTTAATAATAACAATAATAATAATAATAATGTATACTTTATTGATCCCCGTGGGGAAATTCCTCTCTGCATTTAACCCACTCCCCCAGTGAAGCAGAGTGAATATGACCTTTGTTTGTTTGGTGTGTGTGTGTGTGTGCGTGTGCGTGTGTGTGTGTGCGTGCGTGTGTGTGTGTGTGTGTGTGTGTGTGCGTGCATTACATGAGCCCTTACTCTAGACTTTTTCTGATTAAAGACTCCAGGGACTCCAGTAAATCACACTCACAGCATGTTGCCTCTAATCCATCCTAACCTCCTCCAAACTGTCTTTTGGGCTGAGTAGAAGTGAACATGACTTTTTATAGCAGAGGGCTGCGCTTTGGGCCTGGGGGTCATGTTCACTGCTTGATTTGCACTCTGCCTCACTCACCTGAATCATGAGAGGAGGTGTGATGCTGCTTTTGCAAACACAGAGGGAAACCAGGTTAGCTCACAGCTTGGTGTTTGGCTTACACTCTCGCTTTGCAGTGGTTGTATATGAGCAATCCATCCTGCCGCGACACACTGCATCAGTCAGGTGTGTCATGCATTTCCTTGCTTTTCTCTTTAGTGCACACTGCAGACCTGTGATGGAAGGCTTGGATCAAAGTAGAGATAAAATGAGTGAATGTGGAAGCAAAAGGAGGAGAAACGGGAAGGAAGGGACTGAGAGCAGAACTGCCAGGGCTGATGAGAGAGACAAGGAAAACGATTGACTGAGGAAAAGAAACCTGTGTGAGAGAGAGCGAGCGAGATCCAAGCACGTTCTTGCCTGCTACCACCACATTTCCTAGAATTGAGCAAACAGGCTATTAAAGAGATGGCACAACAAGAACAGTGAGAGCCAGCTTGTGTAATGTTAAGTGTGTGAAAGAAGAGCTGCACATGAATACACATACATGTGGTTTATTGACTCAGCAGCCAGTATATTGCTTTTAGAGAAACCCTTTCTAATTAAAGCTGCTAACAGGTCTGTCAGTGCATACATTGTTAAATACAGCTAACTCCAGGCGGAGCAGAGCCTCTAACCCACTATCTTAGTGCGGACAGACAGGAGATCACAGATGTTTTTTTTTCCTTTGAAGCATTTCTCATTGCTCTTCTTAAGTCGGTCGTCATCTCTTTAATAAGAGAAGGCTGATTCAGAGAGCTGAGGGTTCAAATCAAAACCCTCAGCTCCTCTTATCTCTGTTATGGGGGTGGGTTGGGAACAGGCGCGAGGGCTTCGCCGCGCCGCTTTCCAGCATCAGTGCTATGATACCTGGGTAATTGCTGTGTAGGGTTTACACACATCAGTGAGCAGTAACTAGGCAACTGGCCAGCCTGCCGCTGAAAGAGACAGAGACTTTCTTTCAGAGTCACGGGTCTGTCTGTTATAATCGACTCATTTCGGAGGAGGAGCTGAGGAAACAGAGCAGGGACTATGAAGTGTGTCTGCTTACAAGGGACCTGAAAGGACGGGAGACAAGATCACAGCCTAATGGCATGGAACAAGAAAGGGTTCACAGTTATTGGTTATTTGAGCTGGTGTGCAGCACACAGGTGTTTTCAATTTGACAAAACTTTTAACACAAAATATCTCGGCATGATGGAAAACTAATTAGTTATCATGGTTTGTGTGTAGCCTGTATTGTGTATTTACACGACTTCTAAGACTGACTCGAACCATAAATGCAGTATTTGAATTGAGAATATTAGTGCGTAGGACACAGATATGTCCTAAGGCCCTAAGTGATGTTTACAGCTTGAGACAGTCTATAGTGCAAACAACAATACATTAAGTTAAAGCTGGAAGAAGCAATAGTAGTCAGTATGTGTTATCAGAGGTTTACATCCACTCATGCCCACTCATCATGGGTATGAATGTCACAGTAATTTTGGGCTTCTTGGAGCTGATTGTACTACATACATGATGATTGCACATGCCCATAATGAGTGTATGTAACCTGCTGGCCATAATTGTTTATAAAAGCATCCGTAGGGGTTATTATGCATTTAATTTAATTTGTAAACTCTAAATACACAAACTTTTATGAAGTCCAGCAATCGCTCTCCTTTAAAATTTGGTTTGATGGTTATTTTTAGAGGCAAATATCTGTCTTAAAGGCTGTTAGATGCTCTGGGACCATCATAAATGGGACCGAGTTGAGCGACGAGACTGAACGAACAGTTACATTATAGCCTATAGAGCAGAGTGGAACAGCAGTGTCATGGTAATATAAAAATGCTTTTCTGTGCTGCCAAAGTCTACCAGTTCAAAGTAAAGTACGTTATTATAATACAGACCATACTAACTGCTCACAAAGCTGATTACGGGTCAGTACAGTACAGTACATTATTAACTTTGTAATCTAAATGAAGCCAAAGACCTGACATTAACATAGCTCTGTGTGGTGATTAAGGTGCCTGCATGGGACAGTTTTTTGTGTGTGTCTGTCAAATTGTCTTTTTCAGCAGCCCACCACACAGTAATCTCATTACACTGTTTTTAAAGACAATAAGATGATCTTATCTGCTGGCAACCACAGAGCAGCAGCAGGCCAGGATCCACCCATAAACTAGTCTAGCCTCCCACTCTGTATTTGAGCTTTGTTTACACTGGAGGAGCTTTGAACTTGGTGCGCAAAGCAACTTAATCTTCTAAACCTATATTATGTAATTAAATGACCCCACTCTACAGCTATTTGTATTGCAATGCATTGTTTTGTTTTGTTTGTGATAGCACTGAATGCAACGTCGTGTTATTATTTCCTTGGACTTTACGTTATCACGGTTAGCTAATAGAATTTCTTTGAGCAATTAGAGAAGGATGCCTCCTGCTTCCCTAATCATTATCTAGAACCAGTATTTTTATAATTCCACTGGTGTGTTTGTCCCTGGGTGGCACCTTCATTAGTATGCATAGATATTTGACCCATCATCAGGATGACTCAAGTTTATCACGACTCTCACTGTGTAATTCCCTCAGTAGTCTGGAGACCGCATCACAGCTAAGAGGAGACTTAGATTTGGCCTTAAAGTTATTGGCTGACAAGAAAGTCATGACTCAAAATGAATACTAATGAGTGTATCTGCTAGATGTGCAAGCTACTGCATGCAAATATGTTGATCATGACATAACTTAATCGTCTAATGTAGACCTCATGTTGTGTTAACAGCTCATTGTGCTGCCACCTGGTCAATAAAATCGGTGTATGCAGCTTTACTTTACGCTGAGTCAGACCTCACGAATCAAGTCGCACTGCATCGTAAAGACTGACATGCCTCGCTGTCCTCACATCATACAGCAAACACACTCTCCCAAAAGTTGCGATCTCTCCCTCTCACGTCGGTGCCGCTGCTTCCCTGCGCCGCTGTTGGCTGTCCCCAGCATTCGCATGTCTGCTCATCATCACTCCCTAATTTGATATACAATATTTTTGGTGAGTGATGAGCTCCACAGCATAAAAACCAGACTTTTGTATTCAAACTACATGCTGGTGCATTCCTGTTTCCTGACTAAGTTGATTAAAAAAATATTTAAATACATTTATTATTCTTGTTGCGTATATCAAGAAGCAAAAGCAGGGTTTCTCCTGCAGACAAAAAAAATTGCGACACAATTTTTTGTTTGTTTGTTTGTTCCACATGTTCTCATTCATTTTTCTCCTCAACATTCTACACACAATACCCAATAATGACAAAGTGAAATAAAATGCTGAAATGTATTAAAAATCACAACATAACATGCAGATAAATATTCACAGCTTTTGCTTCACTGCTTTGAAGCATGTAGGATGAATTGTTCAGAAGACTTTAAGGCAACATGAAGAAGACTGTAGTGAAAACACAGTATGGCAGCTAGCTGTTAGAAAGATGCGTTCTGCTCAGATCACGTATGAAAAGGCAGTTTTTCTGTTTGTGTCTCATCAGTAAGATTGACGGTGGAATGAAATGTAGTCAGTTCCATGCTAACAGCAAAATGTACTAAATGATTTGAGCATTAGCGCGGTGGCTAAGGTAACATTAGCAATAAATCTGGGCAGTATGGCCAAGAATTCACAATTCCTATTTGTTTTTTCCTCATTACATAAACGCAACAAAAGAATGAATTCCAAAGTAGTCAAAGAGGGAAGTGGCTTTGCATGATTCATAGTTCAAAACAATTCTTGCTTTTCTTTTGTTAGGTGGCCACTCGGCTATTTTTGCTCCTCTTCCTTTAAGGCCACCCACCCTTCTAGTGAGCTTCCTTCCTGCAGCAAATTCGAAAAGCAGGTGGGTGGGGTTTCTGTCCTTTACAGCAGCGGTCCTCAACCCCCGGGCCTCGGACCGGTACCGGTCCATGAGTCGTTTGGTACCGGGCCGCGAGAGTTGAGGCTCAGGTGTGAAATGTCTGGTTTTCAGGGTTTTTATCGGTTTTCAGCGTTATTTTGTTATCGTTTTTATCGTTAACTCGGTTTTCCTGGGTCTTTTCACGTGTGTTATGAATAAATCTTCTTTTTTTGGTACCGGTACTAGTTTTATTTTGTTGTATTTATCCGCGACACCTTGAAGGCCAGTCCGTGAAAATATTGTCGGGCATAAACCGGTCCGTGGCGCAAAAAAGGTTGGGGACCGCTGCCTTACAGGACAGCCTCTCGCCCAGGCCTGCTGTGAGTTATTAGTCAAGAAATGGCTATTAGGTCTGCTTTAATTAAAACTGTACACCCTTCCAGAATAAGTAGGATAGCAAACCAACAGTAAAATCCACTTGTTATCTTTTCATTTAATACAAAGAATACACCAGGAGGCTATAGAAAAATCTTAGCACCACAAGATTTTTTTGACTTGGCGTGGTATTCTTGGAATCCATTTCTTTTATTCTCTTAGTAAGTTCAAGTTGTGTCACTGAATAGCATGTCAAAGAAAATACCAGAGTCAGTGACATTCACCAACACCTTTGTTAGATACACCTCTTCAAATTCTTGTTAACACAAATATCTAATCAGCTAATCATACGACAGAAAGGTATGCAGACATGTAGACTTTCCACTGGTCAAAGTGGTCAAACTAAGCATGGTTGTGGGCGTCAGATGGGCTACTCTGAATGTTTCAGAAACTCTTCAGAAACAGCTCTCACAACCATCTCTGTGGTTTACAGAGTATGGTCAGAAAAAGAGAAAATATCCAATCAGCAGCAGTTCTCCAGCTGAAAATGATTTGTTCTTGTCAGAGTCAGAGGAGAATGGCTAGACTGCTTCAAGTTGGCAAAGGTACCCATGATTTAACAACCAAGGTGTAACTAACAAAGTGACCTGTAAGTTTGCACTCCATGTTCTCTGTGTATTTTTGCCTGAGCGCCTCAAACAAAGCAAACTTTATAGTAAACCCAGACAGCTCATATCAATCTGCTCATATCTTGATTTGATGCGAGATAATAACAGGTCTAATTAGTTTCTTTGTTTGGAGGAGTGTCCAGGTGTTCCTCTTTACGTAGGGCTACACAATATTAAGCTGTATATCAAATACTTGTTCTTCAAATAGGAAATGGCAAACCTGTAATATCCAGAGTTTGTCTTTATAGATTTTTTTTTATAATTTTAGAACATTTCTCAGCTGTAGTAACATTTCTGTTTGCCCTACATTTATTTACTTGATGAAGCAGAACATCAGCCTTTGCTGGTGTAATTTAATCAGCGTAGCAATGATGATACAAATAGTTTTCATACTGAGCATTTGAAGTTCAGTCACATCCATTGTGTCAGACAAAGCAGAATTTATTGTCAGGCTCAAATGTTTCACAAGTTACCTTCTTCCAACCTTCACCGAGTGTCCTCTGTCTTTAGTCTAACCTTGTGCTGTTGAACACACACAAATATAAATTAGCCTTCAATAGCATTAGCAATTCGCTAAGAGCTGGACTGTTTATTCTGCACTTTCAATCAATGTAACAAACCACTGAGGTCAGGGATTTCTGAGCATGTTCTGGTTGTTAATTATTGGAGCTGCTGTGCTGACTGGAATGGCAAAATGTCTTAGTTTATGCAACTTCAAGCTCACAGTGTTCCAAGTGGCATCAATCAGAGCATAATCTGGGGTCATATTATGTCCAACTAGGCAAGATAAATTATTTTACCATCCTCAGTGAAAGCTAGTGTTAGCGTGGGAATATATGTAATTCCATTGTCTTACTCAAATCACTTGGTTTGATAACCCTGAAAGCCATTCCTGTGGAGCAGTGCACCTTGTTATCTGCTCTTTTTTTTGTTCCATCTACTGTAGCATAAGTCCATTACTGTGATGAGGAAAAGGGTGCTGAATCAAAGAAGCTGATGGCGGCTGGCCGTGCTCCAGATGGACTGGCGTGTGTGTGTGTGTGTGTGTGTGTGTGTGTGTGTTTCATCATCTTTATGGGAAAACGCATATTCTGCTGATTCAGAAGTGTGCAGTTTGCTGTATTTGATTACTCGAGGTCTGACAGAGAGAAACTGAGATCTGTGGACCCAGTTAAGACTTTTACAAGCACAAAGTGTTCTGGGTGTTGGGTCTGTATGTATCCTAATATGCAATGCACATGAAATATGTTTTTAATTTTTTTTCTGCTCAAAATGTTTGGGTAGCACGAAAGTTTGATATTATGGCCCATGGATATATTCATCAAAAGTTACTCTAAATCATGTCATATAGACACAGACGCGATTTTTTTGTACTCAAAATAACATTTTTGTCTTGTTAGCTTTCCTTGAATCATCTTCCTTGCAGAATTTTGGCATTCTAGCTGTCAGATCTGTTCCAAACGGGAACGTGTCGACGGTTACTGTTTCCTTTCAGAGTCATTGTTAGAAGGCAGAGTCAAAGCTGCCTGTGCTGGGTTTTTTTTCATTCTCATTCAGCTTCAAGGACACGTACCGGGGCTGTCTGTCTCACTCTGACGGTCCACTCAGTCACTCCCCTTCTCCTCTTCTGTCCTCTGTCATTTTAAAAAAGTGTGTCCCGTGAAGGACACCAATCTTTAAAAACTGTAATCAGGTTATGTTGATGTATCTTTCAAAGCATGCTCTCCTTCCTCTGTTCAGAACTAAAAGGATGTAAATAAAACGCTGACCCTGAACTTCTTAATCCCTATGATGTGATTGTCTGTCTGTGATTTCAGCATGTACTGCTGGGCTTCAAGTTCATTCTGACCTTCCTCATCCAAGATGTTCCCAAACACATCCAGGACAAACTGGCCCGTCTGGAGTTTGAATCATTGGAGGCCCTCAAGAAGAAGGTAAAGTCTGACTCTTTCTTTACTTTGTTACCACTCAGCAAGTTGCTACCTGTCCTCTGACATTGGTTGACAACAATAAAAGGCTGATGGGGCAATGTCATAACCAGCGTTGGTCAAGTTACTTGAAAAAAGCTTCCCCCCAAAAGTAATCCTTTAACTTTACCGATTACTTATTTTTGAGAGTAATTAGTTACTTAGTTACTTTTTAAAAACATGATTTACAACCTGAATAGGTAATAAAGCAATAGATCTTTCAGCCCAATTCTACTTTTTCTGAATAATCCATCATATAAAATGTAATCAAATGGAAAAGTCTCTTTTTAAAACTTGTTTTATTAGTTTTAATCTTTTAACTTTATGCATCAAGCAAAAATGAAATTATATGCAACATTCCCTGACTGGAAGAAATTTGTTTAACATTTAAACAAACATTCTGCACATTCCAGCATAAAAAAATAAAATAAAATAGTTTTTTGTGTTTACACTCACTCTTGCACGTAAAACACAGCAGAAAATAAATAAAATCAAAGGCTCAGCAGTCCTGTTGCTCTATTTTCACCTGTTTAGCAGGAGTGGGGCAGGCGGAGGTTTGCCCTGGTGCAGGTGTGTCGCAGCCATCATGTCAGTGGAAGGATCCGGCAGTTTCTCTGTGAATTTCACATTCCCGTGGCAGCATACTCGGTGCTTGCGCGGACGTTTAGGGGTTTTTTCGCTGTAAAAAGAAGTTTTCTTCCCACACAGTGAACAGCGGACACTAATGTTTTTGTCACTTTTTACAGAATCAAACTCAAAGTAAGGTCAGTACTTCCACACTTTAAACGCTGCACGCTCAAACTCTCTGCCGCACTCGATATATTAACCGTTTTTGATCTGCACACAGCTGTTGCCACGAACGTCGCACTCGCTTACGTTATTGTCATGAGACACAAAAAAATCACGGTTTTAGTAACGCAGTAACGCAGCATGCTCACGGGAAAGTAACAGTAATCGAATTACCTTTTTTGAAATGTAATCCCTTACTCTACTCGTTACTTGAAAAAAGTAATCGGATTACGGTAATGCGTTACTGCTCATCTCTGGTCATAACCCTGCCAGGCTGGCAGGCAACATGAACACCAAAGTTTATGAACATGATAATTTGAGAACGAAATGATATAGGATTTTCAATTTGATACCGTAGGTGTATCAACTATGAAGCTGAGGGGTACCACGAGCCACACGGCATTTTCTTTTCACTTTGCTTAGTGGGAGGAGTCCTCATCACCAGAGGACTCTGTTTGTAGTAAATGGTGTCAGCAAGAAACACAAAGAACAGTTTCCCATCTGAGAACAAGATGTGATCTGAACTTGATTTTACCAATACATAAAGTAAAGTTGTTGTTGTTGTCAGTTGGCTCAGTCCATCCCTAATGGACCGATCCAACCTTTTTCCGAGTTCTGATCTGATAAACTACCTTTGCCGTGGGTATAAGGAGAGTGAAAGTAAACAAACATCTTTATCAGATCTTTCCAGTCCTGCAGGCTCACTTTGAAGATATTTCACACATAATGCATATACTACTATACCAACAGCTTCTGTCTGGAGGTTTGCAAACATTTTTTACATCACTTGAAGATGGTCAGACTGCTCAAATTCTGTGCTTAGCTTCCTTCATCCTACATTTGATCTACTGCTAGCTGCTGCTGTTGTGTGAATAAGTAAACCCAGAATAACACAGAGCAGGATTTCTTTCTTTGCACTGTGCATCGACTCATTGTCACTGATATTCGATCCAGCCTTTTGGATCAGTGTCAGATTTATATCCAATCCAAATATCAGAGTATCCCTAATAAGGCCTGGAAGTTTGAGGGTTCTGCACAGTATCTTAGCTATTCCCAGGACTGCACTCTGCATTCTGGACAGAGACCTCTTATGTAATCTCTTATTGCCACTCAACCCACTTTGGACTTTACCTTCCACATTTGGTTCATTTGTTCCTTTAGCCCCATTACTATTCCACGGCCTATTTCCTCGTGTTTCTTCTTCCTCATGTTACTGTCCACTGAGTTTGCCACATCTAAACACAACTGCAGTCTTATGTACCTTGTCAACCACCATTATGTCTGATTGGTTGGCCAGCAACTGCTTGTCTGTCCCACTGGACATTAACCTTGTTCTTCTCAACCACCTTTGGTCGTGTCTCTCATCGAGAATTGAGGACTTCTTTTTTTTAATGTATTTATTTATGCAAGTTTCAAAATTTTTTTACACATTCACAAACAGCGGGACAGAAGAACACAGACAATAAAGACAATAACAACCAAAAAAAAACAAACAAACAAACAAAAAAAAACAGAGCAACAAACCACACAACAGGGTACAAGGCCAGCACTTATTAAAAACAGCAGAGAAGCAAACAAAGCAAGTGGTATACATGTCAAACAACTCACAATCTAGTGAGTCCAATCCACAAGATCAAATCCAAAGATCGCTAGGAGGAGATGATAACAATCATGCAAAAACAGTTATGGGCAACAGCTCAGAATGAAAGCAGTTAAAACAATGTGGTCAGGACCCAGGGCGTGGACTGTCCTTCTTAATGTGGTCTATAAAGGGCCCCCATATCTTCCTGAACTTCTCCATGGAATCAGACGTAGAGAACCGAATTTCTTCCAGGTATAGACAGGAGACCATCTCCTCGAGCCACCTCTTGAAGCAGGGAGGGGAGGCAGATTTCCACTCCCCCAGAATCAAACGTTTGGCAATCACCATACCAAACATGAGGGCCTGTTGAACAGCAAAGGGAAGTGCCAAGGAGTCGCCGGAGCAGCCCAGGATCACCATAAGACAGTCAGGATACAGTTGCCTATCATAAACAGTGCTATAGAAACTAAAAATACTAGTCCAAAAGGCTGTAAGCGTAGAACAGGACCAAAAAAGATGCCCAAGAGTACCGTCCACAAGTTTACAGTTATCACATTTGGGGGAAACGTTAGGAAAAATCTTGTTCAATTTGGTTTTGGAATAGTGCAGTCTATGGACAACCTTAAATTGAATTAACTGAAGCCGGGCGTTAACAGAGCATAGTTTTATCCGACTTAACACTTCAGCCCATAGATCGTCAGAGATAACCAAACCAGTGTCCCTTGTCCAAGCCTCTTTAATATGGCAAGAGGGGGCTGCCGAAGAAAAAAGGTTGACAAGCCGAGAAATTAAGTGTTTTGAGGTGGGAGGTTCGTTCATCATATTGTAAAAGACATGCTGTATGGGGATGGTATCTAAATTTGAGAATGCTTGCTTGACATAATTCCTAATTTGTAAGTACCGAAAAAAATGACTTGTAGGGAGATTGTACTTTGTCTGAATCTGAGCAAAAGAGGCAAAATGATTGTCGATATAAAGATCCTTTATAGCAATTAACCCTTTGACAGGCCATTGTTTGAAAGCAGCATCCATTGTACTAGGCGTAAAGCTAGGATTGTGGCAGATCGGGGCAAAAGTTGACACTACCGGGAGGTTCAAGATTCTCTTAATTTGATTCAATATTTTTACGGAGTTGCAAAGAATAAAGTCATCACATGCACTTTTAATAACCGATTTTGAAAATAAGATAGCTGGCAAGGATGCTCCAGTGTGCTCGATAGCAGTGCTAAGCTCCAATTCGAGCCATTTAGGGCTGGACCTGCATCCCACAGCATCACCAACTATAGGCAGATTCCAGAAGACCCAGGCTCTGGCATTACAGGCCCAGTAATAATGTCTGAAAACTGGAAGGCCCAGACCACCCTCGTCCGAGGGCTTTTGCAAGTGAGACTTCGAGATGCGGGGGGGCTTGTAGGCCCAAACGAAAGGCATGATAATGGCATCCAACGCTTTGAAAAAGGAAGACCTGAGAAAAATAGGAACGTTCTGGAATAGGTACATGAATTTAGGGAGCACAACCATTTTGATTATATTGATAC
Source organism: Aulonocara stuartgranti (assembly GCF_965226115.1). Taxonomy (NCBI): domain Eukaryota; kingdom Metazoa; phylum Chordata; class Actinopteri; order Cichliformes; family Cichlidae; genus Aulonocara; species Aulonocara stuartgranti. Next base: position 33,952,574 of record NC_138947.1, on the reverse strand, counting down.
GGCCAATCATTGAAAGTGGGAGAAGTTTCCACCTATCTATCATACACTTGAGCTCATCAGTTAGAACCGAATAATTAAGCCTGAAGAGGAGTTTTGAGTTCCTAGGGATGTTAATACCCAGGTATGAAAAGTAATCCTGGGAGACCTTAAAGGGCAAACTAGACAGGAAATCAGGGCCCAGACCAGACGACAGCGGCATAAGAACAGACTTCTTCCAATTTATGGTGAACCCTGATAGGTGGCCAAAGCTGTCAATCAGCTTAAGAAGTGGAGGAAGGGAGATCTTTAAATCTGAAAGAGCCAATATGATATCATCTGCATACAGACCGATGGTGTACTCTGACGTGCCACAATTTATACCAGAGATATGGGAATTGGCTCTGATGGCAATGGCCAACGGCTCAAGAGCTAAAGCAAAAAGCATTGGAGAGAGGCAACAACCCTGCCTTGTCCCACGGTGTAAGAGGAACGGGAGCGACGTCTCATGGTTGGTAAGGACCGAGGAACGAGGGCAAGCGTAAAGCAACTTAATCATATTCAAAAAATTCGACCCAAAACCAAATTTTTCAAGAGTAGCAAACAAATAACTCCATTCCACTTGGTCGAAAGCCTGCTGGGCATCGAGTGAAATCACCGCAGAATTGGGCAGTGGCGTTGAGTACATCGCATTTAAGAGACATCTAGTATTAGAAAAAGAGAATCTATTGGGGATAAAACCCGATTGGTCAGGATGAATTATAGAGCCTATGTGCTTATTTAACCGGTTGGTTAGGACTTTAGCAATTATCTTTTGGTCTGAGTTGAGAAGACTTAGGGGACGATAGGAAGAAACATTAGTTTCGTCTCTGTCTTTTTTCAGGAGGAGACATATATGGGCATCGTAGAAAGAATGAGGGAATGAGCCGTTTAACACTGCGCAATTTACCATCCGAAGTAGCAGGGGAGCGATAACGTCAATATGTGTCTTATAAAGCTCTATCCCGAAACCGTCCGGACCACATGCTTTTCCATTAGGAAAGGAGCAGATTGCATTTCTAATTTCCTCCAGCGTAAAGTCTGCATCGAGTAAGCCCTGTGCAGCCTCAGGAAGAGTCGGGATGTCTAAAGCATTAAGAAAATTAGTGATTTCAGCAACTGTGGCCGTAGTACTAGATGTGTATAACTGACAATAAAAACTGCGAAATCTGTCATTTATCTGCTTGTGATCGGACAGCAACTGGCCAGTTGCAGAGAGAATTCTGTGTATCGCCCTTTCAGCTTGAATGCCCTTCAGCTGTCTGGAAAGCACCTTGTCAGCCTTTTCACCAAGCTCAAAATGCTTCTGTTTTAATCGACGAATACAATTCATGACCTGCTCCCCCAACATGTGGTTGTAGTCATATTTCAATTTGAGAATGGTATTAAGTGTGTCAGCAGCCCCGGTATCGCGATACTTCTCCTCCAACACAGACAGCTCTGCCTCAATATTAGTACGCAGCCTGAGTTTGTCCCTCTTCTGAGAAGCTTGATAAGCAATAATATGGCCTCTAATAACGACTTTAAAGGACTCCCACAAAACAGAGTCTGAAACTACACCATTATCATTAAATTGTAAAAATTCTGCGATTTTAGTAGATAGGTAAACCGTAAAAGAGTCATTTAGATATAAAGAGGGGTTAAATTTCCAATTGTATTGGGGGGTATATAGGTTGAAGTCAATTACCGTTGAGAGAGGTGCGTGGTCCGAAACTAAAATACTGTGATAAGTGGAACTAACCACTTTCGAAATAAGCCTGGAATCAATAAGAAAATAGTCAATTCTACTGAAGCTGCCATGGACAGGGGAGAAGAAAGAGTATTGCTTTTCTAACGGATGCTGGTGCCTCCAAATGTCAACCAAGTCCAAAGATTTAGTAAGAGTATTGAGTACAGAAACAGCTCTCAAGGTTGGGGCCAGGGACGCAGAAGACCTATCCAACAATGGATCGAAATAACAATTAAAATCACCACCGATAATGATATTATGGTCATTGTATTGTGAGACAAGATTGAATATTTTACTAAAGAAGTCAGGGTTGTCAAAATTAGGGGCATAGATGTTCAAGAGGACTACAGGGGTGGAGTTGACTGTACCTGTAACAAGTATGAACCTCCCACCTGGATCACATATCTGAGTTTTGAATATAAAAGGAATAGTTCTGCGAACAAGAATGGCAACCCCTCTCGCCCTGGAAGAAAAGGCGGACTGGTACACCTGTGACACCCATACCGATCTTAATCGCCTCTGCTCTGAAGGTTGGATATGGGTCTCCTGTAAAAAAATAATATCAGAAGACAGAGATTTTAAATGCGAAAATACTTTACCACGTTTAAGAGCTTTGCCCATACCCCGACAATTCCAGGTTGTAAAAGTGATGTGGCTCATCCCCATCTTAAGTGAGTGGATGGTGTACGACGATGTGGAAGGACAAAATGAAGGCTTTGAGGTTTGACAAATAAAGAGCTGGCACTTACATCAAAAAACAAAAACGACACATATTTAGAAACAAGTAGACCCCCCCCCCCCCCCCCTCCCACCCCCACCCACCCCACAAACCGCAGAAAAAAAGATAGCGGAACACCCCCAATATCCAACAGGGAGGCAGCCGGGAACCAGGGCCAGCTTGACTGAACACTAATACTCAAAGAAAATACCGTGGAGCCCCGTGCGCCCCACATATAATCTATTTAACAAACATGAAAAACAAAATTGTGCACCAAGTACGAAAGATCCAACTCAAATATCTAGATGGATATAAAACTTTAACCGTTGCAACAAAACTGCAAATATGCAGAAATGAGACAGAGCATACAGAAACATGTGCATATTCCCAATATCACAACGTAACACAAATACTGTAGAGGCAAAACCCAATAGGCAAAATAAGCACTGTACACCGTTTCAGTGCGGGAAAGAGATGAACTCTACAGTATGTAAATCACAGTATGCAAACCAAAAAAACCTTTATATTGCGCATTGATCAGCTGAGGACAAAGATGTTGGATCAAAACATTCAACATAGCTGGGTAGAGAACATTACTGCAGAAAATGCGCGAATATGTAAACATGTCGTGAAATTAGTAAGTCACTTGTGAATTATTATTCATTTGCAGAGCCAATGGAGTCAGCAAACCGTGCAGCTTCCTCCGGCGACATAAAAGTCTTCGATGTGTTGTTATATTCGACATGGAGCTTTGCGGGAAAGCGAAGAGAGCACTTAGCACCGGCGTCGATCAGCCGCTTCCTCACACCACCAAAGGCCTGCCGCTGCGCCGAGACCTCCGCAGTGTAATCAGGAAAAATGGAAACTCTGTCTCCGCGGTACAGCAAAGGAGACCTTTGCCTGCTGAGTCGTAGTATGTCAAACACATCACGGTCGTTGTGGACTTTAGCGATGATGACACGTGGCCGTTCATTGGGCTGTGGCTTCGGTCTCAGGCTACGGTGGGCTCGGTCTATTTTTATCGGCCTGCTGAAGTTCTCACGACCCAAAAGTTCTGGAAGTAGGTTAGCAACGAAGTCGTAGGGCTGCCTTTCTCATCCCCTTCCTTAACTCCCGCAATCCTCACGTTGAGTCGGCGAGAGCGCCCCTCCAGATCGTTGACTTCAGCTTTGAGGAGAGTGTTAACCACCTGTAGCTCTTTGCACGATGCTTCCAGCGCTGCTAATCGGCTATCGTTAGCGGACATAGCTTCATCAAGGTCTTCAAACCGGCGCTCAGACTCATGATATTTCTTCTGGAGAGAAGTTAGCGTTGCATCAATTGCATCGAGACGGCCCTCAACCGACTTCTTCAACCCGTCCACGAGCGAGGTTATTTTGGAAAGCTCAGCTCCATGGTTAGCGATAGCCGCTAATATGGCATCATTACCTGCCGCCGACTGGCTCGCCTTGGACGTATCCCTCTGGCTCTCATCTTTCTTCGGCATGATGACAAAAGATTGGCTCCGACAGTCCGCGAAACAGATTTTAAAATTACCCAGCTAGAAATAAACTTAAAGTGCAACTTTATGAGTGAGAAGGCACGGAGAGCACAGAAAACACGTCTACTCCATAGCTGCACACGAGCGCCCCCCAGAATTGAGGACTTCTAATGCATTTCACAGATGTTGCTGTACATTGCTTGGTCCACACTTCCCAGCTTGCATCTTACATCCTGCTACTATGTGTTGGCTGGTGCTAGATTCCTGCCTCTCTGGATTTGGTGCTTGTGAGGAGTTTTCATGTCTTGACATCAGTGGCTTCAATCTTCGACCTTCGGGCATCTTTATCATGGTTCCTGTTGACCTGTGGGATACTTAGGTACTTGTAGCTGTCCTGTATGTCTGCTATTCCGCTTTCTGGTAGATCCACTCCTTCAGTCCAGTCCGAATGAGGATTGTGGTGAAGTGAATCAGTAAGTCAATGACTTGCTCACTCCTGGTATACAGCTTGGAAGTCATCCAAGGAGTCGTACCGTAGGAGGCTAATGGTCACTCCAGTCTTGCTAACCACCAACGCGCAAACATCCAACAGGAACAACTCAGTACATTTAGGCATGCAGGCATGGTCAAGATGACCTGCTGAAGTTCATACCAAGTACTGAATGTGACTTTAAATACAGCATGGTTATTGGTACAAGACTGGGTGGTCTGAGTATTTCAGAAACTGCTGATCTACTGGGATTTCCCACATAACCATCTGTAGGGTTTGTAGAGAATGGTCCAAAAAAGAGAATATCCGGTGAGCAACATTTCTCTGGGTGATAATGCATTTTTGGTAAGTGATATTTTGTTGGCACACTTTGGGCCCCTTACTACCAATAGAGCATTGCTTAAATGCCACAACCTACCTGAGTATTGTTGCTGACCATGCTCATCCCTTTATGACCACAGTGTACTAATCTTTCTTGTACCAGGATAACTTGTCGTATCACATCGCTCACATCATCTCAAACAGTTGACTGCACGCAGATGGCCGCCACAGTCACCAGATCACAATTCAGTAGAATACCTTTAAATTGTGGTTGAATGTTCAGCTGACAAATCGGCAGCAACTGCATAATAGTGTCATGTCAATATAGACCAAATTATGTGGTGAATGCTTCAAGCTACCACTAAAAATTAAGACTGTTCTGAACGGCGTCCAAGCTGGTACTAGCAAGGTATACCTAATTAAGTGTGGTAGAAATGGCTTTGAATAACACGGTCAGTAGGGCTGGGCCATATTATACCGTTCACGGTAATACCGGTATAATGTTAGGCAACGATAGGAAAATGAAATATCGCGATAGAATGGGAGTAAAACGCGCATGCGCAGTGCCTTTGTTTTCATACGCACATGGCCGATTGTTGAGTGAAACAGATGAACCAGAATTGGTTTGTAAAAATGGTGCAACTTCAGTGATGTGGAACTGGTTTGGTGACTTCAGTCAGGAGAACAACTGAGATAATCCATCCACAATACGAGGTTAGTCATTAATATACTGCAACAACATGGGAATAGAGCAGCTGCCAGAGAATTCAACATTAATGAATCTGACTGCTTTGTTTCGCTTAATGCGCTTAATGTGCCTTATAATCCCGTGCACCTTATGGTCCGAAAAATGCGTACTGCACACTGCAGTTTAATGTTGCAAAGCACCTCTTTTTAACTTCAGTGGATATTATACATGGTTATGCTCAGGATATGTCAGCCCATTTCTACTGGAAATGCCTTTTGGTTAAACTTTCAGCAAGGAATTTGCATTTGCACTGTTACATTTTTATAAAGCTTTAATGTACATAAAAACCAGCTTCTTGTTTAAGTGAAAATAAATGGAAGGTTGTCTTTTTGCGCTAGTAATGTTGTGGAGTTGTATTTTGTCTCGCATCAATTATATCGTCGGTTATATCGTTATCGCAAATTTTCAAATATATATTGTGATAAATATTTTTGGCCATATCGCCCTGCTCTAACGGTCAGTGTATGTGTATGTAATGTCTTTGAGCAAAAATCTCAGAGTTCTCTAATCGCTATTTATTTCTACCAGTTTGATTGTATATTCCTAATATGGTCATCTCAGGAACACAGCTCTGTGGATAAGCATAGAAACCCCACTTGCATGACATTTCTCATATAGTTATTTACTCAACATGCATTATGATGTGCTTGTATTTAGTAGCTATTGTGAAGTGTCAGATGTATACAAGAGCAGGGAGCTTGTGTATATCTCCATAACAACGTACAGCTCCAGAGCTTCCCACTTAGCATTAAGGCGAGCTCTCAATGTCTGTCTCAGACCACTTTACTGAAGATAAATGGTGTGCCCTATGCTAATAGTATTGATACGGCTCCACAGTAAAGCAGTGGCTTTCTGTGTGCCGCAGCTATTTGTTTGATGTGGACTGACAGAGCTGAGTGCTTCTCTGATGATCATCATTTCTTTCATATGGTCTTTGCTGCTCCTCTATATATTGCTGTTTTATGGTCTGACTCATTACATACCATTTGCCAGTCTTACCAGAAGAACTTTAAAAAGAACCGCTCATTATTCATACTCACTATGTAAATAGATTAGATTTCATCAGTTGTTACCACAGATATATTGAATATATAACCACATCATGCTAATGTTTGCTTCCTGACTGAATATTCATCTTTAATTGGTCTGTTTCATGTACACACTCTCCTATTAACCAGTTATGTTGGCTTTAATTTGTGGTCTCTTGCTTCTGCAGAGACAGCTCCACGGAGGGTGAGTAGCTCACAGGCTGTGTGCGATTGCGGAGACTCTTTTGTGTTTTCACTGCCGAGCACTTGGTTGATATTTAATTACTTATAAAGTTGGCTAGTCACCGTGTGTTCTAATACAGATGTTTTTGGTGTGAGTTTGTGATCTAACAAGCGGAGATGTGTGATGCTGTGATACTACAGTTAACAGTTTAGTAAGAGAACCACTTAATGCTCATAATCAAGGTGGAAAACAGATGCTGGTGATTCACCTGTCAGCATGAAAGAAGATTCTCGTCGTAGCATCTGAGCGAATGAATGACTCCTCAAATATGAAATGTATATCCTAGGCTTCTCCTACCTTGTCAGCCTTCTTTCTATCAGTCTGACTGTCCTCAGAAAGACAGCCATTCAGACAGAATGAGAGCTAAATGAAGATGGTTTTCTGCGACTTAAGGCAAGCTGCTACATTAATGTAGTAACTCAAGTAGGCAGACATGCTGTGTCGGAGGTTGGAGGCCAATGATGAAGACATCTTGGGTAGAAGAAGCTACCTGAGAAATTACATATTACAAAACAAGCAGACATTGATTCCTGTTCTCAGTCTGAACCAGAAGTTCTGACCTGAAGCTCTAAAGCTGAAGTGGTTCTTTACAAGACTGTGTCGCACACAAATCTGATGCACATGTAACATCTATCCTCTGATGTTCCTGTAGCAGAACTCCAATTTAGATTATGAACTGCGTAAACCGAAGTTTCATCTCAAGTGAACCATAAGAGTAAAATCATTCTGTAATAACCGTATGGAACAAACATCCTTCTTTTTCTGTAATAATTATGAAGAAGTTCAACAACATTCTGAAGCTTTTCACATTTATTAAGGAATCATTTAGAAAATCAGGCAGATGTGTAATTTCAACAGTTGTATATACTCTATGGTGCAAAATCATAAGAATATTTATGCTGAGAGTTTTACAGATCCACAGAGTCTCTGTTTAGAAGTCAGGAGAATGTGTACATCCTATTTTTGTTGTTTTTTTTTTTTACCTGGTTTTGCTTTGTTTGGCTTTTTTACACTCAGGTTGTTGCTATTTCACCACAAGACATCAATATATGACGAGTAGGAAGTGACACTGTTGCTATAACTCAGTGTGTCATGTGCTACTGCCGAAGGACCCCTCATGTGTCGATGTGATACACCAGTGGTTTTGGCACGCTCAATGTTTGTGAGCCAGTTTGCCTTTAGTGTGGTACAGCTGGCTGAGAGCCACGGAGCTTTTTAAACTCACTTAGTGAAACGTTTTTTCCAGCATGACAGCTGGACTAATTCACTCAAGAACCAGATCAATAAGAGAGTTCTAGGATTTATGGTTTAAGTTCATTAAATTTGAAAATCGGAAAGAAGTGTTTGATTAGACTAAAACGGAACATGAAGCTCTCTCCCTCATGCTACTCTATAGAGTAATAATGTGGTGGGGTGAAATGCATTCAGACATAGAGGGTATCATAGTGTGTATGCAGCATGGACTCGTTTGGAGAACTCGTGCAAGGATCTCAGATTCCCACAGGAGATACTTGATCAGACGGATTAGCAGCTTTCTTGGCTGCACTTCTTCAGCTACATGTCACCTTGCTCTGCACCACCATCTGAACACATCAGTCACAGCAGACTGAGAGGCCGGCACAAGATCCTGCCATAGTTTAACCCTGCTGTCATTAGGAAGAGAACTGGTAGATACATGTCACACCGATGCCATCCCAGTGGATACATGTCTGACTTTCCAGGGCTGCGTGTAGAGTAGGGCTGAACGATTATGGAAAATAATCTAATTGCGATTTTTTGCCCCAATATTGCGATTGCGATGCGATATGTGATTATTTTTTAAGGTCTTTGTCTTCTGTATTATTAAACAAAGACAAGCAATACATCATATAGTATGGCCAATACTATATTACATTAATTTTAAACTGTTCTTTCCTGGAAGACAGACCTCTGTTATGATGACATGAGGTGATGCATGAATTGATGACTGACATTTTTATTTAACTTCTTCAATCACAACAGTATATTTGAACATACACAATAGTTTATTTTTAGCTTACAAACATCTGAGCATAAAGTGCTGACAAGGAACCCTGGTGTAAACATTAAAATGAAAGTCAGTACAATGTGCAGATTGCAGAAATATACATAAACAAAATCAGTGGCTTTACCACACTCAGTTTTTCGACATCTGTGAACTACTAGACAGTCATTCAATTAAAAAATAATATTAAATAAATAAAACTAATAAATAAAAAATACACACATCTTACTGATCTTTGCAGTCAGTAACATTACACATAAAGTGCAAACATAATAGCAATTGTATAAACACACACACAAACACGCCTTTAAAATTTAAAGGCGTGAAATTGGACGGTCTAGCCTTCTGATTAGCGTCACCGCTGTCTCGGTGGAGTTTAATAAACTCGGCCGTCTGCTTCTTGCTATCTAAAATATAACCAGACACTGGTGTAAATTCTCGACTGTCTCATACTTCTGTTTAATAAGTTTTCTGTTTGACGTTTAGTCAGCTGTGTGAAAACCAAGGAGGAACCCACCCGGGGGATTAATAAAGTTTTATTTTATCTAATCTAATAACTTTAATCTCAGCCAAACCGATTTACTCACGAACAAACAAAACACTGAAAAAAGCCCAACAATAACATTTTTAGGTTGTCTAAGTGACTTATATATTACGTTTAACCCGAGCAGCGAAACTCCGCGGTGATCTGAAAATGATGTGCCGGGAGTTGTGCCGTTCTCGGCCGCATCAGTAACCCTCGAGCTCCCGGCTAGCTGTCGAGCTGGTGGGTAGCAGACGCCTCTGAAAACGTCGAAGCACTTTTGCAAATATGGGATATCTTGATAAACCGAGCAGATATTTGATGTTTACACAACTACTTTCTCGCCTGAAAATATGTTAAAAGTTTATTTTGTGACCCAGAAAGATTAGTATGAGTAATTTTAAAACTTAGTAGCGGCCGCCATTGCTGGAAACTGGAGTTTGGCTGGGCCGCGCTATGAATTCTGGGATATGGTAGTAATTTGGACAGCCTTCGGCACGTCGCTGTGACGTAATCGGTCTACATGTCCAGAGTATAATCGCAGCCTTTGCGGTTAGAAAATTGCACTTGATCATGTCGCGATATTATCGCAAATGCGATATATCGTTCAGCCCTAGTGTAGAGTGTTTTTCTGTAGCTCTGTTCTAAACACGGCACTGCACATTAGTGACGGCATGAACTTGTTGGTTTATCCAAGTGTTCAAGCTGCCCGTTTAAAGTGTTGATTATCCCGGTTGATGCAAGTGCAACAGTACGATGGTGGTCAAAGCAGCAGAAGCCTTGTTTGTATAAGGTGTCCTCTGCTGTTATCATGACTGCCAAAGAAATTAGCTGAAGGCTAACAGCCATGTATCAAAGCCATCGCACAGTCTACACGAACCACGCTCGATTGATTTGCTCTGTCCATGTAGCATTACGGCCTGTGGGTGTCTGCACTAATTAAACATCATTGAAAGGTGGTTCAGTTCTTATAGGTTGTCAGGTTTTTCTGTGTGACAGCAGTTTGACTTTTCATTAGATTTGTTATAAAGTAACTGGTTACCTAAATCAGCGGTCCCCAACCTTTTTTGCGCCACAGACCGGTTTGTGCCCGACAATATTTTCACGGACCGGCCTTTAAGGAGTCGCGGATAAATACAACAAAATAAAACTAGTACCGGTACCGAAAAAAGAAGATTTAGGTCAGCGGTTGAGGACCGCTGACCTAAATGGTGACCTAAATGGTGAGCGATTGATAGAACAGGATGTCTTGATCTGAGTATCTGCTAGGGACACTGAAGCCAGGAACAATTGCTCATTGCCTGAAAAACTTAATTACTTAATTACAAAGTGATGGGTTCCCAGATTTGAGCCTCCTAGTTTGATTGAAGTTTTGCGGGGGTCGGGGCGACTGGGCTTTAAATAAGGTCCTGAGCTCCTTTAAGTCAGAGTCAGCAGTCAGGGATGAACACTCAGCAGAATCGGTCCACAACAGAGAGCTGTGCACTCTTCATACTACACACTTTGTAACAACACCTCAGACCTTGACAAGACATTGCAGCTTAGCAGTGCAGCATTTGTCACATGCACACACAATTCATTTTCACAGAGGAGAACACAGCGTCCCTCACGACGCTAATAAGTGTGTGTGTAAAGACTTCAACCTTCATTCACAAATGCATATGTGCATGTTTTGGGAGTATTTGCGGGTTGTTGGTTTTTTTTGCTCCTCCCTCAGGGTAGGTACTCTCAAGTACCTCACACTGTGTTACATCTGTATGATGTTTGATCTAGAGGTGTCCCCAGAGTTCTTTGGTCCCAAACAAAAATGTCTTTGGTGGTCACGTGTGTTGCGAGGGTTGACTCTGGTGTGGAAGGTGGACTAGCTTGTTTTAGCGTTTATTTTACTCATGTTGTAGCTTCAGTTAAACTCCACAGTAATGTAACTAGTCCGAGTTTAGGGTCAGTGTAAGGTTAGAGTAAGGCTGGGCACTAATTATGGTAAAGGTTTAAATAAGTCGCTGTGAAATATCTAATGTAACGCCCTCCAAACACATGGAGACACAACTCTGTGTGTGTTTGTGTGTGAGTTTGTGCTGTGGGTTTTTAAAGTCCTGCTTTCTGTCCTCGCTGATGAATAATGACGTGTTCAGACTATTAGCAGAGCTAGCAGTGGCTCTGGGTTCAGAGGCGAAGGTCTGTAGACAGCACTGTGAGCAAGAGATGATGCTTTATCTAAGATTTTCATCGTAATGAGCTGTGTTTGTATCAAGGCAGGATCTTGATACAAACTATCATTTGAATTGTTAATCTGTGGTTTTAGGAATATAAAATGTGTGAAAAACCATTTTTCAAAAATATTTGTTTTTCAAAATAAATGAATCAACTTAGTTTCATTTTTGTTTTTAACAGAATATCCAAGTGTTTTTCATAAAAGCAGATTGTCTGAAAAGGCAAAACACAGTTGTGTCAGTGTAGCTGTCAGCCTCTAAAGCGTTGCTTTAATGTGATCAGCTGGACCTGTGCTAATAGTGTTTTTAGCCCTCAGTGTAGACACGGCATCACCGTCTTTGTCTGTCAGTTTGTGTAGAACTTTGTAAGAACTACTTTGCTGACTCGAGACCACGTGTTCATACATATATGTACATTTTCTAGCTTTGATCATTCATCCTGCTTGTCATCCACCCACCCAGACCTTCTCAGATCACATGTAAGGCATCCAGGAGGCATGCTGGTCAAATGTCTGAACCACCGTAATTGGCTCCTTTTTAATGTGAAGGAGTAGCAGCTCTATTCTGAGCTCTTATTGAATGACTCAGCTTCTTGCCCCATTGCTGAGGATGAGCTCAGACACCCTTTCTCAGCCACTTCTATCTGTAGAAGTACTTCTGTTTCACTTTTCCAGGCATTAGCTCCAGCTCATTGCTGTAGGTGAAGGGTAGGAATGTAGATCAACAGATTCACCTTTGGGCTAAGATATCTGTAGACATGCTGAACCAGTCTGCCTGTCAATCTGCCGATGACAGTGCCCTCGACGCAGCAACTCGTCCACTACCCAGAGAAAGCAATGCACCTTTATCTGACTAACAACAGTGGCCTGTTTCTGTCCTGAATGATGCAAGTATCCCTTATGTTGAGGGAAAAACAAAACTGAATTATAATAATTAAACAGTTGAAAACGTATTTGCTTTACCTTGTCCAGTCTGCAAGAATTACATTTAACTTGTATGATGTAAAACCAGGCTTTAGATTTTGTTTGCATTAGAATACATTCATTAACCTCTTGCCAGAAGCTCGGAGGAATTATTTGATTAAAACATGAGTCTGCCAAGATCAGCATTAAGGGAAGAGGGGCATCTTCAAAGTCCTGCGCAGTAATTTCTTAAAGTGTGAGCTGGAACTGCTAAGGCCAGCTTGAGCCAAAAACTGTCCGCACTATTAGACTACACCTCCATTTAGTCTGTATATGTCCTCCTCTCTGAGCTCCTGTGTGACCTTGTGGAAAAAGTTCCAGCAGGCAGACCTGTGGGGTTTGGACAGCTGTGACAAAATCAGATCTGTGACAGAGGATCAGGTTTTTGCTTACAGTGTAACTAAAGCTTGCATCGATGAAGATGAGCTACACTGTCCTTCAGTCCTCTTAGAGAAACATGTAGTTAGCAGAGCAATAGAGATTTGTTGTTTTGCTTCTGTCTGATCCCGAGAGCCAGTCCTCGCTCTCTGACAGGCTCCATCTGCAGGAGAATGACCAGACCCCGCAGCCAAACATGTAATAAAATGTGAATAAAAAAAATCCAGGTCCTCTCACTGCTCACAACATAATGTCATTTTAGGAAACAGAAACACCGTGGGAGACTTATAAAGCAGGTATCACCATCCAGTAAAGTGGAGTTTACATGAACCCCGCAGGGGAACATTGTGTGCAAGACTGAGAAATGGAAAACGAAGCATTTGTCATGGCTACCTTCCTTTATCAGTTCAAACAGCTCAACTACCATCATCTTTGTTTTCAAGCTGTTACAAACCAGAGCAACCCAGGCTTTAGTCTGATTATTTCTGAGCTACTTAAAGGGCTTGACTGCTTTGGGCACTACAAGCAACTACAAACGCAGCTCCAATCAACATCATATTAATGTGATGTAGAGGTTGAAATATTTGTTCTTCACCTCAACAGTAACACTTCAGTGACCTGCAGAAAGAAAAAATGACGCCAATGCATTAGTGCCTTAAACCTGCATTTTAACTGAAGGCCACCAGATGGCGATACCTGTGGTTGCAAAAAGACTTCCAGTCCCATAGGAGGCTACAGGAAAACAGCTTTCTGACTCCACCTCTATAGACACTTTTTCTATGAGTTTAAGGTCTTAGTAACACAGTTTTATTCATATTTAATAAAACTTCAATAAACAATCCGTGGTAACTTTACTTTAAAGGTGAGCGAAGGAGCAAGTAGTTTCACTGCAGCAGCAGCCTGCTAATGTCCAAAGCTCCTTCCTACCAGAATTTAGTGTGAAGGACTAGCTCTGCTTTCATTCCGCTAATATGCATACCTAACATGAGCTGCCCTTTTATATTACTAACTACACGTGCACACAGAGGTTTTCTGCAGTAAACTGAATGAATGTTGCTGTTTGTCTTTTGTGTTTCAGAAAATGCTGGAAGCCTCGCAGCTCAGTAAGACTGTCCAGTGAGGAGGATAGGTGTGCCTGCAGATACTGATGATGACACACTGTGGTTTACATTACCGTTCTGAACCTCGCTCTACATGTGTATGTATTCACAAGAACAAAAGTGTTACCTTTGGAGTTGCGTGGCTGTTGTTTCCCCCATTCCCTCACACTGGCTTGTACTGTTAATCTGCAATATCTTCACTGCACCATTGACTAGTTGTACAGTTTTGTGAAGCATACATGACAGTTGATTCAGGTTCATTGCTGTGTACCAAATGTTATACGTTGCTCTTTAAATTGGATGTACCATGTTTTGTGTTGCAGTGGTGCATGTACAGGAGATGAGATAAATGCGACAGATGTTCAAATCACAGAGGGATGCTGTACACATGATATACTATAGAAAATAATGATTTTATATCCAAATCTTTTCATTAAGTAATTTCTGTTATGTTCTGTTCTTCTGCCGCTGAAGTCACTTCGGGTTTGGTTCAGTGTTCAAGTGTTAAACTTTGTAAACTGCAGTTAGAATAAATAAGGAGTTCTAAGCCTTCAGGATGTAATAACTAATAATCACCTGACCTGATTGTATCTCGCCTCAACAATCTAATCTGCTTTTTATCCTCAGCACAGCAAGTATGGAGGCAAAAAAGGCCAAAAAGATGTAAAGGTTCAATGCAGCCATCGACTCACTCAATGATGTGGATTTGATCCTGATGTAATTAGTTTGGTCTGTAACATGGCAAAACTCTAAATTACCTTCACACATCAACTCACACAGAAGTCTTTAAAAGTAAAGTTTAGAATGCGCATTTATCAACATGACCGGTTCTTCAGTAAATGTTAAATCTCACAATATGATCCATGTCTTGGCCTTCCTTTGCTTCCATACCCAAGAGATGTTATTGAGCAGTCTTAGAGCAGGATATGTTTTCAATGCACTCTTATGAAACTCCCAGGTGCCTTGGAATGCAATGCAGTCCCAAATATTTGCTTTTATATGCTCTATTTACATGGCAAAAAACATGTAACACCAGATTTGAATAGTCCAATGCTCGAATAAACTCACAACCAAAGAAACCAGCTGTATCTGCTCTGTGTTTGTACTTATTGGAAGTGTCCCGTCTCAGTCCAACTGCTCTTTATTCCTGGTTGATGTCGTTTGTGAGGACAGGAAATGGAGAGCTCTTAAAATGATAAACTCTGAATAAAGTTGTACCGCACCATCTGCTCTGGAAACTTCTTGGTTACTTGAGCAGTGAGGGGGAGGGCTGAGGTTGCCAAACGTAGAGAGTAAACCTCCTCGGTGTCACACAGACCGTTAATCACCGCTCGCTGCTTTTCAACACCTTCACTGACACATATGCTGACCCACACGGATTAAAAAGCTGAGAGACAGTTAATCTGGAATCTGTAAGAAATTATTGGTTATATTGATTTTCAAATCAGTGAATCATTTCTAATATTAACATTCTTGTCCACATTTTTCCCCACACGCCAAACTGGTCAGGACAGATGATTTAAAAAGAAAGACCCAGAGACTTGAGTGTAACAGACAGTTTCCCACATTTTATTTTTTGATATTACCATAGCTATATGTAACATCTGACAACAGGTATCAACTACAGAATAATACACTGAAAATTTGTCAGTTCCAACTCAACCATTTTCTTCTTCTTCTGTTGCTTTTTGGTCCGGTTACATTTCTGCCTGATTCTCTCCTCAGTGTCATTGAATGTCAAACATTGAAACACATGCACGTCATTCACCTGGATACAGCTGAGTAAGACAACAGTCAAACAGACTCGACGGTATGAACAGAATCGGATCGTTTTTCCTCACGCAGCTTTATTTTTAGCTGAGACACCCATACGGTTTTACTACAGTAATTATCATAAGGCTAGATTACTGTACAGCTATGCACCAAAAGGTTCACTCGGCTGTTCTAGATAATGAGAAAGAGCACCGTATTTACAACTCTATTTACATTTGGTTTTTAAAAACGAATCTCAGACGACAACCAAAGAGAGAAAACATATTTAGAACATTCCTTGTTTTTCGTTTTTTTCCGAGTCTGAAGCAGCTGCTGTGTGAGGCTGCACGAGTTTGGAATCTAAAAAAAAAGAAACTAATGAAGTGTTTCTGTACAGATAGCTGCAACACACGGTATAGCTTATTGCCAATGCCCTTAAAGAGTTCCCCCATTTTCCCTTTCCTCTCTCTTACTTTCGTTTGTTTGTCTTTACAGCCAGCTCTGAAAGCCGGAAGGTGCGAGGCTCTGTCTCGTGCGCGCTTCCTGCCGGTTTACCCAGGGCACGCGCTTCTCAAAGCTTCACACCCGCCCACCCATCATAAAAATAAAACATTTTCAAACATCAGATTGCTCAAAAAAATTTACAAGTTTTAAAAAATAAACTTTCTTTTTCACTGTATATACATACGCTGCACCCTCATGTACACTTAACTTTGGGGGGGGGGGAGGGGGCCGTTGGCGCGGGCAGGACCACGGCTGCAGGACAACAGTGATTAACCCGTAAGAAACAGCACGACTTCTGCACCCACTCCTCAAAACGTGCTCCGACTTTCATCTCAGTCACAATTGCAGACAAACGCGGTGTGACTGAAGTAACACACACAAACTCGTAATTTCAGGTGTTTCTGTATGGAGCCGGTGTATGGTTTGTAGAGATGCAGCTCCTATTAAAAGGCACAAACTGACGATGGGGTTTTCCCCCCTTTCTTCAATCGCAGCTTGCTGACTGACATTTAAGACAAACTGTCTACAAAACCGAACACAGAAACACATCTAACATGACTAAAACCTTTGTTTAAAGTGTCCAATGTCAGCAATTAAGAAATCTTTTAACAGATAGATGCTGTTTACGAAAAACAAAAAAAGTGTAAAACATCTTGGACATTCAACAAATCATCCCAACTGAAGCACAGTGGAGGGAGCAACATGATTTTGGCTGCTGGATGCCCTGAAGAAGAAACGTACGACAATAATGCAATGAAGGTGTTTGTTTTTTCCCCTCTCTCTTCTCATCAGTCTCTCTTTTTTTGGATAATTTCTCATTCAGCTACAACGTAACCAGATATGACATCCAGGAACGTGACGGCATTCAGAGAATATAGAAACAGAAATGTGAGTGTTATGAATTCTGCTCCTAAGCCCATAGAGCCAATCAACAATTTACAAAGTTGTGTTTCATCTATATCCGAGGGGAGAAACGTATCTTTCAGTTTAACTTTTGTCCACTACAGAGGGCATGATGAATAAATCTTAACAGTCACCTCAAGTTGCTTTATACTGTTAAAACCCGACAATATTAGAGAGAAAACTCCAGCAATCTGTTAATTCCCTATGAGCAAACAAACGATGGTGGGAAGGAAAATTTCCTTTTTAACAGGAAGAAACATCCAGTTGAACCAAACTAAGGAGGGCCGGTCATCTGCCTAGAGCTACATATGTTTTTCCTATTGGACACAGATGCATGCTGCATGCATGCTACATGCTGCATGCACAGTACAAAGATAACTGCAGGGTAACAGGGCGAAGTCCCCAAAGTTTTAAAGCAGTGTTTATTTGTCTTGCCTGGTGACTCGTTTTTATATCTGGGGAAAAGCAAATTCAGATGGGGACTTCAAATTAAATGGATTATTAAAGAGGTGCCAAGACTTAAATCTACAAGGGCTCTGATGTAACCAAGTACTTTTATTCCACTACTAAAGTATGAAATAAATGTTGGTATTTTTCTCTTCTACACATTTAGAAGAGAATATCAGTGCAGCAGTCCACAATGAGGTTGATATGGCAAAATAATAACAAAAAAATCTGATTTTAGCCTGAGGTGTTTTAGCGAGAAGACTGCTGTTTAATGCTGACATCACAGAAATATGAAGCCTCACGGTATGTGATGAAAACACAGCCAGTTCTAGAAGATGTTTTGCAGAAACGTTTGTCCAGCATTAAATTTTTCTTTGCTTTTGGTGTGAAGGCACCATCAGAAACAGCGTTAGGAAACATGGAGGTTGTTCTTGCTAAACGAGGTTCAACATAGTCAGAGGAGCTACTTTTTTCAAGCCTGCGCTGAGAGATTCTGTTTAAAAGAAAGGCACGAGAAGTGTGTGTTACTGAGATGAACGTCGGAGCATGTTTTAGGAGGAGTTGCTGCAGAAATTCTGATCATTCTTCAGGGTTAAGCAGCTGCATGTCTCTTGCAGCAGCAGCTGGGTTAATGGTAGGCAAACACAATATGTTCCGTCAATAAACAACACAAAATCATGTGAATAAAAAAATAAGAACACCTCATTTTTGAATGTGTGGTCAGCAGGAACTCTTCCAAACCTGTTTGTTCATCTTGCTACAGTATCAATGCAATGCTGCCCTCACACACACACACACACACACACACACTTCTTCCCACCAGCTTCTGTGTGTGTGTTATTTAAAAGCTGAAAGCGTGCCGCCTCTGTAAAGAGACACTGGTACAGATTTAAAGGGTTATGACCAACAGTTTGCACTGAGCTCAATTCAGCAGAGGATACATGGTTCTTAAAAAAGAACAGAAAACAGATTGTCTGAGTGCAATACAGAGCCCAGAGTGGACAGAGGTGGTCAGATACGCTGAACGGACTCAAACGAATGGAATCCACTTTATGTTTTTCTATTTATCATCAGCGATGTCACTGGAAGCTAACGTTCAGAGGGGAGCGAAGGTTCGAGGTAAAGGAGGGAGAAGTGTGAGTTTGAGTTGTATCAATAAGCAGGCGTCCCCGTCCCTCTCCTCTGCCAGCTGCCCGCTACAGCTGCAACTACAAGTGCTTGTTATTTCGATTTTTACACCTGGAGTGTTTGGACCACTGATACTTTGAGAAAGAAGCTTTGATTTGATGGGAATCGGAAAAAGTTATGAGACTAAAGTTTTAATTTTACAAGGAAAAGGATCAAAATATTACAAGTGAAAAACCCCCCATGAAGTCAAAAATTGCCATTTCAAGAAGAAATTAAGTATTTTACAAGGTCAAAGGAGAAAGAAGTTACTCTTTAAAAAGGCCAAAAAATATATTTCAGCTCTTTAAAATAATTAGTATTGACAACTGTGTTAAACACTTTGAGCCTGCTGTAACCACTTCATGTTGCTCTGATGTCCTCTTAAATTCACATCAGGGCGTCTGCTGAGATTATCAAATCTGTTGCTGACATGGAGAAGTCTTGTTTCGTTTTTTTCTTTTTCGGTGTCTCAGTCTTGTGAATGTGAACCCAATCGGTCAACACTTGAATTAAATTACTTTTAAGAATCAGCTGTTAGCAGCACAGTTAGCACAAATTGGAGTTGTTACTGAAAATCAATTAAATCTGGAAATCTGCCATCATTGATGATTATTTCCAGTAGCCCCTCCC
Organism: Aulonocara stuartgranti; assembly: GCF_965226115.1. Classification (NCBI taxonomy): domain Eukaryota; kingdom Metazoa; phylum Chordata; class Actinopteri; order Cichliformes; family Cichlidae; genus Aulonocara; species Aulonocara stuartgranti. The sequence goes on along the minus strand of NC_138947.1, from coordinate 33,933,202 downwards.
ACACCCACAGGTGTACGCTGTGCTCATTTTAGACCCCATGAAAAATGAGGCGCTTTCCCCCCCATTCAAATGAAAAACAGCTGAAAATTTCTACTACATTCAGTAAACCTTTTTAAAATGTTGTTTTACTTGAAGTACTTATATGAGACTGATCAACCATTCTGAGTGAGCTGGTCCCATGAAAGTGGTAATGTAAACCAAACTGTCACTGTAGCCTTGAGTTGTGTAAAAGCAGTACGTTTTCCAAGAACATCTTCCTGAAAGCTGCAACGCCACTCAAAATTTCTGACTTCCAGACTAAACTAAACTGCACATCAGTTATTTAAGACCTTTGTAAAGAATGATTTACCTTCTTGTCACAGTGGATGAATCAAATGTATACAAGTTTGTTTTAGCACCTGTACATTTGCTGCATGCTGACTGTAAATAGGTTATTTCATTGTTCCATTTACCCATCTGTTAGTATTACTTCTTAACAGCTCCAGCTGATATTTATTATCACCTATTTCTGATATTATTGTGGATTTTTGTTAGAAATAGTGAACCAAAAATGTTAAGAAATTCAACTTTGTCTATATCAACCATCTTTCATTCTTTGGTTGACAAAGTGAAAGATTTTGTAATATGTTTTCAGGAATATAATTATAATAATGACCTTCTCCTAGAAAATGTAAACTTTATCTCAGAGTACAATCACTTTTTCTTCCCAACTTTGTCATACAGTTACAACTTTTATATGTACAGGTTTGTAAAATTACAATTTTACCTCGTGGTATTTTTCCTTTTTTTTTTTTTTTAATTTACACTCCAATAAATACTTCTCAAAATGCTTTTCACAGTGGCCCTAATGCTCTGCTCTTCAAGTGGACCTATTCTGCTTTTCCTTCTTTTCTCATAAAGGCGCTGTTACGTGAAACAGCTTATTTTACACTGTTTCAGACAGAGGGTGAACTAACTAGTATGAAGTCAGTCTAATTAAAAATGAAAAGCAATTATTATTTTAAACAGTGACTCATGCAAAGCCACTCTAATAGAATCCACGAATAAAAACCACAAAGCTGGAAATGAGCAGAACAGGTCCACTTTAAATGCGAGCCTCCTTATTTTAAATGCTCTAATACAAATCATTTAGAATGTCAAAGTGCAGTCAGGACACATAAAACAAGAATATAATGAAAAACATAAAAACACTAATAGACATTTATAACCACCAACAATTGGTAGGGAGCAGGGCACGGAACAAAAAGTGACAGGAGAGGTGGTGAGCTGAGAGGCAGGTGGTTGTGGGAGCTCAGCTACCTGCTACAGCAAACTAGACAGGAAGGTTCAAAAGCAGAGTAGTGTTCAAAGAAACTACCTGAAGCAGGAGGGGAAGAGTGACTGAGAAAACTTGGTGTCGGTGGGTCATGGTCCACAGGGTGTCAGCGAGCTTCAGATGACCTGGCAGCAGCTGGCTGGAGCTGAGGTACAGAGCAGGCCATCCCTGGAGCCTCCACCTCGCTGGATGTTGACAGAGATGGTCTTCTCGCACAGAGGTAGTTGAATCACGCTGTTCTTCAGGGTGCTCAGGTTGCCATGAGTGTTCCTGCCACCCGGGCCGCTGTGCGGCACCGTTTTGCGGTTGTGATGGTGTGGTGGGGTATGGGTGCGAGGCAGGCCGGTGATAGTGGTGGTGGGGAGGGTGATGGTGTCCAGGCTCCCAGTGGACCCGATGCACATCCTCCAGGTGGACTTCTCCTGGATTTTCACACTCCCTCCTGAGAGGCTATGGGGGTCTATGATGAATTTCCCCCCACCCCCTCGACCACCTCTCCCAGCGTGGTGGTGCTGCAGCTGTGAGCTGAGGCACAAGCTCATCAGCTTGAGACTCTCCACCAGCTCAGCGCTGCGGCTTGCAGTGCGCGAGGCCCGGGGCTGAGAGCCAAGGGACGGGTTAGTAGTGCTACTGTTGTTACAACAACTGGAAGGGCTGTCTTGTCCTTTATTACCCCCTCCTCCTCCCCCACTCCCCCCTCCTCCACTGCCACTCTGTCCTCCTCCGTTACCTCCCGCTCCAGGACTCCCCCTGTCTGGGCCAGAGGACCCTCCTCCCTCAGTGGGGGGCTTCCCCTGCCCTGAGCTGCTGCCTCCACCGTTCCCCCCCTCGCTGCCAGGTGGCCCTTCACTGCTGTCCCTCCTGTTCCAGCTGTAGCTGAAGCCTGAGTCTTTATCCAGGCGCCTCCGGTGGCTCTCGGAGTCATCATCGCTCGTCTCAGAGCTCGAGCATGACGATCCCCTTCCCTGACTCTTGCGCCGATGATAGCGCTTCTGCGTGGATCCCGGGGACGACGACGAGCTCAGAGTGCCGGCGTTCCCGGCCATGTTCATTTTGAGACGGCTGAGTTTGGGCGGCAGACCCTCATCCATGTCGAAGTCATCGTCGGACTCTCCCTCCTCTTCAAAGATCTGGTTGAGCACTGGGGCACTCTTCCTGGACGTAAGGCGGTTGGTAATGGAGGGGGGCTTCCGCCGCAGGATCACCTGAGTTGGTAGGGGAGACGGGTCCTGCTCTTCCTCCTCCTCTTCATCCTCCTCCACTCTGCCAAACAATCAGACATGAATGAGTTGACATTAGAATACAACCACAAAGCAATGACAGAAAACTCGATCCTCTGTTTTATCATCAGTTGCTCGATGGATCATTTGCTCTGTTAGACTACAGGGGGGACGGGACTATTACAGCCGCCATTTTCAGATGTCTCATTTTGTCTAGTTTCTGAATAAAAGTTCAAAATTTCAATTTGTGACATAATACAAAGAAATTTAGCCTGAACATTTAAGAAGCTACGAAATGCACACATTGAAATAGAGTACAACTTATTGTTCTGCTTTCAGTTTTAGGGATACTGAGGACACAAAATAATGTCACACTGTTGAAAACTGAGTCCAGAGATCAGACCTGAACAGGCAGGTTCGCTGCTTAGCTGCTGCTGAGGTGGAGGGAGTGGGAGTCCTGATGGTGCCAGGAGCAGGACCTGAAGCAGCAGCACACGCTCCCTGAGGCAAGAAGAAAATACAAGAGCATGGGCATTAAAACAGGGTGCAAGTATGATCAGCTGCACTGTTTACAACTGAAAGTAGCTGCGAAGTGTGCTCTGTTCTGAAAATGACTCTCACTGCTGCTGTCCCTGCCTTTAGGCTTTACCCATGTGTAAAGTTTGAGGACCCAGAAAAGAACCACACACACACAAATAGAACAACTTACTACAGAGGCAATAACAATCCTATTTACTCTCAGATGGTCCTACTAGCACTGCATTTCATGTATAAAAAAAAAAGCTTCATTTGATACAGACAAGGGATGATGATGAGTGTACCTGTGCCGACCCCGGAGAGTCAGTCACCGTGCTCTCTTCCCGTCTGCCCAGCTCCATCATGGCTTTAGAGCGATGTCCATTGAGCAGGTTCTCAGCACTGCGAGCAGGGGACTGAGGGCCTCCTGCGTGAGAGATGGACGAAGCTGCTAAACTATCCTCAATATCCTGGTGCATATCCACTCTGGTGGGCCAGGACTGCCTGTAGAGATAAGAAAAAGGATTGCATCAGTTGATACGTTTTCTTTGATCTTCAAAAGACTTTATAGTCAATTTATACTCTCCTCAAGTGACTTGGATAGTTATTTATACAGAATAGATCACTCAAATATAGACAACTAGAGAAGACAGGGACAACACAGGGATTACACTCATGACTTCAAAATGATATACTGCGTAAATAATATCCATCCATTCGCTACAGCTTATCCTTTTAAGGGTCGCGGGGGGTGCTGGAGCCAATCCCAGCTGTCATGTGGTGAGAGGCGGGGTATACTGCGTAAATAATATCATTACAGTATATAAGTGGGAAGAGATTTTAACTGGAGACATATGATGCAGGGTGCTTTTTTGTTCATCCAGTGCAATCACTTGCAGCAGTATCCAACTGTACGTAGGCAATTAACAGTGAGGGCTTAGGGTTTGGAGCTATGAGCATCTTTATAACTTTAACTATAAACAGTGTCCAATGTTTTGATCAAAATGTTCATCACTATTTGCAGCCGCCAGACTAGATCATCTGGTTCATGATCCATCACAATTCATTGGTTATTGACCGTAAAACAAAAAATGTGACCTTGACCTGAAGTACAGTTTGGCTGAAGAGAGCATTAAATTCTTTATTGATTAACTGACTGATGAACTTTATTTTGGTCTGACTCTATAGCAGCTATATTTATTAAAGCTACACTCTGTTATATGGCAGCATCTGTTCCTTTTAAGTTACTATAAATTGATGTGGTAAACATATGGATGTGGCTCCACTTTCTCTGTTATGGACGAGCGTGCACACAAACACAAAGTGGAATTACCTTCCTGGAGTCTAGAACAAGTAGACTGACTATATCAAAAGAATCATTCAAAATAATCAGGGCCCCCCCGAAAAGTTAAGGATTGATAAATAAAGGATTTTAAATAGAAAGCGAGGCGGAAATTAGCTTGTGTCTGTAGATAAATGGATGAGTGATAACTGATTTTGCAAAATGTTTTATGGAAATCATGGCTTTTCTTTTCAAATCAGGTTGACAAATCCAATTACAGGTCATTACTGTGCTTTATTTATTTTACCATCCTCTAATAGAGCTGCCACAAAGGCCATACTGTATCTTTTTTCATTGTTAGCTAAACCACAGCCTCTCTATTCAGTGGTATAATGAATAATGCACTGATGAAACACAGTCTGTATGTGGAAGAAGAAAAAAGAAGCTTGTAAAGCAGATTAGTCAGTGATGCAGGGACCTGTGAATGTCAGCCAGTGGAAATTGGAATATTCTTAGTAAACTAAGACAGATTTAGGCAATAATACAGTTGTAACTAAAGCTCGTGTTATCAGAGTAACACCAAATATATTTTATAGAGTGTTTCAAATCAAAGAACAGTCAGTATTCAGTATGCAATCTGTTATACAGTTTATCCCATGAAGTGTCTCTATTAATAAAGTAATTTCAAATCTGTGTTTTTACATCATCTGCATGTCACCCATAGCTCAAAATGCAGCTCAATTCTTCTTCACAAACAAGCGTACAGGACCTGGTTCATTTCTATGTCTCTGGCAGAAAACCACTTTGATAAGCGAAAGATACAATGTGTATGCTTCCTTCTTGATCTGAACTATGTTTCAGGGTGTACACAAGTGTAGCATTTACTCAAGAAAAACACGATCAAACTTCTAACAACTGTAATTCTTTTAATGGCCACTTGAGACTCTAGGACTGGGCGATATATCGAGTTTTTAAATATATGGATATACTTTTATACGAGATAAGAGATGTGACAATATCGTTTATATTGATATAGTCTATGTTACGTTATAATTATACTTGGAACTGCAAGTTTGCCTGTCTTTCGTCCACTTTTGTCTCTACGCTGTGTTCCTCTGCCTCGCCTCTCTGCTTCACTCAACACAACTCCCCCAGTCTTTGTTTTTATGCTCAGGTCTTTTTAGTTTACATTAACTGCACAATTGTGAGCTTTTTGTTATGCACAAAACAACATTGTTTTATTTTATTTATGGAGAATTATTATTTAATAAATCCTGATAATTTATTTCTGAGTAATTTTTTCATGTACATCTGCGCTGTATGTTAATAAAAGTACCTATGTGAGATCTGGGACACAGCTTTGACTAAGAACTCTTTTTGTTCTTACTTTATGGCTTTAAAAAAAATATCAAGATATATACTGTATATCGCCATCCAGCCAATTCAATTCAATTTTATTTATATAGCGCCAAATCACAACAAAAGTCGCCTCAAGGTGCTTCATAGATACAGAGAAAAACCCAACAATCATATGATCCCCTATGAACAAGCACTTTGGCGACAGTGGAAAGGAAAAACTCCCTTTTAACAGGAAGAAACCTCCAGAAGAACCAGGCTCAGGGAGGGGCGGCCATCTGCTGTGACCGGTTGGGGTGAGAGAAGGAAGACAGGATAAAAGACATGCTGTGGAAGAGAGACAGAGGTTAATAACAGATATGATTCAATGCAGAGAGGTGTATTAACACATAGGGAGTGAGGAAGGTGACTGGAAAGGAAAAACTCAATGCATCATGGGAATCCCCGGCAGCCTATGTCTATCGCAGCATAACTAAGGGAGGATTCAGGGTCACCTGGTCCAGCCCTAACTATATGCTTTAGCAAAAAGAAAAGTTTTAAGCCTAATTTTAAAAGTAGAGATAGTGTCTGTCTCCCGAATCCAAACTGGAAGCTGGTTCCACAGAAGAGGGGCCTGAAAACTGAAGGCTCTCCCTCCCATTCTACTTTTAAATACTCTAGGAACAACAAGTAGGCCTGCAGAGCGAGAGCGAAGTGCTCTAATAGGGTGATATGGTACTACAAGGTCCTTAAGATAAGATTGGGCCTGATTATTTAAGACCTTGTATGTGAGGAGCAGGATTTTGAATTCAATTCTGGATTTAACAGGAAGCCAATGAAGGGAAGCCAAAACAGGAGAAATATGCTCTCTCTTTCTAGTCCCTGTCAGGACTCTTGCTGCAGCATTTTGGATTAGCTGATGACTTTTCAGCGAGCTTTTTGGACATCCTGATAATAATGAATTACAGTCGTCCAGCCTGGAAGTAATAAATGCATGAACTAGTTTTTCAGCGTCACTCTGAGACAGGATATTTCTAACTTTAGAGATGTTGTGCAAATGGAAGAAAGCAGTCTTACATATTTGTTTAATATGTGCATTGAAGGACATGTCCTGGTCAAAAATGACTCCAAGGTTCCTCACAGCGTTACTGGAGGCCAAGGTAATGCCATCCAGAGTAAGAATCTGGTTAGATACCATATTTCTAAGCTTTTCAGGGCCGAGTACAATAACCTCAGTTTTATCTGAATTAAGAAGCAGAAAGTTAGCGGCCATCCAGGTCTTTATGTCTTTAAGACATTCCTGCAGTTTAACTAATTGGTGTGTGTTATCTGGCTTCATAGATAGATAGAGCTGGGTGTCATCTGCATAGCAGTGAAATTGTATGCTATGTCTTCTAATGATACTGCCTAGGGGAAGCATGTTTAGTGTAAACAGAATTGGTCCTAGCACTGAACCCTGTGGAACTCCATAATTAACCTCAGTGTGTGAAGAGGACTCTCCATTTACATGCACAAATTGGAGTCTATTAGATAGATATGATACAAACCACTGCAGCACAGCTAAAGAATATCAAGATATGAATTTTAGGCCATATTGCCCAGCCCTACTAGACTCCATGTTAAAATACAGACATGCGCACAGCCTGGTACACAAAGGGAATTTGTCTCTAGTTTATTTCACCCCTTATAGATCAATGGATGTCGATGGATAAACGGTTTTAGAACTTGCCTAAAGTTAGGTCTGTCCACTCATGACTGGAGTCATTGAACTGGACATCTCTACCACGTGCTATGGTCAGTAATTTTTTGTCTCGGTTTTGGTGAATGAAATTCTAGTATTTTATTTATTTAGCACTAACTAAACATTCCCTTAATTTTAAATATACTGTAAACATGTTGACTTTGTCAATGGCAATCCCAGACCCTTTTTTACAGTCCTTTAGCAGTTAATGTATTTACACTAGGTTGGCACACTGTATCTGCATTAAGTGACAAACAGGGTTCAAGTAAATAGTTTTGCATAAAAAAAAAAAAAAAAAGCATCACAGAGATGATGTGCACAGTAGAGTTCAAGCTGTGTGGCTTGATTTACTGATTGATATGGTATTAACATTGTAGGGTAAGCGAATTTTATTGTTTTCTTTTGCTTGGTGTATCCATAATGAGAATAGCCTTTGTTCAGACTACTGGCTGGGAAAGCCAGAGGCATTGATCGTATTGGCAGGCACAGAAAAATTAGAGTTTAGTAGTTTAATTTTTATGCTAGAATTAAGTCTCTCTTTCTTTTGGTTTGACTGTTAAATGTGCATTAAATTATGAATCAGTATCTTTTAAGTGTTAAAATATATTTGTTAAACTGGTCACTGGTAAATGGTAAATGGACTGGTTCTTATATAGGGTTAGCATCGCCGGAGAGCACCACGAGAGCAAAACTTTATCGTAAATGCTACTTGTGTGTTATATTTACTTTCCTAAAAAATTAATCAAAAAAATTTAAGTCTTTTTGTATTTGTGTAACGATTCCGAGTGAGCAAATATTACATATATCAGTGTCATCTTACATAATGGCCTAAAATGATACAGACATGGAGAAATTCAGAGTGTTGTTATGTCACCTCAGGATATGCACTGTATATTAGACCCGTTACCTTTGAACTAACAGCTTTATTTGAAGAAAAACAGCCTGGTGAACCCACTCCTGGAGGTAAGTGCTCACATGATGGAGGTGGAACAAACAGTGAGACAGAGCAATCATCGAGGGCACACTTATGTGTCCATAAACAATTAATCCCACAAGAGAAGTTGCTCCGCTTCTGCTTACTTGAAATTCCATTTGCACAGGAAGCATGTCCCATGCATACAAGCACAGGCAACCATGTAGAGGTGAATACATCTAAGGGTAAACACCAGTAACAATAACAGTTAGACTCCATCTGGTTCCAGAAAGTTAAAAACGTTTAGCCTGACCCCTCCTTAAAAAAAACATTAGTCCCTGCTCTGTGTACATCAGGCCACGGATCAGTAACACAGGAGATGAGTTAAATGGAGTTACAATCAAATGGAGAATCTGATAAAGATTTGACCTCTCAGTTTTTCTAGCAGCGGATAATGGTATCCTGATTTCACACACTGATACAGGTACCAACTATGCAGGCCTAGAGATCATCATCAGCTCAGTATTCAGCCAGGTCGCTGTTGCTACATACGCAGCACTGAAAATGTGATGACCCAAGCTTCTGTTTCTATCATGTATCCGAGCTTATTCAGCTCTGAGCCCTTAAAAATACCTGTTGTTCCCAAATCTATACAATGACACAAACCTTGTCTTGCTACTAACTCAATGTTTTACTTTGGTTCTGTGTAGGTAGCAATGAGAGTTAAACCCAAAGCATTTCACAGAAAACTGGATAGGGGAATGTGCAGGGAGTTTTACAACCACAGCAGTCCCGCTGAAGCCTCCTCACTCTTCTCTTCCTTATTTGTTCCTCTCCTTTGTCTCTTTTCCTTTTATAACCAAAGGAACAATGTTGGCAAGGCAACAAAGAGGAAATACTTGGGACAGCTAAAGCATGAACCAGGATATGTTCTCAGTTCTTAGTGATATGACAGCTAGCTGGATGGGAGCCTTGCTCCCATTTTTCACTTTAGAATTAGAAAAAAATTGCAGTAATGGAAGCATCAAGACAAAGGGTGAACTTTAAAAGGTTGGAGAATATGCTAATGACTCAGACCATCTCCTCTGCACTGTCTCCCCTGAGCTCAGCAGGTGGAGGCTCGGTGAACCCAGAAATGGAAATGAAACCTTTAGAGATCTACCTAGTCTTAAGTAATTGTGGCTGAGCCCTGCGAAGTGGAGTCAGACAGGTTGCCGTGTGAGGCAGCTGAGAGATAGGTCAGTTGCCCTCTTCTGGGCTCATACAGTGACTCAGACACTCATTATGACCACAAGCAGTGATATTTTGTTACTCACGCTCTCGACTAGTTTGCTAAAATATCAGAATTTTTGTGCACGCATGAGAAGGGATATTTCCTTTCTTTAGCAGTGTTTGAGTTTTTTGCTGCTCTTTACCTGAAGTGTGCCTTGATGTTGCTGGGACTTGAGGAGCGGGTCTGCACATCCTTCTCCTGCTTCTCCCTCAGGATTCTTTCTGCTAGCAGGTAGTATGTAGCTGTGATGTGGTTGTATTTGTTGGTCTCTAGGGCTCTGAAACAACAAATCACACTTTAGGACCATATAAAGTAGACAGCATGTTGGATTTAAAAAAAAAAAAAAAAGGGACAGAGTTGAGAACTCATTTTAGCTCTTGGGCTACATACATTCTAACTTCATCTCAAGCAAGTTGAACCAGTAAAACCACCACATAACAATGTATATTTAAAAAAAAACCCAGTGAACATAGTTTTGCTTGCATGTGTAAAGTGTAAGGAAGTATAAGCGCATTCTGAAAATATTCACTTGGGCATTAGCCAAAGTTTTCTGAAAGCTGAAACCAAAAGACCAAGTGAAACATGCTTCTCTAAGCATTTACCAGATAACAGAAGTTACAGGTGATCCATTTACAAAAATCCTGAGATACACTGAGACACATAAGTGCAATTTCAAAAAAGAAAATCCAGTTTTTCCCTGTCATCTTCAGACAGTGAACTCGACAATTGTGCTGCAAAGATCACAAAGTCCCCTGACAGTGCTGCATTTTCCACAGACACAACACAGACGATTATGAAGCATATATATTTTAGGTATAAATGTGTAATTGAATGTCCTTACGCTGATAGAAAGGAGTTTCACTAGTCCAGCCCACTTAATTAAAAGGTGTGCTGTGTAAGGCCCTTAATGTAAAATGAGCTTGACGATGATGCTGGCTCAGAGGAATGAGTTCTCTACATTTACATTGCACCTCTGACAGCAGAACGATCTTTGAGATTCACAACCAGACACTAAAACAGGCAATGTTGTCAGAGTAATCCTGGGAATGCACAGGGTGCGCATCTATGACATAAGAGTATATGAATTGGTTTTGTTCTGGCCCTTGCATAATTTCATAAATGGGCCATGTATTCTATAAAGGGTCTTTGAAACTTGTTGGTACACTATGACCTTCCTGTGTCTCATTTCTTCCCTTCCTCGTATACTGTGTGCAGTGCAGTTGATGGGTGTGGAATTTTTGAAAAGGGACACGGCACAAAGAGTTGCTTCTGAAACACAGTGCAGTGCATTTGGTAACAACATCACTGAGATATCATTAGCCAGTGACACTGCCGTTTCACAGTAACAGCTTCCCCTCATGTGGTCAACTTCTACAGAACTATATTGAACTAATTTTAATTTCACACAAAGCAGCTCAAAACAACAGGAAAATGTTTAAAGAAGTACATATATTTTAGAATGGTTTTATGTATTCAATGGGTATCAGCCTACTTTGTTCTTTGATGTGGATTACTGTAAGCCAGATCACTCTTTGCTGTGTGTGAATGACATGGAGTGTGATTCCGTGCTTTTGCTGGTACAGGTTGTACAGTGTCTCTCCCTGTCTAGCTTTATCTACAGTTCACCACAAAAACTAAGTTCATGTACATGTCGGACTTGGAACTAATAAACCTTGAACAACCAATCCTTTTACTGACACCAAGGAAGGAGAGAAGTCTTTAGAATCGTGGTTAAAACGAGAAAAAGAGCCCATGTCTACACCATCAGAATTTGCATAAGCTTGGTGAACAAGTCAGACATAAATATACACTTTTACATTACATTTTCTCATGGTGCTCATCAATATACAGTACATATTACAATCAAACAGAGCAATCACACCCACTAAGGTCTGCATTGTTGTGATTTATAGTTTCATTTCTGGGACTGTGCACATCAGGATACAGCCTAAGGTTCAGCTTAAAATCTAGGCTTATGCTACAGCTTTGCCTACACTGTAGACTTGCAGTACACTGTAAAGATGTCACAGGGTGGAATGGTCAAGTTTAACTTGGTGTTTTTATTTCCTTGCATGTAGTGCTGTGTTTTATTTTTTTATTATCTTTTATTAGCGTGTAGTGTTTTATTTTTGCGGGGTTATTACATGCTTTTTTGTTTTGATATGTGATTTGTTCCGGGGGGGGATGCCCATTCCACCGCCCCTCCTGATCATTAATCTGACACACCTGGGACCAATCAGGGTTCGCCACAGCTATTCAATAATAGGGAGAGAGAGCGTGAGAAACATCAGGAGAAACATGGCGTGGTAACCGGGGTTGGCGACGGCCGCGCAGAGCAGCACGGAGGCCCGGCTACAGGCAGCTGACCGGGGCGTGTGGCAAAGGAGAACGGGACTGGAGATCGCAGACAACTGCGCATTGGAGAGAGTGATCGGGGATGAGCAGAGCGGTCTGTGTTGGTGCTGAGGGGAGCTAGCTCCTCGGTGAGAGAGGCCCATGGCAAGGGATTGAGAGGCAGCGGGATGGCGCCTTATGTCCCTGGGACGGCGAGACCATGGCTATGCGTGTGAAGCACAGCAAAGTGGCAGGCAGAGTTTGGAGCTCTGCCCATCCGGGGTAAGTCCCAATCAGTCCCATGTAGGACGAATCTCCGGTGGAATCAAAGAATGGTGACTGCTGCTGCCCCTCTCTCCTTTTAGTTGGCATCAGAACGAAGACGCAGACAGGACGGTGACGATGCTGCCGGTTTCTGCACCGTTTGGACTTTTATTGGACTTTATCTTCGTGGCTGAGGCCATTGGATTTTAGCTGTATTGTTTTAATGTTTTTAATTTCATGTTCTACCTGGCCAGAGTATTTTAGTGTTTTCTTGTAAATAAATTATAGTTTTAACAACGTGAGTTTATATTTTCTACTTCCTTGGCTCCTCCACTGCTCTTCCCGTTAGAAGGTTTTCCCTTCTGTTTTAACCTACCACCTACCACTTACATCTACAGCATCTCTCATTACTCAGTGTGCAAAGATGCACCTAAGCCAATATCTGTCTGCACCTTATCAGTGTTAAAGCAGACTGATAACACTACATTAACTGCAGCATTAATTTATAAAAATAAATAAATAAATAGTAATTTCCTCTGGCTATTTCTGTTAATAAATGTGCTGCATCTACTTTTTTTTTTTTTTTTAATCGAGTGTATTAAAGGTTATTCAAATCTTGTTGTCAGGGCTGTTACTGAATGAACACACTTGTTAAAGCGGCGCTCTACATTAGAAGCCATTTATTTGTCACACATCGCTTTGAAGCTAATGGCAGGTCGCTTGTTGACATGCCACACTCCGGTTGCCTAGGTGACTATCCAAATGATGTCAGTCAACAGTATTCTTCACTTTCAAATTTATCTCAGGTCCCATCCACTTCATGTTGCCTGCAGTCATTTCGCCCGTAGTCCTTTGCACTCATAGAATGTCATTCAGTTTTTGCCTGATCACCATTTCGCTTTCAATGTGTGTTTAGATTTAGAAGATTCATGCAGCAGATTGATGCTGCATGAAACTCATGAAAGAGGAGAGTGGAGGGTGTGGATTAAAGCCTAATTGCAGTAACAACATCACACACACTGACACAACACATCCATCAGAAATCAATGCTCCCTACAAACACAGAAAATATTTGCAGCTTTCATAGAAACAAAGAACTTGATCTGACAGTGCTTCAATAACTCAGTATTGAATAGAGCAGGGGTGGGGGAACTCCATACCTCTAGGGCCGGTGTCCTGCAGGTTTTAGATGCATCCTTGATCCAACACAGCTGATTTAAATGGCTAAATTACCTCCTCAACATGTCTTGAAGTTCTCCAGAGGCCTGGTAATGAACTAACCATTTGATTCAGGCGTGTTGACCCAGGATGAAATCTAAAACCTGCAGGACACCAGCCCTTGAGGCCTGGAGTTCCCCATCCCTGGCATAGAGAAAAGTCAAAACACTGATGTTGCATTTGGGTACCACCAAAATATGATCTGTTTCCTGCTAACGTATGTAACGCTCAGGGCTCAACTTTACACAGTAGAAAGCTATTAAAACTAGCACCGGTATGAATTAACACTGTATCACCCAGCACTGTATTACCCAGGGGTTTGACCCCTGCTGGGTTACTTTTATGTGGTGTTTACAGATATCCCTGTGCCTGCGAGGGACCCTTCCAGGTATTCCAGTTTCCTCCCACAGTGCAAAGACATGGAGTTGGTTAACTGGTACTAAAGCACCTGTGGGTGTGAAATATAGAATAAAACACTTTATGCATGCATGAATAAATGTGACTTGTGGTCTAAAATGCTTTGAATTGTCAATTAGTCTAGAAAAGTCTTATAAATATGCCAGTCTATTTGCATGTTTTGGAACATCTCCACATACTTAGAAACCTAACCGTTGCTGATAAGCTTCATCATAACTGTGTGGAACTCTGCTGGCAAGGTCTTCATTTATATACAACTTTAAATCAACAAAAACAACAACAACAAAAACTCTCAATGCCTCTTTCTCTTCAAAGGCTAGCATCCCCACACATACAGAGATATTCTTCTTTACTCTATCACACCACAGGTAATATCTTCACAGCAGGAGGTAGCAGTGAACTGCAAGTCTGTCAGAAACAAGTGTGAACTTGAAATCCTGACTCTGAAATCAACAGATGTTCTGTTTAATTCCTCTTACGTTCTGCTTTTCAGTATGTAAGCACACACCAGGCTTCTCTGAGGGCTGGAAGGTAACGAGCTGGTGCTTCTTTGAGTTAAACATCTGTCAGGATGCTCTGGGCTTTGTGCTGATGCGTGCTGTGTTAGTTGGCTCCTTGTACAATTGTACATTAAAGTGAAACAGGTTTCACAATGGCAGACTGCTTAGTGCCGTTGGTGTCATTTTTATTAAAGTTTCAAAAGTTATAGGCTAATCTGTTCATTGACCCCCTCCTCAAAAATAAAGCATCAATCGGCACTGATGATGCTTGTGTTGGTCTAATGAGTTCCGTTTCAAATAAGGTTTCCTGATGAGTTTGCAAATGATATCAGTTTTGAAGTGAGAGACAATTTCCCCTTAATCACCTACTTTTAAAATGAAGTGCAGCCAAAACATTTAAGGGTTCACTGAACAGCATTTTATAAAAAGAGGTTCTAAAAAGGCAAACAGCTCCCCCATCTACAAATGCTCATCAGTAAAATCTTTAAAGTTGACTTTGAGCGATCACTAAGAGCAGAGAACACCCTATAAAAATGTGATTACATCACCCTGGATCTGTTGTGGTTTCACTGTGCAAACACCAGAGAAAAAGCTGAAGCACAACTTACTCGACTATGGTCTCCCGATCTGCAATGTCTCCCAGCACCATGCGCTGGATGATGCTGTTATGTTCCTCCTCTGACAGGTTTTTGTGAGAGACCAGGGGAGTGCTATACTTGGTGGCTGGGGATGGGTCCACCCCCTGCAGCCAGGCATGGCTCTCAATCTCCTCCAGGGAGGCTCGTTGTTTGGGATCCCTCTGCAGCATGCGGTCTATCAGACTGAGGAAAATGAGAAAAGGAGAGAGGGGAAAACACACTTAAATCAAATCCGGTTAAAGTATCACTTTAAGTATGGCTTTAAGTGGTCTCTGACTAGTTGAATATTAACAGTTTCAAATTGTAACACCTAAAGTTTCCCACACAGACTTTCTCTGAGTGAACCACCTAGGTACATTTACACGATTCACCCACAGTGGGCACACCCTTTGCTCTTTTTTGGAAGATCTGGCTCCTGCGCATTCATCTCCAGCCCTTTCTTGGCACTAGCCAGGTCCCTGTTGTGAAGGTTTATCAATGTGAGTAGCTAATTATTAATGTGACACATTCATTCTGCATATATTAAATGTTTATAAATAGAAGTGAAAGACTTTAAAATTGTTCAGTTTTACATAATTCTTTTTTGTGAAACAAAGGAAGAAATAAAAAAAATAAAATAGAAAATGGGGGGGAAAAATTAAACTGTATCAGAAGCTGCTATTGGGCCAGAATTCCACGTCTCTCAGTGGCTGTTTTATGTGATTAGATACAGATGCTGCCGGATCAGATTGGACCCATCTGCATGCTGAACTCCACCTGTCCCTTGTGCCGGTGCTAGGTTACCTATTAGAACAAGCGTTGTGCTTTGTTTAGTGTTAAGAATGCCACAACACTCAATTTTGGTGGTGTTTTTCCTTAAGTTTGTTTTAGGTTTATTTGTTGTTGCAAGACGTTTTGTAGAAGTGCCAGCAGCACTGTGGCTGGACACTTCATTCTTGCGGGGTTCAGCACTGGTTGTCTCAGTACAGTTTAGCCTGCGTCAGTAATGTGATGCTCTGTGTGGAGAGGAGGAGCAGATGATGTAGAGTGACAGACTGTGTTTGAGATTTGTTTTGAATGAGCTGGGTATGTCAAACTACAGCTGGCAGCTTAAATTCCACACAAATGACACTCTTGAAAGCTGAGATTGCAATTTAACAGGATTAGGTGGGATTTGCAATCTAGTGAGATGACTAACATTAATACAGAGGGCTTGAATTTCAGTGTGGGATTGTGGTTACTGTGCATAATTTAATAGATTCCTACAAATACAACCCTTATAATGAAGGAAATTCCCACACACATTTTAGGGTGATGTCTAATAATGTTCAGCACAATGTCTGCACTGGTGTAGAACACCAGATGGTTGTCTTCAAGCTCTTTTAAACAAGGCCTTATCAAGAGTTTTTCCTTCATACATATAAACAAAAAGAGAAAAGAAGGATTACAGATGATCTGTGTATGTGTGTGTATCTATCTATCTAACCTCACATGTTAACCTCTTCGACATGTCAATGGCTGTGAACAAAGAGAAACTTGTAAATAACTCATGAAAGAATAAAGTTACGTTGAAACCAAGCACACCATATACTAATGTGCCACAAACAGGACTTTAATATCACCAACCATATCACATGTTATTACGGTGTATCCATATAAATGGCCTACCCTGTATATGTATGTGTGTGTGTATATCTCTCTATCTCTCTCTATCTCTATATATATATATCTCTCTATCTCTATATATATATATATCTATCTCCCCACATTAGTGTCCCATAGCAAGCTTTTTGGCTAAACAAAGAAAGCGATTCTGGGAATTCACTCGTTGTATAGGATGTATAGACACATCTGTATGCCGTCCAAATCAATGCTGTGCATAGTGAAGCGTTAGCTGAAACAGGAAAGAGAGCAACCATGAAGTTCACCACAAAGAGGAAGAGGCAAAGACAATGAATGCAGTTAACAGTTTCATTGTTTTTAACATTCACTTTATTACAAAGAAATTATGTTTCCATTTTTGTCTCCTCTGTGGAATATCAACAGCACCTGGACAACAGTATCCCACATTCTTGATGCTGCTTCCTGATGACAGTACACAGTTGCAAGATGTAGATGTGAGTTTGTAATGCTGTGTAGCACCTTCAGACTGCATGCACACTTCCTGATTAACTGGGTCAGAGTACATCTGCCACTCTCACCAATTTATTCATTAAACATCACTTTGTAGCTGGATATTGGTCACTAGTGCTCATTTCTGGCTCCAGTTAGCAAGGTAACCCCCTAATGTATTCACAACCTCCCCTCATATCACTTCATGGTATCCCTTGTTTTTATCATTAGTTGCTTCATTCATTTGCATCAAGGATGAGAAAAATTGAACTCAGGGCCCACTGCCAGCAGTTAGTTCACCTGTCATCCCTTGAACTTGCTTGACGTCATTGACTTACTAAGTTTCTGGTGACAACAGAAACTTCCTGTATGAACACCCTGAACTGAGCTGCTCTTTTGTAGAACCATGGTGCTGATGTTACAGAGCACAGAAAAAGCATTGTAGAGCTTGGCCTTCTAAGAGCAGTCTGAGTGTCTGATTTTTTGGGAAAGAACAAAAATGCCATGGAAACTAAGGAAAAAAAGCTGTGAAAACAATGTTCAGAGAAACAGCAGCAATGTTGTAGTTGGAGAAGAATGACAGAACACAAACTGAGTACAAGTAGCGGGCATAACATGACTTGAACTTTTAGATTCTTGACTCACAACAAGGGACAACTCTGGGGTAGTTGTAGGATTTTAGTTACGAGAGTGAAAAAAAGGAGCAAGGACACAGAAGTAAACTCGTTCTTTGCTGACATAAGGCTGATGACATCCACACACACATACACACTCTGTGACACACACAGACTCAACTGTGCAACCCAGCCAGTGCACTGCATCTCATTCAGACTTCACTAATTTCATTTTCCCAACTTTATCAAATTCCCAAGTTTATTTGCAGCAAAGAATGAACAGACCATGGTGGTGGAGGCTACAGGTTAACAAGCTGGGCACAGCAGTGCTCTGCTTCCTGTCATTCTGAGGATTAGTCAGAGCTAGCAAGGCTCCCTGAAGACCAAATCCAGCTGCAGCAGCAACAGGAGCGGTTGATGGGAGAAAGATGCAGTACACTGAAAGCAACAGTGCATTACAAAGTAGTAACAGTTCATGCACACACACTGGGTTAAAAAACACATCCAACAGCAGAACAAGACAACACGAAAATGTTGTTTGTTTTATACCCAGCCAGAACGCATCAGAAATAATCAAGCATAACATTCAAAGACTAAAACATTTTCTTTTCTGCTGAGGAATGGAAGTAAATAACTACATTTTTCATCCTAACCCAAAACAATGTCAACAATAATATGTTCTTTTTTTTTTTTAATTATTGTAAAATTATTAT